>NC_088416.1:11943237-12558279 GCF_034236695.1 Oncorhynchus nerka
AGGCCTCGGTCGTGTTCTTTAAATACCGAACAGAAGTCAACTTGTCGAAGCAGCGAGGACCTGCCTGGACTTGTCCAATTAGAAACACTTCAACACTTTTCAGCTGAAAAAGTTACAATGAATGTCATCATTGACTGTATCACCACCGTCTTTGTCTTGGTTTATGTTGCAATCCATCCCCCCTGCCGTTATATCTACTAATACTAATAACTAAACCAAAGTTGTAAAAAGGTGCAATTCAAATATCCTTCATTTTGAACAAGAGAGTGAGAAAGTAGCGAATAGCACTTTTTTACAACAAATGTCTCTTTCTAATACAATATTGTAACTTTCAAGGGTAAAATGCAGAGTAATAAGCGACCAAAGGACAACAAATACACATCGGAGGCCCACTCCCCCACCAAACAACGAGACAGACATGACGGAAGGCACAGGTAACAACGTGACACTTACAGAACTTGCCCGGGCTTTGGGGGAGCTACGTGTTGCTATAGCTGAGGATCTTAAGGCTACTATCGCTGAACTGGACACCGAAATCGAGAGCACCATTCGAACGGTCGCTTCGTAGGGCCAGAGTATTGTGGACCTTGAGAAGGCTTCTGAATTCAACGATTGACGAGATAGAGAAGCTATGCACGTCCTTGCAGGATAGTGTGCAGAGGCTTTCTGTGAAAGTGGTCGACCTGGAGGGCCGATCCAGACGTCATAACCTTTGCGTTGTTGGTCTGGCAGAGGGGTTGCAGGCGGGCTCTCACCCCACCGACTTCATCGCCAAGCTATTGAGGGATGCAGTGGGATCGGATGTTTTGGCTTCGGATCCCCAGCTGGACCGTGCACATCAGACCCTTGTCCCAGCGCCTGGACCGGGCCAACGTCCTCGCCCAGTAATCATCTGTTGTCACAGTTTCAAGACCAAGGATCTTATCCTGTGCAAGGCTCGAATGAGGGGTAACCTGTTACATAAAAGACACTCCTTCCGTGTCTATGAGGATTATGTGCCCGACGTGGAAAAGCATCGCGCCGGCTACAGAGCTCTCATTTAACGTTAAATTCACTTTCATTCCGGCTAGACGATTGACCTGTCGTTGGAGTTCAGAGCGATGCCTGTTGACACTTTTGGATGGATGTACTTATATTCCCC
Source organism: Oncorhynchus nerka (assembly GCF_034236695.1). Lineage (NCBI taxonomy): Eukaryota > Metazoa > Chordata > Actinopteri > Salmoniformes > Salmonidae > Oncorhynchus > Oncorhynchus nerka. The sequence goes on from NC_088416.1 coordinate 11,944,379, forward strand.
CATTTTTGTTTTGTTTGATTATTTATTTTTCAATTCTTACATTATTCTTATTACCATACCATTTATTTATTGCTTGCAGAGGACTGGGGGTGATGGTTGGGGAGGGGCAGACGCAGACACCTGGATAGCAAGTTGGTCTTTTGTGCCGTTCTGCTTCTGCCATAGCAGTGGGCCGCTCTCCCAGTTAGATTCCCACCAGTCTTCTGTGATGCTTGCGTCTGTGTGTAGGTGTGCGTTAGAGGTTGACCGATTAATCGGAATGGCCGATTAATTAGGGCCGATTTCAAGTTTTCATAACAACGGGAAATCTGTATTTTCGGATGCCGATTTTGCCAATTATTTTATATATTTTACTTTACACCTTTATTTAAATCAATACACAGAAGTATATATTTTTAAACCTGCATATTTAGCTAAAATAAATCCAGGTTAGCAGGCAATATTAACCAGGTAAAATTGTATTACTTCTGTTGCGTTCATTGCACGTAGAGTCAGGGTATGTGCAACAGTTTGGGCCGCCTGGCTCTTTGCGAACTAATTTGCCAGAATTTTACGTAATTATGGCATAACATTGAAGATTGTGCAATGTAACAGAAATATTTAGACTTATGGATGCCACCCGTTAGATAAAATACGGAACGGTTCCATATTTCACTAAAAGAATAAATGTGTTGTTTTCGAGATGATAGGTCATTAATATGGTCGAATCCGGAAACTAAGGCTCATATTTCTGTGTGTAATTATGTTATAATTAAGTCTATGATTTGATAGAGCAGTCTGACTGAGCGATGGTAGGCACCAGTAGGCTCGTAAGCATTCGTTTTGCCAGCAGCTCTTTGCTGTGCTTCAAGCACTGCGCTGTTTATGACTTCAAGCCTATCAACTCCCGAAATTAGGCTGGTGTAACCAATGTAAAATGACTAGCTAGTTAGCGGTGTGTGCGCTAATAGCGTTTCAAACATCACTCGCTCTGAGACTTGGAGTAGTTGTTCCCCTTGCTCTGCATGGGTAACGCTGCTTCGAGGGTGGCTGTTGTCGATGTGTTCCTGGTTCGAGCCCAGGTAGGAGCGAGGAGAGGGATGGAAGCTATACGGTCACACTGGCAATACTAAAGTGCCTATAAGAACATCCAATAGTCAAAGGTATATGAAATACAAATGGTATAGAGAGAAATAGTCCTATAATTCCTATCATAACAACAAACCTAAAACCTCTTCCCTGGGAATATTGAAGACTCATGTTAAAAGGAACCACCAGCTTTCATATGTTCTCATGTTCTGAGCAAAGAACTTAAACTTTAGCTTTCTTACATGACACATATTGCACTTTTACTTTCTTCTCCAACACTTTGTTTTTGCATTATTTAAACCAAATAGAACACGTTTCATTATTTATTTGAGGCTAAATTGATTTTATTGATGTATTATATTAAGTTAAAATAAGTGTTCATTCAGTATTATCGTAATTGTCATTATTACAAATAAATTTAAAAAGTGTGCGTACATAGAACTATTATTTGTACTTTATTATTATTATTATTTTTATTTTTTCTCTTAGAATTTTATTATGACTATGTATGTGTATAGTTTAAATTAGTGTAGATTATTGTTTTGGGGTATGAATGTTTGTGTATGTATGTATGCATGCATGTATGTATGTATATGTCTATATATATATATATATATATATATATATATATATATATTTTAAAAATATATATTTTTTGAGTGTATATGTGTGTGTATGTATATATTGTGTACATGTATGAATATGTGTGTGTGTCTATGTAGGTGTGTGTATGTATGTATATATGTGTGTATATATGTGTGTATGTATGTATGTATGTATGTATGTATGTATGTATGTATGTATGTATGTATGTATGTATGTATGTATGTATGTGTGTGTGTATGTATGTGTGTGTGTGTGTATATGTATGTGTTTGTATATGTATATATGTATGTATGTATGTATGTATGTATGTATGTATGTATGTATGTGTGTGTGTGTATGTGTGTGTTTGTATATGTATGTGTTTGTATATGTATGTGTTTGTCAATATATATATATATATTTAAAATATATATATTTTTTGAGTGTATATGTATATATATGTACATGTATGAATATGTGTGTGTGTGTGTCTATGTAGGTGTGTGTATGTATGTATATATGTGTGTATATATGTATATATGTGTGTGTATGTATCTGTATGTATGTATGTGTGTATATATATATATGTATGTATGTATGTATGTATGTGTGTGTGTGTGTGTGTATGTGTGTGTGTATATGTATGTGTTTGTATATGTATGTGTTTGTCGATATACAGTGCCGTGCGAAAGTATTCGGCCCCCTTGAACTTTGGCTGCATCTCTGATCAGTCTTCTCCTTGTATGAGCTGAAAGTATAGAGGGACGGCCAGGTCTTGGTAGATTTGCAGTGGTCTGATACTCCTTCCATTTCAATATTATCGCTTGCACAGTTCTCCTTGGGATGTTTAAAGCTTGGGAAATCTTTTTGTATCCAAATCCGGCTTTAAACTTCTTCACAACAGTATCTCGGACCTGCCTGGTGTGTTCCTTGTTCTTCATGATGCTCTCTGCGCTTTTAACGGACCTCTGAGACTATCACAGTGCAGGTGCATTTATACGGAGACTTGATTACACACAGGTGGATTGTATTTATCATCATTAGTCATTTAGGTCAACATTGGATCATTCAGAGATCCTCACTGAACTTCTGGAGAGAGTTTGCTGCACTGAAAGTAAAGGGGCTGAATAATTTTGCACGCCCAATTTTTCAGTTTTTGATTTGTTAAAAAAGTTTGAAATATCCAATAAATGTCGTTCCACTTCATGATTGTGTCCCACTTGTTGTTGATTCTTCACAAAACAATACATTTTTATATCTTTATGTTTGAAGCCTGAAATGTGGCAAAAGGTCGCAAAGTTCAAGGGGGCCGAATACTTTCGCAAGGCACTGTATATATATTAAAACTGTGTGTGTGTGTGTGTGTGTGTGTGTGTGTGTGTGTGTGTGTGTGTGTGTGTGTGTGTGTGTGTGTGTGTGTGTGTGTGTGTGTCTATGTAGGTGTGTGTATGTATGCATATATGTGTGTATAAATGTGTATATATATATGTATGTGTGTATGTATATATATATGTATCTGTATGTATGTATGTGTGTATATATATATATATGTATGTGTGTGTGTATATGTATGTATATGTCTATATATATATTAAAAATATACATTTTGAGTGTATATGTATGTGTATGTACATATATATGTACATGTATGAATATGTGTGTGTGTGTCTATGTAGGTGTGTGTATGTATGTATGTATGTATATATATGTGTGTGTGTGTGTGTATGTATATATACATATATATATACATATATATATAATTAAAACATATATTTATATTATATATTTACATTACATTATTTATATTATTATTTATAATAAAAACATATATTTATATTATATATTTATATTACATTATTTATATTATTATATTTAATTTAGCAAAATCTCCTAACCCACAATATGTAAATGTACTGCTGTCTATGTCGGTTGCTGATGGTTTATGTTTAGACCGACATTGCTTAGCAATATAATCCTGTGATGCTATATCTTGCTTATCTCAGCGATTGACCCAAGATGACGCTTAAGTGCTCAATGTGTTTAAGTTGCAACTTATTCTGTTTAGGTTTATTAGATGCTAATTGAACACTTTTTTCGCGGGAGCCTCCTCAGTTGATATGTTAGTAGAAGTTCTAGGATAGTGAGAGGTGAACTTCTAGTTTTATTTGACCTCTTGTTCGAGGTCGTGCATTTTTTCCATCGGCCAGACAATGTGTTTATTATTTTATTTTTCCTCTCCCATTTGTACATGCCTGTTAAAGGTGGGTTGATGGGGGGGTAATGTTGGGGAAAGGGTGGAGAGGGTGGAGAGTAAAGGTGCTTGCCGGGGAGGAGGGGTTCTTTGGACACTGCTCGGGTGTAGGTGCTACATATGCTGATCGTGACGGTTTTGTGCGCTTTCTTATTTAGTTACATATTATGCAGACCACCAAAGGAACTACAATCGAGAGGAGGGCGGGGCTTACATTCACTTCCTGGAATGTCAAGGGTTTAAACAAACCAATTAAGAGAGTCAAGGTCCTAGCCCACTTGAAAGCACTCTCATCTGATATTATATTTTTGTAAGAAACCCATCTGAAAAACAAATCTCATAGCAGACTTAAATGTAGGTGGGTGGGGCAAGTGTATCACTCTAACTTCTCTGCCAAAATGAGAGGCACAGCGATTCTGGTATGGAAAGGAATTCCCTTTTAATATAAAACCACTATTGTGGATAAAGAGGGTCGTTATGTGATCGTAATAGGAGAGATCCACTCTACTTGTACTAAATATCTATGAGCCAAACATTGATAACCCCTCTTTTTTCAAAAGAGTCCTTGTCCTGATTCCAGATATCTCCCATACTAACCTGGTCATTGGAGCGGACCTTAACTGTGTGCTAAATCAATATTTGGATAGATCCTCTACCCGGCGAACCCCTACCTCCTATTCAAGCGAATTCTTGAATACCTACATAAAAAATTCGAACTTATTTGATATATGGAGGATCTTTAACACTACGGGTAGGGAATTCTCCTTTTACTTACATTTACATTTACATTTACATTTAAGTCATTTAGCAGACGCTCTTATCCAGAGCGACTTACAAAATTGGTGCGTTCACCTTATGACATCCAGTGGAACAGCCACTTTACAATAGTGCATCTAAATCTTTTAAGGGGGGGGGTGAGAAGGATTACTTTATCCTATCCTAGGTATTCCTTAAAGAGGTGGGGTTTCAGGTGTCTCCGGAAGGTGGTGATTGACTCCGCTGTCCTGGCGTCGTGAGGGAGTTTGTTCCACCATTGGGGGCCAGAGCAGCGAACAGTTTTGACTGGGCTGAGCGGGAACTGTACTTCCTCAGTGGTAGGGAGGCGAGCAGGCCAGAGGTGGATGAACGCAGTGCCCTTGTTTGGGTGTAGGGCCTGATCAGAGCCTGGAGGTACTGAGGTGCCGTTCCCCTCACAGCTCCGTAGGCAAGCACCATGGTCTTGTAGCGGATGCGAGCTTCAACTGGAAGCCAGTGGAGGGAGCGGAGGAGCGGGGTGACGTGAGAGAACTTGGGAAGGTTGAACACCAGACGGGCTGCGGCGTTCTGGATGAGTTGTAGGGGTTTAATGGCACAGGCAGGGAGCCCAGCCAACAGCGAGTTGCAGTAATCCAGACGGGAGATGACAAGTGCCTGGATTAGGACCTGCGCCGCTTCCTGTGTGAGGCAGGGTCGTACTCTGCGGATGTTGTAGAGCATGAACCTACAGGAACGGGCCACCGCCTTGATGTTAGTTGAGAATGACAGGGTGTTGTCCAGGATCACGCCAAGGTTCTTAGCGCTCTGGGAGGAGGACACAATGGAGTTGTCAACCGTGATGGCGAGATCATGGAACGGGCAGTCCTTCCCCGGGAGGAAGAGCAGCTCCGTCTTGCCGAGGTTCAGCTTGAGGTGGTGATCCGTCATCCACACTGATATGTCTGCCAGACATGCAGAGATGCGATTCGCCACCTGGTCATCAGAAGGGGGAAAGGAGAAGATTAATTGTGTGTCGTCTGCATAGCAATGATAGGAGAGACCATGTGAGGTTATGACAGAGCCAAGTGACTTGGTGTATAGCGAGAATAGGAGAGGGCCTAGAACAGAGCCCTGGGGGACGCCAGTGGTGAGAGCGCGTGGTGAGGAGACAGATTCTCGCCACGCCAAATGGTAGGAGCGACCTGTCAGGTAGGACGCAATCCAAGCGTGGGCCGCGCCGGAGATGCCCAACTCGGAGAGGGTGGAGAGGAGGATCTGATGGTTCACAGTATCGAAGGCAGCCGATAGGTCTAGAAGGATGAGAGCAGAGGAGAGAGAGTTAGCTTTAGCAGTGCGGAGCGCCTCCGTGGTACAGAGAAGAGCAGTCTCAGTTGAATGACTAGTCTTGAAACCTGACTGATTTGGATCAAGAAGGTCATTCTGAGAGAGATAGCGGGAGAGCTGGCCAAGGACGGCACGTTCAAGAGTTTTGGAGAGAAAAGAAAGAAGGGATACTGGTCTGTAGTTGTTGACATCGGAGGGATCGAGTGTAGGTTTTTTCAAAAGGGGTGCAACTCTCGCTCTCTTGAAGACGGAAGGGACGTAGCCAGCGGTCAGGGATGAGTTGATGAGCGAGGTGAGGTAAGGGAGAAGGTCTCCGGAAATGGTCTGGAGAAGAGAGGAGGGGATAGGGTCAAGCGGGCAGGTTGTTGGGCGGCCGGCCGTCACAAGACGCGAGATTTCATCTGGAGAGAGAGGGGAGAAAGAGGTCAGAGCACAGGGTAGGGCAGTGTGAGCAGAACCAGCGGTGTCGTTTGACTTAGCAAACGAGGATCGGATGTCGTCGACCTTCTTTTCAAAATGGTTGACGAAGTCATCTGCAGAGAGGGAGGAGGGGGGGGGGGGGGAGGAGGATTCAGGAGGGAGGAGAAGGTGGCAAAGAGCTTCCTAGGGTTAGAGGCAGATGCTTGGAATTTAGAGTGGTAGAAAGTGGCTTTAGCAGCAGAGACAGAAGAGGAAAATGTAGAGAGGAGGGAGTGAAAGGATGCCAGGTCCGCAGGGAGGCGAGTTTTCCTCCATTTCCGCTCGGCTGCCCGGAGCCCTGTTCTGTGAGCTCGCAATGAGTCGTCGAGCCACGGAGCGGGAGGGGAGGACCGAGCCGGCCTGGAGGATAGGGGACATAGAGAGTCAAAGGATGCAGAAAGGGAGGAGAGGAGGGTTGAGGAGGCAGAATGAGGAGATAGGTTGGAGAAGGTTTGAGCAGAGGGAAGAGATGATAGGATGGAAGAGGAGAGAGTAGCGGGGAGAGAGCGAAGGTTGGGACGGCGCGATACCATCCGAGTAGGGGCAGTGTGGGAAGTGTTGGATGAGAGCGAGAGGGAAAAGGATACAAGGTAGTGGTCGGAGACTTGGAGGGGAGTTGCAATGAGGTTAGTGGAAGAACAGCATCTAGTAAAGATGAGGTCGAGCGTATTGCCTGCCTTGTGAGTAGGGGGAAGGTGAGAGGGTGAGGTCAAAAGAGGAGAGGAGTGGAAAGAAGGAGGCAGAGAGGAATGAGTCAAAGGTAGACGTGGGGATGTTAAAGTCGCCCAGAACTGTGAGAGGTGAGCCGTCCTCAGGAAAGGAGCTTATCAAGGCATCAAGCTCATTGATGAACTCTCCGAGGGAACCTGGAGGGCGATAAATGATAAGGATGTTAAGCTTGAAAGGGCTGGTAACTGTGACAGCATGGAATTCAAAGGAGGCGATAGACAGATGGGTAAGGGGAGAAAGAGAGAATGACCACTTGGGAGAGATGAGGATCCCGGTGCCACCACCCCGCTGACCAGAAGCTCTCGGGGTGTGCGAGAACACGTGGGTGGACGAAGAGAGAGCAGTAGGAGTAGCAGTGTTATCTGTGGTGATCCATGTTTCCGTCAGTGCCAAGAAGTCGAGGGACTGGAGGGAGGCATAGGCTGAGATGAACTCTGCCTTGTTTTACTCTCATGTTCACAATGTTTATACTCGAATTGACAACTTTTTGGTTGATGCGAAATTACTCCCATATACCTGTAATGTGAGGAATCCCTTCTCCCTGAGATTGGGTGACATCGTACCAAACACGAGGGTCTGGAGGTTGAACCAACATTCTGTGAACATCTTAAAGACCAAATTACATTTTTCTTTGATACCAACGACAACAGACTTCCCCAGCATTATTTTGGGAAACACTGAAGGCTTATTTGAGAGGCTGTATCATCTCCTTTCAGGCTGGCAGGAGTAGGCAAAACAGAGGAAAATTAGAGGGACAAATTCACTTACTGGATAGGGAGAATGCTAGCCATCCATCAATGGAGAAACATTTAAAAAATACCTCGAATGCCAAGCAAAGATATTTTGAGTTTGGTGACATACCACACAAATTACTCACGAGACAACTTTTTAAAAAATGTGAGTGACCGAATGATTCACAAAGTTAAATCTGCATCAATGACAGATTCCGTCAGTTTTATGAGACTCTACATACATCTAAAGCGGATCCTAACCCCTTAATTATGCAAAACTTTTTGGAGGACTGTAATCTTCCTGCCCTGAACCAGGAAGATTCCAACTTCCTGAATAAGGAAATATCTCTTGAAGAAATTCAAGAAACAATTAAATCTCTAGAGTGGCAAGACCCCGGGCCCAGATGCATACCCTGGTGAATTCTATAAAACATTCAACAACATGCTCTCTCCCTACCTGCACAAAATGTTGGTTCAGGCCAATGAGGATGGAGCTCTCCCACCTACTTTGGACGAGGCGTTCATTACAGTTATACATAAGAATGGTAAAGATCCGGAAGAGGTAGATTCTGTAACGGATTTCCTCCTCTTCGTCTGAGGAGGAGTAAGGATCGAACCAAAGCGCAGCGTGGTAAGTGTTCATGATGATATTTAATTAAAACTCAGAACACTAAACAATAAATGACAACGTGAATTTACAAAACCGAAACAGTACCGTGTGGCCCAAACACTCACAAGGAAACAAACACCCACAAACCAAAAGTGAAACTCAGGCTACCTAAGTATGATTCTCAATCAGAGACAACTAACGACACCTGCCTCTGATTGAGAACCATACTAGGCCGAACACAAAAACCAACATAGAAAAACAAACATAGACTGCCCACCCCAACGCACGCCCTGACCATACTAAAACAAAGAATAAAATAACAGAACTATGGTCAGAACGTGACAGTACCCCCCCCTGGCTCTGGCGCGGGACATGGACCCCACTTCCCCACTTTTGTCCGCCTCCTCAACCGCCCCCTTGGCCTCTTATGAGCGGCGACCCTCGCCGCTGACATCGGACTGGGGACCCTCGCCACGGGTCCCGAATGGATGGGAGATTCCGGCAGCGCCGGACAGGCGGGAGGCTCCGGCAGCGCCGAACAGGCGCGAGACTCCGGCAGCACCGGACAGGAGGGAGACTCCGGCAGCACCGGACAGGAGGGAGACTCTGGCAGCGCCGGAGTGAAGGGCGATTCTGGCATCGCCTGGCTGACTGACGGCTCTGGCGGCTCCTGGCTGGCTGGCGGCTCTGGCGGCTCCCGGCTGACTGGCGGCTCCCGGCTGACTGGCGACTCTGACGGCTCAGGACAGACGGGAGACTCTGGCGGCTCAGGACAGACGGGAGACTCTTTCGGCTCAGGACAGACGGGAGACTCTGGGGGCTCAGGATAGACGGGAGACTCTGGCGGCTCAGGACAGACGGGAGACTCTGGCAGCTCAGGACAGACGGGAGACTCTTTCGGCTCAGGACAGACGGGAGACTCTGGGGGCTCAGGATAGACGGGAGACTCTGGCGGCTCAGGACAGACGGGAGACTCTGGCGGCTCAGGACAGACGGGAGACTCTGACAGCGCTGGGCAGGAGGAAGGCTCTGGCAGCGCTGGACAGGCGGGAGCACCTGTAGGGAGAAGACGGAGAGACAGCCTGGTGTGGGGGGCTGCCACCGGAGGGCTGGAGCGTGGAGGTGGCACTGGATAGACCGGACCGTGCAGGCGCACTGGAGCTCTTGAGCACCGAGCCTGCCCAACCTTACCTGGTTGAATGCCCCCCGTACCAGGCCAGTGCAGCGAGGTAGAATAGCCCGCACTGGGCTGTGCTGGCGAACCGGGGACACCATGCGTAAGACTGGGGCCATGTACGCCGGCCCGAGGAGACGCACTGGATACCAGATACGTAGAGCCGGCTTCATGGCACCTGGCTCGATGCCCACTCTAGCCCGGCCAATACGAGGAGCTGGAATGTACCGCACCGGGCTATGCACACGCACCGGGAACACCGTGCGCTCTACCGCATAACACGGTGCCTGCCCGGTCCCTCTCGCTCACCGGTAAGCACGGGGAGTTGGCTCAGGTCTCCTACCTGACTTAGCCACACTCCCAATGTGCTCCCAGGCTGCCTCTCGGGCTTCCAGCCGCGCTGCCGTGCTGCCTCCTCATACCGGCACCTCTCCGCTTTCACTGCCTCCAGTTCTGCTTTAGGGCGGCGATATTCCCCTGGCTGTGCCCAGGGTCCCTTGCCGTCCAAAATCTCCTCCCAAGTCCAGGAGTCTTGTGTTTTCGGCCGCTGCTGCTGCTGCCCATTACCACGCTGCTTGGTCCTCTTGTGGTGGGTGTTTCTGTAACGGATTTCCACCTCTTCGTCTGATGAGGAGTAAGGATCAGACCAAAAGATTTTCACTAAAACTCTGACTAACAGGCTTAGCGCATTAATTGGCAAATTGGTCCATTCGGACCAGACCGGCTTTATCCCTAACAGAAACTCATTCTTCAATCTTAGGCGCCTCTTCAACATGATGTATTCTCAGAGGTTACCAAACGTGGACCTTGCCGTTATATCTCTTGACGCCGAAAAGGCCTTTGAACAAATGTTGAATGGTCATATCTACTCAAGGTCATACAGAAATGTAATATTGGAGATGGGTTCTTAAATTGGATCCAGCTTTTATATAGTAACCGAAAATACTCACTAACCAATCATTGTCGCCCCGATTTAACCTTTATAGACCTTTATAGAGGGACAAGGCAGGGCAACGCGCTATCGCCTATGCTCTTCGCCCTAATTATTGAACCTCTCGCTCAGGCGATCAGATCTCATGCAGCAATACACGGCTATATTACTAAAGATACTCTAAATAAGATTTCCCTATACGCAGATGACATTCTCCTCTATGTAACAGAACCCCAAAGCTAGTATCCCAGCTATTCTTGATGTGATTAATTTGTTTGGTACCTTCTCAGGATACAGAATAAATTGGAACAAGAGCGAATGAATGCCCATACAGTTGCAAAACACCTCTGGGCTAGAACATCTTCCAATTAAGTTATCTTCAGAAAACTTTACCTACCTAGGAATTGTAGTTACCAAACAATACTCCACACTATTTAAAGAGAATTTCCCCTCTCTGATGCAAAAACTCAAGGCAAACATGACAATTTTGGAGAACTCTCCCAATTTCTCTGCTCAGAAGAATTATTGCCATTAAAATGTTCTTTCTCCCACAACTGCTCTACCTATACCAGAACATCCCAGTATTCATACCTAAGTCCTTTCATAAACAACTGGACTCAATTATCGATCCTTTCATCTGGGATTATAAAACACACAGGATAGGTAAAAAACACCTCTGGAAATCCAAGATAGAAGGAGGATTGTCTCTCCCAAATTGTATATTTTATTACTGGGCCGCTAACCTCCGTGTTGTTACGTTTCTGCTGGATGACGCACTTCCATCATCCAGCTGGCTCAGTATGGAGCGTGAGGAGTGTCACCCCTTCTCTATCGGCGCTGTGATTTTGTCGCCTGTCAATCTGGAGATGTCACTTTATCGTAACAATCCTATTATACATAGCATAGTCTGAATCTGGAAGCAAATTAAAGTCCACTTTGATCTTAGACCAATATCATTCATGCTCCCTGTTGCCAGGAATCCCTCCTTTGCCCCCTCTAACCTTGATAACACATTTGAGCGATGGGGAGAGTTGGAATAAGTACCGTGGGGGGGATCTATATATAGAAGGGACCTTTGCCTCCTTTGAGTTGCTGAGGGAAACTTATAATCTTCCCAGAAGTAACTTTTTTCAGATACCTACAAATCAGAGACTATGTTAGAAAACACCTCCCGACATTTGGGAATACTAAACCTTCCATGTTTGACAGATGCAAAAAAATATGCCCCACCTGATATCTCGCCTATATCTACCCTCTGTCTTTCTACCTGTCCTTGTTCTGTATGTCTTGTTTTGTAATATTTGTTTTGTACCTAGAACTCTGGGTCTTGTTGTTTCTGTCTGCTCTTCTATGGTTAGATAAGATTTGCATACTTGTCTTTTATACCTATACACCATTCTTGTGCGTGTTCAAAAAATAATATTTGAACGAGAAACTCAGGAGGGAGGAAGAAGAAAGAAAATGATTATGCCCCTCCAAGGCCTCCCGTTCTCCTCTCAGCATTCCACTGTACTCAGCAGGTCTGTGTGCGTGTGTGCGTGTGTGTGTGTGTGTGTGTGTGTGTGTGTGTGTGTGTGTGTGTGTGTGTGTGTGTGTGTGTGTGTGTGTGTGTGTGTGTGTGTGTGTGTGTGTGTGTGTGTGTGGAGGATTCCTGTTTGTTCAGAAGAATGCAGTCATCTTTTGTAAAAGGGTGGAACTGTGCGGCTGCCAGCTCCAGCTGGGCAGGCCGTTCTCATTTCAGAGCTGGCCGCTGAATGACCCTCCCCCCTTGCTGCTGGGGTAGCAAATGCATGGATGCCCACACATACACACACATGTTCATATGCACATACACACACAATATGTTTTATGGATGAGGGGCCTACACAGGTGAGCAAGGGTGAGGCTAACATTGAGCGGAGGGAAAACCTAGCACAGTCATTCCTCCCTAACCCTTGTCTTTGTTGGGTGTAAACATCTGCAATATCCTACTGTGTGAAAGGGAAAACCCCAACGGTGTCTGCATGTATCCCCCGGGGTCAAACTATAAACAAACTAGAGCCTCTCTTTGATCTAGATTCAATCCGGACCACGAAAGATCTGCGTTATTGCACGATTTATATTTAAAGATAATTCCCGGTTGAGCAGACATTTGCAGTGTTTACCGTGAATGTGGTTTCCGCGAACATGCATAGCGGACATGATGCAATTGGATTGAATTTGGCCCCCTAATTTCTCTCTCTCCAGCTCTCTGTCTCTTTTTACTGTCATGTTATCTCATTCTATACCGTTGCTACTGAGAAAGTACAGTATGGCTGTAACTAAACAGGATTTGATCAGTTACTGTAACTAACATCTAGATTTATGCCTTACTCTGGATTCCTTTAATTATTGTAACACAAACTACTGTAACTGAGAATTTCTTTTATTAAAGGGGAAGGGAAACGAGTACGGAAAAAAGTGGAAACCGTAAACACAAAGGTCATCCATACTGACCTATGGGCCCTGGCCAAAAGTACACAGCAAAATAAATGGTGTACGTTTAACTCTGAAAGTGTAATATGTACACTATTTTCAATGTACTGATGTTAAAATAATACTTTTTAAAGTGTTCAAGATTTAACTCTGTCGCAGTGTTCCCCTTTTAACTCTTGGGGAACTTGATTGTGGTGTTCATATAGCTCTAATGTAGAGTAATACACAACACCTACAGTGTAAAACACTGGATTTAGAGTAAACTGGACTCACTTTGCTTAGTGCTGATGCTGTTACACTTTCTCAGTGTAAGAAATGAACATCTGTAGTAGTACAGTAAATCATTTTTGGGTGTTGTTTTAACACTGTATGGTACCTTTACTTTTTGAGTCAATTGTACAGTTAACACCCATGAATGTATTTGTTCGTGACAGAGACATGATTGTTGAATTATTTTCCTTTTAAAGGCCTGTGGCTTTCACCAAGTGAGTTCCTAAGTGAATGTTATCAATGAGAATTCAACTCTATGACAATACATGACATATATCATAATGCTTTACATATTGTCAAACTGGTCAAACTTTTTACTTTTTGCCATTCTCAGTGCAGGTAGTACATAAAGCCCTGAAATCCTTAGATCAGAGAAAGCCTGCAGGTCCTGATCTTTTGGATCCCTGCTTTTTAAATCTGGCAGCTGATTTCATAGCTGAACCACTTACATATCTGTTCAATCTAACCCTGGAATGTAATGAAATTCCGAAAATCTGGAAATCAGCATTTGTCCTATCACTTTTAAAAGGGGGAGATCCAACTCTTTTAAATAATTATAGGCCAATCTCAAAGCTGTCACCCCTGGTGAAAATACTTGAACAGAGTGAACAGCTAAAATAGTTTTTATTTACTAACGCAATTTTATCAATGTACCAATCGGGCTTCAGGAAGAAGCATAGCACAATTACAGCAGCCATGAAGGTTTTAATTGATATCACTGAAGCCCTTGACAAAAAACAGCACTGTGTCTCACTTTTTATTGATCTCTCTAAGGCTTTTGATACAGTTGATCATGCTATACTAAAATAGAGATTGTCAAGTATAGGTCTTTCAGAGCATGCAGTTGCATGGTTTGCTAACTATCTGTCTGATAGAACTCAGTGCACTCAATTTGATGGGCTTATTGTCTGTCTTTAATGGTGTGCCCCAAGGCTCTGTACTTGGTCCTCTCTTACTCACTATTTATATAAATGATTTAGACAAAAATGTCCAAAATGCGCAACTTCATTTTTATGCTGATGATACTGTTATTTACTGTTGTGCCTCCTCTCTTACAAAAGCTTTCCAGAACTTGCAAACTGCTTTTTATACTGTTCAACATACCTTGTGTCAATTGAAACGTATCCTCAATACTGACAAAACTTAACTAATGGTGTTTTCTAAAGCAGGAAATAGACCTCTGAACCTTTCACCTATTACTACCTGTCAGGGCAAGGAGATTGAGGTTGTAACCTCATATAAATATCTTGGAATTTTAATTGATGACAGCCTCTCTTTTAAATTGCATATTCCACATCTTACAAAAACATTGAAGCTAAAATTGGGATTTTATTTGAGGAATAAGGCCTTTTATTTTAGGAATAAGGTTTTTATTTTGAAGCCAAAAGGAGGCTATTATCAGCTACATTTATGCCTTTACTAGACTATGGGGATATTTTATATATGAATGCTTCCGCTCAGTGTTTGAGATCAATTGACACCCTTTACAATGGCACTTTGAGATTTATTTTAAACTGCAAAACCCTTACGCACCACTGCACTTTGTATACCAGGGTTGGCTGGCCATCTCAAGTCACTCGTAGGCTCAGTCACTGGGAGAGATTTTAAATCTCAATGAGCCCTTCCTGGTTAAATAAAGGTCCAATAAATAAAAAATATAAAAAATTTGGCCTAGTTGCTGGCCTAGTTTGACCCTAATACAGTGGTGTTAGGAAACCCCTGGTTTACAGGCAAACATCAGGCCTTCAAGTCACATTATGCTGGCTTGCAAAGTGATGTGTAATTCCTGCATTCAGAATGACCATCAGGATTAGGAAACTTGATTTTAAAAAACACTACCTAAACCATTTCAACCGAGAAAAAAAACATTACAGTAACTGATTCGATGAGTTAAAAAAAAGTAAGTTATTTATCTTTGTGTAGCATAAGTGTACATGCAAAAACACCAGATACCCAAAACAGTCCTAAAACAATCTACCTGCAGTAGAGCATGCTGGGAAATATGATAATGATGGGTGTCGTTTTAATGGGACTGTAACTCTCCACAGTGTAAAACAATAACTCTGGTTATTAAAACAAACTTTTACACCACTTAGCTTTAATTTCACTCTTACAGGGTGAATTTAACCCCTGAATCAACACTAGAAATTTTACACAGAAAAATCAACCCTGGCCAATTTGCTGTGTATTTCACATAAGGACATACGTACAGTATATAAGGAATATGGTGCCATTTGGGACACAACCCAGATCTCCAATCTACTTCTTATTTCAGAGCCACACCCCTCTGCTGCTTGCAACCCAATAGGTACAATTTACTGCAGGAACAAAATCTAAGTTTTCTCTGTGGTCATCACTAGATAGCGGTGTGTGTGTGTGTGTGTGTGTGTGTGTGTCTGTGTCTGTGAATATGCATGGTTGAGAGACAGAAAGCGAGAGGGGGGGGTCACATTCCGTTGCATTATCGTAATGATAACTGCTGTTGAAACATTCCGTATAACCTCCAGTGTACTTGTGCCAACCCAGCGTTCAGTAATTACCAGGGTGGAGGCACCACTTTGCTCCTGTTACCGGAAATCTTGGAATATTTTGCCCACTTAAGCGACTTTTCAGGACAAAACAACAACAACATCAGCAACCAAGAAACCAGGAAACGACATAAGCCCTAAGGCTTAGTTGAGTGAATGTTATAACTCTCTTACGTGTATTTGTTGTCACACACACACACACGCACACGCACGCACACACACACACACACACACACACACACACACACACACACACACACACACACACACACACACACACACACACACACACACACACATTTCAGCAAAGCCATCACATAAGGTAAGAGTCACAAACCATCACATTGCACTAATATACAGTATGATTTGAACGTTTGAAAGTTGAAAGTCAACTGGCAGTTTATAGCTCTGCAAAAGTTAAACAATTAAATATATAGATGAAAGCATTTTCTCAAAACAGGCAACATAAGTAGTGCACATGCATTTGTCATTGCAATGTAAGCACAGAACAGTCAGACAGTCCCCATGTCAGACAGTCCCCATGTTTTGACTCACCCCCTCTATGAATCATGGTTAGCACCTCTGTCAGTCTGCGGGGGCGTGTTGGCCAACCGGCCCTCTGATTCGCCGGAATCCTGTAAAATCTCAACTGGCTTTGACCTCTGGTGTTGCTAGGCAATGCTGAGGGGAGAACAGGGCCCTCTGAAAAACAGGTTGGTGTGTGTTCACACTGGCTGACCAGAGCAGACCCCGCTCTGCCCCTCAGGCAGGCCATTAACTACACATGAGGGAGCCTCTGGACAGACTCAAACTGGATTTTACAAACACAAACAGACCGTCCTACAACTGGACGTCTCAGTCCAAAATATTTTATATTTGCACACGGAAGGCTGATTAAACCCAGTCCTGGAAAAATAAGCATATTCCAAGTTCCTTAAAAAGATGGTTACTGGAGGTTCCTAATTTAAAGTGCTTTTAAGTCCAGGAATATAGGCTTAATCTTTGTCCAGAGCAAAAAAAGAGTTGACAAACAGATGACAAAATAATTGTGGCCCTCGAGGCAACCGAGGTCATGCGTCGTATAAAATTATATTTCTTCAACCCATTGATAAAATGTTCACTTTGAGTCAATGTGAGTCATTGATCAGAGGGACAATGGTATCATGCAGCTCATTGTGTCCACCACTCATTGTGTCCACAATAACAAAAAATAGAGGCGGATAGGTAAAAGGAAGGGAGGGACAGGAACTCTCTCTCTCTCTCTCTCTGTGTGTTTCGGAGGGTCTGACTGTGGATGGAGGGGAATTCCATACTCCAGTTCAACCATAACCCCACCCCCTCCACCCACTCCAAAATGCAACCTAGCGCAGCATAGACACCCGGATATACTAACTCTAGTTGGGATGGGGGGGGGGGTTGTAGTGGGGTGGAATGTGAGTAATTGCAGCTTGCAGCATGGAGGAGTACACATTGAAACAGGGTGACACAAGCAAGGAAAGTCAATCATTCCCCGGGGTGAGTCATATTTAAAAGTAAATCACATCAACCAATGTGTGGAGACGTGACAATGGGGTTTGTTTGGTAAAGTCATGGTCAAAACAATGTGATTTATGAAAAAGGAAGTGACATCAGAGTGTTGACAGTAAAGAGACGACATGGGACACTTTTATCCTATGACTTTGTTTAGAGTGGTGTACCACATGGGTCGGGACCCTTCTTGTTAAAATGTTGCTTGTTTTGGGGAGTTTTTAAACCTACCCGAACACTACATAGACACATCAACAATATAGGTCTCAAACAAGCAACATTGAATGCTCTTAAGTTGCTGGTCTCCAGAACTCCACAGCACAGGAATAGCAGAGTACAACATACACCAACCTTAACAACATGTTGCCGTCTCTTGGCTTTAAATTGAGATATTGTGTTATTATTTACATCCTCTTATGTAAACAACCGATATTTCTGACTGTAGTCGAATGAAAAGGATGTTGAATATAATAAACTACATTCATCAATCTAACTCCATTATTATGCGAATAAATACTCTAGGTCCATAGGTGTGTTCATTGGGTCTAGTTTAGGTAGCAAGCCTTGCAACACCAGTCGGAATACTAGAAGTGACGTGTCCAAGACTAAGAGCTAATGTCTTGCGGATCTATGTCTTAGCATTCAATTATTGAGTTAACCTTAGCTCAGAGATGCACAGTTAGAGGACAAGCATCTATGCTATGTGCATTGTGAATTATATTCTGAAGATATAGTCAAAGCATTACTCTGTAAAACAAGGAATGCATTCACTCACTAATAAGATTTAGTGGTCCTTAAATCATTGACACGGTATATTCTGTAATCTATCATGTATGTCATGTACACTGTAATAGTAGTTTATTACACTATTACAGTGTACATGAAATACATGATAGATTACAGAATAACACAGAGTAAATGATTATCACTAAATAAGACTTAAAGTAGTCGCATGTGTCTTCAGTTAATGATCTCTGAGAGAAAAAGGATGCGAAACAAGTTCTCAAAAAGTATGCGCGAATTCACTGCCCTTTTAACCAAATTCAAGTGGGAACTCCCCCCTAACCTGAATGAACATTTCTTTGCAATTTGCTACCCAGTTAGAAGCCTGGGTAGCAAAGGTTACTTATTGACGTTTACTATTTAAGATACGTCGGATGCCATGTCCATTGGAAAAACGATTGGTGATTTCCAATAAGTATTAACAAGTACTGTAGATAATTGTGTGCGTGCAAAATATATCAGATAATGAGGGCTAGTCCTGTTTCCCTGGATCAACAGAGGATGGCATATAAATCCAGTCAAATCAATGACAACAAAAAAATGATTGACAGGCTTCTCACACAGTAATTAACGTGACATCGTAAAGGAATCAAAGAAGTGACCTTGTAAAATGTACAATGTCCCCTATTTGATTCCTTTCCTATGAGACATACTAACAATAAAACAATAAAAACAAGTACAAAAGAAGCATGGAGATTTAAAAAGAAAAGAAAAAAAAGAAGATATAAGTAAGAATAAGATTAAACAAAAATAACCTATATTCATATAGGATGGAAATGTTCTGCCCATAGAGTGGAGTAACTACAGTGCAGTAGCAGCATAGAATTATAATGATAGTATATCTACATAGTGCAGTTGACATAACTACTTCATTGGTCCGGTAGACTAAAGTGATTTATGTGCACAGAATGTGACTAAATGGTAAGTGTGTGGTAAGGTGCAGGAGTCAGCCCAGGGTTCAGCTGTTGGATCAGTCTTATGGCTTGGGAGTAGAGGCTGGCTTTGAGATAGGTGGTCCGAGACTTGATGCTGACTCTCACTGCAGCGGATCCCCTCTCCACCGCCTTCTCCCACCTTCACAAAAAGGCAGTGAAAATGACACACTCCTCCTCTCACATTTGAATTACGACCAAGGCTTTGTTTGAAGACTTTGCCTGACAACTCCGTAGCTGAACAACACACCCAGATTCTTATCTAATCTAACTCAATTTGAACGTGATGACCAGACAACAGGGATGGGCCTGATAACCAGTCAAAATACACCAATCCTAAAACATGCAATCCAATAAAACACTGGCCTTCATCGTGGTTTACATTTGTTCACTCTCTATATTTCAACTAGACGACCGATGCCACACCTTAAACACTTTAAAACATGCGATCTCACCACTTCTCTGGACTAAAGCAAGATCAGTCGAGTTCACCCAAACCGGACTCCCATTTTGGACTCTAAATGGGCCCCGGCGACCTCGCCACTCAACCAAATACCAGATGCTTTGTGCCTCTCCCCCTGGTACCTCTCTGTTATCGATCACAACCGACTCTCCAGTGACATGTCTATGTAAAGAACAACCATTGAATAATGCCTCTCAGGTGTGTCTGCTCCAGAGTCCAGAGTCTCTCTTTCAGAATGTGTCACCATGTTAAGTGCTGGGTGAATATCTACCGATCGTTCAGCTACGGAGTTGTCAGGCAAAGTTCTCAAACAAAGCCTCGGTCGTAATTCAAATGTGAGAGGAGAAGGGCGTCATTCTCACCGCCTTTTCTGGTTGCTAACAACTGCACAAATCAATCGCCACAGTCGAGTAAGTTACGTCATACATTTTGCAAATAGTGCAAAAAAAGGGGATGAATTGGAACCAAACTCAGACAGCAGTCCAATTCATTAGTCAGGCAATTCCTGGCAAGAAAAAGAGAATTGTGGAGCATGGCTAAATGTGGACAGACAACTGTTGGACTGTGTTTGTGCCAAGACAATGCCTCACGAATCAGTGATGTGGCCTCCCAGCCAGGTAGTATCTGTGTCTGTCCCCCGGCAGATCAAATATCCTCCACAATGCTGAGTGGCTAGAATGGGGCGGACTGAATAGTAAATGTTGACCTTGAGGGCCTCAATGTGAAAGATATAACTCACTCCAGTTGGCCCCCTATCGGTACATACCAGATAGTCCTATATTTTTATTTAATAAATGTTTATTTTTAATCCCAGCTCCCATCCCTGCGAGAGGCCTTTTTTCCTTTTGGTAGGCCGTCATTGTAAATAAGAATTTGTTCTCAACTGTTAAGGTTTTCTTTCTCCTCTTCCTCTGAAGAGGAGGTGTAGCAGGGATCGGACCAAAATGCAGCGTGGTTATTTTGCTACATGTTTAATAAAAGAATAAACACAAACAATCCAAAACAAGAACTGTGAAAACCTAAACAGCCTTATCTGGTGCAAACTAACACCGAGACAGGAACAATCACCCACAAAACACTCAAAGAATATGGCTGCCTAAATATGGTTCCCAATCAGAGACAACGATAAACACCTGCCTCTGATTGAGAACCACTTCAGGCAACCATAGACTTTTCTAGACAACCCCACTATACCACAATCCCGATACCTACAAAACACCAAGACAAAACACACCACACAATAAACCCATGTCACACCCTGGCCTGACCAAAATAATAAAGAAAACACAAAATACTAAGACCAGGGCGTGACATCAACCGACTTGCCTAGTTAAATAAAGGTTCAATCAAATAAAAGTATAAAAACAGACAGAGGAAGTTTAATTGAAGAACCTTGAGGTCTTGTGAATGGTTGTGCTCCTCAATAAGTCCTGTAGATACCAATCAATTTGGAGTATGAGGGAAAATGACAGCATTCTTCTGTGGGCTGAGCCATCCTGTATTAATGTGGTGCCATATCTACCTAAAATGTGAGAATTACAAATGTTAATACTTTACATTAAGATGCCCTTTGTAAAGGGTACCTTATTGTAAAGTGTTACCTTGTAACTTTATCACAAACATTGTAGAAGGCCAGATACATGTACCCCTGGCAAAGCTGCCCTGTTGTTCAGTTACAGATCCTAAAGATTAGAAAAGCACAACCTCAATGCCCCCCAGTGCTTCTAGCAACAACAGAACAATATGGGTGGCTGTAAAAACAATGTTCCCCATTTGTAAATGGTGCTCTAATCAAATCATATGAGCTACAAAATGTTCAAGGGGCCACTGTGAATCTGTGTACATTTTGAGAAACATGCCATGGCAAATGATCAAAAGCCGGAAACATTTTTCATCAACTGGAAGCAAATGATATGAGAAAACAAAATGGTTCCATATGCCGCTGGGTATGAGTCAATCAACATGCCGTACGATCTGTATACAGAAGCAGATGAATAATGAAGGCTCCATGACCGTTGCTCGACAAGGCTTTACTTACAACGTGCTACCTACAGCCCATGTGGTTCTCTGCACAAAAACAGCCACTAAAGAGAGAGTATACTTTATGCCTCTTTGGCTACTTCCTAATAGGTTACATGGAATTCTGTCTCCTGTCCTATAAGACTGAAAGTGAAACAACGGGTGCATTTCAATAGTCAATGGACTAGGCCTTACCTCTCCTCGTCTCTCCTTTACCCCGAACAGACGTGAAAGAACTGGAGAGGTGAAAACAAATTCACAGGATAGACATCCACAATATTGCTTTGACCTATTCTGGGTTTTCAGATCAATAGAGATGAAGGGGGGGGGGATGAGGTGAGACAGCCTCTTCAGGCCATTTCGATGGAGAAAAAAAACTGAGACCTATAGGCTGTTTACCTAACACTGGTGATGAATAAAAGAAGAAGAAGATCCTCAGGTCTCACTGGCCTTTATGGCAACTATACTTTAAGTGTCAGTGGAGGCTGCTGAGGGGAGAACGGTTCATCATAATGTCCGGACCGGAGCGAATGGAATGGCATCAAACACCTGGAAACCATGTGTTTGATGTGTTTGATACCATTCCACTTATTCCGCTCCAGTCATTACCACGAGTACGTTTCTCCCCGATGAAGGTGCCACCGACTTCCTGTGGTAAGTGTACAGCACGTCTGTGTGACGGCAAGCTGATAGCTTTGGGAAGCTGAAATCAAATGTGAGAAGTGTGCCTCTCATGCTCAATGGGAGTGTAGTCAAGTTACAAGTAGCTGACTCAGAGGGGTTGGGTTAAATGCGGAAGACACATTTCAGTTGAATGCATTCAGTTGTACAACTGACTAGATATTCCCCTTTTCCCTTCCCATAGTTGTCTCGAACAACGTGGACATCAATTCCCAAGGCCTCCCAGGCACAAACAAACGAGCGAAACCCAAATCTTCCCCAGCAACAGAATGGGTCCCGAACACACATCTTATAGACCTTACCACGCCCTTTGATATACAAGCCTCTTTACCCCACACTTAATAATTAACCAATGATAGGATAGATGGATTGGGGGGAAACCTAGATGTCGTCGTGTGAACACTAACTTTTCCTACCTTCCTGTGACGGCAAGCAAGGTCACCTGATCCCTCCACCGGACAGCGATGACGTATTCCACATCCCCTCGCTTCAGCTGGGCAGCGAGTCGTGTGAGGGGAGGTTATTATTGTTGTCTCTTCCCTTTCTCCTACGGGTCTGACATAATCAGCCCACGCCAGTGGCGCGTAACGCGGTCCATGAATAAGACATCATCTCTGCAGTCTCCTTTTTCCACTCTAAATGTTTAATAAGTGACGAGATAGAAGATGATCTGTGACATATTTAGAGCAGTTGTTAGTGACAGTCTGTTGGCTCGGGTGTTTTGGACGATAGACGATTGCCTTTCAAAGTGATCATATGATTTGAGCGTACTTTGTTGTCAGAAAAAGGGGTGGAGGTGTGTGCGTGTATATGTGCGTAAGTCTGTGCATGCGTGTCTGTGTGTGTGGCCTACAAAAGGGATAGGAAGCATCTTCTACATGTCAGTAATGTTGAAATACTCTTGGGGATTAGAGAGCTGTAGCTCCATTTCAAAAACCTTCATTCTTCTCTTTAGTTGAAGTAAGACAAAGACGAACCAAAACAATGAGTATCAGACTCAGACACAACAAGTGCCTATTTTTAGATTCCATTGAACCAACTATGCCACATAGGAGAGTGCCCATTATGGTTTCAAACGCTTTGTTTAGTATGCAGCAATGGTACAGTAGCTTGGGAGAGAGAGATCTGAGGTGGTGGTCGGAGGGTTTCAAGTGTTGAGACTTACAGTTGAAGTCGGAAGTTTACATACACCTTAGCCAAATACATTTAAATTCAGTTTTTCACAATTCCTGACAGTTAATCCTAGTAAAAAATTCCCTGTCTTAGGTCAGTTAGGATCACCACTTTTTTTTAATAACGTATAATGTCAGAATAATAGTATAGAGAATGATTTATTTCAGCTTTTATTTCTTTCATCACATTCCCAGAGGGTCAGACGTTTACATACACTCAATTAGTATTTGTTAGCATTGCTTTTAAATTGTTTAACTTGGGTCAAACGTTTCGGGTAGGCTTCCACAAGCTTCCCACAATAAGTTGGGTGAATTTTGGCTCATTCCTCCTGACGGAGCTGGTGTAACTGAGTCAGGTTTGTCGGCCTCCTTGCTCGCACACGCTTTTTCAGTTCTGCCCACACATTTTCCATAGGATTGAGGTCAGGGCTTTGTGTTGGCCACTCCAATACCTTGACTTTGTTGTCCTTAAGCCATTTGGCCACAACTTTGGAAGTTTGCTTGGGGTCGATGTCCATTTGGAAGACTCATTTGCGACCAAGCTTTAACTTCCTGACTGATGTCTTGAGATGTTGCTTCAATATATCCACATCATTTTCCTCCCTCATGATGTCATCTAATTTTGTGAAGTGCACCAGTCCCTCCTGCAGCAAAGCACCCCCACAACATGATGATGCCACCCCCGTGCTTCACGGACTCAAATGATGTAAATTAGCCTGTCAGAAGCTTCTAAATCCATGACATAATTTTCTGGAATTTTCCAGGCTGTTTAAAGGCACAGTCAACTTAGTGTATGTAAACTTCTGACCCACTGGAATTGTGATACAGTGAATTATTAGTGAAATAACCTATCTGTAAACAATTGTTGGAAAAATAACTTGTGTCATGCACAAAGTAGATGTCCTAACCGACTTGCCGAAACTATAGTTTGTTAACAAGACATTTGTGGAGTGGTTGAAAAATGAGTTTTAATGATTCCAACCTAAGTGTATGTAAACTTCCGACTTCAATTGTATACGTAATGCCCACAAAGACCAGCGTGAAATTCTAGCATGGACACTCACTGGAGGTACTCCCATGGTTCACACAGGGCAGTGTCATGATGAGATAGCATCAGGTATGTTGTTGTTCTAAAGATTACAGGTCACCTGCAATTATTATATCATCATAATAATAGCCGTGATCTCATGTTTGGCTTCATGTAAATGTCCCAACACCAATTGGCTCTAACAAACTGATATTTCATTCAAGTTCTTTTGCATTTTATGCTAACCTCAGAGTTAAAGATGCACTATGGAGAATTCGCTCCGCCATTTTCTGGTTACTAAAATTCAAATAGTATGCCGTATTTCAGTTAATGTGACAAAACAAGCGAGTATAGTGTAGAAAATGATTGTGCCATCTGAACCTCTGTGAAATATAACCAATTATATTGTATTTTCAGCTGTTTGAAGCTGGTGTACAATACCAAAAGTAAAAGAAGCAAAAATGAAACTTAAGAACGGAAAGCATAGAAATAGCTCACATAAAGCATATCTACCTCTTTTTCGACTTACTTTGAAGGAGGATGACAGATCTATAACTCAGATTTCTATGTGCATTTGGTCAGGTCACCCAAAAAGTTGCATATTACAGCTTTAACTTTGTCATCAAATCAAAATACAATTACATTTGGTGGTAGCTTTTTCTATTTTCTCTCATTTGAAAAACAACGTAAAAATAAGCACCAGAACCAACCATAAAAACAGACGAGACGAATGTCCCTCTAGGCCCTGACATTGATCAAACAGACAGCCATTTTGAGAGCTCAACCACCAGTTGGCATGATGTGCTGACAGACAGGCACTGTTGCTCTCTGCCTGTGGGCCAGAGTCATTTCCATGGCAACAGTAATGTTCTAGCTGTCCTTGGCACAGGTCGATCTCAAGGCCACAGCGAAAGACAACCCACGTCTTCCGATAGCTGAGCATTTGTGATAAAGCAACCGTGAAACACAACGAGGGAATAGATTTATTGCATTCGAATCATTGGCTGTCCTACAGCTGTACTCAATATTTCATTTTTGGCAAGTGTTTGATGAGACACTATCAAAATCTCCATGACACCAATATGAAATGAGGGATTTAAGCAAGGCTTACCATAGCACCAGTCACCCTTTGACTTCAAAGCTGTCTGTTACGGAATCGATATTAGGAAGTTGTCAGATTTCAGGCAATACATTCAGGAGATGAGCAATACCCCCCTCCCCAAACTGACTTCATCCCATCATGGGCCAGTTTGCACTTCAGATGTTGCTTTTATGGGAGCCCTGCTACACTGACGTCTGTGAAGATATTGCTTGACTCGGACACGCTTTATCACATTAGAAGGGCTTAGGGCTTTGGCACCATGTTGAATCGTCACTGTCAAAAGTGTCCTGGCCATCCTTTAATCAGATGGAGATTTCTGGCAATGGAAATGTGATGATTCAGACGAGACGCTTCATATGTTCTGTAAAGGCTCCTGCTTCCCCCCCTTCCCGGAGATATACAACTGTCTGTTTGAGATAATGTACAGTAATATACTGTGTCTCATGCATTTCTAATATATCTACTGAGATACAGTATCACGTGTCTCTAATATATCTACTGACAGTAATGTAACGGAATCAGTCATACTCTCCTATTTATGAATTGAAACAGATTACTCAAATGAGGACACAACAATTCAAATGTTTCAACATTTAATGATGAGCATTCTCATTTCGATGCAAAACGGCTATCGTAATGTCTGTTACACATTTCTTCATTCATACACCTTTGATCGAAATAAGCAGACATTATTTTGGCATAACTATGGACAAAAGTTGTGTGCGCTTTAGATTGCCCTTGCATCGTTGTCAGAACTCATACCCTCAGGAGCATTAGCTGGATTGCCAGACGTATTTGAGCGGCCCAAGTCAAACAGAGCACAGTGCTTTAGTGTTGTTGCTTTGAGAAGTCCCGATAATAGCATTCACTCTTTTCTCTGCTCTCTCACTTGGCTGCCAAAATTACATGGGCCCTTCTAAATTAACCACCACTGACTGCTTCACTAGTAGATGTTAAGAAAAATACACTGAGATAAATTCCTATGCTTTATCTCATTCGGGCCCATCCTAACACGTTTATGGACACAGCTGGAAATCCACCACCTCTCCCTCTCCCATCCCCCTTTCACTTCTCTTCTTCTCTTCCTCCCCCACCCCCTCTCCCTCTCCCATCCCCCTTTCCCTTCTCTTCTTCTCTTCTTCTCGTCCTCCCCACCCCCTCTCCCTCTCCCTTCCCCCCTTCCCACTGTCCTTCAGGAGTCCTGACTTCGAGTGAGTCACTCACCAGGTACTCCTCACCAGCAGTCCCCGTCGTCATGGTTACTGACCAGAATCACACCCAATCGTGAGGTGGTTGACACCCTGGAGATGGGTCTCTGAGCCTGAAGGAGGAATCATATCGTACACATAGGACATTTACGCCCTCTATCACTATCTTAGAGGGCAGAAAAAGAGTTGATTGGGTTCATATCTAATGCTGTTTTTATCATTTGAAAAGGTTAAAAATAGTGTAAAGGGTCAAAGACAAGATGGTGCTCGATTTACCAGCGGAATGGTACATCGGCCATCAGAACACAGACCATTTAACATGGTTATTACTGCTTATTTAAAGATTGCCTGGTTGAAAATGCCTTGGTCAGATGTCAGGTGAGATATAGGAAATGAGCCTATTTGCTATATCTCTCTCAGCGTATCTATAAGGCAGGATAATTATGGATATCCATCTGGCCTACATGGGGTCCTATGGTCCAGTGTAATGAAACTGTATAGGTGGCACTTAATGACCATTGGGAGATTGATGAATTCGTCAACACTTTGAGTACATGGCACATGTTGAATTAGCCAATGCTAAGTTTAATGATCCCTATTATGTTTTGATCAGTTTCTTGCTTGAAGAGGAGATGTTTTGACACCAACGTCAACATGTACAGTGGCAAGAAAAAGTATGTGAACCCTTTGGAATTATTACAGATTTCTGCATAAATTAGTCGTCAAATTGTTGTATTTATTTTATTTAACCTTTATTCAACCAGGTAGGCCAGTTGAGAACAAGTTCTCATTTACAACTGCGACCTGGCCAAGATAGAGCAAAGCATTGCGACACAAACAACACAGAGTTACACATGGGATAAACAAATGTACAGTCAATAGCACATAAGGAAAGTCTATATACAATGTGTGCAAATGTAGTAAGATTAGGGAGGTAAGGCAATAAATAGGCCATTGTGGCGAAATAATTACAATTGAGCCATTTAACACTGGAGTGATAGATGTGCAGAAGATGAATGTGCAAGTAGAGATACTGGGGTGCAAAGGAGCAACAAAAAAAATAACCGTATGGGGATGAGGTAGGTGGGTGGGCTATTTACAGATGGGCTATGTACAGGTGCAATGATCGGTAAGCTGCTCAGATAGCTGATGCTTAAAGTTAGTGAGGGAGATATAAGTCTCCAGCTTCAGTGATTTTTGCAATTCGTTCCAGTTATTGGCAGCAGAGAACTGGAAGGAAAGGCGGCCAAAGGAGGAGGTGGCTTTGGCGGTGACCAGTGAAATATAACTGCCTGAGTGCGTGCTACAGGTGGGTGCTGCTATGGTGACCAGTGAGCTGAGATAAGGCGGGGTGTTACCTAACAAAGATTTATAGATGACCTGGAGCCAGTGGGTTGGCGACGAATGTGAAGCGAGGGCCAGCCAACGAGAGCAGTGGTCGCAGTGGAGGGTAGTATATGGGGCTTTGGAGACAAAACGGATGGCACTGTGATAGACTACACCCAATTTGCGTAGGGTAGGGTGTTTGGAGGCTATTTTGTAAATTACATCGTCGAAGTCAAGGATCGGTAGGATAGTCAATTTTACAAGGGTATGCTTGGCAGCATGAGTGAAGGATGTTAGATTTAATTTTGGATTGGAGATGCTTAATGTGAGTCTGTAAGGAGAGTTTACAGTTCAACCAGACACCTAATTATTTGTAGTTGTACACATATTCTAGGTTAGAACTGTCCAGAGTAGTGATGCTAGACGGGCGGGCGTGTGTAGGCAGCAATCAGTTGAAGAGCGTGCATTTAGTTTTACTTGCCTTTAAGAACAATTGGAGGCCACGGAGGGAGTGTTGTATGCCATTGAAGCTCGTCTGGTGGTTTCTTAACACAGTGTCCAAAGGGCCAGAAGTATACAGAATGGTGTCGTCTGCGTAAAGTTGGATCAGAGAATCACCAGCAGCAAGAGCGACATCATTGATGTATACAGAGAAATTAGTCGGCCTGAGAATTGAACCCTGTGGCACCACCATAGAGACTTCCAGAGGTCCGGTCAACAGGCCTTCCGACTTGACACAGTGAACTCTGTCTGAGAAGTAATTGGTGAACCAGGCGAGGCAGTCATTTGAGAAACAAGGCTGTTGAGTCTGCCTATAAGAATTGACAGAGTTGAAAGCCTTGGCCAGGTCGATGAAGACGGCTGCACAGTATTGTCTTTTATCGATGGCGGTTAGGATATCGTTTAGGACCTTGAGTGTGGCTGAGGTGCACCCATGACCAGCTCGGAAACCAGATTGCATAGCGGAGAAGGTACGGTGGAATTCGAAATGGTTTGTTAACTTGGCTTTTGAAGACCTTTGAAAGGCAGGGTAGGATAGATATAGGTCTGTAACAGTTTGGGTCTAGAGTGTCTCTCCCTTTGAAGAGGGGGATGACAGCTTTCCAATCTTTAGGGATCTCAGACGATACAAAAGAGAGGTTGAGAAGGCTAGTAATAGGGGTTGCAACAATTGCGCCAGATAATTTTAGAAAGAGAGGGTCCAGATTGTCTAGCCCAGCTGATTTATAGGGGTCCAGATTTTGCAGCTCTTTCAGAACATCAGCTATCTGGATTTGGGTGAAGGAGAAATGGGGAGGCTTGGGCAAGTTACTGTGGGGAGTGCAGAGCTGTTGACCGGTGTAGAGGTAGCCAGGTGGAAAGCATGCCAGCCGTAGAAAAATGCTTATTGAAACTCTCAATTATTGTAGATTTATCGTTGGTGACAGTGTTTCCTATCCTCAGTGCAATGGGCAGCTGGGAGGATGTGCTCTTATTCTCCATGGACTTTACAGTGTCCCAGAACCTTTTGGAGTTTGTGCTACAGGAATATTTTGCCAGTAGCTCTGTGGAACATCCATGTGAAAATTGATCTGATCTTCATCTAAGTCACAACAATAGACAAGCCAAGTGTGCTTAAACTAATAATACACAAATGATTTGTATTGTTCTTGTCTATATTGAAAATATAATTTAAACATTCACAGTGTAGGTTGGAAAAAGTATGTGAACGCCTAGGCTAATGACTTCTCCAAAAGCTAATTGAAGTCAGGAGTCAGCTAACCTAGAGTGCAATCAATGAGCCGAGATTGGAGCTGCCTTGCCCTATAAAAATCACTAATGTTCATCAGTCCACGGTAAGACAAATTGTCTATAAATGGAGTAAGCTCAGCACTGTTGCTCCTTTCCCTAGGAGTGTCCGTCCTGCAAAGATGACTGCAAGAACATAGCGCAGAATGTTCAATGAGGTTAAGAGGAATCCTAGAGTGTCAGCTAAAGACTTACGGAAATCTCTGGAACATGCTAACATCTCTCTTGACGAGTCTACGATACGTAAAACACTAAACAATAATGGTGTTCATGGGAGGACACCACTGAAGAAGCCACTGCTGTCCAAAAAAAAAACATGAATCTGAAGTTTGCAAAAGTGTACCTGGATGTTCAACAGGGCTACTGGCAAAATATTTTGTGGACATATGAAACTACAGTTGAGTTGTTTGGAAGGAACACACAACACTATGTGTGGAGAAGAAAAGGCACAGCACAGCAACATCAAAACCTCTTCCCAACTGTAAAGTATGGTGGAGGGAGCATCATGGTTTGGGGCTGCTTTGCTGCCTCAGGGCCTGGACAGCTTGCTATCATCGCAAAAAAAAATGAACTCCCAAGTTTATCAATACATTTTGCAGGAGAATGTTAGGCTATCGATCTGGCAATTGAAGCTCAACAGAAGTTGGATGATGCAACAGGACAACGACCCAAAACACAGAAGTAAATCAACAACAGAATGGCTTCAACAGAAGAAAATATCAGAGTCCTGACCTCAACCCGATTGAGATCCTGCCCCTATTGAGATGCTGTAGCATGACCTCAAAAGAGCAGTTCACACCAGACATCCCAAGAATATTGCTGAACTGAAACAGTTTTGTAAAGAGGAATGGTCCAAAATTCCTCCTGACCGTGCAGGTCTGATCCGCAACTACAGAAAACATTTGGTTGAGGTTATTGCTGCCAAAGGAGGGTCAACCAGTGAATGTATGTTCAATAAAGACATGAAAATGAACAATTGTTTTGTCACGCCCTGACCTTAGAGATCCTTTAAATTCTTTATTTGGTTAGGTCAGGGAGTGACTAGGGTGGGCAATCTATGTTTTCTATTTCTTTGTTGGCCTGGTATGGTTCCCAATCAGAGGCAGCTGTCTATCGATGACTCTGATTGGGGATCAAATTTAGGCAACCTTTTCCCACCTGTTGTTTGTGGGATCTTGTTTTTGTTTAGCTGCCTGTGAGCAGCCCAGAATGTCACGTTTAGTTTTCTTCTATATTGTTTTTGCTGAGTTTCATATTTATTAAACACGTGGAGCTCTAAGTACGCTGCGCCTTGGTCCATTCATTCAGACGATCGTGACATGTTTGTGTGTTACTAGTTTAATCAGACTGTGTTTGTCTATTGTTGTGACCTAGATGATCAGATCAAATGTTATGACCAATTTATGCAGAAATCCAGGTTTTTCCAAAGGGTTAACATACTTTTGACAGCAGTGACAATAATCCGTTCTGATTAATGCAAAACCCTGTTCAAAATATACATGGAATTGATTACTTTGTAAGGTCAAAATGGATAGAAAAGGTGGACATGGCATTGCGAGCGGCTCACAGTATTGTTTCATTTGTCTCTGTCATTGAACAGATGATTATCTCGGTGTTGTGAAGTCCTGTCACCTGAACGAGACCAATTTATTGTCCATTATGGCAAAATCAATGCCATCTCTATGACAACCTGTTGTAAATGGGTTTCTGCGCATCCATGGGCAATCTGGCTGATGTTGTATTGACTCTGAGCCAATGACTGTATTACCTTTATTTAACTAGGCAAGTCAGTTAAAGAACAAATTGTTATATGAATGGACAAAGCATTCGATCACGCGACACCATTCATTCCTTTGTGAAGACTCAATAGCGCATTGAAGCCAAATTAAGTTGGTTAAGATGGAATAACATGCGCAGTTTGAGCTATTTCAGGAAGTGAAGTTGCAGGCTAGCTCAGTGCTGCCTCTCATTGAGTAACTCCAGTTAAAGGCTGACCGGGGTACAGGAAGTGAAGTTGCAGGCTAGCTCAGTGCTGCCTCTCATTGAGTAACTCCAGTTAAAGGCTGACCGGGGTACTACAGGCTGCCATTAGCAACCAACTTTTTTTGTGTTTTAAATAAATCGGTTCCAGGACATACATCTGGTGAATTAAAAACATTATTGGTACCATGATTGTCTTTAAAATAATGTATTTGGGGGGGTCCTGTTTTCTGCTAACAATGCCTGCAGCACAGCAGTCGGCCTTAAACTTCCATGGCGTCAATGAGAGGAGGCAGTCATTCTCCCCTGCTCTGAGCACAGCTTGAAGTGATAAGTCTAGGGAATCCATCTTAGGTAACCACTTGTGTTCATGAGGAGTTACAATGTTGAATGGTTGTCCTTGATAAAACAAGTATGTGTTGATCTTACAGTATGTTGGGCAAATCACAAAGCTCCAAGGTCCATTTTGAGTAAAAAAACATTACGGAAATATTTACTACGACACATGTACTGTAGACAAGGGCAGGGACATGTGTGACAGAGAGTTTTAGACTGTTTATTTAATAGGCTTTTGACAAATATCCCCAATCTCTGTGCCTTTAACTATTTTTAGATCTCTGAGAAAGGCAGAACATGATAGGGTTTCTTTGAAATGTTTCCAACCTTTGGATACACCCTACAGATACATTCTGCAAGAATGTCAGGCTTTGCGGGGTTTAAGAAACATGACACAGCTGTCATTTTGTTTTTGTCGTGGGTAGAAATTGAAGAGGTTCCAGCGAACAGTGGGGTCAAAGGTCCCCCCCCCCCCAGTAGAGCTAACAGAGCTTTTTATTGAAACCACAAAACACGAGACAGATGGAAATGGAGATACATTTTTCAAGAGCTAAGGTTCCTCCTTATTCATCATAAAAAAAACAGAAATATAGTTGTTATTTCAGGTTTATTTCAGGGAACATGCTGTTATTTCTGGCTTTGGTATGCATAATAAATTGGGCGTTTTCCATCACTGAAACCGTAAATCACTTTAAAATAGAGCTAATGGGGATTGTGGAAACTGGACTTTCTTGAGTTTGAAAAATCTGCAAAAAGACTGGACAATAACCAAATTATACTTTTGCCAAAAGCTACCGACTGTAACCACATTGAGTGGTAAATAACATTGCCTGGATCGTTTTGTGTCGTTCACTGAACGTGTTCGATATCTGGCCAAACTTACACAGCTTCCAATGAAAGTAGAAAGGTAAAACCAAAGTACATGCCCGACCAATGTAAATAGAGGACGAATTAATCATATTGATTTGTGTGGAACTTTTCAATCCCATACGGAGACGCAAGACTTCTAACAGAAGGTTCCCGCAGCACAACCCATAAATATGTCGAGGCAAGTTGAGTGCTCCGAAAACCCTAGATGGATTAAGTTTCCTGGGCTAACTCAGTATATATACGCCCCGTATTTAAAGCCAGCCGTTTTGGCCCTCGCTTCTTGCCACTTCCTGCCGAGCGGCTTGTCATTGAGATTTATGGGCTCATTTCATTTGATGAACAGCCAGACGGGTAGAGGACATTGAAGAACCACCATGCTCTTTAAGACTGCAACCGCATCAGGCAAGTAGCCCGCGACCGCTCCTTCACCCAGAATAGTTTCCAACGTAGGTGTCGCCACCATTATCATCAGATTAGCCATGATAGATGACGATAAAACACTTCAGCTGACATGACATTCCGTAATAAGTAATAACCATGTTGTTATGTTGAAAAGTCACACTTCAGCTAAACGGACTGTATAACTGTAACAACTGTGTTATGCCTAACTATTACTTATTAATAACCTCATTATTACACTAAGAACTGAGATTTCATCTCAATGGTTTCCTAAGAGTGATACGTTGGATGTCACATGGTGCACTTTAAGTTGTCGTGGCCTCTCATAAATGGGTCACTTTTTAAGTGAAACATGACTCCCATATCTCCC
The DNA here is from genome assembly GCF_034236695.1 of Oncorhynchus nerka. NCBI lineage: Eukaryota > Metazoa > Chordata > Actinopteri > Salmoniformes > Salmonidae > Oncorhynchus > Oncorhynchus nerka. Next base: position 11,978,231 of record NC_088416.1, read on the forward strand.
TGTTACAAAGAGTGTGTCCCAAATGGCACCCTATTCCCTATTTTGTGCACTACTTTTGACATTAAAGGTTGTGCACTATATAGGGAAGAGGGCGTCATTTGGGATGCACACATCGGCCTTTTGGACCAGTCAGATGCTGTGAAGCGGGGGGCGAGAATCACAAGTCCCTGTCAAGAGTTCAACGTGGTGTCCGGCTTTTCAAGTCCCCCTCACACCGACCATCTGAACAAACAGACTCTGACCACACTCCTGGGCTCGGGGAGAAACGGAGGAGTGGGAGAGGAGGCAAAAGAAGAAAACAACCTGGTGGAAGAAAAGAGAGTGATATGGTACCCTATTTCCAATATAGTGCCCTTCTTTTGACAAGGGCCTTTAGGGCTCTGGTCAAAAGTAGTGCACTATGTAGTGAATAGGGTGTCATTTGGGACAAAGACAGAGAGCGAAAGAGAGGGGAAAAAGAACGAGATGTTGCCATGTGACTGAGCCACAGTATGGGTTGATGAACAGACCAGCACGGACGCTCGACAGGTTACTCAATGCAAACTTTATTTGGAAGAAAAAAAAACGTTAGCAGCCACACACAACAACAAACATTTCTGGGAAGCGGAGCGCCTGCTGAGGCAATGTGGGTATACATGGAACTCATTTAGGTTTTGTGGACATTTCTTCATCAGTAACTCAGTGCTTAGCCTGGCATGATGGCACTCTCTCTCTCTCTCTCTCTCTCTCTCTCTCTCTCTCTCCATTTCACTCTCTCTGTTTCTTTTATGTCTTACTCTGTGTAATCCTTTGATTTCTATGGTTTGGTTGGTTATGGCTGTGGTGGGGTAAGTGCCAGTGCCAGTGGGTACCTGTATCGTACATCCCTACCAGAATGAGCATCTAAAATGTTCGTGAGAATCAAAGCAATGAACTAACAAATGTGGCACATTCATTAATCCACTATATCTGGGGCCATCGTAATTCAATTAAAAAATATATACAAATAACGACATTAACATTACTGATGGTACTGCCGTTCACTGAATGTGCTGGCTTACCGCACATCTACAGTACATCTGGAAGACAGCCAAACAGAGCATATAATAAATCCCAGAGTCATCCTTTAATTTGAAAGCGAAGCATGCCCGTATTTGGACACGTAAACAATCACCTGATTCTTAAGACCCCCCCCCCAGCGCCTCCACCCCTGCAGCCATCTCCTTTCTCTGAGACATGAATTGCTTGTTGTTCCTCCCAGAGAAAAAAAGCAAACATTGTGTACCGTGTCAAGGACAATCACGATTTCCCCTGAAGAGCTCTTCCAGGAAAAACTGGCTTAACAACAACAAGCTGTGTCAGGGTCGTCGACAGAGTGGTTGTGCAGGGGGTGTGAACCCTCTGCTCTCAATTTGCTTCATATTTTCCCCATGCACTGGCTGTTTAGACAAGCAGGTTTCTGAGGAGCACATGGCACCTCTGTGCAGTTTGATCTTTATAAAGCAACCATATAGAATGAATAAAGCATGCATAAGGAATGAATAGAGCATGCATAAGGAATGAATAAAGCATGCATAAGGAATGAATAGAGCATGCATAAGGAGGCATGAATGAAGAATGCATAAGGGGTGAATAGAACGTGCATAAAGCTTGAAAGAAGAATGCATAGGATGAATAGAGCATGCATCAGACTTAAACCTTAATTTAACTAGACAAGCCAGTTAAAGAACAAATTCTTATTTTACAATGACGGCCTACTCCACTAACCCGGACGACGCTGGGCCAATTGTGCGGGACATGAATAGAGCATGCATAAAATAGAGCATGCATAAGGGACACATCAATATTGCATGGATTGATGAAGATTGCATAGCTATGGCATAGCTCTGCCACACTCTTGCAGTTATTGTTTTCAACATGGGTGTGGTGGACAGTGGCCTTGTGAGTAACAGAGTGAGGTCATGATCGCCCTGTGCATTAGCTTCCTGCTCTAACTCAATTTGTGGGCCTCCGCCACAGATGGTGCCGGCAAACTCAGCTCTATGCTAGTCTGATATGTTTTTAATGCAGTCTTCCCATTTGCCTCCACTCACAATGATGATGTTATCCATATCCACAAGGAAGCCTCTATCGTACATGTGACCCCATTCCAAAACAGGAAACGAGCAAAGCCTTTTAAAGTGAGAGCGGAAAGGTTTGAAAATTATGCGGCAAGTCATATTCTGGCTGAGGACAGGACGGACCAGATGGCTTCCTCTGTCTGACGGACTATATTAAGCATGGCTAATGAGCAGGCAGACAGCACGATGATGACCTCATCCATCCCTATAGCCTACTCTACATTTCTTTTAGCGCTGTCATGCACACTTAACTGGACTCCGGAACGGAGGGGGAAAAGGGGGGGAAGTGGCCATTTATCTTTTGACAAGGGCAAGATCAGGATATGATACAACGGCAATGTGGTTCTCTGTTCTGCTCTGTTATTGATCGGACAGACAGAAATCAACCGATAACAAGTGTTAGCTTACCTGTTGTTTTTAGCATTAGCATCCTGAAGTGTTGCTAATCATCTTTTATTGTGAGCCTCCTAGTGTTTCTCATAGTTTTTAGTGTTAGCTTCCTGAATTGTTTCTCATTGTTTTTAGCGTCAACTTCCTAAAGGGTTTTTCATAGTTTTTATTATGAGCCTCCTAAAGTTAGTTTCTCAAGAGAACCCTGCAGAGAGATGAATACTGTATTTATCTGTGCCTCTGGCGCACAGGAGTTATTTTCTGTCTGACTGTGAAAAAGGCTTTGCAATGTCAAAACGCCTAATGTTGTATAGATGTGCACAATATGTACCTATTGTACCACTCCAGCAATCCTGATGTCCTTGGCGTAACCTTCTGTAGAATCCTAGTTGATTCAATCCCATAATATAAGTGAGTGACTAAAACAGACCCTTGCGGCGTGCCAGGTAAACAAATTGTAGCCACGCACAAGGTCCTACTTCAAATGATAACCCTTCAAACTTATGCTAATGGTCCACATTCTGTCTTACTACTATTGCGCTCTGAGCACTAGGAGCAAAATTGAAAGCAGAATGTAGCTTGGGCTGATTAGCTGGTTTGGAAAAAAGAGACTTTGAAAATGAGGCAATCAGGGAAAAGGAATTGGCCTCAAGTGACAGCGTCAGAGGGGGGGGGGGGGGGGCATTTTGTTCCCGGAACCTTGTTGTTGTGATTTTTGCGTGGGAAGTCGGAGTGGTGGAATTGCAGACTTGTGAGTCACTCGTGTGCCTAGGGCTTTGTTTGGGGATGGTGTATGTGTGTGTGTGTGTGTGTGTGTGTGTGTGTGTGTGTGTGTGTGTGTGTGTGTGTGTGTAGAGAGAGAGGGAGGTTAGATAGGGGGCAGGCAGGGAGTTGTTATACTGCTTAGGGTGCTCATTTAGCATGGGATACGCCGCAGCATGACAGCACAGAATGGAATAGCTGTCTTTGAACCCAAGAGGGAAGAAGGGTGAACAAATTTCACAGTTTTTATCCCACACCCCTCTCTCCTATATACCTACACTGATTAATCAGTAAAATAATGCAGGTTGAGTGGACTCCAGGAAAAGCAATGGAATATGTTAAAGTGTGTTGACTCAACAATCTCTGGTCGAAATCAGCTGAATTTGAACAAGCTTGTTGAGTGAAACTGCAAACTCTTGTTTGCTCAACACAACTCAAAACTACACCCATCATTATCATATCTCCCAGCATGCTCTCTTGCAGTTTGATTTTCAGAATAGTTTGTTTTAATACCTGTGTTTTTGCATGTACTTGTATGTGATTGCTTGATTATGCTACGCAAACATAAATAACATACATTTTTCTAAACTGGTTAAAAGTTCCAATTGCTGGATATCCTCCCTCTCGCTGGATTACAATAGGAATTTGCAAGCATGCATAATGTGAATTGCAGGCTTGATGTACCCAGAGTTTCAGACCACTGGGTTAAGGTATAACCAGGCCCCCCAAAGAATAGCCTTATGCTATATTTGCAGGCTTGATGTACCAGGAGTTTCAGACCACTGTGTTAGGGTGTAACTAGTCCACAAAAGAAAGGCTTTATGCCATACGTAATGTCATAAAGAGTTTATTTTTAAAAGATAGCATTCACATAGCAAAGATTATAGACTTAAAAACTATTGAATACAATGATGACATCTCTGTCACTAACAAATACAGTCATGGGTGGTAACTACAATTCACTCGAAAGGCAAGGCACTTTGGGAAATATGTAAATAAAGTAGAATAGATTGAAAACACACACGTTGAATTGTATGTTCACTCAACCTAAAGATGACAGAAAATTCAACTTGAGAAGGAATGTTAGTTCAGCTATATGTCCAAATATTGAGAAAACTCACAATCCTATTGCAGCTGGTTACATCACAATTGTGTGTTGAATCAACTTCAATGCTACTTTGTTGAGCAAACTCACAATCCTATTGTAGCTAGTTGCCTTACAATTGTACATTGAATCTTTTTTTTTTTTTTTTTTACAATGTATAGGCAAGAAGAGCCTTTTGCTGTTGGCTAACATTTCTAAACAAGTACTTTTGATTTAATAGTATTGATAAGAATGGTCGCTGAAACCCTACCTGATAAGCGGATATAATGTGACTGTGCATATATACTTACTCCATTGTTTGAGAGCAGTGATCCATGCAGTAGAACATGAAGGGAGTTTCAACTGACGTGAGTCACAAAACAAACCTCACAAGCATATATGTGTGTCAAAAATCTGGGTCAACTATTTTGTTCAATTCAAATGGATGCTGTGTCCCAATTTACTGTCTGACGAATGAAAATAGGACATTTCACAAATAAATTATATCTTGAAATGATACAATATGCACTTTCATTTCAGTCTGTGGTTGTTAACAAACCTTTTGCTGGAAGCATTCTTCCTATCATGTGAATACAAAAGTACTACATCTAGCATGATCAGAATAGGAAAATACGCAGATGATGAGTTTTGGGGCTGTAGACTTCAAAAAAAATAAAAATAAAGATATTCTCACATGCAATGGATATGTGCATTGAAATGTGTTGCTATATTAGTACGGAGCCCCTGGAGCAAATTAGGATTAAGTGGATTGCTCAGAGGCACATCAACAGATTTTTCACGGCTCTGATTTTCAAACCAGCAACCGGTACAGTATTGCTTTTGTTCATTTCATGACAGCAGTTTCGATACTTACTGTGTTTAATTTTAGCCCACTCAGCTATTTCTCTATACATCTTCCCAGAAAAATCCCCATCCTCCATCTTCCCATTGTCAGGGGTGACTGGAATCGACGGAGCCTGGGGTCAGGTTTTCTGCTGGGCCAGTGAAATCCACTCCTAGAAACTATGCTAGGATTACCCCAGTTAGCTGGCACTGAATCCACCCCCCCCCCCATCCAGTTTCCCAGCCCCCCAGGAGTACTAACGCCCAAGCCAGAAACGCTTTTGAAAGCCACATGCAGCAGATAGAGTTGCCAGGGACTCTGTCCATTTCCCCAAAGGCCAAGGCTTCTCCTGTATCCACCTTGGGTTATAGCCTATTTTGGTGACAAACGATCGCTTTGGCATCTGAGCCCATTGCCACTGAAAGACCAAGGGCAAACAGGGCAAAATGTCCTGTCAATATCGAGTTCTGAAAGGCAAATCGGTAACAGTTTATTTGAACCCTCCATGCATAAGGTTGTCATAAGACTGTAATTTGGAGTCATACCTTCTGTGATTTGGCATGCACAGGTTGCCATGACAGCTTATATCAGTTGTTAAATGTTGCTATTTGTGCTGAAGCAAAAACGTACACATTTGATGATGAGGATTCAATATGCACATCAATGATTTCTCAATCTCATTTAGCCTACTCAAGTTGTCAAATGTAAAAATGTATCTTATTTGAGTTTGCCTCAAAAGTTACATTTCATATGTTGGACCATACGAATCACCACCCAGTTGAAAACACAAACACAAACATCTGAATTTCCATGGATGATGGAGTGGTTTATGAAACGCTGATTACGGATCATTTTGTCCAGCAGAGTGTTCATTAGCATAATTTTGAAGACACCACTCGTGTGGGTGAATGCTAATGTTGTCTCATCCACCCATCCCTCTCTAGGCTATTTTGTAAGCTATACTGACATTTTACCTTGATTAAAAAAAAGATTGAGGAAAGAAAGTCTATCAAAAGAGGAAATAATGTTTGTATTTTTTAGAGACACTTCCTGGGGGGGATTAGCATATAACAGTGGAGGCTCCTCAGAGGAAAAGGATCATCCTCAGTGAATTTCATCAAATGTTTAATTGTAAAACATAAAAAATTATCCTTTTTATACTAAATATAATCACGTCGCCAAACACACTATTTTGCAAAGAACGTCTACAGTAGCCTCAACAGCACTCTGTAGTGTAGCACCATGGTGCAGCCTGAGGACAGCTAGCTTCCGTCCTCCTCTGGGTACATTGACTTCAATACAAAACCAAGGAGGCTCACGGTTCTCACCCCCTTCCATAGACTTACACAGTAATTATGACAACTTGCGGAGGACGTCCTCCAGCCTATCAGAGCTCTTGCAGCATGAATTGACATGTTGTCCACCCAATCAAAGGATCAGATTATTAATCTAGTACTGAAAGCATAAACTACTAGCTAGCACTGCAGAGTATAAAATGTGGTGAGTAGTTGACTCAAACAGAGAGAAAGACAATAGTTGAACAGTTTTGAACAAATTAATTTCTTCCAAAATGAAGGAGAAGCAAGAGAGAAATAGAGATTGTCATTTTGATTCACTTTCAGTTTCACTTAGTTAGCAAATGCATCTAGCTAGTTTAGCCTAATGAAACACCCTGCTCAAACAGAGGGATGCTATGTTAGCTAGCAGGTTATGACTATCCAACACAACACTGGAACTCTTTCAAGTCAAGGTAAGCTTTTAGTATTACTAATTTATTGCCACCGGGGCCCGCTGGTGTAACTGCTTAATGACTGTACACTAACATTACTGCATGATTGTAGTGCATTTAGTAACTTGTTAGTTCTATTACATATGCTATGACTTACTTTAGCTAATATGGTGACAACGATGTAGGTTGTGTGTAGCGGTTTGGCATTGAAAGGTTTTCCCGTCTGATCACATACAGCTGATGTGTTGTGCATTGAAGTCCACAAGCGAAGGGATAAGGTAAGAGTAGTAGAGAGCATAGAAATAATACAGCATGGCTGCTATGAAAGTGAACTGTGTTTATGCGTGAGCAGGGGTGTATTCATTCCTCCAACTCTGTTGAAAAACATTTCTCGAAAACGGAAGCAACCGGAACAAAACGGGGATAAACATACATGAATTTGTCCATTGAACTGGGTGAATGGAATATTAATGAGAGTCATTCAATATGCTGTAATATAAATAAGGCCATGTTCATGATTTTTTTTTTTTACGTCACTGACTGCCACTGGCATATAACTAGAACACATGATAAGTAGTGAAAGTGAAATTTAAAAGTACTTTAGTACTCCTACTACTTTACTGCTGTTCTAGAATAAATGGCTTGTTAAACACCATAACAAGATGAGTAACACATTTCAACCACATGGTTTGTGTCAGGCAATGTTGCTGTTTCCTTCTGCATTTGGAAGAAGCCACATTTCTGACACCCACAAACCCTCAGAGCGTACTGTAGAAATGGTTGCCATGTGACTTCATAAGTGTCAGGGGGGAAAAAACGTCTCAAACCGCCTAACGGCATCAAAATTCCCCCCTAAGAACACTTTCACTTCTTAAGCATGACTCTCACTTCCCTTTCCTCTACTGTCTTTGTGCAGTAACTGTGAGAGGAGAGAATTGAAACACCTGTTTGTAATGACAATGTCACACAGTGAAAAAGGATGTTCTGTGTGGGTAGTTGTATTGGTATGAGTCTCAGGTCTGGAAAGGGGATGCTGTGTGACCTACAACTGAGTGAAATCTGGGGTGTATTCACTAGGAAGCAAACAGACAGAAACGGAGAGGGACTACCTGAATTTTTCCAAAAGGAAAATCTCATTTTTGTTGCAAAATGTTTTTCTCGTGGTGTGCACTAATGAATACAACCCTGAAGACGTGCTGCACTGTACTTGAGAATGATAACACATTACTGAAATACTACAGTTTCTCACACTTATAATACTTTCTGCTTTGTGAGAATTTAAACATCAAAAATAAAACAATAAAATTCTACATCCAAACTTAATGTACTAATAGGTAGAATACAAGAACACCTCAACAAAATCGGAAGACGTAGGACTAGCTATGTGACTTCTCTTGAGTCAAAACCATGTGAAAACAATAAAAAATCCAAATGACAATCAAGAAACACAAAGAAACCAATCATTTCTTTGGACTTAACTCTATTTGAAAGGCTACATCAAAAACAATATGGAACAGTGTTATGCCACTGAAAAACTTGTTCAAAACACATGCAGATGAATATTGCCTTAGTGCAAAAGTAAAAGCCAGTTCTGCTAAATTAATTTGGAGAAAATAATTTCATGGCTCATTAGAAATTGTCATAGTCAAATGTTGGGAAATACAATATTTACTGCTATTTGTCTTTGAACTTAAAAAATAACCGTTCATTACTTGTACTATGATGTTTATCAGTTACAGCTGAAGAAAGAATCTGATATAAACACGGAGATGGAATCGAATATAGAAACAGTGAGGCTGGAAATGGTTTTCTGCAAAATTAGGCTAATTTTTTAAATAATTGAAATAAATTCAGTTCTGCCACATGTAACCTTGTCTTGTTTCGAATGTTACACCAGATAAGCAACATTATTACATCACCTTCAATGGTACACCAACCATTTAAGCACATGGTCAATATCAGCACAAAACCTGAATCATACACATAAATGTCCAGTGTACCTCCAAAACCACCACACATCAAATCCATAATTAAGATGGCCACTTTATTTTCTTAGTTGGCCAACTACCACAAACAATCTCTCGTGCCATTTTTCCTGTGATTAAAATGTAAACCTCACATGAATATCCGAAACAAGCTCCAGGCGGGAGAGAATCCTTTTCATGTTGATGCAACAAAAAAGGGAAGGAGGGATCCGTTTGCAACCCGAAGCTCTCATGACGATCTATGGAGAACTCGGATAAACTCCTTTCAAAGCGTATAAATCCCCATGTCTTTTGGTGAGTCACCCCGAGGCCTCCTTCTTCCATATCCCCATTTGCCCCCCATCAGACTAATTACCATTCTAAATGAAGAAGATTGATTTTACAGTGTGTGGTGAGAAATTGTATGAAAGTGTACTTACTTGTCCCGAACTTGATGTGGCCAGTCGTGGCATATTTCGCAATCTTATGACTAGTGGCTCCAACTCCATCGCATGACTCCAACTCCATCATTAAGTTTGCCGACGATACGACGGTGGTAGGCCTGATCACTGACAATGACCTCCTACAGGGAGGTCAGAGACCTGGCAGTGTTGTGACGACAACTCCTCTTCCCCCAAAGGAGGCTGAAAAGATTCTGCATGAGCACGCAGATCCTCAAAATGTTATACAGCTGCACCATTGAGAGCGTCTTGACTGCTTGGTATGGCAACTGCTTGGCATTTGACCACTAGACGCTACAGAGTGTAGAACGTACTGCCCAGTACATCACTGGGGCCGAGCTCTCTGCCATCTCTGCCATCCAGGACCTCAGAGGAAGGTCCTAAAACTTGTTAAGGACTCCAGCCACCCAAGTCATAGACTGTTCTATATGCAACCGCATGGCAAGTCTGGAACCAACAGAACTCTGAACAGCTTCTACCCTAAGCCATAAGACTGCTAAATAGTTAGTTAAATGGTTAACCAATAGCTACCCAGACTATTTGCACGGACCCTTTTTGCAGTAACTCTTGACTCATGACATACGCTGCTGTTACTGATTATTATATATCCCGTTGCCTAGTCAATTTATGTATGTACATATCAACCTCAATTACCTTGTACGTCGACTCGGTATGAAGACAAGTTATCGTTACTCATTGTGTATTTATTCCTCATGTTATAATTGTTCTATAATTTCAATGTCTTTCTCTCTGCATTGTTGGGAAGGGCCCCGTAGGTAAGCAGTTCACAGTTAGTATGCACCTGTTGTTTATAAAGCATGTGATAAATAACATTTGATTTGAACCCTGACCTTTTCCTGGTCAGTTCACGTGGTCAGGAAAAACTGTTCCTAATTATGACAGACCATGTTTATTGAAGTGTTACCATAGTAGTATGGAGCCATATTCTAAACAGAATTTACTACCGCCAATTATTTCCATGGATGCAACAACAACGTAGTATCCGATGCCCTTTGATCTTTTCAGTTGTCATGGAGACCAGTGGTTATATATATATATATGTTGTTTGGGATCATTTGATCTCAACCCATCGCTGTGCATTTTGGGGCCATTCTTCGAACGTTACAGTCTGTTCCCCATTGAGGTAACAACATGTTTAACCTTAATCCTACCTCGTCAACCCCTAACCACTTTGAACACTGTCCTAGGTGCATGAGCAGCTGTCCACCTGCATCGCTATGGTAACGGCTGAACTCATCCAGTCTCGTTTTTTCCCATGATCCACCTGGAACATGTGCCGCACACACCACCGTAGCTGGGTCAGCAAACAGAAGCAAACACATTTCCTGATCTTGTTTTTCGGAAGTGTGTGCATGCTATGGCCATCTTTCTGTTTGTGTTCACTTTCATCAGGGGAGACAAAACACCCTGTCTGCACCGAAGTACTAACACGCATCATTAGCCACTCCAACAGATGCTCTGCAGCCATGTCTGGAGAAATAGAAGCCTAGTACGTGTGTGTGTGTGTGTGTGTGTGTGTGTGTGTGTGTGTGTGTGTGTGTGTGTGTGTGTGTGTGTGTGTGTGTGTGTGTGTGTGTGTGTGTCTGTGTCTGTGTCTGTGTCTGTGTCTGTGTCTGTGTCTGTGCATATGCATGGTTGAGAGACAGAAAGCGAGAGAGAGGGGTCAACAAAGTGATCAATCAAAGGTCAAAAGCTACAGATAGCCTGCGTCCTAAATGGCACCCTATTCCCTACATTGTAAACTACTTTTGACCAGAGCTCTATGGGCTAGTACACTATATAAGGAATAGAGTCCAATTTGGGACAGAGCCCTAGAGTACACATACAGTACATACATGCTAACGCTAGGACCTCAAATCAACCAATCAATCAACCAACCAACCAAATGACGCACTGACCAATACATCTCCCAATCAGCCAGTTACTATAAACAACATTTATGGTGTGGATGAAAAGTGTAAGATTACTTACATTTACATTTTACATTTAAGTCATTTAGCAGACGCTCTTATCCAGAGCGACTTAAAAGGGAAGAGATTTATAGCGACATATTGTTGTCACCATGGTTTTTGCATTACAATTGTTCGCTGTGATATTCAGTCACAATTAACATCATATTGTTTTTCAACGAAAGTAATTTCAGAATAACCACACAGGTTTGGAAGGAACTTAATGTAAACTTCTAACTACGCATCATTAGCCACTCCAACAGATGCTCTGCAGCCATGTCTGGAGAAATAGAAGCCTAGTATGTGTGTGTGTGCAAACTAACTGTGAACTGCTTACCTACGGGGCCCTTCCCAACAATGCAGAGAGAAAAACATTGAAATTATAGAACAATTATAACATGAGGAATAAATACACAATGAGTAACGATAACTTGTCTTTATACCGAGTCGACGTACAAGGTAATTGAGGTAGATATATATATACATAAATTGACTAGGCAACGGGATATATAATAATCAGTAACAGCAGCGTATGTCATGAGTCAAGAGTTACTGCAAAAAGGGTCCGTGCAAATAGTCTGGGTAGCTATTGGTTAACTATTTAACTAACTATTTAGAGGTCCTAGCGTTAGCATGTATGTACTGTATGTGTACTCTAGGGCTCTGTCCCAAATCATGCAAGGTGGCAAGCAGCACCATTATCATGCTGTGTCATACTATACTACACATATACACACACCTGCCTCTTTGCATATTGTTTTTCAAATCTTTCTTCGGGCCACATGACGGTTATACATGTGCTCTTACTGCAGGAAGTGAGAAAAGAGTCCGTTTTCAAACCGCCAGCATGACAAAAGCTGAGCTCACCTCAAACAAACACACACCCCTCCCTCTCCCACACATACACACGCATACACACACACACACACATTTTGTCTGAGGAGGAAATGGCGGTTGTTTTTTGCAGTGTGTGATGTTGCACAGCCTCCCGCATTTTTTTCAACTTTCCTTCTGACGTTCGTTTGAAATTGACTCTGGCTGAAGGTCACTGGGGTATAGAGCAGAAGAGCACAACACTGCAGCTGGCATTTGGTTTCTGTTTGTAAGAGCACGAGAAGACACACAAACAGGATGTTTCCCTGACTAAAGGCCCTGTTTGGAAAATGGCCTTTGTGAAAAGAGAATGTTAGTACCGGTAGTTAGGATTGTACTTGAAAGTTACTCAAAGAAATACACTTTACAGGCCAAGATTTTGAAGGTGACACACATGGTCTTTAAAATTGTAACGGCTGACTATTCTTTCCTCTTTATATCTACAGGCTGTGGTTGAGGAAAGTCTGTATTCATCTTGCCATCTCCCATACTGTAGGCTATAACACCATTGCATCCCAAATGGCACCCTATTCCCTATATAGTGTACTTCTTTTGACCAGGGTCCAAGCACTGCACTATATAGGGAATAGGGTGCCATTTGGAAGTAACTTACTGTCTGGATGCCCTTGGGTCTAGCCTTTTTTCCTACATGTTTTCCCAGTTCAACCCACAGCAGGCAACCCTAGACAGTGATGTCATCCTTTTCCCTTTGTGCCTTAACCTCAACCTCTTATCTCTGGGTAGAAGTTGCCCTTAGGCACAAGTCTACGAGCAGCTTCCTCTCCCTAAATCCTAACATTTAGGACTAAGAGGGGAAAACATCAAACTTACCATAGATCAGTGTCTGTAACCAACTTCCTAGTAGCTCACTCCTTTCTCATCTGCCTTCATCCCACTCTCTCTCTCTCTCTCTCTCTCTCTCTCTCTCTCTCTCTACATGCTCAAGCACTCCTCGACCCAAACCAAACTTCCTCTCCTCTTTTTTCTCTCTCCTCTCTCCATGATGCCTTTTCCCTCCTGCAGTGGAGGGATAGAGAGAGAGAGAAAAAAGAAGAGAGAGAGGGTTATATTGGGGACAGATATCTCTTGGGTTTTGTCTGTGTGATAAGAGCCACCCCACACACACAGAGGGACAGTGGAAAAAGAATGAGGACACACTAGTATCCTATGGGTGAGACACTGACAGTAATGATGGCAAGTGCAAGCAGTTCTGAGTACCGCTGTACTTACAGAATGTTAAAACATCCAACATAAGCATTTTCTGACTTTTACAATCAGATGATAAAAAATTTGTTTTTTTAATGAAAAGCATGGATATTATTTATTCTATTGTTGTATGCAAAGTCATAAAACCTCTAATGCTTCTACCAAACAGGTGGCTATAGTAAAGCGTAATAGTGACAGAATATATAGCCAACAGTTTTGAATGCTGATACGATTGGCTACAGAGGAATAGCTGTACATTGATTTACCGTCAAGGCTTCTCAGTTCCTTCAAAGACTTCACAATCACACTTAGACCTTCACGTGGTGTCTTCCTGTATGACTTAGGTTAAAGTTAAAAACCCATACACATGATTGGTTGGAACAAAATATTTTTTGAAAAACAATGTTTAGCCAGAGTGACAAGTGACCTTCTTGTCACTTGTGGAGTGTCACGGGAGGCCAAAGGAGCCAATTACTCACTTAAGCGGGCGCACACACACTCACACAGAAACAGACACAGATACACACACACACACACACACACACACACACACACACACAGAGTAAATACTCACACACAGACACACACTCAACCCAAGCTAGTCCCTGGGAGGTGGACGGTATGGTGAGGTAATGTTTACATGGCCCTGTCTTAGGGGACTTAGTGCGTGACTCATAAACCCATTACAAACATTCTGGCGATACTCCGGTCAACGGGTTAAACTGCTGAGCCTGTTTTTCCTCTTTCCTTCCTTCCCTTGTTCCCTCCCTCTTCCCCTCATTCTATGAGAGAGGACTTAGTGAGTAAAGCCGGTGGCTGATCGCATGAGACACGGGTTCACCAAGTCCCTCTGAAACGCACAGCTCGACAGAAAGTGACGGGCCGAGAGGAACGGGTCGGGCTATTTAGGATGGGGTCACGGCCCAATCACTGGCGGTTTATCTGCCCACCAGTCAGATCCTCCGTCACCCTCACCCGTCCAGGCCCAGGTCAGAGTGAGTGAGTGAGTGAGTGAGTGAGTGAGTGAGTGAGTGAGTGAGTGAGTGAGTGAGTGAGTGAGTGAGTGAGTGAGTGAGTGAGTGAGTGAGTGAGTGAGTGAGTGAGTGAGTGAATGTCTGCATCCCAAATGACACGCTATTCCCCACATAGTGCACTACTAGTGCACTATATAAGGATATACAGTATATAGTAGTGCACTATAAAGGGAATAGGGTGTCATTTGGAATAAAGCCAGTGAGTGAATGCCCTAGCCAAGCCTCCTCTCTTCTCCAGCCTTTGAACCCCCATCACCTTTGACACCCTTCTGTCGCAGCAACCCTTCAAACGGCCTGTAGAGGATACAGGCATGCGCACATATACGCACGCACACACACACACACACACACACACACACACACACACACACACACACACACACACACACACACACACACACACACACACACACACACACACACACGTACACACACACACGTACACACACACACGTACACACACACACACACACACACGCACACGCACACGCACACGCACACACACACACACACACACAGTCCAACACATGGCTGTAGTGATTGGGTAATCCGCACTAACACCAACCTCTCCCTCCCTTTTCCCTTTCTCACCCACTTGATGAGACAGCGTCTCACATGACACATGGGCAAATCGCTCCACTCCTTCTCCCCTTCTCCCTCCCCCTTCCTGTCACTGAGCGCCACTCAACAAGGCTGAGCCTGAAAATAAACGAGGCAGCACGTGGACTCACAGAGACCCGGGCCTGTCACATAGAAAAGAGACGAGGAGAGATGTGTACTCCGCCGCCGCTAAAAACAGATCCGAGCCACATTCATCACCTTAGTAGCTTCGGGTCACTCTGTTATGGGCACAGGCCGAGGCATAACCCCTCAGCTAAAGTTTTGGGGTGATGTGGTACATACACTTTTACCCAGAGCAACTTACAGGAGCAACTTGCTCAAGGCCACATCAACAGATTTTTCAAATCTGAAGAAATCCATTTGAAGAAATCCGGTGTGATTTAATCCTTTGGTGACAGCCAGTTCGACAACATTGACAATTAGCATATTTCAACATTTCAGAGAGTAGCTTCAACTTAACTTTATCAGGCAGCATCAGGCAGCATCAGACAGCAATACTGCGACAACAACACTGCACCCTGTCCTGTAAAATGTTTACATTTTTGAGAGCTGTTCATAAAATAACATCTTGTTTTAGTGCTTCAGATGAGAAGCTAGTTCTCTTTAAAGAGAACAAAGGAGAGAGAGAGAGAGAGAGAGAGAGAGGAGACTAAAGTCAGACATGGCGGGTCTGGGCTGGAAGATAAAGGGGCAAGCCTTCACACGCTTCCTCTGCCCAGCTCTCCCTTGCTGCTTTGCTCCCCTCCTCCCCGCTAACATTCATCCACCACGCGCCAAACACTATTTTTCAAAGGCCCCCGAAAGTAGGCCACAAAGTTTTAAGAGAGAGCGAGAGAGAGAGAGAGAGAGAAAACATTTACTAAAAACACTGCACAGCTCCACTCTCCAGCACGTGTTTCAGCAAATGGATAGATGGAGAGAGAGTGAGAGAGAGGGAGAGAGAGTGAGGAGGGAGTTAGCAAGAGTTCTAAATGATCTCTCTCTTTTTATCTTCATGCTTAACCAGATTGGAGAACCGTTTCATCTGAGACTGTAAACTGATTTGGCTGTCAATCTCAACGCATCAAACACCACTCCGCTCGAAACCAAACTTTTCTGTCTGGCTCGAGCATAAATGACCGGCGCTCAATGTCTCAAGACGCTATGCTCGTCCGAGATAACGCCACCAGCCGCCACTTCGATACCCTTCGATTGGCTGTGACAACCGTCATTGTTTTTGGAAGCACTGTCGCGGTCTACTTATGTCTAAACAAATGTCAGTCGCACGTGAAGCCGTCTGACTAGTATCTGACGCGGGGAGATTGGATGGTGGCGATAAAGAGGATGGGTAAGGCGGGACGATTGCACGGGGGCTGTTGTTTTGAGAGGAGCTGCAGCTCTTGGCAGCTCTAACCAGTAATAGATTTTCGGCGCATCCAAAATGGCACCCTATTCCCTATATAAGGCACCATTTTTGACAAGGGCCCATGGAGCTCTGGTCAAAAGTACTGCACTATATAGGGAACAGGGTGCCGTTAAGGATCACAGATTATCTTATCTGAGCCACCAGGAGGACAAGCAGCACTGTCTGAACGTCTACGATGTGGGGAGGAGATAAGGTGTTGTCGGATGGAAAGCACAGGATGGATGACAGGAGCAAGGGGGGGGGGGGGGGGGGGTTAGTGGAGGTGAGGGCTGGATTAATGCTCAAGCTAGCAGTCCCCTGGGGGACATTAAGAGCTCATTAAGAGCTCTTCATAAGCCAAATCCAGGTTACCATCTCAAACTCAAGGTTCCCATCTTAGTCTCTTGTTAGCTGAGTTTCTTATGGCCTTGCTGTGCCAGCCAATACTTGCTTCAGGACAGGCTTAGGATCTGGCCTAGTTATAAAAATGACTTGAGAAAAAGTGCTTTTATAATTAAAGCATTGAGCTTTATTCAATTGAATGACATGACAAGCAAAAAATCTTGCTGTTTTTTTTTTGTCCAATATAAACAGATAGCAGAGATGTGGGAAAAGGCAGTTTTGAACATGTTCTCTAATTAAACTATGGAAAAATAAAACGTATTTTGTCGTCTTTTTCTGGCCACAGCTTATCAGTTCAAGCACACTTCTCCGCCCCATTTTATAACAGGGGTTTGATTGATTGACCGGTCCCGTCAGAGGTCTCACCAGAGGTCAGAGGTCAGAGGTTTGAGGTCAGAGCCCATCCCAGGATCATCAAAAGAGGGGTGGGGACCGCTATAGGAGATATATGGCTTGAGCTGACCTCTGACCTGTCACCTCATTTCCAAAAGCTCATTATGAAGCTCAGTTTACCTCGTCCAAAATATAGCATGACGTCAATTGTCCTACGATAAAGTTGAAATTGTCTGCAATTTAGGGTGCTAGCAGATGAGCTAGCATCCTATTGCCAGCTATGGTGACAACCTACGAGCTCCGTTATACCTTGCTAATGTCCATGTAAAGTATGCTTTGTGGCACGGTTGGTTCAAGTACAGTGTTACCACCTGTCTTGGGTCGACTGTCTGACAGTACGATCTCTTCCCTCTCCGTGTTGAGTTGCTTACACACAGCAGGGGCAGCCAGGCAGACTTCCATTGGGCCATGAGGCAGTTGGGGGAAGCATGCATTGTCGGGGAGGTAGTTTGTCGTGTCGCCATGGTTATTTACGTCGCCGCAACCGAGGCAGCTGTTATGACACCTCTTGGGCGATTGTCACACTCCTGCTATGGTGGTGGTGGGTGATTGCTGTGTCGCAGAGGGCCAACCGAGACACTCTCCCCAAGAGGCGCTTCTGCTGAAGAGCTTATTTTGAGCAAGTGTCAGATACGGAGTGGTCCTACAAGGGGAAAAGAGAGCGGTTTGTTTGTGAATATTAAATGTCGTGTTTGGTCTTCCATGTGTATAGTCATCTTTTCCAACTGCGTTGGCGAGTGTGATGTTGTTCTGTTTACGTGAATGAGTCTGTGTATATGACAGCTTCAAGTTACATATTTGTTTACATGTTTGGATGCGGACATGTGAATGGTAGCTTTCATTTGAATGCATGTATGTCTGTGCAGCTGCCATGTGTTTGTGTGTGTGTGTGTACGAGAGAATGTGTGCGAATGGGAGAGCGTCCAAAACTATTTTGGTGCACACATCAAGAGAGGACTTAAAGGTCATCGTTAGGCACAGGGAGGTGTTTGCATAAACAAGTCCCCGTTACCATGGTAGTGTATTCACCCCCTCCCGTAGCGACGATGCAGGCTATTTTAGGGGAAAGATGCCTTAACCAGTCATCACCCCCCCAGCCACCCCAACCCCTCCTTCACCCCTAAAAG
This sequence comes from Oncorhynchus nerka, assembly GCF_034236695.1. NCBI lineage: Eukaryota > Metazoa > Chordata > Actinopteri > Salmoniformes > Salmonidae > Oncorhynchus > Oncorhynchus nerka. The sequence goes on from NC_088416.1 coordinate 11,996,574, forward strand.
AATCCCAGCTACGGCAGCTTGTATTCAGAGTCTCTTCAGCTGATCTCTCCCAGGCAACAACCTCTTCCAGAGGGGGCAGTGGGCCAGGTATTTGGCCTTGGTCATCTATCATCGTCCCCCAACACATGCTACAGAGTGTCCCTCCTCGACATTTCAACTCTGGCACGAAGGCACTGTTCCTGACATGAAGCTTAAACAGAGTCAGCGATTCATGGCCGTTCAAGGAAAACCTGTAAATGCCAGAGTTCCAAGTAAACACTACTGAGAAAACAAAGGGAGCAGAGCCATGGTGATGGGCCATGTTGCTAGCAACGGCACACGTCGCTAGCTCACGAAGGCTACTCAACAAAGAGTACCTGGTAGACTGCATGCCATACGGTCTTTTCACTTTGTAATATTTGAAAGCTTGGGATAGGACTTCAAATCAAATCAAATTGTATTGGTCACATACGTACACATTAGCAGATGCTTGCTAACCTCCTCCCGAAAACCATTATAGCTGACGTCATATAAACATCGGATGAAGACAATGCTAACAGTGCTAAAAATACCATTACAAAACAGTGACAATGCTAATGAGTAGGCTACAATATACCTACATTTCCTTGTTCATCTCCTTTTCTCTTCAATTTCGTTTACATGTTTTGTTTTTCTCATATGCAACCATGGCTGGAGTTGTGTCGTCTTTCAGGGTTCGAGCACCATTTACACACTTTTCACTGCAACCTGCTGACAGCAACAATAGCCGCCCATTGACAACAACACAGAATGCAGCAATCCCGCTGCTTCACTCTGGACCTCGCTGTGATCTCCCCTTGTGGGTTTAATCAGGAAAAGGTTCAGCATTTCAGCATTAATCCTCTTTGTTTTGTTCTCCCTACAAAGAGGGAAATGGTCCTTTCTCTCTCTCTCTCTCTCTCTCTCTCTCTCTCTCTCTCTCTCTCTTTCTCTCTCTCTCTCTCTCTCTCTCTCCGCATCATTTTAATTAAAGTAAGGGCAGAGGCAACCCAGAGAGGTGTAAGACTCTTTAGTTCCTTTCGGGATGACATCAACGTCGTCGCCATGATACCGTTTTCTCATTTAGGATGTTCAATAAAGTCACACTCAGCTAAGGGTCTACAGCTGTGTGTCCCAAACACGCTAGTACACTCGGCCTGCAAATCACACCAAGCTTAGAGGTAGCCTTTGTTAGGCGCCGCATCACTAGCCTTTGCAAGAACGGATAGGAGGGATAACCAGGGGGACAAGAAGACACGGTGCTAGGGTAAGAGGCTGTACAGCCACACTAATCAAACACTGATGACTTGCACTTTAGCCGACGCAGAGATCAATGGCGGTCCAGTTCACTCCTGTTTTTCATTAGCGAGAAGCAAAGGCAAAGACTGCTTCCCAAATGGCACCCTTTTCCCTTTATAAGTGCAGTATTTTTGATCAGGGCCCATAGGGCTCTCCCGTAAGACTCTGAAAGTGTTAGTGTTGCACTATATAGGGAATAGGGTGCTATTTGGGACATAAACAACCCAAACCATTGATTGGTTCTGTAGATCTCCAGGACTGATTGCATCGCATTGTCACCCGGGATACAAAAGGGAATGGATGGTAGGAAGTTGTGTCAGTGGATTTTTACCTTGTTATCAGAATCAGGGACTTTCTGGGTAGAAAACACACACACACACACAACCTGAGTAGCATTCGAAGCCACAGTTTTCCCTTTTATTAATCATGAATGGACTGTTTAATCTTAAAGCTGTCAACTCTCAGGTCCTTCCAATGTCCCACACTGTTTTTATGCCATGTCTCAAAGACATTATCGCTATGTTCCATTACATCAGAGGTGTGTTCAACTTGGCGAATGTTTGCAAACCAATCAGCGAAACATGATGAAGACCTGAGGGTTGATATGTTGTCAATAAAGCACATGGCAGTACGCAGCCTTTTTTAACATTTAGTGCAAACTAATTGGAACATTATTTTATTGTTAACTTGTTTCTTTGCCTTCCTGGTTGTCCATCAGTCAGTCTGGCCTCTAGTGCTAAGAGGGTGCTGGACAGACTACGTACAGTAGCTTGTTTAGACTCCATAACCACTCTACTCCCTGCTCATGGCACGGAGATCTGCTAAGCTGGCAGTCAGACAGAGTTCCTGTTAAAGCACATGGCGGGTTGTGTCCAGGAAACCCAGGCACACACACACACACACTTGTCCAGTTCTATCCACCCTTTCCATTGGCCCCTGGACAGTGTAACTGTGAGACACAGTTTTCTCTCTCTCTGCTTAGTCAAGGTGTTGGTTTGTTCCATGGCCTCCATCCATGCCGATTGGTTTTCCTCCTTCCCTCCTTTTAGGTCGACAACAGGGGAGAGAGAGTGTCAGACGGGAGAGGAGGTTGTCCTTGATTGGTTCAACAGACACATCCGATCGCTAAATCATCTACACTCTTAGAAAAAAGGGTTCCAAAAGGGTTCTGCGGCTGTCCCCATAGGAGAACCCTTTTTGGGAAGGGAAAGGGTATATCTAAGTCAGTCGCACAACTGAATGCATTCAACCAAAATGTGTCTTCCGCATCTAACCCAATCCCTCTCAATTAGAGAAGTGCAAGGGGGCTGCCTTAAATCGACATCAGCGCCCAGGGGGCAGTTGTTGTGGGGGTTAACTGCATTGATCAAGGGCAGAACGGCAGATTTTTCTACCTTGCTGGCTCAGGGATTCGAACAAGCAACCTTTTGGTTTCTGTCCCAATGCTCTAACCGCTAAAGGGTTCTACATGGTACCCAAAATAGTTCTACCTGGAACCAAAAGGTACCTTCCTGGAACCAAAATGGGCTCTTCAAAGGCTTCTCCTATGGGGGTAGTCGAAGTACCCTTCTTGTGTCACGTTCTGACCTTAGTTCTTTAGTTATGTCTTTGTTTTAGTATGGTCAGGGCGTGAGTTGGGTGGGTTGTCTATGTTCTTTTTTCTATGTTGTGGTTTTGTGTTTGGCCTGGTATCATTCTCAATCAGAGGCAGGTGTTGTTCGTTGTCTCCGATTGAGAATCATACTTAGGTAGCCTTTTCCCACCTGTGTTTGGTGGGTGAGTATTTTCTGTTCTGTGTTTTACTTCACCGTTCAGGACTGTTCGTTTTGTCGTTTTATTGTTTTTGTTCAGTGTTCAGTATTCTTATTAAAACAATATGGACACTTACCACGCTGCGCATTGGTCCTCCTCTTCTTCCACCCACGACGAGCGTTACAGAATCACCCACCAACCAAGGACCAAGCAGCGTGGTATCGGGCAGCAGCAGAAATCTCTGGACTCATGGACATGGGAGGAGATTCTGGACGGAGAAGGACCCTGTGCACAGGCTGGGGAATATCGCCGCCCCAAGGCAGAGCTGGAGGCAGCGAAAGCTGAGCAGCGGTGGTATGAGGAGGCAGCACGGCAGCGCGGCTGGGACGAGAGGCAGCCCCAAAAATGTATTGGGGGGGGGGGGACATGGGGACTGTGGCTAAGTTAGGTAGGAGACCTGAGCCAACTCCCCGTGCTTACCGTGGAGAGAGGTGGACCGGGCAGGCACCGTGTTATGCCGTGAGATGCACGGTGTCCCGGTGCGCAGGCATAGGCCAGTGCGTTACATCGCAGGGCCTCGTATCGGCCGGGCTAGAGTGGGCATCGAGCCAGGTGCCATGAAGCCAGCTCAGCGCATCTGGTCTCCAGTGCGTCTCCTCGGCCCGGGGTACATGGCACCGGTTTGCAAGTACAGCCCAGTGCGGTCTGTTCCACCTCGCCGCACTGGCCTGGCTATGGGGCGTATCCAGCCAGGTAGGGTTGTGCAGGCTCGGTGCTCGAGACCTCCAGTGCGCCTCCACGGTCTGGTCTATCCGGTGCCTCCTCCACGCACCAGGCCTCCGCTGGCAGCCCCACGCACCAGGCTGTCTCTCTGTCTCCTTCGTCCAGGTGCTCCCGCCTGTCCAGCATTGCCAGAGTCTCCCTCCTGTCCAGCGCTGCCAGAGTCTCCCTCCTGTCCAGCGCTGTCAGAGTCTCCCGTCTGTCCTGAACTGCCAGAGCCGCCCGTCTGTCAGGAGCTGCCAGAGCCGCCCGTCAGTCAGGAGCTGCCAGAGCCGCCCGTCAGTCAGGAGCTGCCGGACTCGCCCTTCACTCCGGCGTTGCCGGAATTGCCCTTCACTCCGGTGCTGCCGGAATCGCTGTCAGAGTCTCAAGCCTGTCCGATGCTGCCAGGATCTCCCGTCCATTCGGGGCCCTCTGCTAGGGTCCCCAGTCCGAGGCGAGGGTTGCCGCTCCCAAGGCGCCACTTAAGTGGGCCGAGACTATGATGGAGTGGGGTCCATGTCCCGCGCCAGAGCCGCAACAGCGGACAGGCGCCCACCCAGACCCTCCCTTATAGGTTCAGGTTTTGCGGCCAGAGTCCGCACCTTTGGGGGGGGTACTGTCATGTTCTGACCTTAGTTATTTTGTTCTGTCTTTGTTTTAGTATGGTCAGGGCGTGAGTTGGGTGGGTAGTCTATGTTCTTTTTTCTATGTTGTGGTTTTGTGTTTGGACTGGTATGGTTCTCAATCAGAGTTAGGTGTTGTTCGTTGTCTCTGATTGAGAATCATACTTAGGTAGCCTTTTCCCACCTGTGTTTGGTGGGTGAGTAGTTTCTGTTCTGTGTTTTGCTTCACTGTTCAGGACTGTTCGTTTTGTTGTTTTATTGATTTTGTTCAGTGTTCATTATTCTTATTAAAACAATATGGGCACTTACCACTCTGCGCATTGGTCCTCCTCTTCTTCCACCCACGACGAGCGTTACATCTTGGTTCTAGATAGCACCTTTTTTTCGATGAGTGTACTCGAGTGGTGCAAAGCACTAATGCTAACCCCCCGCCCTGTGTAGTAGAATACAATGCTGTATACACTTTGCGCTTCGATGGGGTGACTGTTGTGGCATTGGAGTTGAACCCCTGTGTCTAAATATAACTGATTCAGAGTAGCTGGGGTTGGCTTTCACTGTCTTACATGAGCAAGGGGGCCTTCTCACTTTACACAAGTATACAGAGACAGAACACATGGACATGCTGGAAACCACGTGTAGATAAGGTTACGGCTATGAATGCATACACATACTATCAGGTATCAAGGTAAGACCCAGATGCAGACTGGCAGAGGTCGGTAATCCAGAGGTGGGGCAAAGGCACAAGATGGCAGGCAGGCTCAGGGTCAGAGGCAGGCAGAGTGGTCAGGTGGGTGGGTACAGGGTCAGGACAGGCAAGGGTCAAAAACCAGGAGGATGAGAAAAGAGAGACTGGGGAAAAGCATGAGCTGACACAAAAATGCTGGTTGACATGACAAACAAGACGAACTTGCAACAGACAAACAGAGAACACAGGTATAAATTCACAGGGGATAATGGAGAAGATAGGTGACACCTGGAGGGGGGAAGACAGTGCGCATACCTGGTTGACCGGGGTGCCGGCGGTGGAAGTCGGTGATGAGGGTTGGGTCCAGGATGTCTCTAGCGGGGACCCAGCATCTCTCCTCCAGGCCATAACCCTCCCAGTCAACCAGGTACTGGAAACCCCTGCCCCATGGTCAAACCCTCAGGAGGCATCTCACTGTGTGGATGGCCATCAACGACACGGGAGGGAGGGGTGGGCCTGGAAATAGAAGACAAAGGACTGTGAGACACGGGCTTAATTCTAGACACATGGAATGTAGGATGAATACACAGGGTACAAGGCAACAGATAAACAGATAAACTGGAGGGACAGTTTTTGAGACCACAGCGGAGGGGCAGATCCCGGCTGCACAGCCATACCTTCTGCCTGAGACGATACCGGGGAGCCGGGGTCCGATGGCAATCTGCTTGTCGTCGATACCTGGAGATGGTCTTGAGGAGGGCTGACTGGGCTCTCCTCCAGGTACGACGACAGCGGCAGACAAACATCTGGGCAGAAGGTATGCCAACCTCCTCTTCCTGCTCAGGGAAGAGCGGGGGCTGATACCCCAGGGAACACTCAAATGGAGATAGGCACACCAACTGCTGGCTCCAGGTGGTGGGGTTGGCGGAGACCAGGAAGCGCAGGTTGGCTCGCTCTGACTGGCCATTGGACTGGGAGTGGAACCCGGAGGACAGGCTGGCCAACGACAAAATGAGGGTGAAGAATACCTTCCAGAACTGGGACGAGAACTGAGGACCCTGGTCGGAGACCATGTCCACGGGCAGTCCATGGATCCTTAAGATGTGCTGCATCATGAGCTGGGCCGTCTCTTTTGCAGAGGATAGTTTGGGGAGAGGAATGAAGTGGGCGGCTTTGGAAAACCGATTCACCACGGTCAGGATGGCGATGTTGCCATCAGACGGGGGAAGACCTGTGACAAAGTCCTGGGAGATGTGAGACCAGGGACGGTGGAGGACAGGCAGAGGTTGGAGGAGACCAGCTGGAGCTTGCAGAGGAGTCTTGTTCTGTGCACACACCGTGCAATGGCGATGAATGCAGACACGTCAGGAACCATAGTTGACCACCAAAAGCTCTGTCGCACAAAGGCCAGGGTCCGACAGGCATCCGGGTGGCAGAGAAGCCTGGAAGAGTGGGCCCACTCCATGACAGCGGAGTGGACGGCATCAGGAACAAACATCCGGTTATCAGACCCCCCTGGGGTTTGGCTGAGAACGCTGTGCCTCACGGACCTGCTTCCCTACTCCCCAGCTGAGTGCCATCGCCAGGCATGAAGTGGGAAGGATGGTCTTGGGTTCCAGGGTAGTAGTCATGGGGCTAGCATCCAGCTTGACATTCTTGGATTCCGGCCGGTATAAGCGGGAGAAGTTGATTTGTGTGAACAGCAGGGTCCATCTGGCTTGGCTGGAGTTGTGGAGCTTGGCAGTGCAGAGATACTCCAGGTTCTTGTGGTCAGTCCACACGATGAGCGGATGTTCCGCCCCCTCCAGCCAGTGCATCCATTCCTCCAATGCCAACTTCACAGCGAGAAGCTCATGATTTCCCACATCGCAGTTCCCTTCCATGGCGTTGAGACAATGGGAGAAGGCATAGGGATTTAGCTTGAAGTCAAGGGCAGAATGCTGGGACAGGACAGCCCCCACTCCGATATCCGAAGCCTCAGCTTCCACCACGAACTGACGAGATGGGTCAGGATGAACCAGGATGGGAGCTGTGGTGAAGCGATGTTTGAGGTCCTGGAATGCCCGGTCAGCAGCTGGAAACCACGTGAACGGAACCTTGGCGAGGTCAGTGCTGACTGGGGGGAAGCCAGGGTGCTGTAACCCCAGAAGCCAGGTTGCTGTAACCCCAACTATGCTCTGATAAAAGTTGGCGAACCCCGGGAAACATTGCAACTGCACCCTGGATGTAGGCTAATCCATCACTGCTCTCACCTTCCCGGAATCCATCTGGACACTCCCAGCAGAGATGATGTAACCCAGAAAGGGGATGGTGAAACAATGGAACTCGCATTTCTCCGCCTTCACAAACAGCTAATTCTCCAGAAGGCGTTGAAGGACCTGCCGGGGTTGAAGCACTTGCTCTTGAGGGGAGTGGGAGAAGACTAGGATGTCATCAATGTATACGAAGACGAACTGGTTCAGTCTTCTGGGTCAGTCATGGCCAGTTCGTTCTATCAGGTATCAAGGTAAGTCCCAGATGCAGACTGTGTCGAAGTAACAATGTTTATTACAGCAACAGGGGCAAAGGTACAGGACGGCAGGCAGGCTCAGGTCAGGCAGAGGTCGATAATCCAGAGGTGGGCAAAGGTACAGGACGGCAGGCATGCTCTGGGTCAGGCAGAGTGGTCAGGCAGGTGGGTACAGGGTCAGGACAGGCATGGCTCAAAATCCAGGAGGACAAGAAAAGAGAGACATGGGAATAGCAGGAGCTGACACAAAAACGTTGGTTGTCTTGACAAACAAGACGAACTGGCAACAGACAAACAGAGAACACAGGTATAAATACACAGGGATAACGGGGAGGATTGGCAACACCGGGATGGGGGTGGAGACAATCACAAAGACAGGTGAAACAGATCAGGGTGTGACACGTACAGTGCGTTCAGAATATATTCACCTCCCCTCCAAAAAAAACTGCAACAAAAATAAGTTGAATAAAATATTACAGAAATGTATTCATACCCGTTGACTTTTTCCACATTTTGTTGTTACAAAGTGGGATTGAAATTGATTGAAATTTCATTTTTTGTTAACAATCTACACAAAATACTTTGTAATGTCAACTATCTACACAAAATACTTTGCAATGTCAAATAAATATTCTAAAAAAAAATGTATTAGAAACTAAAACACAAATATATATTTATTAGATACAGTAAGTATTCAACCCCTTGAGTCAATACATGTTAGAATCACCTTTGGCAGCAATTACAGCTGTGAATCTTTCTGGGCAAGAGCTTTGCAAACCTGGATTGTACAATATTTGCACACTATTTTTTTTTAATTCTTCAAGGTCTGTCAAGTTGGTTGTTGATAATTGCTAAACCGTCTTTCCATAAATTTTCAAGACAATTTAAGTCACAACTGTATCTAGGCCACTGAGGAACATTCAATGTCATCTTGGTAAGCAACTCCAGCATATATTTAGCCTTGTGTTTTAGGTTATTGTCCTGCTGAATTTGTCTCCCAGTGTCTGTTGGAAAGCAGACTGAACCAGGTTTTCCTCTAAGATTTTGCCTGTGCTTAGCTTTATTCCATGTATTTTAGGCATAAAAAAACTCACTAGTTCTTGTCAATGACAAGCATACCCTGATATTTATGGTTGAATCTGTGTTTGAAATTCACTGCTTGACTGAGGGGCCTTACAGATAATTGTATATGTGTGGGGTACAGAGATGAGGTCGTCATTAAAAAATCATGTTAAACACTATTATTGCACATGCAACTTATTACGTGACTTGTTAAGCACATTTTTCCTCCTGAACTTATTTAGAATTGCCATAACAAAGGAGTTGAGCACAAAACATCTGAAAAACATAATTCCACTTTGACTTCATGGGGTATTGGGTGTAGACCAGTGAGAACCAAATTTCAATTTAATCAATTTTAAGTCCAGGCTGTAATTCAACTAAAAAGTCAAAGGTTGTGAGTACTTTCTGAAGGCACAGTACAGTAAACCCACAATGGAGCCAGATATCTCACCTATAAATCTGAACATCCGTTGAGAACGTCTTCCCACCACCAAATGTGGCACGCGCCACCTCCTTGCTTTTTCTGCCCATTATGCTTACAGTTTTTTACAATCACTTTGGAACTAATTTCAGAACCTTGATGTCATTTTTCAAAACTCTAGACACAAACCTCACAACCAATGATCAAAATGAAAAATTTTCAAAACTCTTAACACTTTTTTCAATTGCTTGGATTACAATACACATAAAGTTAAGATCATTTGCTCATTGAACTAAAATCACCTATTCAAAATGACACAACGTAACAGTATTACTATTTCAAAATGCAATTCACACATTACATCTGAGATGACTGTCTATTCATTTCATTACAATGATCTAACTATCAGTTGATACAACTGATCAATAATAATCAATCAATACGTTCTCCTCTGACCTCTCTCATTAACAAGGTGTTTTGCTCACAGAACTGCCGCTCACTGAATGTGTTTTGTTTATCGCACCATTCTCTGTACACTCTAGAGACTGTAGTGCGTAAAAATCCCAGGAGGGCAGCTGTTTCTGAGATGCTGGAATCACCATGTGTGGCATCAACAATCATACCATGGTCAAAGTTGCTTAGATTACGCATCTTGCCCATTCTTATGTTTGGTCGAACAACATCTAAAGCTCTCTACTCTATGTACTCTATATATTGAGTTGCAGGCAGCCACATGATTCGCTGTTCGAATGTAACCTTCCTTGATGAGCTAAATCAGGTCTATGTCATTGTGTGGGATAATGTGTGGGATAATGTCAGGTTCCACCATGCTCAAGCATGGTTTCAGGCCAATCCACAATTGAAGAATTTTTCTCCACATGGAAGTGGAAGGTATATGATAGGCGCCCTCATGAACAAGCCGCCCTGTTCAATGATTCCACTGTGTCTGTAGTATTCTCTCTACTAGTACTTTTACAGTGTTGTATTTACACTGTGTAGTAGCATACTGTGTAGTAGCATAATGAAACATGTATCACATATTTTGTACTACAATATTTAATGATTGTACGAACAACTACACAGTGAAACTATCGGTATCTTGTGTGTGGGTGATCTAAATGAATGTTCCTATGGTATTTCATGATAAATAAGTTATTTGAACCAATGATTCTGCAAGTGCAAGGTTTTTTTAACGATATGAATGCACAATGCAATGTTTTGAGCATTGGACAGCCTGTGTTACAAGTGATGACCGTTTTGAGTTTTGTGTCTAGAGTTTAGAAAAATGACCACAAGGTTCTGAAATTAGTGCCAAAGTGATTGTAGAAAAACTGTAATTTGCACCCATTAGAAACAACACCGGTGGTGTATCTTAGGTTAGATACCAGAATCTTTGTTATATCCGCACGTACACCACATCCACATGCATGAAGACATAGCAACAGAACATTGGCTGGGATTCAAACACACAATGTGTAGACGTCGGTTTACCGCGAATGCAATCTCCATGAACGTCAAGGAAATTGCCTTTAAAGTCAAGTGCAGTGCTATGTTTGCGCAATAGTTTGCTAATAGAATGCCCCCCCACTCCAAGGTGACTCACCTCCAAAAGGCCCTAAAATAACAGATGGGTCCTCTATTTGGGTATCAGTCACACACACACCCACCCACACACACACACACACACACACACACACACACACACACACACACACACACACACACACACACACACTTGGCAGAGGCAGCTGGCCTAAAGGCCAAGGGGGGTTTACTCCATGTCAGGGCATGAAACTAGCACCACCCATCCTCGTCAAATTTCTCCATTTCGTTACATACAATCGGTCACAACCATTTTCACTGTACATTTCCATGTGAACTGGTACGACCTTCTCCATTCAGTAAACAGTTTCATATTTCTATGTGTGTGGCATGGTATAGAAGAAATGTGGGTAACACTTTACGATAAGGTTACGTTTATAACGGGAATTTTATGTAATTAATTGTAATTTAATCATTTATAAATTCATTATAACCATTAATAACTACTGAAATGTGTATCTTGATAGTTTGTTGCTGATGAAATAAACGTGTCTTTTCAGATACTTTTGGATGGAGAAATGTATGAACTGATAAACCGACTCCTTCAACCTTTGCATGCAATAGCATCGTTGATCCTCTCAATATTTCCCCATGTTTCTGCATGATTTGTCAAATCTATCTTCTTACTCATTGCAGTTTTACACAAACGTGTTCCCAGAATGAAAAACAAGTATAAACATGTTGTTTACTTGGCAAAGGGTGATAGATACATACATCATCTGAAACTTTCCCAGCACAAATATCACGCATTCTGACCCAGACAGCCTGAATCAAAACGGGGAAAATCTATGGAATTAACTTTTCAAATGTGATATACAGTGGGGCAAAAAAGTATTTAGTCAGCCACCAATTGTGCAAGTTCTCCCACTTAAAAAGATGAGAGGCCTGTAATTTTCATCATCGGTACACTTCAACTATGACAGACAAAATGAGGGAAAAAAATGCAGAAAATCACATTGTAGGATTTTTAATGAATTTATTTGCAAATTATGGTGGAAAATAAGTATTTGGTCAATAACAAAAGTTTATCTCAATACTTTGTTATATACCCTTTGTTGGCAATGAACTTCTGACCCCCTTGTGATACAGTGAATTATAAGCGAAATAATCTGCCTGTAAATAATTGTTGGAAAAATGACTTGTGTCATGCACAAAGTAGATGTCCTAACCGACTTGCTATAGTTTGTTAACTAGAAAATTGTGGAGTGGTTGAAAAACAAATTTTAATGACTCTGAAGTGTATGTAAACTTCCGACCTCAACTGTAACTCCAGTGTTTGGCCGAAAAATGTAGCCTTGTGTTTCCACCACTGAGGATTAGCCCCAAAAAGCGGAAAAATTAGGCTATGCCATGCAATATTAATGTGGGCAGCCCCCCCCCCCCCCCCGCATTTACAAGCCAGGGTGTCCTGTTTAATAATACAAATAAACAAAGTGGAGGTGTTGGTATTGCATTAGCAGAGGGGTGGTCAGAGTTACAGAGTGTTATTGGGGGTGGATGGGCTGTAGGGGGGTTCTCAGAGCCTAGTTTAAATATAAAGTGCCATGTATTCCAAAAAAAGCACCTCACCCCACTTGCCAAAAATGCCCTCCCCCCCAAAAAATCCTTCTCTTCGTCTCCCAGAAGGGGTCAACTTTGTAAATGTTAGGTGTTGCGGGCCGGTGGGAGTGCTTGTTGGAGTCCGATTGGTCTCCGGGTCTATTTATACGTCCTGCCATGCCTTCTGTAAGAACATAACACCCTCTGCTCCCTCCCTACCCCACAACACCCACCCAGGGCAAGGGAGCAAATAGTGAGAGAATTTGAGGGGGTCAGACACAACTAACAGGCCACACATCTGTCCAGGTTGGAATTTCGAAGGGGCCAGTCAGCACATTGTCAAACTGGCGTCCGGCCCAATAAACAGGCCGTCCGTCTTTCTCCCTCGCTTGCCATAGCAACCCGGATTACCTGGCCCACAGCCCAGATAAGGGGGACTTTTTATGTTGATGAATATCACGTTAAAGAAGATTGCCCTAGTGCCAAGAAGCATCCTTTAAATACATACATTAGGCCTGATTATCTAAGTATTCTAAAATTCTCAAGTCTTTACTGTATTTGAATCACAAATACTACTAATACTACAAATATTTCTAATTTGTTAACACTTTATATCAAGGTACCTAAATGGTACTTTAATGTAAAGTTTTACATCTGAATTTCGTAAATTCTACATTTTCTTTTCCAAAAATTCCAGATGAAAAATAATTGTGCATCCTTGTAATTTCCATGAGTGTCCAGGCCAGGAATACACCTATCAGAGATTGATTGTGACGCTCCAGTGACTTAAGTGGATGAGAGAATATTAATGGAGATCAATGCAGGAAGCCGTTTTCTCTCTCCCCTGCTCTCAATCTCTGTCACTTCTCTGTGTGCACGACTTTCAACCCGTAAATAGCCTTTATGTCATTAGGGTCGGAGTTCAGTTTGGAAACGACTCTACTTTTTTCTTGGTGAGGTTTTACCTCATGTCTGAGGGAATTTAACTGCCGAAATGCTCTTGTGAACTCTCTTGATGATTATTGTGTTTCTTGCCATGTAGCTTCCCTTTATACCACATTGACATCAAAGCTTTCATCTCTATTGAAATATCCTGTCAATTACACACAGACACACACATACACACAGGCACTCCTTTTGGGACACCTCTCTTGAAAAGCACTCAGACATTGACAGTTCGGTAATCATTGACATCCAAGTCATGCCTGATGCCTATAAGTGGGCCAAAGAGCAGAAGTTTCCAGAAACAGGTGCTGCTGGTTCCTGCTGGCTGCTGCCTGCAAGCTGGCTGAGCTGAAATACTGCCAGTCCACACATTCAGAACATTAACCGATGCCCCAACCTCATCCTACTTCCCTCCCTCCCATTTGGCAGCAAGCCCAGCAGACTCAAACATCCCCTCTCACAGATATGCGACCCCCCGCCCCCGCCTCCTCCCTCCTCCCTTCACTCTCCCATCTAAACATATCCTGCTTGGCCCAGTGGACAACTTTCCATGTGGCTTCAGATGACATCGGATACTTTTTTCTTCCCACAAATCCCAGGGCTGCCTGACTGCCAGTGGAATGGTACAGACAAGATGGAGGGAGGAAGAGGGAGGAGACAAACGGAGGAGACCTTCTCTTTCCTACTTGAATCATGACTGTGTACACTCTTAGAAAAACGGGTTCTAAAAGGGTTCTCCGACCCTTTTTGGGTCCAGGTAGAACAGTTTTTGGTTCCCAGGTAGAACCCTCTGTGTAAAGGGTTCTACATAGAACTCAAAAGGGTTCTACCTGGAACCAAAATGGTTCTACCTGGAACCAAAAAGGGTTCTTCAAAGGGTTCTCCTGTGGGGCCAGCTGAAGAACCCTTTCAGGTTCTAGATAGCACCTTTTTTTCTAAGAGTGTACCAAATATGCTCCACTAACAATAATAGAGAGGAGAAGGAGAATGCTCCCATGTCCCCTGTGTTTTTAGCTACCATGCAAAGGCTATCATTTAAAAAATCCCTGGCTTGGGAATGAAGGGAGAGAGGGTGATGTGATTTGGTGTTGAGATCCAGCCTGCCTGCCCCACCCCTGGAATGAATAGCCAGGGATCAAATAGATCCGGTGTGGGGAGTGAGTGTTTGTGTGTGTGAGTGCATCAGTGGGTGTGTGTGGGTGGGTGGTTGTGTGTGTGTGTGTTATGTATATGTCTGCATATGTGTGCTTATACGTGTTTTATTTGAGGGAAACCAATACAAATGTACTGTGGTTATGTGTCTCTACTCTCTTCTTATTCTGGTGTCCCATCCATTCTTTTCTTCTGGTGGGCATTTTGTGTGGGCCTGTATTGCAACATATGAACTGATTCTTTGGGGGGGGATAAATCACTTACAGTAACTGCTGGCAATTGCATACACATCAGCTGCCAGGAACACAGAAAAATAAAGTCATATTTTTAACAGGCACAGCAGCAGATGCCTTGAAAAAAAGGGAAGGCCCTTTGATCTGCTGGGATGTTAGAAATCAGCAGCATTATTCACAGTCAGGGTTACGTAACTGCAAGGAGCGGTGAGTGAGCAATGAGTGCATGCCTCTCTCTCTCTCTCTCTGTTATCCCCCTCTATATCGCTCTCTCTCTGCAAAGCAATCTACTGTTTTCACAGGAAATCAAATAATTATATTCAGATCTGTTCTATTCTATACTATTAACTGTTCATTGCAAAACTTTAACTTAGTTTCAGCCATTGGTGAATAATTTTTTAAAAAATAGAAAAAAAGCATATATTCAAATATCTTGGCTTGGAAGGTCTAAAAAAAGTGTGTTTCCATGAAATGAGATCGAAGAGTCAAGGCTGGTTGTAATAGGTCAGAGTTGTCACTGGGCGGGAAATGCAAGGTCAAAGGTCACCAGTGGAAAATCCAGTCAGTTGGCTTGTGAACAATACAGGGCGAGGTAAGGTTTTTCCCCGAAGACAGCAGTTGTTGCAACAGCATGTTGCCTTAATGCCGGGATTCATATTTGAATCCATACTGCATCCCAAATGGCACCCTATTCCCTATATAGTGGACTACTTTTGATCAGGGCCCATAGGGCTCTGGTCAAAAGTAGTGCACTACGTTTAGGACACAAACATTTTTACTTCCTTTGACACAACCCAGACAAAACAAGCAGAGGCCACGACAGCAAGAAGAAAAGAGAGCTGGAGGGCAAACATTTCAACATTTGCTTCATTTTGTGATGTGTGTTTACTGTTGTCGATCCCTTTGAAATTAAGCCAAATGATTGCCCCTCTTAACCTGCTGTTGGATTTAGGAACATGTCTGTTTCCATTTTGTTCTTCAAATGAAAGTCTCTCCCAGTTGAAACATGTCCGTTTCACTTTTATTTGCAAGCCGTCCTCGTGACAAGTAAAAGGCGTGTTGAAAATGAACGTGGATTTGATGCAGGGCCTTGGTGCCACATGGCATGTGTTATAATTGACACCCCGAGGCAGCTAGCTGTATCTTAGAAAAGTATGGGCTATTTCGGGGCCCCGGCAGACAAAGCTGATCTGTCTGGTGTCTGTGTGTGTTTGTGTGCTTGTGGTTGTGTGTAAACCTTCTCTGAGTGTACATATCTGGAGTATGTGTGTTCCTGTACACTGTGTGTGTGTGCGAGCATGTATGTCCTACTGCTCTGCATGTGTGCGTGTCAGTCCTCTGTGTGTGTGTGTCCTCTATGTGTCTATGTGTGTGTGTTTCCTCTATGTGTCTATGTGTGTGTGTGTGTGTATATGTCTGTCTGTCTGTCTAAGTAAGGAGTGGTGAGGCAGGGCTAATATGGAGGTGTGAGTAAACTGTTAGAGACAGGCATTCCGGGGCTATAGCTAGCTGCTGCACCAAAGACTGCACAGCGAGCTGCAGACGCCCTGAGGCATGGCTGTGGAGAGAGAGAGAGTGGTGACACAATCAATGACACATCGATGTCCTGGAATGATGCCAAGATCACACTGCAGTCAGCAGCTGCTGCTACTCTATTTCCTGTTTTGCGCCCTCCCGGTTGAAGTTTCCCCCTAGGTACAGGTCTAGGATCAGCTTCCACTCCCCAACCCTATCCTTAACCATTACAGGGGGAAATGCAACACTGACCCAAGATCAGCATTTATGGGCAACTGCTCCAGGCGAAAAAGACCCATGCTCTTTTGCTTTGCTTTTGTCTGGCTTACAGGGGACACTGAAGCTTCTAGCTTTTATCTTATCGACACACTATCAGCTGATTCCAATATGGCTGCAAACACTGAGTAATGTCTATCCGTGGTTTGCTTTTTCTCCGCTTTCTTCTCCCTTTCTCTTGTTTAAATCAGTTTTAGCTGTCGCCTTCATTTTTCCTCCCTCGTCTCTTGCTTTCTTTTATCGCTCTCTCTCTCTCCCTTCATCTCTGTTCTCACAACTTGCTCCAGTTTTGTGATTGGATGGCGTTCCAACATCTGAGAGAAAAACATTCTGAGGCGTGGAGGCTGTGTCGTTTTTCATGTGGGGGAGAAAAAAAAAGAGAATTTCACAGCCTCGATTCACTGCAATATCAGCGAGAGAGAGGGAGAAAAAGAGTCAGAGAGAGAGAGAGAAAGGGAGGGGGAGAGAGGGAGAGGATTTTGCAATGATTTCATCCATCATGTGAATCGTGGCCAACAAAGGATCCTGGCACCCCTTGACATCACTGTCTAAAAATAGACGTCGCCGTGGCAGCGCTGCAGGGCATTAATCATGCAGTAGAAGACGAAGAACAAGAGGTAGTGGAGGAATGAGCCCTCCCAGCTCCCGCTTCCATCTTAATTAGGTTCCTCCAGCACCAGAGAAGAAGAGAAGCGGATAAACGTTGGAAGCCACATATTAAAGGATCCAAATGATCCAATCGTCAAGAGATGGACGCTTCTTGGCACTGATGGTGGCGCAAAATGGCTTCCTCTCAACTCTCCTGTTGGCGAGAGCTCGTGTTTAGAGCATCACGTTATCCCATTTGATAAGAGAAACAGAAAAGCTATGATACCGTCTGGGGCTGATACGGAACTATGACCCTCAAGACGAGGTCATGGAGAGATAGGTGGCTTTGCACTTTGCCCTAATCTGTTTCTCAACCAATCACTAGATATTAGGTTAATGAACCTTACAATGTCGTATTGCTTATACTGTTACAAGTTTGAAAACAGAGGACATTTCATTCTGGTCGTTACGATTCAAGGTCCTCAATGCACTTCTGTGACGTTCATCTTTGTCCCCTGGAACCTAATAGGTGACACACTGCTGGAATCAGAGTAGGAATAACCACACCACTGATATGAACTGCATGACTCCAATGAAAATAGCCCAATCTATAAATCCCTGTTTTCCAGTCTTTTTTTAAAAGAGGAGAGAAAAAAATAAGAGAAACTGTGTCCTTGTTTTCCGAAGTGGTGACCTGATTTCGCCCAGCCTGTCTGGCAGTGGTGACCATTATCCCAGCGCTCTTATCAGCTGACTGGATCAGATGGACAGGGATGAGGGAATCTCTTCCACACCATCCCGCCATGGCCGGGATACACAGGTCATAGGTAATCTGGATTTGTTGTGTTGTCCGTCCCTCTTTCTGGCTAAACCACTTGTTACTATAGGTCTTACACAACGATTCTGGATCGTAGCCGATTCATAATGCTGCTCCGACCATATGCCACCTACTCATCCCAGGGCAGCCAAAGTAGTATCACTCCAAATGCTATGATTGCAGTCACATTAATTTCACTGAGTACATCATGTAAGAACGGATGAATCACGTGGCATAAAGGGTTGGACGATTGACAAAATCTGCTTCACTGAATACTGAACCACATACAGAATGGAACTGTCTCTACTTTCTATGTACTGAGGAGGTTAATAGAACCCTCTCACGTGTGTGTTCCACAATGTACTGACCTCGCACAATAAACAAATACGAGAACATCCTTTGTCTCTGCAACTATCCATTCCACTCACACTCATCATCCCTAGTGTACATTGCCCAACGTTGAACGTTGTAATTTCATAGATAACATTTGTATTCCTTTACTTTGCCAACTTGCATGGACAAAGGTTAATAGTTTCCAATAGAAATAATCCGGAATAGAAATAAGTCCAATGGCCAGAGAGCTTTCTCTGCCCCTTCAATAATGTGGCAGATTTAGACCACAGAAAAACCAAAATAGGCCCCTCCCCCCCCCAAAAAAAACTGTATACTCACAAACAACTATTAAAATCACTGAATCATTGGCTCAAACTAAAAAAAAGGCAGGGTGGATTTCAAAGGCCTACTTTGGTTTGACAACAAAAGGTTGTGCAACACTCGTCAAAACGCCAACAAGGCTGTAACACATTTACCAAAGGAGGTTCGGGGGAGGAAGTGGGCTCTCCTTTCTTAAAGGGGACGAGCCATCCGTGTGCCATGCTGTGTAGGGATATTTAACTACAAAGCAATTCATTTCACAGATCTGAGTGAGATAATACATGCCCCCCCCCCATCAGGAGCAAAACCCATGTAGCGTCAAAGCCGCTCTATATTTAAAGCTTTTTCAAAGCCGAACACAACATAGAGGAACAGGAAGGATGTGAAATATCTACTTTAAAGCATCAGAATCTCAGAGATCACACTCCTTGGGGCTGGGATCCCCATTTCAAAGTTGCCCGAGAGCAGAAGATGGAGACACGGCTTAGCTGAAAAAGTCTCTTGGACGAGACTTCACACTCCATCTAAATCCGAGCACCCTCTTTCTTGAAGCAGTATAAGACAAGACGGCCCTCATCGTCCCTTTAGAAGACGACTAATCAAAGTGGTGATTTGAAAAGCAGAACATCAAGGCCAACATGAAAGCATCCACAAATTAAGAATTTATAGACGTTGAGGAAAAAAACTTGGCTCTGAAATATATTTTTTTAAACATATTGAAAATCATCTCGCAATTTGATTAAATTGTCCCGCTGAAAATATATTTCAATAGAAACTGTAAAAAGTGGTTTCGAATGCTTATTTAGGTTTTTGTTTCATTTCTTATGTGAGTCCAAATCTCACGTAAATTGGTAACATCAGATACTAGGCATCTAACTGTTGATAGTCACCTTAATAAAACATTTGGACAATAAAAGTCTGTTCCAGACCAGTCTGCTTCTCCGACATCATTGTCTTGCCTTACAAGTCAATGACATATGAGCTATAGCAGAATCAATCTGGTACTTCAATAAAACAAGGTCAAGAACTGAAGAAGGCCGATATTGTGAACTCGGTTCAGTTTACCCTTCCTCCTAACCATTGTGAACACTCGCCCAGTAAGCGATTCAAAATGTTCCTGCATCAGTTATGTCATAAATGCCCAATATGGGCCCCACTTAGCGGGTAGCTATTCCCTCCGCATGCAGATTGACGTGGCATATCCACATTGCCTGGTGTTTACTTTTGCCAGAGAGCGGCAACTAGGCAACGGGGCCCACTTTCACGATACACACAAGGTTCACTCTCTGTGTGTCGATCGCTATATTTGGGCTGTCCATAAAGCATATTTTCCAGATAAAGGCTTTGGGAGAGTCAACAGAACACGGGTTCCTTTCTTGGTGTTGGCTGCTGGGTGATTAATGGCGGCAGAACCTTGCCTGTTTTCTGTCTAATTATAGTGAGAGCAGCTGCTGGATTTGACCCTCCCCTCTTTCCCTCTCATCTCCCCCACTCCCCAGCGTTCCCCCACACACCTTTCACATTCTCTTTATTATTTTTATTTTTTTACTGGGACAGCAAAGGACCCTGGAATGTGAGCACTGGTATTTTGCCCCCCCTCCAACCCCCACCCACCCCCCGCCCCTTTACACCATATAACACACCCGGCAAAGCACAGTGGCCCCCACAGGATTTCCAAAAGCCCCAGGCGAGATCTTTTAAATCGCTGACGTGGCAGGCGGAGGCCCAGACCATTGTGCATGTGCAACATGTTCAGCCACGACCGGCAGCCATTTGTCATGCGGGGCTGTTGGGTGACCTTTTGAACAGAGTTTGGATTTAGACAACCTCCAGATGAGCCTATGCTATTCTAGTTAGCCTAGGCAGTCGTTTTGACACAGCTATCACTTCTAAAATGCACACGGCAAACACAACCTTAAAAAACCTTGGGGCCTTACAAACAAACATGGAAATGTTCGTGGCACTTGTTGTTAGCGATTCGTTACGTAGTCATGAGGAGATGGTAGAAGCAGCATAGTAAGGGTTATATCCTTCCTGTTTGGCCCTGTCCGGGGGTGTCCTCCTAAGGTTGAACAGACAGAACGTTGGCCGTCCGACACATCCGTCCTTTCATACAAGCCCTGACATTTCCGGTCTAAAAATACAGGGTGAATGTTTTAGGGGAGTTTGTGGGAGACGCTCATATGACCTCCAGAGACAAGCATTGACATGGCAATGGTTAAAAATAAGTTACTATAAAAGTGTTAAAAGGGAGGATAGAGTATGCTGCTCTGTTTGGAATTGCTCCAGATTAACTAGGCCTAATACATGGAATGATGAACACCCTCAAAGTTATTTTGAAATAGTTTTGTGGAATAGCTTTGGCTTTTAGTTTGATATTACATTTGTGTCATTCAAAACCAAATCGTGGATGTAAAATACATGCAGTTATATTTCTCCAAAACAGCCACTGTTCCCTAGGTTTCATTCAATTGAATGTGGGCCATAATAAATGTAGATGTATTTTCTTTATGTTGTTATTCAATCATTCCCTCAGGATCTATGTTGAAAGCTGTGTGGTACAAATCAAACATTTTAGGCTTCTGAGGCTATTTTAATACAGAGGTAGGTAACATTCGTTCATCAAACCTGTATTGGAAAGTTCACTTGTTGCAAACTCCACATGGCCAACCTTGTGTGCACGCTCCTTGTGTTTATTATCATACGGTCTTCCAACTTCATCTACCGTTTCCTTCACATGAACCGTCATGTATTTTGGAGTCAGGAAGAGTAGAGAAGGCAGATTTGTATTTTATTTGTACCTTTTTTTAACTAGGGGGGGAGAGAGAGAGAGAGGGGCGGGAAAAAAAGGCTTAAATTCTTTCTGAGTGTGCCCCGTAATTTGGGCAAACCTATTAATCTCGGATGACTGGCTGCTTTTTCGCCCTCGGGTGTCGAGTTTCGGTGGCAGATGAAAAGGAATGAGCTGGCTCGGCTGGAATTCGAAGCAGAGCTGAGCGCCAGCCAGCGTTGCAGATGAGCTGGCATCAATGTAACAGAAAGCCCAGGTCAGGTACAAACCATCTGCTCCCCTCCCTAGACATCCAACTAACCAACGTTGATCCGCACAAAATGGAACCTGACAAATCGGCTGCGGCCAAGTCTATGTAGGTCTACTGTGAAATAGCTACAGTGCACATTGGGTGAATCATTGCATCAGTCATTTTATTACATGAGCCTAAAGGGCTTGCCACAACATTGGGCGGAAAGAGAGAATGTACAAAATAAGTGCAAATAATGTTTTGGAATGTAAACCTACTCATTATCGGTGAATGAAGGGTTTCCGTTTACTGACCAATACAATGTTATTCTACAAAAACAGTGGGCTAATGTTTGATTTATGTTGAATTTGCTAAGTCTCTTAAAAATGACATGAATTGAAAGTAGAGCTGCAACGTGGGGGCTTGTAAGGCTACATCTAGGCCCATCTCCTTCCAAAACAGAGCTTGCTAGCATGTAGTCTATAAAACCCAGAAATGAGTTTACCTGTGGTTCATTCAGCCATCCCTATGGAGAAAGAATATGGTTTTGGGATAAACGCAGAAAATAAAGGGCTGAGGTTAGCACAGGCTTAAGAGATCTTATACATTTAGTTTTATGAGATATCAGTCATTTAACTTGACCTTTATGATAGAAAATGTATAACATACATGCCTCAAAAATGACAAAGTGAAGTTAGCTGATTAAGATCATCCCATAGAACAAAACATAGAAGATCTCCTAAACCCGTGTTTACCACAAACCTTACTTATCGGCGTTTATCCCAAAACTCCATTCCTTTCCCCAATGGCTCTGTCCAACAAACCATGGCAGAGTTAGTGCTTATAAAAGGATGGCATTACTATTGCTCTCTATACCAACCTTGGACCGTGTTGTCATCAAACTGGGTCAGTAAAGGGTTAAGTCTGGATTTGGCCACTCCCCTGAATGTTGGGTGAATGCAAGGCGAGGCTCAGGCGCAGAAAAACACAAGCCTCCCATTCATCTCGTCACCGTGTGATCAACCTTGAACAGTGGAAGGCGTGTTATTGCACCGGAGGTCCCGAGCAGGCAGCAGCAGAGACGAGAGGGAGGGGAGGCGGGGCGGGGGTGACTCAGGAATTCCACTGAGGCGTACACATGACCAAGCATCTCTTTTATGCCCTCTTTTGTAGAGGATGATATTCTTGAGGACTACAATGCAGCCATTGACTCAACGGTGTTCTGATGGCGAATCATGTCAAACGCCCATGTGTGTTTTGTTCATGTGTGCACTGTAGCCTATAGAGAGGATGACTGTATATTCATTGTCAGATAGTTGCCAACAAACAATTAATCCAGAGGGGAAATGAAGAAAAATAGGCATCTACAAATAATGCATTGTTTGTCGTTTATGCCGTTGGGTTACTAGGGAGATATCTAGGTTCTCGCCGAATTAAATATGTATGCAGTCAGCATAGGCTATCTCCAAAACGGGTTTACCTGGCTGGAATAGAAGAATCCCTCTCACACAGTGCACACTACATGTTTGCTTTTACAGTAGCCTTGACGAATGTATTCAAACTATTTCTCTGAGGCCAAAAAATATAAATCACATTCATACTTCTTGACAAGCATGCAGCGTTGAGTTAGGTGGAAAAAGCCAATGGAGCCAATCAAAGTACTGAGCTCACAAGTAGTCACACGATACAATCATTCAGGACTTCACATCTTCACTGTTTGGTTTGTGTTAGGGTGTGGATGCAATGTGTCAATGGCAATGCCCCTGGGGGCAAAGTGACAAGAGAAGAGATTTGAAAGAGACTTAACTGAATATTGTGTAGATCTTATTGATCTACATGACTTCTGTATATTTTAGCTCCATTGCTGGCCTAACTACCTTTGAGCATGAAACGAAACAACTCGCACAAATTAAAAACTGACTTACCAAGAGATGTATATTAGAGGCTGTTTCAATTGTGCGGAATCACTCAACTCAACATCCCCAATAAACAGTGATGTGGAATAACCTTAGTGAACTGATTAAATTAACATTTAAGTCAATTTGGGTTAACTGTACCTGAACTTATAGCATGAGAAACTAAGAATACTTTTGTCTTCACCAGCAATAAGAGACATGCAGTAGATTTTACTAACTTAGTGGTCATTATGAACAATGGACTCAGTTGCTTAAAGCAAAGCAATCACGAATATTAAAACCATCTGAGGAATTCTTTATGCTGGCATATTCAACTGTATGTTTACTGCTGTATGGAAAACCTCCTCACTTCTCCCCCCCCCCACACACACACATCTCCCTGGGTCCCATTTTGTTCTTGTCAAAGGTATTGCATCACTGCCCATGAGTGATTCATAATTGGGACATGACTCTCTCTCTCCCTATAGCTTCACTCATTACTGATTGCAGGGAAATAAGCAAACCGGACACTAGTTATTATTACAAGGTCAGAAATTGTATTTGGCAAGTTTTTTTTAAACAAGTGCATACAAGTACAGCTAGAAGCAATTCAGTTTGCCAAGTGCTCGTAGAGTCATATTAGTTAGTCACATTCTATGTTTAACAGGGACTGCCACCAGAACTAAAAAGTACATCGATAGGACGTTGAAAAAAAGAGGGAAGAGGAAAGTAGTCTGTTATGATGAGTACATACCTTTATCTTCAAAAAAAATATAGAAACACAATGTATTGAAAAACAAAATAATCAAAAAAAATTATACAGCCATGTTTAAGAAGTATACAACTTCCCTTGTGTCCAATATGTACATGTCCATCAGTTTCTCTTGGATGGTATGCATGGTACGAGGATTTATATTCATTTGTAATGGTGTACATGTTGGTTGTTTGTTTGTTGTGGTAGTTAAAAAAAAAAAAAAGAAAAAAAAAGAAGCTGGTAAAAATCAAGGGTCTCTCTCCTTTTTTACTTTCACGTCCCCTGCCAAGATGGTGGCTATTTCACCCTGCATGAAGGCCCATGGTACGTTGGAGCCCACCAGTGGGCATTTCTCCCCGCTGGGGCAGTACACCTCTCCCGTGGCCCCCTGCTGTTTGATACTCTCCCGAGAGCAAGGGAAGCAGAACTTGTGTGAGGGCACCGATGGGCACTGGACAAAGTGCGTGTCCTCCAGCCTCTCGTGGCACAGTGTGCAGCACAGTGGCACGCTGCCCGGCACCGACGAGTCTGGAATGCTCTGCGGCAGCGCCCCGTGAGGGTCCATGCCCTGCGAGTGGGCCGTGGCCACCACCTCCCTCTGGGTCAGCCGCCGCTGGCCTGCAGAGGACGGGGACAGTGGGCTCCCGCTGTTGCGCCGACCCGCTGCCGTGGTGGAGTGCACCTGGTTGGCGTCCTTGGGCGAGCCAGTGTTGCCGGCATTGTCGGCAGCGAGGATGAGTGCTGCCATGGGCGACTGGCCGTTCTGTGCCGTGGCCGCCTCCGGAGGGGTGGTGCGACTGTGGGGGGAGATGGTGGAGGGTGGAGCGGCAGAGAAGCCTGGCAGGGAGGCCGGGGGCATCTTGAGGACCTCTGAGGGAGACGGCAACCACGGCTGGCCCTCGCCGCCGTTCATCTTGGGGGCGGAGCCCTCGCCATCCGGCTCAGGGGAGGCTTTCCTCTTCATGCTCCGTGGGTGCTTCCCTCGGTCTGTTGGAAAGGGGGGGGGGGGGGGGGGGGGGGAGTTAAGGGTTAACCAACACTCCAACCACCACAGCAGCAGCAAATGTGCATGCACAGTAAATGAATGAAAATAAAACTGAGGAATTTATGTTGTTTAATATGTAAACCAAAACGTGCAGAGGAAAAACAAGTGGTATATGTTGTTGGGGATCAGACTAGAGGAAATGTAAACATGCATAAACAAACATTCAGCTGAAAACCCACGTCAACACAGTGGCAAAGTAGCTGACTAAGAACACTGCTAGTTCCTTGTTTTAGTATTCTAAATTAATGCATTCATGTGTGAAAAAATCCACAGTCCTACCTGGTTTTGAAGAAGTTGCACTTGACTCATATCCCATAACGCGCTGCATCGCCGCATGGTCTTTCTTGAACCTGCTGTCGAATGTGTGGAGAGCCATCAAATCCCTCACTGTTTTGCCTTTGCCCATCCACTCCTCCGCCCGCTTGTGGCTCTCCGACATGTCCGACATGCTATCCGGTCTATGCTTGTCTTTCATATCCTCCCCGCGCTTGCCGTGGTCGCCTTGACCAGGAACATTCAATGCGCCCGGCATACCCATTTGAGCGGGCCGACCATTGAGTGCGTGTACTGGACCCATGTTTCCGTTTACTAAAGGCACCAAATTGGGAGGAACCGTGCTAGTCCTGCGAGGGTTGGGGCTCTGGCGGTTCAGCTCCGGCGGGTCGTCGGGTTTTGGAAATCCATTTGGCACAGGGATGCCGTTAACTTGCCTCCCCGGTTGGTACTCCGGTCCCAACCTTGGCGGTCGGTCAGAGAGGGGATAGCGATCCAGAGGCTGAGGCGGACGCGAGCCGGGGTCTCCAGCCGAATGGTTGTGGGACTGAATTTCCTTCCCCGAGTGCTGAGGTTTGCCTGGCCCGGGAGATCTCCCGTCCTGGAAGCCATGAGCCCTCTTCAGCTGTCGGGCAGTCTCAATTACAAACTCAATCCGGTCGGCTCCCTCGTAATTGACACATCCCCTGCAAACAGGTTCGGTAAAATCCCAGATCATCGCCCATGGCATGCGGGGCAAATCACACAAATAACACGACTGCCTCCTCGAAGCAGCTACAGCCGCGGACGACATAGTTTTCGAAAAAGTGGATACCAAATTCTCCAAATCTCCCTGGGATTCTTTTTATTCTGTAGAAAAAAAAGGAATCGCGAATAATTGTGTATTTTCCCTCTAGCCAAACAGCCTTAAAACAGCCAAGTTACATTGAGAAGTTCATTGCAGTTGTGTACTTTACTACGGCGCGCCTCAATCTATCTCGCACTACAACTCACAGCTCAAGCTCAATGTAGAGCGGTGACGTCACCGACGACACACCACAAGTGCTTCCAGCAGCTCCAATTCTATTTACTTGATTCTTAGACAGCCCCTCCAGCTCATGCTCACCTTTTTTCTCTCTTTATCTGTAGGCCCTACCACTTGTGCAATTAGTTAAACTGCCTGCAAGCCCTGAAGATAAACTGGTTGGACGCAGTTGAGCCCTGCTGCTAAAATGATTTATTTCACGTCAAGGTTAATTGTATCAAAACTGTTGATGATAGGCTTCTGCTTACTGAGAATCGACATCCAAAGAATTCAAAGCAACATCTACAATTATTGCGGCTCCTAAATTGTCTCACGAATGTATAATGCCTTTGCATGCAACTCAACAAGTGGCGTTACCTATCTTGCTCCTTTAGGTAGCTAGGCTATGCATGCTCTCCCGGACTGGCACTAGAGCCCTATTTAGCAAATCCTCATTCCAGTCACACTGCCAGCGCAACGTCACGAGGCGGATAGCTTTCACCCAACCATACAATTCGACTCTGTTACCATGGCAGATTTGACCCTCCTCCCTTCGTCCTTTTAAAACGGGATAGCCTCTTTCCAATTCATAGTTTACGAGTTCAGCTTTGCACACTCGGGACTTGTTTAGACAATTGTTTTCATAATGCAACTATTCTAATTTAACGTCAATGTTTTATCATTTTACAAGTAGCCGCGATTAACTGTTTAGGCTACTTTGTCAATCGCTTGCTACATGCGCCCCCTATTCTATGCAACAATATCACATGAGGTAGTTGGTACATTGTTGCAGTCATACTGTGGCGCGTGCCTGCAACGTCGTTGCAATTCGACATGAGGATATAGCCCCTAACCACAGTTTGATAGCGACGTCTAAATATTGGACAAAGTTCAGCATGACTAACGTACACCAATCAACCCCTCGTGATTCAGTAAACTCGACATCTCACAGCCTGTCTGACTGGCGAACACGGAAACCCCCAGATCAAAGTCACAAACCCGAGACAACGTTTGCACTTTTCAATTACTGCGCCCTCGATTCTTAATAAGTCTGGGGGCTATTCGTGTGGATAGTTCGTTTACTTTGATAATAATTTCGCATAGCCTGAATGTCACTCCGGTCTGGTCTTGTTAGACTGTGAGAAAGGTCTACAAAATAGCCTCAGGCCTACTAAAAAATATGTTATTGCACGAACTGTGTGTGTAGCCTATATAGTTCACTGTAAGGTTTGACAACAACAAAAAGTCCTCATTGCCGACCGAGGAATTCTCCGTCATTTACTTTCTCGCTTTGTTAGGGTTAGCCACAACATTGTAACGTAGGTGGCTGTTGTGTGAGAAGCAATACCGCCGAGTAGACCTGCGGATACAAAGCAGTTTTTTGTTGTTGTTGTTGCAAGCATGTAGCCTTACTATATGATGACGTTCCAAACAGGAAGTGAATTTTAGTCACGTACCCGCTTTTTACCTCGCCCATCCGTGGAAAAACAAACTACCCGTTCTGGCTCGCTGCCAAAGATCACAGACGAGCGAGTCACCGCAAGCTAAAGCCAAATACGACAGGAAATGGTTTCTGAAAGAAATCGGGCTCTTTCTTAAAGAGACAGTCGCCCTACATGTGATGAATAGTTTCATTTTTGGATACACCTATTTTTTTCTATTAGGCTAAACATGGAAAATGGCAAACTATGCCATTGTATAGCAACAAGCTACAACATGTATGGTAGCAGCCTCAGATTTTCCTGTAACAGAGCCGCCGAAAACGTGTGGGGAGGCGGCATTTGCCACAACACCTTTTCAACCCCTTTTGATTTAATAAAAATATATTGACGTAAAGCGTCAAAAAGAGGGGGAAATTTATGTTTTAAGGCCGATTTGTGCACATTTGCTCTGTCCTTTACATCAGACTGCTGCGTGCTTTTGCACAACGCTCAAGGCATGCTCTCCACTTTCCTCCAGTATTTATATAGCAAGCGTCACTCTCTCTTACATAAATGTAGCAACCTATACACCTAAAATTTAGCGATATGACATGCTGTGGTGCATGGAAACGAGACCATTTTTAGCCTGATCAACTGTAGGCTACTAACAACAGCAGCCGCCGCATAGTCGAGCCTACTATGGACACTGTCCCTCTGGTGTGTAAGCAGGTAACGTGTGTATTTATAGCCCATTTGTTGGTGAGAAAATGTGAATGGGAATACATTTGGTTTATATTCAACATTGGGCTGACTAGGCTACCTAGACTTTTTCAATCCAAAATTAACTGGAATTAATAAACACAAAAGCCAACAAACACGTGACCTGATTAGAAAACTCTGGTCCTGTCAGCCCATTTTTTTTTTTTTTTTTTTTTTTTACAATAGATTAATCACATC
Source organism: Oncorhynchus nerka (assembly GCF_034236695.1). NCBI lineage: Eukaryota > Metazoa > Chordata > Actinopteri > Salmoniformes > Salmonidae > Oncorhynchus > Oncorhynchus nerka. The sequence continues at coordinate 12,025,373 of NC_088416.1, forward strand.
ATACAAAATAAGGTCCATCATTTTTGCTGGTTAGGTTGGTTACCAGATCAGGAAAAACTACAGACCCCAGAATTTTGTGGACTTCGGGACCCGTGATGCCCCCTCTGCTCTATAATACTACTAGCCACTTAGCAATTTCTTTAAGTTGGCTTTAGCTATCCCAGTGGTGGAAAAGTACCCAATTGTCATACTTGAGTAAAAGTAAAGATACCTTAATATAAAATGACTCAAGTCAAAGTCATCCAGTAAAATACTACTTGAGTAAAAGTCAAAGTAAATGTAAATTGGAAAAATATACTTAAGTATTGAAAGTAAAAGTATAAATCATATGAAATTCCCTATATAAAGCAAACCAGATGCCACCATTTTCTTGTTGTTTAAATGTATGCATAGCCAGGGGCACACTCCAATACTCAGACATCATTTCCAAATGAAGCAGATCATAGGCTGCAGAGAAGACCAGGGATGTTCTCTTGACAGGTGTGTGAATTGGACCATTTTAAGCATTCAAAATGTAACAAGTACTTTTGGGTGTCAGGGAAAATGAATGGAGTAGAAAGTATATTATTTTCTTTAGGCATGTAGTGAAGTATAAGTAATATTTGTCAAAATATAAATACGAAAGTACAGATACCCCAAAAAATGACTTAAGTAGTACTTTAAAGTACTTTTACTTAAGTACTTTACACCACTGAGCTATCCCAACTAGGTTCCCAATCTCCAGGCTATCAATCAATGTAAGAGTAGCTAGCTTGTCTAACTATCTTAGCTGGTATAACTGCTTGCATGTTTGTTAAGCAAGCAATAACTAAATGTTGGGTAAGACATTCCTTAAAATGTTTTCCCCAGATTAGCAGAGATGCAGAGAAGCATATATATATATTTTTTTAAATAACCACCAGTCAGGAGGATACAGACAGCACAAGAGGTATGCTTCGATATGGAGAAAAAAATACATGTTTGGACATAAAATTAAGCATAATGATTATGGCTATAGATTGCAGGAAAAATATGTTTCAGGTGTTTGAAAAATGCAAAATTATCCAATTTACGAATGGGGGCATGGCCCCTCCCTGGACCACACCCCAGCCATCCTCATGTACTTTATACCCCCTCAGATTTTTGTGGTGCATGATGCCCCTGAATGTAAACAAACTAGTTGTGGAATGATGGCTGGCCAAGAGGAGAGCCATTCTAACAGTGAACCACTGACAATGACTCAGCATTAACAGTAGCAACCCAGTCATCTCTTACTCAATGGCCTGTATGACTGTATCACGTCGGTATGGATCTGCATCGCCCAGACAGCTGACTTGATGTGGTCGTGGCCCATTTAGTCTCATCCTGCTCTCTTGGCTGCAGCACTGTGACATGCCCTGTCTCGCTCGCCCAGTCAGCTGTGTGGAGAGAGAAAGAGAGAGAGAGACGCGAGGGGGACACGTAGGCTACTGTAGGTGAACAATGTGTCCTATTTCTCTGCAGCTTGAGGCAGATCAGGCAAATGAGCACTGAGCAGCAATAGCAGTGTGGGCTATTTGCATCCAGGACAATGTGCCCCTGTGAACGGTGTATAAGCAAATCCCAAGTGATGGCAGGGAGAGATACTGTAGATATTAAAATAGAAAGGAAAAGTTTTGACCCAAAATAAGAATGTACCTGGAGGTCAGATAGGTTGGATGTGGTGTAGTATGCATTGTGTGTTGTACATTTGAGTATGTATTCAATAATACGAGCACACACATGCACCAACACACACACACAACGCGAGTGTGCACATGCACACGTGTGTGTGTGTGTGTGTGTATCTAGACTCTAACGAAATACATACTTAAGCTAACACCATATTGGGTTTCATCATCATGGCTACCAATCAGGTTCGACATTTCCCCACTACCATGCCAAGACGTCTGCAGAGCAGCAAGGTAACCCTCTTGTTTCACTTAAGACTCTTTAGTAAGCTGGTTAATTAGAGTGGGAACATCCCTTAGCTTGTGGCCTTGTCTTGAGCTGGGCCGGCGTGAAGAAAAACAATCCCCTTATGCGGTGTGATTACAGTTTACACACACATACAGAAAGTCAGTCACAGACACAAACACAAAGTCACAGACGCGTACACACATTCACACAAAGAATACACACACACACCCCTATCCTCTCACACACACACACACACACACACTTCCTCCCTCCCTTGCCCTCACCTACATGCATAACAACCCACTCGAGCATCTATTGTGGCTTGTCACGAAGGGTGGAAGACCCTAAGACCTGCTGATCTGCTGATGGGATGGGGAGGGAGGGATGAAGGAGGGGGGTGAGGGCACTCTGGTGGCACGCTGATATCACTCAGCATCCCCAGGTTCTCCAACTTTGGTGGCAGCTTGAACAGCGGCTCACACACAAACCCAGAGGACTACATGTCACGCAATCACAGGTTGCCACAGTGTCTTGACATGAGCCTGCTATTGTTACTTTTAATCATTCTTCTTAATGGTCTGAGGAAGAGAATGGCAAGAGTGGTTAAAGAGAAATTAGGGTAACATTTCGCTTAAAGCCAACAGGTACTGGTGCATTGCTACCCTTATATTATATTACTGTATGTCTTTTTATGTGTTGTTTTTGGCGACAACTGAGGATCATTATATGATACTAAGATATTATTCATGGGTTGCACATCCGTCACTCGGTTGCATTGTTGCCATTGTTATCAACGTTTTACAGATGCCGCAGCATATTAATGTCTGACCGATGGTTAATGATGTCTTTCTGAACAGGGGGCTAATGACTGTTTCGTCAAATGTACACTATAGTGGCTTGGAAATACGATGATATTTCTGAAGTAGACAAATAATTAGTAGGAAACAGCTTTGCCATCATTATGATGTCGTCAAATTAACTCACATTTCGGTGCTCTCCCCTCTATCTTAGCGAGCTAAAGTTATACGGTATCTAATGTAAATCTGCCAACATCACAATGATGACAAAAGCTTGTCTTACTAATTATTTGCCTCCTTTTGAAATGTCATTGGGTTTCCAAGCCACAGTAATGTACTTTAGACTAAATCTTCATCAGCATTCAATAAGACTGCATTGAGTAGAATACTCAGCTGGGCATCAATCCTAAAAAAAGAACATTCGAATCAATACGGTGATGAAATGTGCAACGCACGAATAAGAGTGTCATATGACAAGTCCTACCTTGCGTTATGATCACGTCATACCTGTTGGCTTAAAGCCAAGTGTTACTTGGAAGCTATTTCAGGTCAACCATTCCTTGCCTTGCATGACTCTTGGGCAAGGGCCCTTGAAAAGGTTCCCAGTTGGTTGGAGGTTGGAGTTAGTCAGATGTGATATTTGTAGACATGGCCTCATGGCGAGGAAGAGGGTCAAAGGAGTCCGTTTATTCAGCTTAGCGTTTCACATGGGAGGGAAATCGGCTCAATGGGAAAGAATCCCAGGAAAAGCAGTCTGGAGAAGGTGACTTTGAGGTCACACTGTCGCCAGCTTTGTTCAGATGGACTCCAGGCCATTCGCAAAAGTATCCAATGATGACAAAAACAAATAAAGGCGATATCTGAACCACATGACTCCATGCATTTGCTTGCCAAAGCTAGGGAGTGAGGATATGTTTGATTAAAAAAAAAAAAATTCATCTTATCAGTTTGCCCTTGACCAGGAATGTTTACGGTTCGGCAAACCCCCCTTATGACTCAGTCAATGGACTTTTGTTCCTCTGTAATCCGTCTGTAGACTCAGTAACTAGGTGGTTATATGCGCAAGCCTTCCAGTATGCGACTGGGGCAAATTAACAGCATGGAGGTTGTTTAATAATTGAACAAATGGCTTTGTAGTGGCTTCTCTTTGATGTGTTAAAGCCTTTAAATTTTTAAACAGTACTTTTCGTGAATTAAGCATTACTGTACACAGCACGTGTGCTTTGAAGTTATCGAGCGCATGCTACTGCATGTTGCTTGCGAGAGCAAAAAGAAAACAAATGGCCTTTTACTTTTGCCTCTATCGGGAAGCAACTGACAGAGTTCCAAATAAATTGCTGTTTGGCTCCCAATGCTTATAAATGATTAGCCTTATAGTCCCAAAGGTCATTTCCTTTCCGAGGTATTTGATTTAACATGTGCATTTAATTGAAATGCATTCGAAATGAAATTCGTACTATTTTTGTCAGAGGACATCTTCCGTAGTTTCCAAGAAAGTGTAGGCTTACTGTGGTGCCTAACCTCCCATTTAGGGGAATTCATCTTGCGGGCTGAGGTTGTTGCAACGTGTTCCTCAAAGCCCGAATTCTTACGTTATTAACTGAAAACCATTGGCTAGTTATAGACCTAATGGACTAATGGACTTATTTTAGAATGGGGTCGATGACATTGTGTTTGTGACTAAGCTTGGGAGTCACTGACCTAGCACTATTGGCTATTTTGCACAGTTGGTTCTGACAGACACAAAAGCAACATGCTGTGTAAACTCATCCGAAAAACATTATTAGGAAAAAATGTACAAAAGATGACTTATTCCCGATTCCTTGAAATCACACTTTAGTTTCTCGTCATCAACAGTTGACTTCAAGTGTGGCGCAACGGAGGGGAAACCAAAATCATCATCATTATAATGTCATGTTGTTATTGTCAATGCAGGAAGGAAAGGGTTACTATGGAGATCACGCTCATATCAGGACATTCTAAGTAATGAAGCATTTCCTGTTTACAGACAGGGTTTTTTTCTCTCTCGTCTTAAACATCCGAGCTTGACACGAACTAAGCCCATGCCTTACATAGAAAAAAGATCCCACATTTAATGCCCTCCTCACTGCTCCCCTAAATAGCACTTAAAGCTAGGTTACAGTGTGCACACAGACATTAATAAATAGTGTGGTCTACGCTTCAGACAACTGCCCACAGCTCGCTGAGTGTGCACACACTAAATTGCCAAATCACTTCCTGCTTTGCTGCAATGAATCCACTCTCTGACCCTGACAGCCTGTTATGGTGCGAACGGCTGAGGCATATGCCACTTAAAGAGATAGCTTCTTGGATGGAGCCGAAGGAAAATGTACTACCCTATTGATTGTCCACAATGCCTCTTTGGCAGATCAATAAGCAGAGGTAACGAATGCTGATTGAAAAAAAAAAAAAATTGGGTGCTGCAGCATTGACTTTGCTGCTTTTTTACAGTCTCGAGAAGCGGAGTTGACTGCAGTGCTTTGATCTTTGATGCAGTGTTGCAGTACTGAGTGATGCAATATCCTGGTAATGTCACAGCACGAGCACTTTATTGTATAGGGGGGGTGTGATGTTTTTGCATCACTTTCACAAAGCAGCGTTTTGCATTCAAAGTCAATGCTTGGAAACTGCATAGGCATTTGGTGCAGATCTTAGTCTCCTAGTCCTTACAAGTGCAGTTAGTCATACTACCGAGAAGGATGCCATTTTGGGCGCTCAGACTTACCCTCAATATAGCGACTGATGACACCGTTTATAAAATGGAAGGCCAACTCAAATAAAATGGCGCGTTTGGAGAGAGAGGAGAAAAACACTTTTGGATGGTGTGCATCTGGAAACGGAGGAGAGGCGGTGATGTCACAGGGGCAAAGTGAGGAGACAAGAGAAAAACAAGGCTTTCTTTTTCCCCTCTCTCGCTCTCGCTCTCTCTCCCTCGCTCCCTCCACCCTAATCCTCTTTGCAGGCCTGGAAGGAAAGGGTGGCGGGCTGCCAAGGCAAAGGCTGCTGGGTAAACGCAGAGGCTGCCAAGCGGGGCCCTGTCGCCGGCGTTAGAAGCACACATCTTTGTTCTCAGAGACCTGGTGTTCTGCCAAGGGCCTCATTTCAGCCAGGCATTATGGTTGCCCTGGATCGAAGCCAAACTACTGAGAGCTTACTCCCTTCTCCCCCTCTCCCTCCCTCCCTCCCTCCCTCCCTCCCTCCCTCCCTCCCTCCCTCCCTCCCTTTTTCTCTATACCCTCCCTCTCTCTCTCTTTTTCCATCCCTCCCACTCTCTCTATCACACACATACACAAATGCACACACACACACCCACACCCACACCCATTGCTAGGCTCTTATTCATCCCTGAATCCTCCGACTAGGGCTTCCTGCCAAACATTCATCAGTTGCCATGGCAGCAGGAGACAGAGAGAGAGAGAGAGAGAGAGAGAGAGAGGAGTGTAACATCAGAGCGAATAATAATGAGTCACTCCTGGAGCCAGATGTGCCACATCTGCAAAGCCGCCACACTGAGGGGGAGGGAGTTGGGGGAGGATGGGCGGAGAAAGGGGTGTGTGAGGACTAGCAGTTAAGCAGGATGGGTGAGAGAAGGAACGGGGGATGGGGGCATTTAATTTAAAAAATAGTCTGCATTCTGTAACATACTGTAAGGGGACATTTAGAAAAATAGCAGACAACCGAGCCTATGATCGCACACTCTTCGCAAGCGTGTGGGGATATTGCTGGAATCTACCCCGCAATTTCTCCAGTGTGGGAAAATATGGAGAGAGCAAAATCACAAAGCAGTTGAGAACACAAATTCCTAAGAGGATAGAAGAGTAAAATCATATGATATGCAAACTGAAAAGCAACACTTAGTGGACACCAGCAAAATAAGGCTTTCATTTATGTGAAAAAGAAGATCCAAAGATTATGCTAGCCCACATTCCTCATCTCGACAGTTCCATACCTCAACTTAAACAAAATTAATATTAGGCCATTAAATATTTCCCCTGATGGAGAAAGGCGAGCAAAACCCAAAACACACCATGTTTGTGCATTGGTGCAAAATACCATTGAGTTTGGATTATCTTTGAGTAGCATTATCTGCAAAATACTTCTAGGCTATCCCTACTGTGATGCAACTCTGCATCTTGGGGTGTTTTCTGCCACGCTCTGCAATTTCCCCCTCGATTCACTCTTTCCGATATCCACAGGCATCTCCGGGGCGAGAATGGTAAACTCATCGATGAAGTGCCGCTTCAATTTCATGGATTCTTTTACGGTCTGGGCCCGTTACGGGAGAAAACATTTTTTGTTCCTGTTTTCCCTGTTTTTCCTCTCCGCCAGTTCGTTCGCCAGGGTGCTAAGCCAGCTATTCTCCATTCAGGTACGCAACACAGGGCTGCCAGAAATAACATCAGCGTCGCATGGCAAAGTTCACCATGATGTAACTAGGCCCCGAAGCAAGAAACTGCAAATAATGACAGCTTAGGTAATGTCCAGACAGACAGAGTTTTCAGGCCACTCCAAGGGAGCAAGCCCATTAAACGTGGAGTTTCTTAAAAGATAATGAGGCAAAACTTTGAGTCTGAAGTATCAGGTTAAAGTGGATGACGGGAGATGAAGATGTCTTTTTTCCTGACACTAAAGCTTTTTTCCGAGTGTCTCACAGAGGAACAAGGCAGATTCTAGGGGAGGGTGCTGGGTTGGCTATTGCCCCTTCCAAAGGTACATTTGGCTCACCCACTCAGAAATGACACAACGTGCTGATTAAGGAATGGTAGGCCCATGTGATGCAACATGTTGATCATGTGACCAACTGAGTCACATCGATCTTTTTAACCAACTAGCAAGTTGAGAGTTGAGCAGCAAGAGGGTCCAGTATCCTAGAGTATACTAGCAGGTTTAAAAAACAGGTTGTCTGCCTAACAGAAGACCATTTTAGCCCACTAAGCTAAAACCTTGCTCGGGGAGGTAACACAAGTCTTCACATCTAAGATGATGTTTACTCATCTTGCAATTGTACTTCAGAGAACCATCTCCGCTACATATTTATTCTAAACGGTAATAGATTCTCTGCTAGACTGTGTTAGGTCACAAAGCTTACTCAGGGAGCTAGCATGCTACCTCCGCTACTTACATATCCTAAACGGTAATAGATTCATTGCTAGTAGACCCCATATTTGCACGTCACTTTATTTCTGCCTGGTCTCGATGAGAGAATCCTAAAAATAAACAAGAGGCCCTCCTCGCAAGTCCTTGTGTCAAGGAAACGGTTTTACGACATCTAGCACATGAATCAAACCGTCAACTGCGCAACATTTTCAGACATTTTCCAGCTTCCCCTCTGTTTTTGTCATCCGGCCCCGGCCGCTATATTCCTCGCGAGGCCTCGCCATGAAGGCCTCGCCATGAAGGCCCCGCCGCTCTAAAACTATCAGCCCCTTTTACAAGTCATTTATCCGAGCTAGTCTCGTTCAAACCAGATGTGAGGGCGTGGTGAACACCCAAAAACCAGGACTGCATCCCAAATGACACCCAATTTCCTAGGGTGGGATTTTGGACCTAAACCAGACGTGGGAACACAAGGCCTTCTGCATGAACAGGGGGAATTCCACTCTGTCCAACAGAATCAGCTGGGATGAAAACAATAACCATTTTACATTCTCTTTCCCTCTCTCTCTCTCTTTCTCCCTCTCTGTGAAGAATTTACATATTATCTTTATACCTGTGTTGTTCCATGTTCCTTCTTCCTCCTGTAATCTGTTTTATGGCGTTGTTCCCATTGCTCTTTCCATCCCTATTTTGAGACACCTTTCAACAACCCTGTGTCCTGACTTACAAATGGTAATTGTCCGTGGTTGTATTTATTTGTGAACACCGTAGCAAGTCCTTCACCGTTTCCGGTCTGCTTGCTTATGTTTTGTTCATATAGAATACAACCCGTTTTATAGGCATGAGAGCAAAATACTTGCTTGAGATATGTGTCGGATATTTGCACAAATCTCTCTATAACAGCGATGCATAGTTTACAGAAATGTTGGATTTATGTGCTGCTCAAGATTGGGATTTGGCCCAAAGAGCACATGGATCTCCAAACAAACATTTTATAGTGTGACAGTGGTTGGTTCATAGCCTCGGGTCTAGACTATAGCATAGTTGGAGAGTGTCAGTGCACATTCAAACTGTTCTCTGCAAAGTGCTTAATAATAGACCATTCCTATAGTCTATTCTACAGCATTTAGGTTCAGCTACAGCATTAACCGCCTGTGCCATAACCTGCAGACGTAACGCCCCACCGCGACTGCCTTGAATGACACACACAGCCTGCCAAGTGCCCTGCCTCACCTCTGGGACATGACACACTAACACACACACAGCTCACACATATTCAAGGCTTACACACGCAAACACACAACTCATGCACACATTAACAAACAGCTCACACACTGACACACAACTCATGTACACTAACACACACACACTAACAAACAACTAACGAAAGCCTGACACACTCATTCAAGACTTACGTGAGCGTGTGTTAGTGTGTGTGAGTTGTGTGTTAGTGTGTGCATGAGTTGTGTGTTTGCGTGTGTAAGCCTTGAATATGTGTGAGCTGTGTGTGTGTTAGTGTGTCATGTCCCAGAGGTGAGGCAGGGCACTTGGCAGGCTGTATTCTCTGAGCTAAGACGAGCTGAGTGGGCTAGAGAACATCAGTGGCTTTAGCCAATCTGTTGGGCTGTCTCCCCAGCCACAACCCACCTGTCGACACCCCTCTTCTCCCCACTTTTTCCCTATCTCTACACCTCTCTAACTCCATTCTCCCTCTCTCACACCCAACAAAGCCATTTTCTCTCCCTTTTCTTCCTCTTATTTGTTCTGGTCTCTCTCTAGCTCTGTATCGTTCTTCATCTCTTTCTGTCACACTGTCACAACAAAGCACAACACAGCCCTGGGCGGCAGGGCAGAGTACACTAGGTGCCCTTGGTGAGACAGATAAACCGGTGTTATATGATTATGCAGCACAGCATTATTGTGCAACCCATGACTCACACTCAGCTTTAATTGCAGCACAGCTCGCTCGCTTGTGCATGTTTTAGCGCGTGGGCGGGAAGAGAGAGATGACAGGGAGAGGGTTAGCACTTTTGCAGGTCAGCGTTTGGGGGGGGGGGGGGGGGGGGGGGGTAGGCTACTGGGACTCGGGCATGGACCTACCGTTTTTTTTACTATTCTTGTTTATGCATAAGTGAAGCACATTTTGATGTAAAGCGAAGTTTGGCCAAAAGGACTGATAACAGCAAATCCTACACCGACCATGCTGCACTGACAAATACACAAAATTATCATCATCTATATTATTTTGTATTATGTAATTGGTATGATATCATTACAGAAAGGCCTTGAGTTTCACAACAAGTAAGAGTTCAGCAAGTAAGCGTATGAGTAACACTGCTCCTGACTGCAAAGCCGATTGCACTCGGCTAGACTTGGCAAAGCCGTCACAGCGAGAGGTCGGCTTATCCTCTCTTCACCCGGGGCAGCCATTTTGGAAATTGATTTGGAAAGGGATCACATCTCAGGCGACCCTGAGAGACCGAAGCGGGGTGTAAAGCTGTTTGTGTGGGTATGAGGGGCTGGGCTGGACTGGACTGGATGACCTTGTAGTTGAGGAGAGTGCGTTTGACACTCACACACACACTCAGCTTTCCTTCATATTCAGTCGGACTATTGGACAACAACTTGGCGGGAAGCCTGTGTGCGTGCGTGTGTGTCTGTGTGTCTATGTGTGAGAGAGAGAGTTTTGAGTGGCTTCAGCTCTCTGCCAATTCCTATTTGTGCCAAGCCAACCAGCTCCTATGTTAGAAGGGATGGGGAGCCAAGTCCAAACATGAATTTGTCATTCTTTGGAGGTCAAACAGAGATGAATCATTTTCAAGGCAGGCAGTTAATGGTTGACAGAATAGCAGTTGATATGCAGTAGAATCCTCCCACTCACATGTTCACAGTATATACTAGATTTTTTTTTAAAACACGTTTGAATTGTTTTTCATTACGGGAATAGGAACCTTTTGCAAGACACTGAGTGAATTTCAGGGACACATTATAATGTTGAGGCGTTAAAAACATGCATACATAAATACGTGTGCTCAAGTAATTGTCTATCAATAGTTAACTAAGGAAGCAATGAGGTTTTTGTTCCTAGAAACAAGAAGCAGTGTAGTAATATTCTTTTCTAAAGACTTTTCCAGATGGAAATCTATTGTTACTTTCTTTTCATATTTTCTACATTGATAAAAAAGACACAAAACAAATCTCTGATGTTGACGTGTACATAAGCCGGACGAGTTCAGAATTTTTCTCTTTGTCTCCTTTTTGCGGCAATCTCACTACCACGTACGATAAGGTGTTGTCAAACAAACTGCACTCTGATTGGCTCACCCAACTCCCATCTTGGATTACATCACCACAAAGCACTGTTTTCACCTTCATGCCAAAATCAGTACTCATGGGTAATGCCCCACCGTGACTGTTTCTGTGTCACACGATTGCCCAATGTGCTGGTTAAGGGAGTTACTGATCCGTCAGTAACTGTGTTCACCTCACTCCGTCAAAGTTAGCCATTACCCCAATGTTATGTCCAAGGGTAAGCTATTAGAGGTTACAGGTAGTAAGATCACAGTGATAAACACAAGTCTAAAGGTCATAGATGATTCCAAGAAGGGGGACTTACTTAGAAAAAAATGTGCTACACTCACATAGAAACTATTCCTGGTCTGGGGTGGTCTAGCCGCTGCCCCTGGAGCACATGTACAATGTACCACTGCCAGCATGGGTTTGAATCCGTCCCACTGCTCTTTCAGCACCCTTCTACATTTCAACTTTATCTCTATCTATCCAATGTACATCCAAAATACTTTAAAAGTATATTTTCAAAAAATAGCTGCGAGCAGCAATGAACGGTGTTCACGCGATGACAGAAAGGACACAAGATCAGTTGGATAACAAAGCAAGCACTCTAAACAAAATCTATCCTGATGGGCCTTATGGGACACCTACATACAAAGTTCAAGTCTTTAGGTCAAACAGGGTGGAGGATAGAAGGGTTTAAGTGAGACTGCTTATAACAGCTCCACCTATAGGCCAATCGGTGCAATTATTTTTGACCAATTTACTCATTTGATCAGGTCAGGAAAAAAACGATCAAAGATATTTGCTGTGAACCGCTAAAAATAAACTATTCCCGAAGTGCCATGTAACAAACAAATCTGTAAACCTGTAGAAAGGTTGTACTAGTCCAATGAGTGTACGGATTAAACATTAGACAACAAAGGTTATTCTTGGTGAGTTACCCTGCACAACTACCCTGTACAAAGTGGCCCGTCAAAGTTCACAGCCCCTTGTGTGTGGTAATCTTTAGTAGGTCCCGACAATTTCATAGTTAGAGGTCGATCTGACATAGATAAACACAAATTATTGCCACCCCGTGAACCTTTGGAGTGTCACAATGGGCAATTAGCCGATGTCGGGTTCAAGGGCGCTGTGCACCGGTCACATGCCTTCCGAAGTTACATTGTCTTATTCATGCTAAGCCCGCCAGTCCAAGGGCCAAGATTTTATCTCAACGAGACAAGGTATTTATGATGTGTAAATAGAAATACTATGGTATGGCCTAGATGGTCCAAAGGAAATATCTAACACGCTCAGTAGGACATTTCACAATGGTTAACAGTGCAATCGATAAAGTTATCTAACCAGTTGTTGTCACTTTGAAAGATTTGCTTAAGACCTTGGATTGTCTATTGATTTCGGCTATAGTTTTTGTATACACATATGCCTAACCTGGAAAACGGGTGAATTTGAACGTGACTTTGGTGCGGAAAATACCTTTTGTTTTGGAATTATTTTCTGTGCTTAGCATAGCAGATGACCTCATGGCTGAGGTGAATGGAAGTTTGAAAAAATGCCAATAGGACGAGGCCCTTAATAGCTAAATAGCCTACCGGAGACCTCAGTTGAAACAGACCCAAGTGTTTATTGGTGGATTTCCGCCTATTGCCATCTTGACAGCAGGTAGCCAGCTGTTTTTCTGCTCGATTGTTCTATCAGAGCTCTCTGCGTTTTTAACAATGGAGAACAATTCCAGGAAAAGGCAGGAGAAAAGAGGCCGTCCCTGCTCTTCCGCTGCCCTCCAAGGCCTTCGGTCTTCCCTACACTGATTTCTATCTGCTATATTCCCGACTTTGGATATGCCGTGAAAAAATACACAAACATATTATGTTACGACAACAATTCCTCACCGTTTCCTTCTGTGAAATCATGTAGCCTAACCTTAATGAGGTGTGTGTGTAAGCATGTGAGTGTGTTTGGGCATCCAGTGTACAGTGGGGCAAAAAAGTATTTAGTCAGCCACCAATTGTGCAAGTTCTCCCATTTAAAAAGATGAGAGGCCTGTAATTTTCATCATAGGTACACTTCAACTATGACAGACAAAATGAGAAAAAAAACATCCAGAAAATCACATTGTAGGATTTTTTATGAATTTATTTGCAAATTATGGTGGAAAGTAAGTATTTGGTCACCTACAAACAAGCAGGATTTCTGGCTCTCACAGACCTGTAACTTCTTCTTTAAGAGGCTCCTCTGTCCTCCACTCGTTACCTGTATTAATGGCACCTGTTTGAACTTGTTATCAGTATAAAATACACCTGTCCACAACCTCAAACAGTCACACTCCAAACTCCACTATGGCCAAGACCAAAGAGCTGTCAAAGGACACCAGAAACAAAATTGTAGACCTGCACCAGGCTGGGAAGACTGAATCTGCAATAGGTAAGACCACTGATAATCTCCCTCGATCTGGGGCTCCACGCAAGATCAAACCCCGTGGGGTCAAAATGATCACAAGAACGATGAGTAAAAATCTCAGAACCACACGGGGGGACCTAGTGAATGACCTGCAGAGAGCTGGGACCAAAGTAACAAAGCCTACCATCAGTAACACACTATGCCGCCAGGGACTCAAATCCTGAAGTGCCAGACGTGTCCCCCTGCTTAAGCCAGTACATGTCCAGGCCCGTCTGAAGTTTGCTAGAGAGCATTTGGATGATCCAGAAGAAGATTGGGAGAATGTCATATGGTCAGATGAAACCAAAATATAACTTTTTGGTCAAAACTCAACTCGTTGTGTTTGGGAGGACAAAGAATGCTGAGTTGCATCCAAAGAACACCATACCTACTGTGAAGCATGGGGGTGGAAACATCATGCTTTGGGGCTGTTTTTCTGCAAAGGGACCAGAACGACTGATCCGTGTAAAGGAAAGAATGAATGGGGCCATGTATCGTGACATTTTGAGTGAAAACCTCCTTCCATCAGCAAGGACATCGAAGATGAAACGTGGCTGGGTCTTTCAGCATGACAATGATCCCAATCACAACGCCCAGGCAATGAAGGAGTGGCTTCGTAAGAAGCATTTCAAGGTCCTGGAGTGGCCTAGCCAATCTCCAGATCTCAACCCCATAGAAAATCTTTGGAGGGAGTTGAAAGTCCGTGTTGCCCAGCAACAGCCCCAAAACATCACTGGTCTAGAGGGATCTGCATGGAGGAATGGGCCAAAATACCAGCAACAGTGTGTGATAACCTTGTGAAGACTTACAGAAAACATTTGACCTCTGTCACTGCCAACAAAGAGTATATAACAAAGAATTGAGATAAACTTTTGTTATTGACCAAATACTTATTTTCCACCATAATTTGCAAATAAATTCATAAAAAATCCTACAATGTGATTTTCTGGATTTTTTTTCATATTTTGTCTGTCATAGTTGAAGTGTACATATGAAGAAAATTACAGGCCTCTCTCATATTTTTAAGTGGGAGAACTTGCACAATTGGTGGCTGACTAAATACTTTTTTGCCCCAATGTATATACCAAGTCTATCTAATGTCCCACAAAAACATGGTGCATGGTAGAACTCCAAACTCAGGAAATAAAGATGTACTGATCCAACTCCAGGTTCTCTACTTGAGCATCATCATCATTTGGCTGCAGAACAGTCATCAGTTAGGTTTGCAAGCTTGGTTGAAGCACTGATGAGTAGCTTTGTGTAATGTCAGTCAGCAAGACACAATGCAAAACCTGATACTGCACCAGTTCTGCACCATTTCCACTCCACTAGAAGTGCCCATAGGCCCTTGGCTAGGTCCCCAGTTGGCACTGGCCCTGCAAGATTAGCAACTCTGCTAGCATATGCTGCCCCCCAGCTAAAGATGGGAAATGATGCAACGAGTTGAATTCGGACTGCTGCTCTGGCTACTCATATATCTAGCCTGACTGTCCCAATCAAGAAAGGCAAAGCTGACTTTCTTTTTAGAAACTAAATGCATTGCAGACTATTGCTCCTGTTGCGAGCTTCATTTGGCTATTTCAGTGCCACTGTGTGGGTGAGAGTTTAGATTTTTTCTCTCCGAGCGTAGGCCTCCACTTTTCGAGCACTGTGAAATTGTAATGGGTTTAGCGGTCTGTTGTGTGTGAAGGTTCTGCCTTTTGACCTGAATCAGCAGCTAGCTCCTTTTTCTAGGAAAAAGGGAAGAGTAGGAAATTATGTGAATTTTATTATATATATATTTTTGTTTTCATTTGCAGAAAAAAAGGGCACCCAATCAATGAGAATTTAAAAAAGGTAATATGGGCAGTCATATGCTCTCGAAGCAGGGCTTATACACAGTGGGGGTTGTTGATGGTTTGTGACCTTTGAGGCCCATATTACACAGTATAAAAGGGTAGTCATAGATGTCATGTACCATGGCTTGGCATGAAATGAACCCGTATAACCCTAATTGCATCAACTCAACTGTCAGTCATGGTTAATTTCTGGCAAGCACACACACACACACACACACACACACACACACACACACACACACACACACACACACACTTCCCCTTTGATAAAAGACAGAAAAACCCCAACCCACACAATGCAGGCTTTTGACATCAGTTGTGGCCCAACACAAACCTCCATGCCTTTGTTATAACTCAAAACATTGAATAGAAAAGGAAAAACACACACACACACACTAGTGTATGAATGGCAGCCCCCGAACATAGCACTAAATCAACACCATGTGCTGAGGACAATAGAGTGAGAATGGGGGTGGGGACCCAGGCTAGCCACAGGGCGAGTGTGTGTGTATATCTGTATGTGTATGTGCTTGTCTGTGTGTGTGTGTGTGCATTAATGTGTGTAGCAGTGTGTGTGTAGTCAGTGAGGGGAGTTTACAAAGCAAAACCACGACGAGACTCAGACAGCCCCTGCTTACTCAGCAACTACTGTGCCAGGGCTTATTTCAATCACTCTTTTTTTAAACGAATCGCGTTGCGCCGGCCCCACTGAATAGCCCTGAGGTTTGTCAGACCCTTCACAGCTGACTGGCCTGATATATGCCTGACAGGAAAGCAGGAAGCTTGGCGTGAGAGAGAGAGAGAGAAAGAGAGTGAGTGAAGGAGGGGGGAGAGTAGGACTTGAGGCCAGAGAGAGAGAGAGAGAGCTGGCAAGAATAAAAAAAAAAACATATAGTTTCTTCCCTTAGCCCCATGCAGAAGGAGGGGAAAAAGGAGGCGAAAAAGTCTGCTGTGTGTCGTGACTGTTTACAAGTCACCCAGCTCAAAGGTCAAATAAGGGCAGCCTTTGTCCCTGCTGCTGCTGCTTTGAGTTGTTGTTGTTGTCGTCCTGGAAGCACAACCAGATGTCACCCCAACGTCCTTTTGATTCACTTCACCCTTCTCTCTTTTTCTTTTTCTTCTCTCTATTTTTCTTTTCCCTTCTTTCGTTCTTTCCACTCTTCCGTAACAGCGGGAGAACAGACAGGGTTGACCCAGATCTCCAATTGTGTATGTGGTGGCACGCAGGGATGGAGGGATGAAGGGAGGGAGGGAAAAGGGGGTGAGGGGGGAGAGAGGCAGAGGAAGGACTTTAAAGGACTCAGGATATAGTGGTTTTGCTTTGTGAGCAATGCAACACTCCAGTGGACGAGATTTATCTGGAACAATCCACATGAAAAAATAATATGGTGTAAATACTATAGTATTCACTGTAGTCTTTTAGCAGACTGTCCTGTAATATTTACTGTAGTATACTATAGTATTTACAGTTAACTACAGTATAGATACTGTACTAAAAGAAAAATGTAGTATATATTACAGTAATTAATGTAATGTTTTTGCGGATTGTAGTATACTGTAGTATTTACTGTAGTGATTTTGTGGACTGTAGTATACATTTGTGGACATAACTGTAGTATTTATTATTGTCACGCCTTAGATTCTCTGTTTTTCTGTATATTTTGGTTAGGTCAGGGTGTGACTAGGGTGGGTACTCTTGTTGTTGTATGTCTAGGGTTTTTGTATGTCTATGTTGGCCTGATATGGTTCCCAATCAGAGACAGCTGTTTATCGTTGTCTCTAATTGGGGATCATAATTTAGGTAGCCATTTTCCCTATTGATAGTTGTGGGATCTTGTCTATGTTTAGTTGCGTGTCAGCGCTAGTTTGTATAGCTTCACGTTTGTTGTTTTTGTTCATTCATTAAAAAGAGAATGTACGCATTCAACGCTGCGCCTTGGTCCGATCCTTATGACGAACGTGACAATTATAGTGTTTTTGTTTTATTATCTTTGACATAGAAGTGGAGGCTTTCTCATTGAGGAAACCTACTGGAGAAATACTAAAAAAGCCTGTGGGACTGGGGTCTGAACAGATAGTTTAGCTCTTTAAATTTATTCTGCTCTTTTCTATATCGATATATGGTCTATACTTGGCATGTAGGTTTCTCACTTATGTATATGGGGGAGGGGAATGGGAAGGGAATACGCTAATTAAATACTGTATTATTTACCATAGTTACAAAACTGCAGTGTTTTTTTCAGACTAGTGTTTTGGTGGACATTACTGTAGTATTTACTATAGTGTTAATTTGTGGATAATACTGTGGTATTTTCTATAGTATTCTACAGTATACTACAACATTATATAGTATGTACTAAACATGATTCAGGGATTCTACGGATTCTAATTTCCCTTCTTTTTTGCATACAATGTAGCTCAGTATTTCTATTATTTATTTTATACAGCCTTTTTTTTGCTAATCTTTATCAAGGTCCCAATAATTATGGACCTGACTAGCTTCGCTGCAAAGTGTCTGAATTTGAATACTTTCTGAAGAATGCAATTAACACAAGCCATAGTCAAGGCTCTACATTTTTTTATTGGTTTATTTAACCTTTTATTTAACTAGGCAAGTCAGTTAAGAACAAATTCTTATTTACAATGACTGCCTACCCCGGGCAAACTCGGACGATGCTGGGTGAATTGTGCACCGCCCTATGGGACTCCCAGTCACGGCCGGATGTGATGCAGCCTGGATAAAGTGCGACAAAAATATTTTGCTCTCTGACCAAGACTTCTATTTTGAAAGCAGATCTGTCTTTCGTATCAGCATCGACGCACTTAGCAAACATTTTTATCTGCGTGGTGTTTTAGGAAACGCATGCTACATCTTCGGCCGTGGTAGGAAAGATGCATTGTTAAAACACTCATAATCCTACAAATCCATCGCTATCAGGAAACCGAGCCCAGGTAACTTGACCAGTATATCCAAACAATTGGGGGCACAGAAAGAAAGGAACAGGGATAGCTTCTTCTGGAGATCAACGAGCAGTGCAATGAATGAATGACAGATCTCTTGCATGTTGTCATCACAAACCTGACGTTTGTAAAGAAACATTGTGCAATTCGATGTAATGCAGCTCAACAGGCCAATAGGACAATTGTGCTTTAACACAATGTAAAAATCTAATACTCCACAAATGACTTTCTAATTTCAACATTTTATATTTTGTAATAAACAGATGTCTTTACAGTGTTACATATTCGTTTCTAGGGAACAACATGGGCTTCAAAAGTAGCTAGAATTCATATAGGCTGTATCTCAACCAATAAAAAAAAAAAAAGTTGTTTCTTATTAGTTGTTTCTTAATGAACATTTTAAATTTAGAGCCTTGGCCATAGTTCACTTCGCTCTATGGCTTATACAGTAGCAGGGGGTGAAACGTCTATTGTGGAGAGACAGACTTTCTCCTGAATGTAATGAGCTTCTTCACCTTGTTATCTTGAGGCCTATGAAAAAACAGTATAGTTCAAGTTCACTGACTTCTCACCATGTTAAAGCTCTATTCTCATCCTCCCAGACCGCCTCATTTACTCGCATCTACGTCAACTGTTCTAGGACCAGCTTAACCCCTTTCATATTTAACCATCTCCATTCACTCTTATCTATGAACTATTCTAGGACCAGGCTTAACTTACTTTCACATGTTCAACCATTGTTTGAAGAAATCTATTTTATTCTTGACATTCACATTGTTCACAATTTTCTTTTTTTTGTTAGGTCAGTTTTCCTCAATCTCAACCACCTTGTTCTGTCCTCTCCTGTTATCTCTTCCACTCCCTTCATTCCTCTCTCTCTCTTCAATGTTTAACAATGAGACATCTCCCATGCTGAGGTGAAATGGATCTCTCTACCCATCTATCGCCCTGTTCTTGCTGAGGCAACCAGATCTCGCTGAGAGAAGCTGACCCACAACTTCACAGGGGATCGGGTGGCGGCCATATTGAATTGGCTGAATGAGTGCGACGGTGTTCGTTTACCGTCTTCCCCAATAGGACAGGACAATAAGGAGAGACAGGTGAGAGGCCCTTGCTCAGCGAGGTAGACAGACAGGGCATTGAAGGGTAAAGGTGTACCAATTAACACATGCCTAGCATAGCATAGCGCTAACTCCAGACTGACAATGAATGGAGTTGTGTGTTTGTGCTAGTTGTGTTTTTCACTTATCCTGGGACTGCAGGTTTGATGGCTAACCCTTGTACTAACAGATGGGATTTAAAGTAGAACAATATGGTCCCCTTTCGAATCAATATGCTTATTTGTTGGGGCTATGAGTGAACATGTTAGGATTGATAGCATCCACCACAGTGGCATCATTAGTCCTGGGCTTCAGCCAAGAATGATTTTGGTCCAGCCTCGGATGTTTACATTTATTTTTATTTTAAGCTGATATGAGTTTTCATAACCAAACGCGTTTTGCAGTATATAAAAGACACAGAAGTTAGGTTGAAAATACTGTGTTCCTGAAAACAGGTTACTCTGCTTTCTGTCGACTCTGCGGAGAGTGCCTCTGGAGTGACGCGGTTCCTGCTGTGATTGGTTGAGATTTCACAACGCACTGGACGCTCACACCCCTTAACCCCTCCCCACCCCTACAACACCGATTAGATGTCAATTTCATCACTAAGCAAAACTCTTGTAACTCAGTCAGTCTGCTGCATAGCACAGAGCAAATATGGATATTCTGAACTTCTTCAGAAAGATAAGCAAAAAAGTGATCTGTTTGAGCAAATTGAGCACGAGCAGGCAGCAATGAATGAGGTGGAGAGGGCAGAACGGCCATAAAGTCAAAGTTCAGCGATAGCAGCAGAGTTAGCCACAGGTTTGTGCGGGGTTGGTGGTAGCTAACTAGCTAGCTAGTCTCGCTCTGTATAAGGTTTGGCTAATGCTAATAAGCTACCATTAGCACTCAGCATCCTTAAGCTATTGGTTGTTGGTCAGAGTAATCAATATATTTAGTGAAAGGGCAAGGTAAGGATGTTGATATAAGTCATGAGGTAAAGTCTTTATTTCCAGCGAGTGTATTTGATGAGTTTCATTTCTGTATCTATCCTTGCTAGCTGAGACCGCAGAGACGAGTGCCACGCCCTGACCTTAGAGATCCTTATGATTCTCTATGTTTGGTTACGTCAGGGTGTGACTCGGGTGGGAAAATCAATGTTTTCTATTTCTTTGTGTTTTTGGCTGAGTAAGGTTCCCAATCAGAGGCAGCTGTCTATCGTTGTCTCTGATTGGGGATCATATATAAGTTGTCATTTTTCTTTGGGGTTTTGTGGGATATGGTTTTCTGTATAGTTTATTTTGCCTTACAGAACTGTGCGCTTTCGTTTTTGTTGTTGTTATTTTACTTTTGGTGTCATAAATAAAAAAGAACGATGTACGCCTACCACGCTGCACCTTAGTCCGGTCATTCCACAAATGAGAGCCGTAACAACGAGATAATGTTTTTCTGACTATAGCGCATATCTTCTGTGGACAAAAGCTGAACTTTATTTACTACGACTTGATATTTAACCCTGTTTAAAATGGGCAATGTTGACATGTTAGAACTGACCAAATGAAATGAATCATTGAAAGCTTATAACCTATTCCATTCTACAGGTAAACATGCTGGGCTATGTAACTATTTGTAAAAACAAAAACAAAACAACTGCCCTTTATTAAATTGGTGAAATTGTTAATTAATTTTTATTACCCATTTTAATCACTTAGCTACTTATTTTTTCTATTGTCTTCCTGGATGGCAGTCAAGCTCCATGCCATCCAGGACCTCTATACCAGGCGGTATCAGAGGAAGGCCCTAAAAACGGTCAAAGACTCCTGCCACCCAAGTCATAGACTATTCTCTCTGCTACCACCCGGCAAGTAGTACCAGAGCGCCGAGTCTGGGACCAAAAGTCTCCTGAACAGCTTCTACCCCCAAGCCATAAGATTGCTGAACAATTAATGAAATGGCAACTCTGACAATTTGAATTGACCCCCTTTTTTAGCACAGACTCTACACACAAACTCATACAGTGCCCTCCTAAAATATTGGAACAGTGATGCGTTTTGTTTTGGCTCTGTACTCCAGCACTTTGGATTTGAAATGATACCATGACCTTGATGTTAAAGCGCAGACTGTCAACCTTAATTTGAGAGTATTTCCATCCATATTGATTGAACTGTTTAGAAATTACAGCACCTTGTGTACATGCCCCCCCCACACACACACACACATTTTAGGGGACTGAAAGTATTGGGACAAATTCACTTGTGTATTAAAGTAGTAGAAAGTTAAGTATTTGGTCCCATATTCATAGCGCGCAATGATTACATCAAGCTTGTGACTCTACAAATTGGTTGGACAGCTCTCCCGCTATCTCTCTCAGAATGACCTTCTTGATCCAAATCAGTCAGGTTTCAAGACTAGTCATTCAACTGAGACTGCTCTTCTCTGTATCACGGAGGCCCTCCGCACTGCTAAAGCTAACTCTCTCTCCTCTGCTCTCATCCTTCTAGACCTATCGGCTGCCTTCGATACTGTGAACCATCAGATCCTCCTCTCCACCCTCTCCGAGTTGGGCATCTCCGGCGCGGCCCACGCTTGGATTGCGTCCTACCTGACAGGTCGCTCCTACCAGGTGGCGTGGCGAGAATCTGTCTCCTCACCACGCGCTCTCACCACTGGCGTCCCCCAGGGCTCTGTTCTAGGCCCTCTCCTATTCTCGCTATACACCAAGTCACTTGGCTCTGTCATAACCTCACATGGTCTCTCCTATCATTGCTATGCAGACGACACACAATTAATCTTCTCCTTTCCCCTTCTGATGACCAGGTGGCGAATCGCATCTCTGCATGTCTGACAGACATATCAGTGTGGATGACGGATCACCACCTCAAGCTGAACCTCGGCAAGACGGAGCTGCTCTTCCTCCCGGGGAAGGACTGCCCGTTCCATGATCTCGCCATCACGGTTGACAACTCTATTGTGTCCTCCTCCCAGAGCGCTAAGAACCTTGGCGTGATCCTGGACAACACCCTGTCGTTCTCAACTAACATCAAGGCGGTGGCCCGTTCTTGTAGGTTCATGCTCTACAACATCCGCAGAGTACGACCCTGCCTCACACAGGAAGCAGCGCAGGTCCTAATCCAGGCACTTGTCATCTCCCGTCTGGATTACTGCAACTCGCTGTTGGCTGGGCTCCCTGCCTGTGCCATTAAACCCCTACAACTCATCCAGAACGCCGCAGCCCGTCTGGTGTTCAACCTTCCCAAGTTCTCTCACGTCACCCCGCTCCTCCGCTCTCTCCACTGGCTTCCAGTTGAAGCTCGCATCCGCTACAAGACCATGGTGCTTGCCTACGGAGCTGTGAGGGGAACGGCACCTCAGTACCTCCAGGCTCTGATCAGGCCCTACACCCAAACAAGGGCACTGCGTTCATCCGCCTCTGGCCTGCTCGCCTCCCTACCACTGAGGAAGTACAGTTCCCGCGCAGCCCAGTCAAAACTGTTCGCTGCTCTGGCCCCCCAATGGTGGAACGAACTCCCTCACGACGCCAGGACAGCGGAGTCAATCACCACCTCCCGGAGACACCTGAAACCCCACCTCTTTCAGGAATACCTAGGATAGGATAAAGTAATCCTTCTCACCCCCCTTAAAAGATTTAGATGCACTATTGTAAAGTGGCTGTTCCACTGGATGTCTTAATAAGGTGAACGCACCAATTTGTAAGTCGCTCTGGATAAGAGCGTCTGCTAAATGACTTAAATGTAATGTAAATGTAAATGTTGGATGCATTTGCTGTTTGTTTTGGTTGTGTTTCAGATTATTTTGTGCCGAATAGAAATGGTAAATATGTTTCCTTTTGGAGTCTCTTTTATTGTAAATAAGAATTGAATATACAGTACCAGTCAAACGTTTGGACACACCTACTCATTCAAGAGTTATTCTTTATTTGTACTATTTTCTACATTGTAGAATAATAGTGAAGACATCAAATGATTAAAGAACACATATGGGAATAAGGTAGTAACCAAAAAAGTGTTAAACAAATCAAAATATATTTTAGATTCTTCAAAGTAGCTACCCTTTCCCCTGATTACAGCTTTGCACACTCTCGGCATTCTCTCAACCAGCTTAATGAGGAATGCTTTTTCAACAGTCTTGAAGGAGTTCCCACATATGCTGAGCACTTGTTAGCTGCTTTTCCTTCACTCTGTGGTCCAACTCATCCCAAACCATCTCAATTGGGTTAAGGTCAGGTGATTGTGGAGGCCAGGTCATCTGATGCATCACTCTCCTTCTTGTTCAAATAGCCCTTACACAGCCTGGAGGTGTGTTTTGAGTCATTGTCCTGTTGAAAAACAAATGATAGTCCCACTAAGCGCAAACCAGATGGGATGATGTATCGCTGCAGAATGCTGTGATAGCCATGCTGGTTAAGTGTGCCTTGAATTCTAAATAAATCACAGACAGTCTCACCAGCAAAGCACCCCCACACCATCACACCTCCTCCTTCAAGCTTCACGGTGGGAACCACACATGCACAGAACATCCGTTCACAGTCTCTGCGTCTCACAAAGACACAGAGGTTGGAACCAAAAATCTCAAATTTGAACATCGGACCAAAGGACAGATTTCCATCGGTCTAATGTCCATTGCTTGTGTTTCTTGGCCCAAGCAAGTCTCTTCTTATATTGGTGTCCTTTAGTAGTGATTTCTTTGCAGCAATTTGAACATGAATGCCTGATTCACACAGTTTCCTGAACAGTTGACGTTGAGATGTGTCTGTTACTTGAACTCTGTGAAGCATTTATTTGGGCTGCAATCTGAGGTGCAGTTAACACTAATGAACTTATCCTCTGCAGCAGAGGTAACTCTGGGTCTTCCTGTCCTGTGGCAGTCCTCATGAGAGCCAGGTTCATCATAGAGCTTGATAGTTTTTGCAACTGCATTAGAAGAAACTTTCAAAGTTCTTCACATTTTCTGGATTCACTGTCTTAAAGTAATGATGGACGGCTAATGGCTTCTCCAAAAGCTAATTGTAGTCAGGAGTCAGATAACCTGGAGATGTTGGTTAGAGCTGCCTCGCCCTATAAAAAATACAACATTTGAGGGAACTGGAACTCTCAGGGAACTGGAGATTAAATATGAAGTGGGTGAATATTTTAGATGTTCCTCCTAGTGTGAGTGTATGTAGCACACAAGGTGTTGTGATGCATCTAGTGCAGTTGTGCATGCCTACTACCCACCTGCTTGCAAACCTCTCGCTTACAGCTCGCTGGCGCTGGCTAGCCCTTGTGGTAAACCAGGAAGCAGCTATACGCTTAAGCCTTCCCTTGACATTACACAGCCTCTCCTTTACTAAGACTCCTGCCGGGCCTCCTCGTGGCAACACATGGTAACTGGGAGTCCACCCAGGCAACTCGGCAGGGGATCTCGGAGCAGCAGTAGTCCCCAGAGGTGCGGTGCGCAGGCCTTGTGGGTAAGTCTGGGAAGATAACGGCTAGGGGAGCACACCCTGAGAGAAATCAACATGCTGTCCTCCGAAAGACTGGAGTTCCGGCAGCCTCCTGCAGCTGTGAGGAGGTGCTGGTCATCTTGGA
Source organism: Oncorhynchus nerka (assembly GCF_034236695.1). Taxonomy (NCBI): domain Eukaryota; kingdom Metazoa; phylum Chordata; class Actinopteri; order Salmoniformes; family Salmonidae; genus Oncorhynchus; species Oncorhynchus nerka. The sequence goes on from NC_088416.1 coordinate 12,050,404, forward strand.
TTTTTTACAAGTCTATTTTCCAATATTGAAGAAGTGATGTTGGGACAAGGGCATCCCCCACGTCACTCAGCGCACAGGTATCCAGTACTGCTCTTCAGCGTGTTCCACCTAACTTTCCTGCACCGTTAAAGTCTATTGGCGACAGGAGGGTCGCAAGGTAACGGGGGCAAGACTGAATTATCTGGAAGCTTCTAGCCAGGCCCATGCACGTTAGCGGCACAGGGCTATTGGTCATCAGCAGTTGGGATTTGAGTGGCAGCGGATCCTGGCAGACCCCTGTATGTCTGGGCACCCCTATTTAGGAACCACACAGCTCACCACTGCTGGGGAAACACCTAGAAAATGTAGCATGAGCATTGCACACTAACTCTCATGGATTTCCACAGTCAAAAAGTAAATAAAAATAAATATGACCCCTTAAGACTTCAAAATCGAATTTGAATTGTCACATGCTTCTTAAACAACAGGTGGACTAACAGTGAAATGCTTTCTTACGAGCCCTTCCCAACATAGCAGAACACAATAAAATATAAATAAAAATAATAATAGAAAATAAATAGTGAAACGAGAAATGAGCAATGATACTTTTTCCACATTTTGTTACGTTACAGCCTTATTCTAAAATTGATTGAATTGTTTTTTCCAATCATCAATCTACACACAATACCCCATAATGACAAAGCAAAATAGGTTTTTAGAAAAGTTTGCACATTTATAAAAAATAATGAAATATCACATTTACATAAGTATTCAGACCCTTTACTCAGTTCTTTGTTGAAGCACCTTTGGCAGAGATTACAGCCTCGAGTCTTCTTGGGTATGACGCTACAAGCTTGGCACACCTGTATTTGAGGAGTTTGTCCCATTTTCTCTGCAGATCCTCTCAAGCTCTGTCAGGTTGGATGGGGAGAATCGCTGCACAGCTATTTTCAGGTCTCTCCAGAGATGTTAGATCGGGTTCAAGTCCGGCCTCTGGCTGGGCCACTCAAGGACATTCAGAGATTTGGCTGTGTGCTTAGGGTTGTTGTCCTGTTGGAACGTGAACATTCACCCCAGTCTGAGGTACTGAACACTCTGGAGCAGGTTTTCATCAAGGATCTCATTTCATCTTTCCCTCGATGCTGACTAGTCTCCCAGTCCGCTGAAAAATATCCCCACAGCATGAAGCTGCCACCACCATGATTCACTGTAGGGATGGTGCCAGGTTTCCTCCATATGTGATGCTTGGCATTCAGGCCAAAGAGTTCAATCTTGGTTTCATAAGACCAGAGAATCTTCTTTCTCATGGTCAGAGTCCTTTAGGTGCCCCTTGGCAAACCTCAAGTGGGCTGTCATGTGAATTTTTATTAAGGAGTTGCTTCCATCTGGCAGCTCTACATAAAGGTCTGATTGGTGGAGGGCTGCAGAGATGGTTGACCTTCTGGAAGGTTCTCATATTCTCCATAGAGGAAGTCTGGGGCTCTGTCAGAGTGACCATCGGGTTCTTGGGCACCTCCCTGACCAAGGCACTTGTCCCCCGATTGCTCAGTTTGGCTGGGCGGTCAGCTCTTGGAAGAGTCTTGGTGTTTCCAAACTTCTTCCATTTAAGAATGATTGTGGCCACTTCAATGCTGCAGAAATGTGTTGGTACCCTTCTCCAGATCTGTGCCTTGACACAATCCTGTCTAGGGGCTCTACAGACAGTTCCTATGACCTCATGGGTTGGTTTTTCCTCTGACATGCACTGTCAACTGTGCGTCCTTATATAGACAGGTCTGTGCCTTTCCAAATCATGTTCACTCCAATAAAGTTGTAGAAACATCTCAAGGTTGATCAATGGAAAGGATGCACCTGAGCTCAATTTAGAGACTCATTGCAAAGTGTCTGAATACTAATGTAAATAAGATTTTTTTTTAAATATTTTTTTTAATTTGCTAAAATTTCTGATAACCTGTTTTCGTTTTGTCAATATGGGGTATTGAGTGTAAATTGATTAGAAGAAAAAAAATATTGAATCGATTTTAGAAAAAGGCCGTAATGTAACAAAATATGTTATATGTTACAACTCCTTAGAACACCTTTGGGATGAATTGGAACCCTGACTATGAGCCAGGCCTAATTTCCCAACCTCACTAATGCTCTTGTATAGAATGGAAGCAAGTCCCCACAGCAATGTTCCAACATCTAGTGGAAAGCCTTCCCAGAAGAGTGGAGGCTGTTATAGCAGCAAAGGGGGGACCAGCTCTACATTAATGTCCATGATTTTGAAATGAGATGTTTAATGAGAAGGTGTCCACATACTTTTGGTCATGTAGTGTATCATACAAAATGGGTGATGGACATCCACAAATTAATGCAAACCATACGAAATTTAACATATAATACTAAATGTAGTGTCTCGGATTTACGTACAGAATCATGCAAAATGCTCTGAGACCAGGTCGGTGTGTCACAACAACCGTGCATAAGAATATGGAAACAGAGAGTGGGGTGACCCTGGACTTCAGATTGGACGGGAACGTCTTCAACATTAGGAGGCTCCAAGCTGCCACAAAGCTGAAATTTGAAAGCATACTTAAGCCCCAGTACACCGATGATTGCACTCTTGTGGCACATATCCCTCCAGCCCTACAAGCCAACCCCACAGCGGCTGTGAGAGCATATAGAAGAATGTCAACATCCCAAAAACAGAGTCCCTATATCAGTGGTCAACTGAAACATCCGCGTTCTCCATCTCAGACTCATCACTTGCCATTATAACACACTTTAAATATCTTGGAAGCATCCTCTCTGAAGACTGCAACATTGACCAGGATATTCAGAATCCGGTCAAACAGACCTCATCCTCCTTTGGACGGCTGAGGTAGAGGGTTTTTAACAACAGCAACCTGCACCTACACACCTAAGTTGCAGTCCTTTATGGAAGTGAAACATGAACAGTCTACAGCTGACACTTAAAACCACTGGAGCCCTTTCACATAAAATGCCTCCAATGCATTTTGAAAGTGACCTGGCAGGACTGCGTTCCGCACTCAGATATCCTACAGACAACCAACTGCAGGAGCATTGAGGTGTCCACCCCAAGATGCTGTACGGACAGCTACAGCTGGGCCCTGTCGCTCTGCCCAGTGTGTAGAAAATGTGGCTTTAAGGACCAACTGAAGGCATCACTAAAGAAGTGTTGGATAAACTCTGCCTCCTTCGACACTGTTGCTTCGGACCTCTCCTCCTGGCGCAGCCTCTGCCATCAAGGAGTGCAGTTGTCCGAGAGAAAAAAAGACATTGAACATGTTGCACTGGCCTCAACGGGACAGGCCTTTCTGTGCTCTGTCCGTGGCAGACAGTGTGCAACCCGTATCGGATTATGCAGTAATCAGCGAACACACAAGCAGTAGAGGAAGTCATCATCAGATATGATGGACTCCCTTAAGCAAGCAAGTAAGTGTGTGTGCGTGTGTGTGTGTGTATGTGTGTGTGTGCGCGTGCATGTGTGTTGATTAGTGTTTACTTTTCATTTAAACCTTGCGGTTTGACGTCTCAACCGGCTGAAAGAGAGATATTTTCTCGTTTCTCACACAGACACACAAACACACATACAGTTGAAGTCAGAAGTTTACATACACTTAGGTTGGAGTCATTAAAACTCGTTTTTCAAACAATCCACAAATGTAATGTTAAGTTAATGTTAAGTCGGTTAGGACATCTACTTTGTGCATGACACAAGTCATTTTCCTCTTCGCTTGACATCATTGGAAAATCAAAAGAAATCCGCCAAAACTCCAAAAAAGATTTGTAGACCTCCACAAGTCTGGTTCATCCTTGGGAGCAATTTCCAAACGCTTGAAGGTACCACGTTCATCTGTATGAACAATAGTAAGCAAGTATAAACACCATGGGACCACGCAGCCGTCATACCTCTCAGGAAGGAGACACGTACTGTCTCCTAGAGATGAACGTACTTTGGTGCGAAAAGTGCAAATCAATCCCAGAACAACAGCAAAGGACCTTGTGAAGATGCTGGAGGAACAGGTACAAAAGTATCTATATCCACAGTAAACACAGTAAAATGAGTCCTATATCGACATAACCTGAAAGGCCGCTCAGCAAGGAAGATGCCACTGCTCCAAAAAAAAGCCAGACTATGGTTTGCAACTGCACATGGGGACAAAGATCTAATTTTTTGGAGAAATGTCCTCTGGTCTGATGAAACAAAAATAGAACTGTTTGGCCATAATGACCATCGTTATGTTTGGAGGAAAAAGGAGGAGGCTTGCAAGCTGAAGAACAACATCCCAACCATGAAGCACGGGGGTGGCAGAATCATGTTGTGGGGGTGCTTTGCTACAGGAGGGACTGGTGCACTTCACAAAATAGATGGAATCATGAGGATGGAAAATTATGTGGCTATATTGAAGCAACATCTCAAGACATCAGTCAGGAAGTTAAAGCTTGGTCGCAAATGGGTCTTCCAAATGGACAATGATGTAACGATGTTCGTCAGAGGAAGAAGGAGTAGACCAAAGCGCAGTACGTGTTCATATTTCATTTAATTAACTGAACACTAAATACAAAAGAACAAGAGAATAAATGAAAAACAAAACAGTCCCGTGTGGTGCAAACACTGAAACGGAAAACAACTACCCACAACCCATAGTGGGAAAACAGGCTGCCTACGTATGGTTCTCAATCAGAGACAACGATTGAGAGCTGCCTCTGATTGGGAACCATACCAGGCCAAACACCTAGAAATATAACACACAGAACCAAAACATAGAATGCCCAACCGAACTCACGCCCTGACCAAACTAAAATAGAGACATAAAAAAGGAACTAAGGTCAGGACGTGACAAATGACCCCAAGCATACTTCCAAAGTTGTGGCAAAATGGCTTAAGGACGACAAAGTCAAGGTATTTGAGTGGTCATCACAAAGCCCTGACCTCAATCCTATAGAACATTTGTGGGCAGAACTAAAAAAGCGTGTGCGAGCAAGGAGGCCTACAAACCTGACTCAGTTACACCAGCTCTGTCAGGAGGAATGGGCCAAAATTCACCCAACTTATTGTGGGAAGCTCGTGGAAGGCTATCTGAAATGTTTGACCCAGGTTATACAATTTAAAGGCAATGCTACCAAATACCAATTGAGTGTATGTAAACTTCTGACCCTCTGGGAATGTGATGAAAGAAATAAAAGCTGAAACAAATCATTCTCTCTACTATTATTCTGACATTTCACATTCTTAAAACAAAGTGGCGATCCTAACTGACCTAAGACAGTGAATTTGTACTTGGATTAAATGTCAGGAATTGTGAAAAACTGAGTTTAAATGTATTTGGCTAAGGTGTATGTAAACTTCCGACTTCAACTGTACATACACAGAAGCATGTGCACACAGACTAACACATGCTCGCAGACATGCGCACACACACACACACACACACACACACGCACACACACACTGCAAAGTCTTTGTGAGGAAACAAGTCGGAATTTCACACCCACAGCTCAGACAGCGCGTCATCCCTAGAACTGTGCCACAGTTCCTCCTCCAGTCCAGACACAGCTAATGGAGGAAAATATGACACACACACACACAATCTCTCCCCGCAAACATTCATGTGTAGAGTGTCCATATATAATGCATGTATTGTGTATGTGCAATGTTAGGCTGTGTGCGTGCAGTGTACTCAGGGTGCACTGTACTGTAAAGGTGTGTGTGTGTGTGTACTGTACTGTACTGTACTGTATGGAGATGGGACTGCTCAGCAGACTGAATGGAAATGTGCCGGAGGGGCCTGCAGTGCTGGAGCAGATGGGTGGGCCAGCGTGGTGCACCCGCACGCCACTCTGTGTGTGTGTGAGTTTATTATGTGTATGCTTTTCTGTCCCACCTAGCATGCTCTGTAAGGCAGCCTGACATGATGAGGTCTTTCTTTTTATCCTGGAACCAGCTAGTGTGTGTGTGTGTGTGTGTGTGTGTGTGTGTGTGTCATTCTACCCCACTGAGCATGCTCAGTGAGGCAGCCTGACATCATGGTGTCACCAGAAAGGCCTCTGTTTTGCCATATGACCAGCAATTTGTTTTGTTTTTCAAGGAACTCAGTCTGGCTTTAAACTTACTTTTGAAAGTTGTAATAGTAGAATGCACAAGGTGCAATTTCAAAATTGGGTAGTGCATCATCAGTTCCTCTTGTCTTGTTTGTCATTGCATACCATAGAGAGCTATTTATAACTTGTCATAAATGTCCAGATCAACTAACCCATGTCAGCTAACATTTTCTTTAAAGGTTTTTTAGTCCATATATATTGTTGTAATGCTTAGGTCACTCAAATATCACATGCATAAACATTAAACATAGCAAACTGTATAGGATTTCAAGAAAATGTGCTTTAAAACGGCAAAATGTTCTTAGCACCCATGACAAAATGTGTAGAATTGCAGGAAATCATTTTTAAACCTGCTAAATACTCTCTACCAACAAGAGTTGTGTAAACAGTTGGTGTCATGAACAGTGGTTGTACCCATAGAAACAGAACCAGGACTTTTTTCTTCCTGATCTAATAGCGCTTAAACTGAGATTTTTTTTCATATTCACACAGTGATGGAAAAAGTATTCAATTGTCATACTTGAGTAAAAGTAAAATATACCTTAATAGAAAATGACTCAAGTAAAAGTCAAAGTCACCCAGTAAAATTCTACTTGAGTAAAAGTCTAAAAGTATTTGGTTTAAAATATACTTAAGTATCTAAAGTAAAAGTATAAATCATTTCAAATTCCTTATATTAAGCAAACCAGGCACCATTTTCTTGATTTTTTTATTTACGGAAAGCCAGGGGCACACTCCATCACTCAGACATAATTTGCAAACAAAGCATGTGTGTTTAGTGAGTCCGAAAGATCAGAGGCAGTAGGGATGACCAGGGACACTGGCAGGCACAATACAAAACGGTCAACACAAAAAGTGCCTTTGTTATACACACACTCACACACACAAACTCTCAAACACATTTACAGTAAAGTACACACATTAACGGATACACATCCAGTATACACATACTCACATAGTATTACATAGTACACACACGAATGCACACACATACACAAACACACTTGAATGCACACACACACACACACACACATATGATGCACACACACATGAATGCATGCACATTCGTCTCTCACATATACAGTGCACAGTTACACACGAATGCACAGACGAATAGTCATACACTCGCAAGCAAGCACACACACAGCCCCCAGACAGCTGCTTTGATGTCTCGTGCTTTTTCCTGTGTCCTCCTAACCTGCTCTTCACCCTGTTACAAACTGGGCTGCAAAATAATTATCTCTCTCTCTCTCGTCTCTCTCTCTAGTCTCTCCTTTCCATCCACACAATGAGGTGGTGGCGAGAGCTTCAGTATGCATGACTATTTGCTCTCAACACCACCCCCATTCACTTACATGTACCTCATAAATATTCAACTGGGTTAAACAGAAGAGCAATATTACTGATCGGGCCCATGTGTCCGTCAATGACACACCGTGGCCAGACATACACCTATTTAATGAGATCTTCCCACACATGCGCACACAGAACCCCCCCCCCATAGCTAAACCAATGGAAACCCTTAAATCAAAGCATTGGCATCAGGCCCTAGTTACCAAGATAACCTCTTTCCTGGTTAACCCCATGGGCCCTAGTTGAAAGTAGTGCACTTACATAGGGAATAGGGTGCCATTTGGGACACAACCCGTTGGGCTTCTCTGGTTTTCTACTTTCTACTTCTACTCTCAGACTTTAAAACATGGCCAAGTCTATGTTTGGGAATCAACCACTGTCACACCCTAGTGGTTAGTCACTTGTTTTCCCATCATGCAAAGTCACCACCTGTGGTCTATTGGTTGACACACCCAGAAGTTCCACCCTCGTGTAATAGCCTGGTTTTGGCCTAGTGTACCAAGGGGACATAAACACTGTAGGCCCATATATATATATATATATATATATATATATATATATATATATATAAAAAAAAAAAAAAAATATCCTGTCAATGTCCTTCCTCTTTGTCACACACTCTCCAATAATACCCCCTAAACTCTATCTTTACTGTATTTTCTTTCTCCCAAAATGCATTTTGAGGTTGTACAACTCCATGTGGACCCTGTCTCTTTCCCTGTCTCACTCCCTTTCCCCAATCCTATCTCTCTTTTCCTATTTATGTTTTGACGTTTTCCCCTCTTCCCCGCTCTCTCTCTCTCAATGCCTCTTCTCCCTCTCTCTTCCCCTCTTTCTTTCCTCTGTCTTTCAGGATCAGAAGTTTTCTATCTTCCCTCCCTCTCCTCATCACAGGGTGGGGTCCAGTCCAGACACACACATCCACTAGGCAGAATCATCCCCCAGAGTGCCATATTCTGTAGCGTTGCATAATGTTCTGTAGTGTTCTGTCACCCCCTTATGAATTGTAGTTCCTCCACCCGACTCCACAGATGCTCAATCAGGCCAAGCTGTCAAGGCATTTTCTCGTCTCAACCCTCTGATTAATATGACTGCAGCAATTCGAGATGGGTCTGACGGTAGTGCCATGTAGATGTTTTTGTTTTCATAACTACTGTTGTACTGTTTGTACTGTACTGTCTATGGGGGTTATTTGAGGATACATGTGTGATTACTAAATTAAACTGAACCAAAGTTGTTGTTTTTGACATACAGCACATACTGAGCACCCATAGTCAGTGAAAGTAAACCTGAGATTGTCACTAGCATTCACACGCGCACGGTTTTCACACTTAGCTAAAAAGGCAAAGAATGGTATTGAGATGCTGATTAGCTTTCGATGTACACCAAACACCCACTTCAGTGCATCCGCTAAATCGGTCCCACCAGAAACGAGCCACGGTGCTTAATCACTTCCTCCTCTGTGTTTGGGTTCTGGCTGCAATGAGTGTGTGAGTGTGTGTGTATGTGAGGCCCCAGCCTTCGGAAAAACGTCAGAGGGGTCCGGGGGGCCTCTCCTCCCTGAGGCTACACTCCCCAATGGTCTCTCTGATGTTACTGATACTCTCCTCATGTCCTTCATACATCACTCCCTCCCTCCCTCTTTCACCCCACCACCACCCACCCTTTGAACTCTTGCAGAAAAATAGAGAAATACGCACAGGCACATACGAAGGCACACACACACACCATCCTGTGGGAACAGCTGTGACCTATCATTTCAACAGCCCCCCCCCCCCTTCCCACACCCTCCTGTTTTCTCTCGCCTGGAAAAAGATACCTTAATGGATCTACCACTCCAAGGCCTCTCAAGTGTTTGGCTGGACTGGTGAGAGTATTCCTGGGTGACTGGAATTCATTGTACCCACCCCCAACCCCACATCCCAGCCACCTCCCATACTCCATCCCAAACCCTGAGGGCCAAGGGGGATGTGGGGTGGAATGGGGGCAAGGAGGAGGAGGAGGAGGATGGTGGCATGGCATGGCAATGAGAGAGAGAGAGCGCCCGTTTCAAAATAGCTCACAGAAAAATTACCCTCTTTCCAACCTCTCTCCCCCTTTCCCTCCTTCCCCTCCCTTCTTCCCCCAGTAGTAATGGAAACCACCACTTAACCAGGCCTTGGGACAAACTGGGGCGTTATTGTTGACGAGCAGAGCGACTGAACGGAAAAAAGGACACAAGAGGGGGCCTGTATGGGGGGGGGGGTGTGGAGCGCAGCCAGGAATAGAGGAACGCTAATGAAAAGTCCATATGTTCACTGCCCGCCGCCGCGCTGTTGAACTGTTGACTCTGTCGAAAAAAACAAAACAGCAACGCTGGAGAGGGAGAAGGAAGTTTCTTTAAGGTAACCTGAGGCGTGTGTTGGAGAACTGTGCACGTGCATCAATTTTTTTTCTACCACTCAAAACCTCAACTTTGATTTAGTGCACTGTTTATTTACTGCTTGTTCACTTGGTAACAAGCATGATCTATTATCGTCACCCAGTATCATCCTTCAAAAATGCATGAAAGAGCATGAAAAGATAAAAACTTAGCGCAATTCAAGAATATTGATAGTAGTTCATCAAACAACAAAAACAGAGGGGAAAACAGAGGGAGAAACCGTGAACGCAAAAAAAAGGCAGAAATAGGAGAGAGCAAAGGAGGGAGAGGAGAGGGAAAGAAAAACAAAGGGGTCTCCTGGGGGTCCTGCTCTACTCCCGGAAAACATGCCACTGTTGATGAGCGGGAAGTGGATGACAGAGAGAGAGAGAGAGAGAGAGAGAGAGAGAGAGAGAGAGAGAGAGAAAGAAAGAAAGCGAGGGAAAGCGAGACCGTACTGTTGACAAGCAGGAGGATGTGGGAGGACGTCTTCCCAAGAAACAAAGACACGTAACTATGTCTGCCAAAGAAAAGAAAACAGCTAGAGACTGACAGACTGAGAGAAAGAGAGAGGGTGAGGACTAATATAGAGATAGAGAGAGTATTTTCCCTACAAAAAGTCCCCAAGACCCTTGATATCCAAAGAGAGAGAGAAAGAGAGAACGAAAGAGTTGGGGAGAGAGATAGAGAGAGAGAACTTTTCCTCCAAATAGCCCCCAGGCCCTTTGACATCAAGGCCCCAACTCACAACGCTTGCATCATAAGAGGAGAAGAACAGAGAAGAAGAGAGAATGTAAGCCGGGTCAGTGAACTCCCAGGAGCAGACAGAGGAAAGAGACATTGGGAGGGGTTCAACAACTCAATGAATTAGCGTGTCATCCGCTTTCACTGTGAAAAACACAGACCGGCGTTCCTAGTGTGCCAGAGTTGACAAGGGAGGAAGGAAAAGAGCTCAGATGAACTGTTTGGACCTGGGTTCAAACACGATTTGAAATACTTTCAAATATGTATTGGTGCTTGATTGAACTTGCCTGGCATATAATGGACCAATGGAATAGCCACAAAACTGCAACCCTCTCTCATCTGGTACTCCAGACAGGCTAAAGCAAACGCTCAAAGTATTTGAAAGATTTTAAATAGTATTTAAACCCAGGACTGGAAGTGTTACTGCATTCTTGTGTATGATGACTACAAAACAAAGTGAGTGAGTGAATAGAAGCGGAGGCCACTCTGCACACCTAATCATGGGCAAAGAATGTCTCGCATTGAGGGACAGTTTTCCTGTTTGAACAAAGCATTTTATTTGACAGCTGCGATTTGTCAAGTTCAATTGTATTTTCTGAGCCCTCCCTAACAACTTAAACTCTTATCTGGGTGCAAAGCTCGTGAATGTTTGCATTGTCATTCCAAATTCCTCAACAGATCTTCCCCCTGAAAAAAGGGAAAGAAGATTAAACAAAAGCGATGACGATCTGACTAGCTGTCGACAAGCCTTGTGTATATGAACAGAAACGTTACATCCTCATATTCAAACAAACGTTTTTCAAAGCCTCACGTATTATCAGAGAGCATGAGAACAACTTGTAGCAGAGAGATATTTTCGACACAGCTGGCTCCCAGGGGCCGGGGAGCCGAGAGGTTGGGGGGGATTGGGCTTTTCTATCTATATTCAGGAGGTGTAGCGTGAGATATGCGTTCGCATTCCAATCAGAACGAGGCCTTGCAAGCCAAGTAGCTGGCCTATCTAGCCGTCCGATTTTAATCTCCACGTCCTTGGCATATTGGCAGCCCACGCTGTGGGTGAGTGCAGGGTCACACGGCCCGGGAACGTCACTCATTTCAAAGGCCATCATCAAGTGCCCTCCCTCTCCAGACATCCTCCTCAAACAAGGCCCCCCATTCACATCGCCTATGGGGCTGGAGGTGATATGTGCCTTGAATTTCATTGGCAGGGCATTGGTTGTTAAGGCATAATAAGCAACGCAGCGATTACATTTATGTTTGTGTTTTCGCACCTGTGAGCTAGTAGAGTTGAGTTGTTATGGAGTGTAAATGTGTGAAGTTACAGGTGTAGAAAAGGTATTGGTGTGTATGTCGGATTTGACAGGTGTCAGTTTCCGGAGCGCAGATATACAAACTGAATGCTTATGTGTGTGTGCGTGTGAGTGTGTGACACATTTCTACCTCCTAAAGTGCTTGGCCAGGCGCCAGGAGTGGAAACATACCACTGTTTTTATGGCCATCTGCCAATGTTATCCACTATTATTTTTTACTCACACCTCTAGCTCTCACACCCACATAGTATACAGTTCAGTGTCACACACGCACACGCACACACACACACACACACACACACACACACACACACACACACACACACACACAGAGGGTGCAGTTAAAGGTCACCATCTGATCCAACAAAGAAAGAAAAATATGTTGGGAGGAACACCAAAAAAATCACAATCAGTGTTTCATAACTTTATCAACAAAACCTCACAATAGTCAAAAGAGTGAAAAAACAAGGTCAGACAAAAACCAGAAAGAGGCGGGGAAGAAAACACGCTGACAGCATAATCGGTGGCCTTTGCTTGGTTAATTAAACATGTAAGAACCTCATTGGTCGCAGGACAATTTCTGAGAAAAGGGGGTGGAGCCGGTTAAGAGTTAAGGTTGGCTCAATGCAAACAGACAGAAGGTCATGGAGCTGAGACTGGTTGTGTGTGTGTGTGTGTGTGTGTTGAGACAGTTGGTCAGCTGATAACGCCATGCACAGCTGTGTAAGTCAGCTTTGCTGCATCGTTTTGATTGATTGGATGTGGGGCATAGGCCCTCATAGCCCGGCTGTTTGCGTCATAGGGCTCAAAGGCCAGGGAAAGTTCCGGAAACACCACTCGAGTGATGTGGTACGTGTGTGTATTGTGTATTTTGTGTGTGTGTCTTGTAGCTCGGGTCAGGATAGATCCATAATGGATACTAAGTTTCATTGACACCAAGGCTGGGTCAAAGGGTATTCCCTGCTTTCCGTTGTTACTGCCCTTCATCTTTCCTGAACTTTATGTGAAGTAAACCACATACCAATGTAAAAAACACTGGCTTTTTTCCATAGCTTTATAGATAGACTAATATGCATTTAAACATTCAGTTTAGCAAACCAATGGCAGATGCTGAATTCCACAAATGTTATCAGTGTGTTTCTAGTGTTCATGCCTGACTCTCCTGTATGTAGGAAATGGTTAATTGTCTGGCCAAGTCAGTAAGCATGCTTTGCTTTTAAACTATGGTGTAGAGGTGATGATGACAAAGCATTCTCAGGAACCCTCTGGAATTGCAACATCAGGTTGAGTAACTTCTTCTTTTGTTTCCTAACAACGAAATGCAGTTGAGTCAGTGCCTCGGGTCTCTAGCAGTTTCACTTGAATTACAGCCATGTACACACAACTGTCTACTTGGCACAGAGACTGTGGGACTATATCAACACAAACACATTTTAAAAGTTGCAAGGCTACTCCGTCAAAAGTCAAAGTCATAATTATTCTAGACAGACGTAACATTCCGTGTACAGTTACAGATAACCATGTATTCACGAGTGGAGGCTCCTCAGAGAAGGAAGGGGAGGACCCTCCTCCTCAGTGAATTTCATAAAAATTTAAATTGTGAAACATAAAAAATAAAAAAATCTGTTTCAGATAAAACTTGACCAAATATATTCAAGTCACCAAATAATTGATTAAAACACACTGTTTTGCGATGAAGGTCTACAGAAGCACTCTGTAGGGTAACACCATGGTGTATCTGGAGGACAGCTAGCTTCCGTCCTCCTCTGGGTATATTGACTTCAATACAAAACCTAGGAGACTCATGGTTGTCACCCCCTTCCATAGACTTACACAGTAGTTATGACAATTTCCAGATGATGTCCCCCAACCTATGAGAGCTTTTGCAGCATTAACTGACATGTTGTCCACCCAATCAAAATATCGTAGAATGACTAGTACTGAACACATAAGCTACAGCTAGCTAGAACTGCATAAAATGTGGTGAGTAGTTGACTCAAAGAGAGAGAAAAACAATAGCTGAACATGAAGGAGAATGAGAGGCAAGAGAGAGAGAGAGAGAGAGAGAGAGAGAGAGAGAGAGATATGCAGCTAGCTAGTTTATGCTATTCAAACACTCAGCTCAAAAAGAAAAATATTTTATGTCTATCCAAGGTAAACTTTTGGTTTTATTAACACGTTAGTTCTAGTAGCTATGTTGACTATGACATTATTAACATTGTTAGTTAATATGGTGACAACGATGTAGGCTGTGTGTAGCGTTTAGCGGTTATGATATAAAGGTTTAGCTTGGAAAGTTGTTTTTGCCTGGTCACTGACAACTGATGTGTTGTGCACTGAAGTCCACAAGCAAAGGGAAAAGGTGTGAGGAGAGCGAGCAAATTCGAGAAGGAATTATACAACAAGCAAAATGTTCATGCTGTTTGTATGTGGCTGCTATGTAAGTGAACTGTTTTTGCATGTGATCAAGGGTGTATTCATTCCACCGATTCTGTTGAAAAATATTTCTTAAATGGAAGCAAACAGAACAAATCGAGGATAAACATACCTGAATTTGGACAATAGAAACTCTCATTTGCAACTATTGGACTGATGATTACACCCTAGATCAGCAAGATGCAGGCAAGAGTGGCAAGGCAGTATTGAATGTGTCACTGTCTGTCATCTTGATTCCTTACATTTTTCTCTTGACCTGTGCACCTACGTTGTAAACCTTCATTCATAGGCTAGTTTTAGGAACCTCATAATGAGCATAGGGAAAATTTGAGTATCATGTAGCAGCCTAAACCTATCAATGTCATTGAGCTGGTTGAATGGAATATGAATGACAGTCATCCAATATGCTGTAATAGAAATAAGGCCATGCTCATAAAAACAATTATTGTCCTCCCTCATCTTAAACGTCACCGACCACAGCTGGTATTCAAATATGGCCTATTACGAAATGTTGTCTCAGCAAGAAAAACTAAATGTCCAAAAGGATTTGCCTACTTGAAAGAATTTGACCTACAGGTGTGTCCGTGTTGGTTAATATGGTACATAGCCAAAATGTAATATCTGACAGTGCTAACATTTTGCTCATTGGCTTCAGGGCATGTTAGAGCATGTTAGCTGTTTCAAGCTCTTGGGTATAGTTTTACAAGCAGTTTATTCCCCATTTCCTCAAAGCAAGGCGTCTACTCAAAATAGTAGCCTTTCAGAAAAGCACAAAAAGGTTGTTAGCCAAGGCCACAGTCGGTTACAGTTGGTCACTAAGCTAGCTCAAGCATTAGCTTAGCTTGCTCAAGCTCAGCTAGCTCAAGCTAGGTTACCAAGATGTAGCACGTTAGCATATGGGAAGCACATGTCCTTAGCGTGTTCTCGTCCACTCACTAAGCATTGAGACAGAAGTGTCTGTTCACACCAGTAAATGTAGGCTAGGCTACACAGGAAAGAAGACAGAGACAAAAAAAGGGTTTGTTGTCAATCCAGGCCTGATCAGTGCTAATTGTCTGGTAACTCTGTGACCGATTTCACTCACTCCAACCCCCCTCTCTTGCCTGTGATTTCACTCACTCACTCCACTCCACCCCCCCTCTCTCTTGCCTGTCCTTTCGGTTTACTAGCAGGTGAATCCTCCTACCCCTACTCTCCACCCAATGACCTTCATGCACCCACGCACATAAACCAGCTGTTACCTGGCAACCCAGCTCCTGCATGGAACACCTCGTTGCCATGTCAACAGAACGCAATACACATGGAAGTGGGGTGTTTTGTGTTGGCAGTCATTGTCAAGGGGCGAGAAACAAACCTCCAACTGCGTTTTTGAACACTAGACGTTTTTTTAGAGGCTGATGAGGGTCTCATGGGGATGTGGTCGATACACCGCCACACCAGAAAATAACCCAGATGGCTAATATTTCCTAGGTCTCAGTGGAACAATCAGTGTTGATGACTAACAATTTGTCTAGGTCCATTTCTGACATTCATTGTCTTTTGTGTATTTTGTGTCTTGTGTATGTTAGTGTAACAGGGTTGGTTATGTTTCCACTTGCCTCTAAAGAAATGTGTATTTAATGTTCAAGCATTCTTATTGGTTAGTTCAACTCTGATGACAATAAGGTGTGTTGTGATTGGCCCCGCTTGCAGATAGGGGGAGATCGCGAACGTCAGGTCTCCCCAGTATGAAAATGTGATGCAAGGGTTAGGTCACGTTCTGAATACTGTTTTCTATTTTCTATTTTACAATGTGTACAAGTTTGCTGTACATTACTGATTTATACATGTGTGGGTATATGGTACCTGTTAGGGATTGAGGGGCTTTCCGGGATATGCTTTGGCATATGATTGCTGTAAATAAGTGTGTTAGCTAGCATACACCAATGTAACAGTATCAATGTAACAGTATAACTTTAGACCCTCCCCTCGCCCATACTCGGGCGCGAACCAGGGACCATCTGCACACATCAACAACAGTCACCCACGAAGCATCGTTACCCATCGCTCCACAAAAGCCGCGGCCCTTGCAGAGCAAGTGACGTCACCGATTGAAAGTGACGTCACCGATTGAAACGCTGTTTTAGCGCGCACAGCTAACTAAGCTAGCCGTTTCACATCTGTTACATTAGGACATTTTGGATTCCTGGTGTTTTACTTAAATTACACATTTTGAGGATTAAACATCACCTGTAGACATTAATTTGTGTGTAGTCTCATCTATTTCCCCTTTACCTATGAAAGGCACTTGTTTCTCAATCCCTGCTGGGAAGAATTTCACTTCACTAAAACATGCCACAGAGCCTCTCGCTCAAAGGTCCTCAAAGGGTTGGTGGTTCTCTAACGGTTGTCCTGGTAACCTTCCTCCATTGGCTCTGTATTGGCATTACTCCCAGGGCACGTCTCAGAACTCTTTCCTACATAAATTACCCCGTCTTCGTCAGAATGCAGGTCCACTTGGAGGATTGACTCCACTTGGAGGATTGACTCTCACTTGGAGGACTAACTCTAGAAGGGCGAGGGTGAGGAGGTAACCTAGCACTCTCACGATCAAGCTATCAATGTTTATCCCTTCGCTAACTTCAAATGATAGTGTGATGGATGAGAAGGTAAACAAAGTATGCTATACTCCAAAAGTTTGGATTTGAAATCAAACAAAGACTATGGGGGTAGAGTGCAGACATTCAGCTTTAATTTGAGGGTATTTTCATTCATATTGGGTGAACCGTTTAGAAATGACAGCCCTTTTTGTGTATAGTATTAGGACAAATTCACTTACTGTGCATTCGGAAAGTATTCAGATCCCTTGACTTCATCCACATTTTGTTACGTTACAGCCTTGTTTTTTAAATGGATTAAAAATGATTTTTTCCCCACTCAATCTATACACAATACCCCATAATGACAAAGCAAAAACAGGTTTCTAGACATTTTTGCTAATTTACAACATTTAAAAATATATATATATTACATTTACATAAGTATTCAGACCCTTTACTCAGCACTTTGTTGAAGCACCTTTGGTAGTGATTACAGCATTGATTCTTCTTGGGTATGACGCTACAAGGCACATCTGTATTTGGAGAGTTTCTCCCATTCTTCTCTGCAGATCCTCTCAAGCTCTGTCATGTTGGATGGGGAGCGTTGCTGCACAGCTATTTTCAGGTCTCTCCAGAGATGTTCGATCAGGTTCAAGTCCGGGCTCTGGCTGGGCTACTCAAGGACATTCAGAGATTTGTCCCGAAGCCACTCCACTCTGCTCTTGGCTGTGTGCTTAGGGTCATTGTCCTGTT
Organism: Oncorhynchus nerka; assembly: GCF_034236695.1. Classification (NCBI taxonomy): domain Eukaryota; kingdom Metazoa; phylum Chordata; class Actinopteri; order Salmoniformes; family Salmonidae; genus Oncorhynchus; species Oncorhynchus nerka. Next base: position 12,068,067 of record NC_088416.1, read on the forward strand.
GGTATGTGAACCTTCGTCCTGAGCACTCTGGAGCAGGTTTTCATCAAGGATCTCTCTGTACTTTGCTCCTTCATTTTTGCCTCGATCCTCACTAGTCTCCCAGTCCATGCCGCTGAACAACATTCCCTCAGCATGATGCTGCCACCACAATGCTTCACCGTAGGGATGGTGCTAGGTTTCCTCCAGATGTGACGCTTGGCATGCAGGCCAAAGAGTTAAATCTTGGTTTCATCAGACCAGAGAATCTTGTTTCTGGTCTGAGAGTCTTTAGGTGCCCTTTAGCAAACTCCAAGCGGGCTGTCTTGTGCTTTTTACCGAAGAGTGGCTTCCGTCTGGCCACTCTACCATAAAGGCCTGATTGGTTGATTGCTGCGGAGATGGTTATCATTCTGCAAGGTTCTCCCATCTTCACAGAGGAACTCTAGAGCTCTATCAAAGAGACCATTGGGTTCAACTCCCTGACCAAGGCCCATCTCCCCTGATTGCTTAGTTTGGCCGGGCAGACAGTTCTAGGAAGAGTCTTGGTGGTTCCAAACTTCTCCAATTGAAGAATAATGGAAGCCACTGTGTTCTTTGGGACCTTTAATGCTGTAGAAATGTTTTGGTACCCTTCCCCAGATCTGTGCCTCAACACAATCCTTACTTGGAGCACTACGGACAATTCCTTTGACCTCGTGGCTTGGTTTTTGCTCTGACATGCACTGTCAACTGTGGGACTTTATATAGACAGGTGTGTGCCTTTTCAAATCATGTCCAATCAATTGAATATACCACAGGTATATTAAGTTGTAGAAAGGATGATCAATGGAAACAGGATGCACCTGAGCTCAATTTCGAGTCTCATAGCAAAGGGTCTGAATACTTATGTAAGTAAGATATTTCTGTTTTTTATTTTTAATACATTTGCAAAATCCATTGTCACTATGGGGTATTGTGTGTAGATTGTGTGTATGTAATCCATTTTAGAATAAGGCTGTAACGTAACAAAATGTGGAAAAAGTCAAGGGGTCTGAATACTTACCAAGGCATTGTATATTTATATAAAACTAATAAGAAGTTAAATATTTGGCCCCATATTCATAGCACACAACGACTACATCAAGCTTGTAACACATTGTTGGATGCATTTGCTCTTTGTTTTGGTTGTGTTTCAGATGATTTTGTGCCAAATAGAAATGAATGGTAAATAATGTACTATGTCATTTTGGAGTCACTTTTATTCTAAATAAGAATAGAATGTGTTTATAAACACTTCTACATGAATGTGGATGCTTCCATGATTACAGATAATCCAGAATGAACAGTGAATAATGATGAGTGATAAAGTTACAGACACACAAATATCATACCATGTGTTGTTATAATGGTGAGAGCATGTCTTGGTATCATATTTGTACACCTGTAACTTTCCCACTCATAATTATTCATGATTTATTCAGGAATTGGTTGTGGTGCTTTATGAAATTTCCCAAATGTGAGTCTGTCTTTAAGTGAGAGCCTACCTATTCTCCACAGCCAAATCAAGTCACAGAGTTTAATTGGGGATTGACCTTATAACTCTGAGGGATAACGCCATGGGGGGAAAAAACTGAGGTAGCAGCTCACTGGCACGTACTTTCCAAAGCTTTGTTTTTCCAGAGTGTTAACACAATTCAGTACCGAACAGGGAGATACTCACTGACAACTGATATATGACAGCTAGGTTATAAAACAGGCCGAAATGGGGTGGCACTATCTGAAGTTGTCCAATAATGTTTTTGTTTTCTGTTGCACAACATTTTGCTGCCCTAATGAATATGAGCCTGATACAGTAATCACTCCATCTGAATATATTGGACAACAGCCCACACAAACACAACTACAGTATCTGTCTGGTTATGTAGCTCATAAATCAATGGGGTATGCTACATAACAAGGCTGTGGCCGACCCATGGCAACATCAGCTTGGGACAGCCTCACCATGCAACAGACAAACAAGACAGAGAGAGGGTGAGAGAGGGTGAGAGAGGGTGAGAGAGAGTGTGAGAGAGAGAGAGAGAGAGAGAGAGAGAGAGAGAGAGAGAGAGAAGGAGGGCAGAGAGGGAAGCTCAAATAAGTAATTATCGAGACCCAAGTGTTGTTAAATTATTGATGTCATTCCGGGGACCTCTTGCCACTAGTCATCTCTCTGGGGTGTTACATCAGCCGCTATGCTGGGCCGGGGGGAGATCAAACATCAACGCCAGGCTCGGGATAGAAAAAACAACAATGCATTAATTGATTTGTTAATCAGCTTTGTGTCAATTTAATTCAGGAGGGCTGCGAATGAGTGAAGACGGATTAGCTACGAGGAAGAGAGTGAGGGATGATGCACGAAGGAAAAGAGGGAGAGAGTGTGTCTTGCTTTTAATATTCGGCCCACTCGCGATTCGCTTCTGATCCCCACTTTCCTCATCCCCCACCCTCCCTCCAATCTCCCCCGCCTCTCCCCCAACCATCACATTGGCAAAACAAACACGGTTACAGTCGGAAGCTTCAAAGCCCCCCGCGCCTCAGATAAAGACATCAAAAGAGAGTTATTTTCTTTTCAGATGTAAATGTGGTTTTCAGCGGCGGGCGGAGGCAGCGCTTCTTTTGCGCTTGTGTGCAAAAATAAACATGTTTCCACGGTGTCACAATTATTCATTGGCACACACACATCTCTCTCTACACCAGCTGAAGAGAGGATGTGAGGGGCTTTTTGTTTCCTTAGTTGGGGATGGGGTGAGGGGAGGTAGGTTGACGGACGGGGGTGGATTAGTCAAGCTTTCACAATGGGCTGATAGGATAATGGGGGGGTGCGTGGGGAAACAACACTTGTTTGCTGAAGTGGCAGTATCTAGTTCGGCTCATTTGTAACGGGAGCCAGGGGTGTGTGTGTGTGTGTGTGTGTGTGTGTGTGTGTGTGTGTGTGTGTGTGTGTGTGTGTGTGTGTGTGTGTGTGAGTGTGAGTGTGAGTGTGTGAAATGCAAATGCAACACCCACGTGCCCCAAAGAAGGCAGCGAGGGATTAGCCTGTAAACCAAAGACATCCATAACCATCTGTGCTAGCATAGCATAACTGCTTTGAGTCCAGGGTTTCCTACCTTACTCTATTCAATTGTGTGCAAAAAAAAACTCCATAGGATGTTCATTTACACTATGCAATGTAGCACAGACTACTCCCAGTGAATAGTCGGAATAGTCACACCGAATTGTAATATAGGGTAGTCGCATAGTATAGTAAGCCAGAATAGTGGTGTATAGTCACATAGTCATGCATCCTCACAACATGTGATAGTCAGGATAGTCACACAGAAGAGTAATAAGCAATGGAGGATAATCATATAGAATTGTCGTTTAGAATAGTCAAAGTCGCAAATGTTAGTCCCACATAATAGTCTATAGTCATTTAGGCTTTCCGCATGTAATAGTCAGACGGACTCAGGCCACAGCATCTGTCACTGCTCTTCTGTAAACATGCTCTCCGCGGCCCTCTCCGATGACAACGTGGCGAGGCCATGGCAGGTCATGCTCCAATCCGTGTAACCCCGCCCACGTGAAAAGGGATATCAACTCATTTGTCCCCCCGGTCCCCGCTGTCCCTCTTCCAGTACATTCTCCCTCATTGGCAACAGAAACCCTGAAGAGGGTGGACTGTTTAACTATTTTTACATTGGGCTCATCTTTTTTTGGTGGGCAGCTTGGAGCCATTTTCAAAGGGCTGTTTGACAAACAGCGGCAGTGGACTGTGGGATCTAATACCAAGTCATGGAGGCTAGGAACATGGAGCCAATGAGAAGAGACAGCTGTGAGATACTCCATCAAAGGACTTGGACCTACTGTATAGTGTTACTGTTGATGCTCAACCAGTCCAATATCAAAATGTGCCAATTCCTCGGTTTCTCAGTATCACACACGCATACTTGCATGAAAATAGAAACATACGGGTCTACCTCTAGGTTGGCTGCACCATCTGTGTTTGTGACACAACGAACCAGGCCTCAAATTAGCCTAATCTCACCAAGGAGATCAGGATATGGGTTAGTCTCAGGCTAACACTAATTGTGGTTCTCTACACAGCTGCGTATACCCCATTCTGGGAGAATAGCCAAGACTGACTGGGACTCTAAGCACAGAAAACAATGAAAGAATTTCACATTTAGCTGAATATGAATGTTTAACTTTTGACTAAAGCGAGTAAGGCTGAATACCATGGCTCAAATTGTGGAGTCAGCGTTCTCAAATGAGTATGTGGAAATGCAGCAACAGGGATATTGCTATGTTGTTTTGAAAAGGAAAATAATGTTGCCACAAATGTTCACTCAGGAGAAGAAAGTTCAAATGCAACATTTGTATTGACTCACCCTTGGTCTTTTAGAGCAATAAACTGCCTAGCAACAATCCATTTTAGTTGTATCTCTCAAAATCATTGCTCTAAATCTAGATCATTTGGTCAAAGTCAAATAGCCTAACTTGTCGAATACAAGGCAAGAAGAATGAATGTTTGAACAAATGTTGACCTTTGACCTCTTCTCACTACCTTACTTCTTCATCCTGTTACAATGCATTCAATTCAATGCACGGAACAGAAATGCAACCTATAGCATCGACACCAAATCCACACACTACACCACGCAATTAAAATCCCCATCAGATATGATTTTAACACACAAGTGGACCTTCTTACGCAATCTTCCATCCATTTTGGGAGAGAGGTGTGTGTGCGTTTGTGCGCGCGTGCATGTGTGTGTGTTTGAGGGGGGCAGTAGAGATGAACTCCGTAGAGATGAACTCCCGCAGATGTTTGAGCTTATTCAAGTCACAGAGAGAGAGTGGGTGGTGCTTTACACATGCCGAAAACTCAGTCAGCCGAGTCACACAACAAAGACAGAAGAACAAAAAAAAGGGGAAGAGGAAGAAGAAAAACAGATCCCCCCTTCTCTCTATTGGTGCTGTCGACATCAGACTAGGGAAGGAGGGAGGGAAGGGAGAAGAGGGCAGCGAGTGCAGATTGCATCATAAGAGGGCTCGTCTCTTTCATTCGGAGGTGCCGGCCCCCAGCCATGTAAACAGGAAACAGGAAAAGGGCTGATGATGAATTTGAGAGGGATGGAGGGAGGGAAGAGAGGGAAAAAAAAAGGAGACTACCTTTCATCATCTCAGAACTTGGGAGGGAGGTATAGAGGGAAGGGAGGAGGGGGGAGTGAGGGTGGAGGTAGGTGCGGTTCAGAATGTTTCTAATACCTCCCGTTCCTGAACATGCCCAGAAAACACCGCCCCGGGGCCCCCTTACGAAGTATCCCTATCCTCCGGAACATGCAACAAAGACTTCAAAGCCTCCGAACACGATATCTACTTTACATGCTCAGTTTTGTTTTAACACGATACTTGTGCATTTTATTGCCAAATACTGCATACATAATGTATCGGAAAGGAGTTTCACCCACCACCCAAGCCCTGTGTTTTCTGCCACACCTCAAGGCTATGAAATATGAGATTTGAGATAAGAGATACTAATGAATGCATTTTGATTTCAATTTTCCTCAATAGGGGGTTTGGTTACCTGAGGAAGTAAAGTGCGGTTAACATGGCAACAAGCCCTTAGCTTTGCCTTCACCCCCCTCAAGGCTGTCTGTAACGCTAGTTAGCATGTGTCTGGAGGATGAAAAGCCAGATGGGTTACATGGCAAGACAGCACAAACAGATTTCCGACCAGGCTAGGATACATATGGATGTGGACACCAACAAGGCTGACCAATGCACTTGGTAGTGCTGTAGAAGACTACAGGGTTGCTTAAATAACATCAACATTTGTAGGAACATTTGATAAAAACTGATCTCAGATCATCATTTAGGGGCAACTTGTTTTTCCACCTCAGCTTCAGTTGCAAGAGTCTAGTGATATTGGATATTGTGGATCTTAACTGTTGTTAAGGAGGAAGTGAAATGCTGGAGGAAACTTCTGATTTCCCGAGTGCACTTTTCAGCCTGGAGCAACAGTGCCCCCTGGGCTGGTGTACGGTACTATCGTCTGACCTACAAGAGTGAAACAATTTTGCACCTAAAGATGGGTATACTTTCTGAACAATTACATGTTTATATAAATGTTTGCATGTGTATCTATGTGTGCGCATGCATGCAGAATTGTGTGTGTGTGTGTGTGTGTGTGTGTGTGTGTGTGTGTGTGTGTGTGTGTGTGTGTGATTGAGGACTGGGATGGAGGGGTGTTTCATCTCTTCTTCCCTCTTCCCTTTGTTCTTCCAATCTATCACACCTCTCAGAAGACTATCCCTTACAAGGTCGTATTCATTAAGACACACCATGCAAAATATGATATTCTCCTCAAATGACAAGATTGGAGTCCTATGAAGGGCACAGCTGTGCAGTTTAGCACCCATAGGCATTCTCCACCCATATTATGAATGTATGGTGTCCATATTAAGACAGCCTCAGACTGATATGTCTTGCTGAGACTGAGATTGTCCTTATATGGACATGCAAAGAAAATAGGAGTAAAGGACGTTGGTTAATGGGATTTTATGTAATTCCTGTATTTAACTTTTGTATTGTCCATGTTTTGTTTTAATTGTTTTTGCTGTGTTTTTGCTTCTTAGCTGTTATTGTTAATCAGCACTGGTTCTCGGTTGACTGGCCTGTTAAAGGAATGAATATAGTTCAATGTGACATACTGTATATATATAACATTTCATAACTTTTGATTAGGAGGTTTTAAAAAAAACGGCTTAATTTTCATGGTTTCTAGAGGTTAAAGTATCAATATTTTACCAGGTAAGATGCTAATTATGTAATATCTTGACCATCCTTGGACTAACCCTTCACTGCCACTGACACACTGTTGAAGTACAGGACTTCACGGTTACCATGATTGCATAAGATCCAGCTAATTGCACTATTTGCATTTGAGGCACGACATTATCAGTCGAAGACCTCCTTAAAGGAATATGAGGACCAGGTACGTGAGGTGTATCTTAATTTACAGTGCCTTCAGAAAGTATTCATACCCCTTGAATTATTCCACATTTTGTATTACAGCCTGCGTCTCACCCCATCTATACACAATACCCCATAATGACGAAGCGAAAACATGTTTTTAGATGTTTAGATGTAGATTTGGCCTTGTGTTTTAGGTCATTGTCCTGCTGAAAGGTGAGTTAATCTCCCAGTGTATGGTGGAATGTAGACTGAACCAGGTTTTCCTCTAGCATTTTGCCTGTGCTTAGCTCCATTATCTTTTTTTTATCCTGAAAAACTCCCTTGTCTTTATTGATTAGAAGCATACCCATAACATGACGCAGCCACCACTATGCTTGAAAATATAAAGTGGTACTCATTAATGTGTTGTATTGGATTTGCCCTAAACATAACACTTTGTATTCAGGACAAAAAGTGAATTGCTTTGCCACATTTTTTTCAGTATTACTTTAGTGTCTTGTTGCAAACAGGATGCATGTTTTGGAATATTTTTATTCTGTACAGGCTTTCTTCTTTTCACTCTGTCAATTAGGTTATGTGAGGGGTCAGCCAGATCAAGTGGTCCGACTGCACCCTCTCCTGGAGGTGGGCTGCGGTACAGCCACTACTGATGAGCTCAACTGGGGCCAATTGACTGATTACTGTTTGTGCTCTCTTAAGGACCTGACTGAGTGGGCAGAGGGGGGAGAGTGATTATGAGCTGGAGACTATGGTGAACTCCAGAACACACTGTTATAGGTTCGGCTCAAGCTGTTGGATTGGTGTTTGGTACCAACTGTTCGTTTTAATTTTTTGGGCTAGCCATTGGCCTTTGTTTGTATGGCCCCGGGGAGAGTTGAAAGAAGAACTCCCAATACAGTTTCCTTTTTGCTGAAGTCTTGTCTCCGCGTCTCATTTCGTGCTGTCCCGCCTAGGATTTCATCAGTGAATAGGTACGGGCTTTCACATTTAGTATTGTGGAGTAACTACAATGTTGTTGATCCATCTTCAGTTTTCTTCTATTCTATTACAGCCATTGAACTCTGTAACTGTTTTAAATTCAGCGTTGGCCTCATGGTGAAATCCCTGAGCGGTTTCCTTCGTCTCTGGCAACTGAGTTAGGAAGGATGCCTGTGTCTTTGTAGTGACTGGGTGTATTGTTACACCATCCAAAGTGCAATAACGTCACCATCCTCAAAGGGATATTCAATGTCTGATTTGTATTTTGTACCCATCTATCAATAGGTACCCTTCCTTGTAAGGCATTGGAAAACCTCCCTGGTCTTTCTGTGTTTGAAATTCACTGCTTGAATGAGGGATCTTACAGATAGTTGTATGTGTGGGGTACAGAGATCATTAAAAATCACGTAAAACACTATTATTGCACACAGAGTCCATGCAACTTATGTGACTTGTTTAGCATATTTTTACTCCTGAATGTATTTAGGCATGCCCTAACAAAGGGGTTGACTATTTATTGACCCAAGCTATTTCAGATTTAGCATTTTTAATACATTTAGAAAAGCATAATTCTATTTTGACATTATGGGGTATTTTATGTAGGCCAGAGACAAAATCTCTATTTAATCCATTTTAAATTCAGGCTGTAACACAACAAAATGTGGAACAAGTCAAGGGGTATGAATACTTCCTGAAGGCACTGTACTTCCCTCTCCTCTGACACAAACATTGATATACTGTGTGTAAACACTCATGCACGCACATGTGCAGGTACACACAAACACACACACACTACTTTAACATAGTGTTTACAACCCAGGGGACACACCTGTCACTTTGGTTACAATAAAACTCTCTTCATTACTTATCTTTCTTATATTGATCTCTTGGGACCCACAAATAATCGGAAACAACTGCACAAAACCTCAAGGGATTATTTGCTTACAGTGAGTGGCAGTGTGATGTGTTGCGATGGGCTGATTTTCTGTTGTGTATTTGAAATATGTATTTTGAATTACTTCTGAGTATTTTGTATTACACTGGGCAGAACTCTGTATTTTGTTACAAGATACTTTCGAGAGGTGTGATTTGTATTTACAAACTACTTTTCTATACCATTTTTTTTATTTTTTATAGCGGTTCACATTTTGTGGCCCCCTTTCACCCTGCATTGGAATCAGAAGTCTGATGGCACTATGGTGTGATAAGAGTGTCTTCTAAATGAATTAAATATAAAAGGTACACTGATTGTACAAACACATTTGCCCTCAGAACAGCCTCAATTTGTCGGAGCATGGACTCTAAGGTGTCGAAGAACTTCTACAGGGATGCTGGCCCATGTTGACTCTAATGCTTCCCATAGTTGTGTCAAGTTGGCTGGATGTCCTTTGGATGGTGGGCCATTCTTGATACACATGGGGAAACTGTTGAGCGTTTAAAAACCCAGCAGCGTTGCAGTTCTTGACACAAACTGGTGTGCTTGGCACCTACTACCATACCCTGATCAAAGGCATATTTAGTCTTGCCCATTCACCCTCAGAATGGCACACATACACAATCCATGTCTCAAGGCTTAACAATCCTTCTTTAACATGTCTCCTCCCCTTCATCTACACTGATTGAAGTGGATTTAACAAATGACATCAGTGAGGGATCATCACTTTCACCTGGTCAGTCTATATCTGGGGTGGCAGGTAGCCTAGTGGTTAGAGCGTTGGACCAGTAACTGAAAGGTTGGTGCATCAAATCCCTGAGCTGAGATGGTCAGAATCTGTCGTTCTGCCCCTGATCAAGGGCAGTTAACCCACTGTTCCTAGGCCGTCATTGTAAATAAGAATTTGTTCTTAACTGACTTGCCTAGTAAAATAAAGGTTAATATATATATATATATATATATATATATATAATGGAAAGAGCAGGTGTCCATAATGTTTTCTACGCTGCCCCGCCCCGAAACAAGGCCAATAATAATACCCAGTGTGCATTGCAGTTCATTTTGATACGTTGATCTGGTATTTTGTCATTTTTGCCTGTCTGTGTGTGATGCCTCACTCTACCTTATTGCTATTCACCAAACATTTAGCCATGTGTCGATTAACCATTTATAGACAAAAAAATATTGTTTAACCTGAGCTCTCATTACATTTTCATGTATTCCTTTTACGGATCTCTGGGAATATATGGGTCGTGTCCCAAAATGGCACCCACACAAAAGTAGTAGTGCACTATATAGGGAATAGGGTGCGAATTGGGGTGCAAACACAGTTATGAAATATTTATCATGCTCTGAGAAAGATTCACACTCAAAAAAATACAAATAAATGTAGATCTCCCTCTCTCGCTGCCCTTGTCTCTTTCCCTTGCTTCATTGCTCTCGCTCCTTTTCCCTCCCTCATTCACTATCTACTTACCTTTCTCCCATCTCCCTTTCTCCATCTCTCCCCTGTCTCTCATTCTCTCCCTCCTTCCTGAAGCCACAGCCACCACTCCCTCTGATGGGGGGCCAATAGCATTCTGGTAGAAGTGATGTCACAGTTAGCTGTCTAAGAGAGAGCGAGAGAGAGAGAGGTTGAAAAATGTATCACCCCGGAGCTCACCTCCACAGAGGCTTCAAGGCCCTCATCCTTAAAAAAAAAAAAGATGGCCGCCCTCACACTGGGACTCATTAAGGGTCAAGTGTCAGGTGGTCAGGGTGAGTGTGTTTGATATTGAAGTCACATATGGTGGAGTATGGTGGAGTTTTCTGAAGAGAGTTTAGGAAAGTTTAGGAAAGAATAGCCAAACTGATGCATTTGTATTCAGTGTCTGATGTTTCTGATATAAGAGAGAGGTATTGTATTGTTTTAAGTAATAATGTATGGCTAGAAGCAATGCAGCAGAGTTTAGGACTGCATCTCAACTGGCTCCCTTTTCCTGAGATAGTGTATTACTTTTGACTAGGGCTCTGGCCAAAAGTAGTGCACTATATAGGGAATAGGGTACTTAGGCTACTTTAGTAGACAGTCTGTGGGAACGTCTGGACTAAAATGGATGTCTACATAGCTTGGCTTTGGCAGAGACACTTATGATGAATGCACTCACTTTAGGACACCCCCGTGTGCACATTTATGCATAGACCCACACTCGCACGTACACACAATGTATAAATGTCAACAACTAAAGGCTGGGAATTCTACTGTGTACCACTGAGAATGCCAACCTGCCCTTGTTGACGTTCAAGTAGAGCAAATATTCTGATGCATATCATTAAAAAAAACTGAGCGTTTTGCAGAAAACATTCACAAACAGTCTCAATCAGTTCAAATGTTCACCGTTTGAAAAGGCAGAACATTACTAGTTCTAATAAGTTCATTTTGTGTCATTGAGTGAAGTCATAGAATTTGAATTAGTCTCAGCAAACAAATGTATTAACTAATAAATCTTATTCTGGGATTTGGACAGGTAATTTACACTTTTAGGGGGGGAAGAAATACTAACCTCACATTGATTTTGGAACTTTAATTTGGTGTTTTAGCAGTATTGCTCATACTTCATCATTGCCATATGGCCCTGTCGTCACTGAGTCAGTCTACATTGGGCCCCTATCCCCTCTTTGTAGCCCTAAGACTAAAACAACCACAAAAACTCAATTACAATGATGCATGGTCTATTTGGTCTTTGGCTTGATTACATTCATGAAGTGAAGTCAAGTCAAGGCATTTCATGTTCCTGCCAAAAAGTGGCCTGTTAAGATCATACCTGGATGACACGTCAGGTTTTCCTGAAGCCAGATTATGATCGTGACAGCTTAGTAATTATTGAAGCACTTTGAGACCTTGTGAAACACTTTTTCATACAGCTAATTCAATTAGTATATTAATTAGCTTAGATTATATTGTGCTTGTGTTTTTTTTTAAAGTGCTGGGTGCACTGTACATGAGTGATGCTATTTTTTTTAATTATAGACTGACATTGGGCAAATATAAAGAAATGTTTCCTCTCTCCCGAAGAACTGAATAGATTCCACTAGAGTATACAGTACATGGGTCTGGGTATATAACCATATTTCTTACACCCACTGTTTCAAGGCTTTTTAGATCTGTGATCAGACAGAAGAGGAGAAAATGAAAATATTGACTGTTTTGTTACAGCCTATAGATCTAGGATCTTAATCCTGCAGCAACAGAAAATGTGAATTATTATGTGGATTATAATTAATGGACATGTTTTTTGTAGGGGTTGATAAATAATGGCAAATCAAGTCTGAAATGTTAAAGTGGAAATCACAAACTTAATACACTACAAGATTGCATTTCCTGCTGTGCAGGACAATTCTGAGCAACAAACGAGTGATCAAATGAAGATCCTACATCTGTAAGTAATATGACACAACACAAACAGAGTTTGCACAACAACAGCCTAAAGAGGTAGAGGCAAAGCCCTGATCACAAAGTGTGCAAAATGTTTGCATGACTTTTCCGACCTTGAGAAGCAACCATTTTCTCTCCTCCAGATGCTACTTTGCCTACTTTCTCCACACACAGCAGGCTCCCTTTGTTCTGCTGAAGTGTCACTATTACTGCTATGGCAGCTTGTTAATTACAGTTTGGTGTGTGTGTGTGTCAGGAGCTCCTGGTCAACCTGGCACTTAGGACAATTAAACACACACACACCAGCAGGATACCTGTCACAGTTCTCTCTATGACCTGTCTGCTGTGCTAGATCATAACCAAACAGCTGTATAAAGGGTCTGAAGGACATGGGATAACTAATCCCAATATCCTGAAATCCTACCGCGTTTCTAGATGGTAAGACTAGTATTTTGTGCTGACATTACAGCCCTCTAACAACTCAAAAGATGACAGACAGACAGACAGACCGGGTACGTGTATGTGGCAATGTATGTAACGATCCTTTGACTGCTCTTAGTGAGGCACACTGCTTTTTATCTGATGACTAATAAAACCGGAACACTTACGTTAAAACCTTTGCCAAAGCAATGGGCCTGGCCACTCCGACGAATGAGACTTTGTAAAGTTAGTTTGGAACATTAAAGCTCTTCGGTTGAACAACAAGCCCCATTAACTTTCAGTATTGGCACTCCAAAGGCCTGTGGCTGCTTTCTTGCTGATTGCTATGGTACATTAAGCCGGGATCTTTATACCATTAAACAAATAGGTCTGAACGTCTCCTTCACCTCCGCCTTCAAAGTGGAAGAGGTTATACTCACTTCCCCAGTCACCGATAAAAAGGCAGGCATTGGAAAAGGGGGTTTGTGACGGTGTGGGCGTGTGCGTGTGTGTGTTCATTGTCCACTAACGAACAAAGGTAATTTGATAATGTAAACAAAAGCACCACTTGAATCAACAACGAGAATTATAATATAGTGTGGTCCTGATTGCAGAGAATCAAGTGGTTCTCTCGCTTTCTCTCTCTATGCCCCCCTCCCTCTCTATCCGTCCACCATGGTTCTCTCCCGCTCTCAAATATCTCGCCCTGGTTCCTCGTTTCCTCTCTTCGACCTCAACACGCATTGGAGGAGAAGGCCTTAGGGAAGGAGCCTTGGATCCTCTCTTCCAATGCGTTTTGAGAGGGAGGGCAGGAGAAAGGATACAAGGAAAGACAATTGAGAAAGTACGATTGTCTGTCTCTCCAACTACTGTATTTGTTGAATGCTCCACTTTTGAGTTCTTTTAGATTATATTCCACAGAGCTTGGTCTCTATTTTTTTAATCACCGTCCTCTCAACACTTGGTAGCATCCATGGCTAAAAGTCAAGAGATGTTTTTAATGTTGTAAAGAAAAGCCATTCAATACAGTCATGGACATGACTAGGCAAAATGAAAACCTGCTGTTTCCCAGTCAGGATGAGATGGTTGATATCTTTTAGGACGTAATAAATTTGGTTAATCCCATTTCAGTTAATGGACCATAACTCTTTATGCCGCCGATCCAATGTACTGGACTTCGACAATGCAGCACTGGGAGGAGTGTTCTCCAGAGTCTTCAAAGGTGAAAGCAATACTGTAATGTAGTCGGACTCAAGTGTGAAAGCCAACAGGGCTGTACATTTAGAAAAATTAGAAAAACAATTCTTTACACATTTTGGGAGTAAAATATCAAGGTGTGCTGCAGTGCTGACTGATATTTTACTTCTTCAACCATCACAACAGCTCAACATATTCTATGGATCTTGGGCTCCCCCTTGTGGTCAGTGATATAGTCACTAAATAACTCTCCCCACAGAAGCGCATCCGTTTCTGTATTGACGAGCAGCCCCCGAATTGACTCTTATCAACTGTATGCAAGAATTTCCTCTGTGTTGTCATAGGAATTCAGCATTCTCGGTGTTGACGTCTCCAACCCCCATTGTCCAGAGTTTACATCACGTAGGTCTGATGTCTGATCGGAGGTTAACTTCAGTGATACTATTTTGAATCCAAACAACTCAATGTTTATAAAAGGGGTCTTAAATTCATTAGTCTTTCTCTGTTCCTGAACTGCTGTGATGAGATACTGTTTTTCTACAACCCATGGACTTTTGGGGCATGGCATGATTTCTCTCGCTGACCATGCTTAGGATAATGCCTTGTAATGCATTACAAGGCAACTTAAGCTTTATACCTGGTCATGTAAATCCATTCATTGTACAATGTCAATTAAATATCTGCCTTTTATAGACAATTTCACAGGCATTTTTTGTATTGCCCATTACTGCACCAACTAGTGTTCTTGCATATTGCTAACTAATCTTTATGGAATCAAACATTTCACAAATATCTACAGAACATTTTAATTGCTACCTCTCAATCTTGAAACCAATATTCACTAATAAAATGTTGCTAAAATAAGCAGCTTAAAAAAAGCTGTATTCTACAAGGAAAATTAACTTGTTCATGTCGCTGACCCTTTGACCATTTTGATGACCACTCTTGGATCACTTACCCCAAAATAAAATGCAATTATTTAAGATTTACTGGACTTAAAGGGCTGATTTCAAATTCAGGAAGTGAGTCACATTTTTCTGGGTTAACCCATCTCCCTGCCCTGATAAGGAGTGTCCAGTCCCTTGCAGTGCAGACCTGTGACCACATGCAACAATTAGGCTGAGCTTAAGCTCAATAAGACCTGTCAGTCAGTGAAGGTGCTACTGGGTCCACACACACAAAAAAAATCTGGTTTGAAATAGTCATGTCAAATAGGCTAATTTACACTACCAAAACTTTTCTAGAAGTTGGAATGGTTCTTGCTTCTATACATTTTGCAGCCTCTAAACTAAAGAGCCTTCAAGTACTTCAGCCTTACAAGATCCAAAATCAAACCATTCTGTGCAGTCACAGATTTTATGGTTGAACAATACTGCCACCTTCAGGAGAATTGTTCCTATTCAGGAGTACCAATCAGCCCTTGGTTCAAATACTTTGTATAGCCTGCCTGGAGTGCCAGATAGGAGAGGGCTGTGGTTTTGGAGCTATTATATTGGTTCATTAAGCCAAGCACACATTTCAAGTAGTATTTAAACAGAGGTCTGATCCCCAATATGGCACAAATGGACCCATATTGGATTGAATAGTTATGAGTTGACACATGCAGCCCAATTCTGATATTTTGACCAATCAGATATGTACAAGAACCTAGAGTATAGGAGTCGAGTTGGAGGAATTGGGCAACAGGTCCTTCCTTGATAACTGATGCCTCAGAGTTCCTATTGAAGACAAATGTCCAAGTCCACACATTTTGGGGAAATTAGATGAAGGGGCACGATTGACAAAGTGCAATATGCTGAAATTGCTGCGCCATGCTAAATTGTCAAACTGAAATTGGGCTCAAATATCGAATCATTGTACCGCTGGCAAATCACTTTTCAATAATTAAGTATTTCTCAGCTGCTTTAAGCTGGCATACAAACAAAAAGTTTAGAAAACCTCAACGCACAGATCTCGTTAAACATGTTTAAGTAGTCGTAGAATGACAGACCTAACACCTATTTCTATGCTAATTTGTTTTTTTAGCCCAAAAAGTTACATATTGCAGCTTTAAGCAATCTAGCCAAAGTGATGTAATACAGAGCATGGTCCTCAAAAGTTTGAAACATTTATTACCTTAAAAACAATATACAAAAACATTGAGTAATATTAAATATCCATATATTGCATTTTATATCTATACACGAAGTTCAGTTATTGGGCCTGCCAAAAGCCGAGGCCTCACATTATCCAATCCTGCAATTTATGTCTTCTCAAACATTTCCAGCAATTGGCAATGACTCCTCGTGAATTTAAACACAATTACCAAACATTTCTTGAGAAGCATAAGTCATGTAGAGAAAGCCATCGTCATCTTTGTGGTCCTTGTAGACTTGCGCCATGGTAAGAGACATGCTGGCCAGGCCACTATTATTGATAAGCAGGTAGAACGCTTGACTCTGCATCAAAGACATACGATTTCTGAAACGAGAACGTGCAGTGTATTGACAAGACCTACTCAAAATGTAGAAATTCTTGCACAAAGTCAAGTAATTTAAAAGTAGTGACAGTCGCGCGCGGCACTCGAGGCTGATACATATCAGGTGATAACCAAGTTTGAAATTATGCACGAGTTCTCAAACAAACATTGAAGACATGATTTCAGTCATGTTAAGCCACGCTTGCCAAGTTAAATAATCAACATTTCAGCTAAACGTTTCTCAAAGGAGACACACCTTATAATGGTGACAAACTGAGTCATGGAAAGTTCTTGGGGGACCAGGAATTTCGTTTTATCAAGAGGCGGCAAGTACTTCTCCCGTTGATACCTTTCAATGATAACCTGTGTGTGGGTGGAAAGGTCACTTTCAGAAGGTGCAAATTCAATGGAACGCCAGGGTAGAATACGGTTTTAGAAAGAAGCGAACTTACCGGAATTTTTGTTGGAAACTTTGTTCGGATCCCCGCGACCTCCTGTTTTCTCGTGGCTGTTTGGGATGGAAAACGTGGATGAGATTATAAAGCAACGCATAGTCTACCACATGCAAAGCAATACATTCAGTAATCACCAAAGCTTTTTCTCTGCTTGAAGGACTTGGGCTGCTGTGGTTTCTCAAATGGAGGCATCATGTGGGCAAGTGGCTCCTCTCTTCAATTCCTGCTGTCTGATCTAGGCTATAAAAAATGTAACCATGTGGATCAGCCAACAGAAATTAAATAGTGTGGTCGCAGTGACGTATCACCTCATTACCATGGGGTTGGGTCAGCACGCTTCATATGGCTAATGAATTGACCGTGCATAATGACTCGGCTGTGTGTAAAACCAATCCAAATGGTTAAGATCTAATAAATGACCTGATTGTAATGTTTCATGTAATTGATGTTAGAAAAGATGACTGAATTAACAAACATTATATAGAGGTAATTTAGTCATTAAAATATCTTACACACAAATCATACATAGAGGCCTTATAATATTCTCACACTAAAGTAGGCCCTACATCATGTGAGGGCAACATTTTGTTTAATGTATTTTCGTGGATTTCAAAGGACAAGAAATTCAGTCGGGGTCGTGGATGATAGGCTTGGGTGTGTGTGCAATGTAAACAACTGGATTAATGGCTCAATGGAATGCATAGATACATTAATGGAATGTGCTATAATATATGAAATATGGCTACCACAGATACACTTCTGTAGCATACACTATGACATTTTCAATTTAAGTTACAAAAAAATCTACTCCGTAGGCCAATTAAAGAAAATGACACCGTAAAAAAAAAGAGAACAAGCGAATTTGAAAATGCAGCTATATCTTCTTTGAACTTCAAATTCCATCATACGTAGTGTACAACAGTTGTCAACAGCGCATTTATATCCGATTGGCTTATTCCAGTGTGAATCGTGTAAATCGACCAATGGGTAAAGAAAACACTGGATGTGGGTGGGAGCTGAGTGTGAACGTCATCAATTGACAGCTGGCTGTTCCGACATGAATGTGCCTGCCCAGTAGAGAGAGCTGTAGGTAGCTATTTCCTTTCCATTTCATATCACAGGGGCGGTTAAAGGAAAACCCATCCGTCTGAGCACAGTCGTGCCAGCTTGTGCGAACTGAACCCACACACCTGGCCTGGGCATGGACGAACAGGCAGGGCCTGGCGTGTTCTTTAACAACAACAACAACTCGGGTTTGCCAGGCGCTGGCAAAGGACCGCAGCTGCCGGGCGACGTCGGTGGCGGAGAGGCGGCCAGGGCTCATTACAACATTCCGGGGATATTGCACTTTCTGCAACACGAATGGGCCCGCTTCGAGGTGGATAGAGCGCAATGGGAGGTGGAGCGAGCCGAATTGCAGGTAAACCACGTCAAAATGCCCTGCTTATTTTTGGTTGGGGGTTTACGGTGTTGAGTCCGACCTAGGAAGATTGAAATTTGTGTCAGGAAGCTTACTCGCGCGCTACGGTCTTTGTGGCGAGAACTGCTCGAGCTACGTTGCTACTAGAGTAGTCTTGGTCGGATGACGTTAGTCACTATAGCCAACCTCGGTCCTGGGAAACCCTGTGCTAAGTCTGTTGAATAATATAAAATGATTCTGATGAACAGTGAAGTTGATTCATGCACGCAATAGGCATGAGTCTTTATTGTGCCTTCTCTTAAATGCCATGTCGTAAATATATCAGGTAAGGCTATTAGCATAATGTGATGTGCAGGCCTTGTTTGAGTTGTAACTCGCAGTGTAAAATTAAATATAAACGCAACAATTTCAAATAATTTACTGATTTACGGTTAATAGAAGGAAATCAGTCAATTGAAATAAATTCATTAGGCACTAATCTTTGGATTTCACATGACTGGTAATACAGATATGCATATGTTGGTCACAGATACCCTAAAAACAAAAAGGTAGGGGCGTGGATCAGAACCAGTCAGTATGTGGCATGACCACCATTTTCCTCATGCAGTGTGACATCTCCTTCCCATAGAGTTGATCAGGCTGTTGATTGGCGGGAACTGGAACATACGGTCGTAGACGTCGATCCAGAGCATCCCACACATGCTCAATGGGTGACGTTTCTGGTGAGTGTGCAGGCCATGGAAGAACAGGGACATTTTATAGCTTCCAGGAATTGTGTACAGATCCTTCCGACATGGTCGTGCATTATCATGCTAAAACATGAGGGTATGGAGGCGGATAAATGGCATGACATTGGGCCTCAGGATCTTGTCACGGTATCTCTGTTCATTCCAATTGCCATTGATAAAATGCAGTTTGTCAGTAGCTTATGCCTGCCCATACCATAACCCCACCGCCACCATAGGACACTGTTCACAATGTTGACATCACCAAACCACTCGCCATCACGTGGTCTGCGGTTGTGAGGCCTGCCAAATTCTCTGAAATGACATTGGAGGAGGCTTATGGTAGAGAAATGAACATTCAATTATCTGGCAACAGCTCTGGTGGACATTTCTGCAGTCAGCATGTCAATTGCATGCTCCCTCAACTTGAGACATCTGTGGCATTGTGTTGTGACAACTGCACATTTTAGAGTGGCCTTTTATTGTCCCCAGCACAAGGTGCACCTGTTTAATGATCATGCTGTTTAATCAGCTTCTTGATATGCCACACCTGTCAGGTGGATGGATTATATTGGTAAATGAGAAATGCTCACTAACAGGGAGGTATACAATTTTGTGCACATTTTGAGAGAACATTTCTGGGATCTTTTATTTCAGCTCATGAAACATGGGACCAACACTTTTTGTGTTGCGTTTATATTTTTGTTCAGTGCACCTCCGAACATTGCTAACCAAGGCTAGTGCCAAGCTAAGTGCTAGCCTACGCAGCCAATAGTGCGTGGGCGCTAGATCTGCACAATTGTCTAGGCTTGATGTGCATTCCCGATAATACACTTGTGTCCACTGTAGACCGGCTCGTACATAAGGCATCCTCTATTCAGGCCACGAAGGCATAACTTTCCTATTTAACTAGCTTAAATGTAAAGAAGGTGGGGGGGAAATATGTATACTTCATTTATGAAACACAATTTTCCACCAACATTTTTGGATTTTATGACAATTTAGGATGTTGTACACTGTGTTTAGCCAAGGGTCTGCAACATCCAAAATGGTCTAAAAATGGTGGTGGTAAATTTTTCATAAAGAAAGTATGCTTATTTTCCAGTTTTATTCTACCTTCTCGCCATTAAAGCTAGATGATTGTGCAGATCTAGCGGCTGCCTAGGCTAGCTAATTGCGCTTTCCAGAAATGACTCAAGCTTTCTCTGCTGCTCTTACGTATTACATAATTTACAGCACAATTTATGGCTTTTATGATGGTGCATTCATACATTTCAATAGGCTTTTTTTTCAATTTTAAAGGGCAATGCTTCATCAGATTTTAAATTATGTGTACCGGTAACTGTACGTGGCATTTGTGCATCATTTACTTTGACAATGTTCTGCCTTAATCTAAGCAGGCTTTAATTTCTTTCCTATTGTGCCTTAATGAAGAAGAGCGAATAGGCCATAGATGTCTAAGTTATATTATCGGTATTGCAGATACCCTCCTGATTCCGGAGTAGTTTTTTTTTTTTTTTTTTTTTTTCCTTCCCATTTACTTCAAGTGCTTATCAGTAGTAGAGGGAGCTCATTGGCAAGTGACAAATGTGTGTCAGAACTGCTCCACTGGCATTGAGCAGAAACCAATTTCCTATCTTAATGCATTTGTTCTGCTACCATGCCATTATATAGTGTAGTAGCAACCCTGCATTCCATTAGTCTTAGCTGAGCAAATGTAAAAATCTAATAGACAGGATATACAGTGCCTTTGGAAGGTATTCACACCCCTTGACCTTTTCTGCGTGTTGTTACAGCCTGAATTTAAAGTGGAATTTTGTTTTCAGACATTTTTACAAAAATGTCATTAATAAAAAATGAAACGCGGAATTGTCTTGAGTCAAGTATTCAACCCCTTTGTTATGGCAAGCCTAAAATGTCAAAAGAAAAGTGCTTAACAAGTACCCTAATAAGTTTCATGGACTCACTCTGTGCAATAATATACTGACCAAAAATGTAAACGTAACATGCAACCTTTACAAAGATTTTGCTGAGTTACAGCTCAGACAAGGAAATCAGTCATTTGAAATAAATTCATTAGGCCCTAATCTATGGATTTCACATGACTGGGTGGGCCTGGGAGGGCATAGGCCCACCCACTGGCTAAGCCTGGCTCCCCAATTAGAATGAGTTTTTCCCCACAAAAGGGCTTTATTACAGACAGACTTCTCAGCACCAAATGCTCACTAACAGGAATGTAAACAAATATGTGCACAACATTTCAGAGAAAAATGCTTTTAGTTCATATGGAACGTTTCTGGGATCTTTTATTTCCGCTCATGAAACATGGGACCAGCACTTTACATGTTTTTGTTCAGTGTAGTTCTTAACACTTATTTGAATGATTATCCAATCTCTGGTTTTACCCAACACATACAATTATCTGTGAGGTCCCTCAGTTGAGTAGTGAATTTCAAGCACAGATTCAACCACAAAGACCAGGGAGCTTTTCCAATGCCTCGCAAAGAAGGGCACCTATTGGTAGATCAGTAACAAAAAAAACAAAAAAAGCAGACACTGAATATCTCTTTCAGCATGGTGAAGATATACATTTGGATGGTGTCTCAATACGTCTCAATACACCCAGTCACTACAAAGATACAGGTGTACTTCCAGTTGCTGGAACCACTTAGGGATTTCACCATGAGGCCAATGGTGACTTTAAAACAGTTACAGAGTTTAATGGCTGTGATAGGAGAAAACTGAGAATGGATCAACAACATTGTAGTTACTGCACAATACTAACCTAAATGACAAAGTGAAAACAAGGAAGTCTGTATAGAATAAAAAATATTCCAAAATATGTGTCCTTTTTGTAATAAAGCACTAAAGTAATACTGCAACAAATGTGGCAAAGAAACACTTTTTATTCCTGAAAACAAAGCTGAGTACCACTCGGTCATATTTTCAAGCATGGTGTTAGCTGCATCAAGTTCTCTCACGTCACCCCGCTCCTCCGCTCTCTCCACTGGCTTCCAGTTGAAGCTCGCATCCGCTACAAGACCATGGTGCTTGCCTACGGAGCTGTGAGGGGAACGGCACCTCAGTACCTCCAGGCTCTGATCAGGCCCTACACCCAAACAAGGGCACTGCGTTCATCCACCTCTGGCCTGCTCGCCTCCCTACCACTGAGGAAGTACAGTTCCCGCGCAGCCCAGTCAAAACTGTTCGCTGCTCTGGCCCCCCAATGGTGGAACAAACTCCCTCACGACGCCAGGACAGCGGAGTCAATCACCACCTTCCGGAGACACCTGAAACCCCACCTCTTTCAGGAATACCTAGGATAGGATAAAGTAATCCTTCTCACCCTCCCCCCCCTTAAAAGATTTAGATGCACTATTGTAAAGTGGCTGTTCCACTGGATGTCTTAAGGTGAATGCACCAATTTGTAAGTCGCTCTGGATAAGAGCGTCTGCTAAATGACTTAAATGTAAATGTAATGCATCATGTTATGGATATACTCATCATCTGAAGGACAGGGTGTTTATTTGGATAAAAAGAAACCCAATAGAGCTAAGCACAAAATCCTAGAGGAAAACCTGGTTTAGACTGCTTTCCTACAGACACTGGGTGACAAATTCACCTTTCAGCAGGATAATAACCTAAAACACAAGGCCATTTTTTATTGGTCTTTAAAGAATTTAAAAAAATGTTCTTTCTCATTGACAGTATTTTGTGTAGACTGTAAATGTTAGATTTTTTATAATAAAAAAAGACAATGAAATTAGTCCCAATTTGTAACACAACTAAATATGGAAAAAGTTAAGGGGTGTGACGAAAGCGTTTTGCTTCTAGAAACTACTGGAGAATAATTTAATTGGACAGAGCAGATGGAGATGTTTCTGAACCTTCGTTAGGGCCCTACTCAACAAGCTGACCTGGAAGTGCCTGCGTTAAAACGTGGGCGGGGAATGCCCACCACAGAGCGCTCAACATTGACTGCACTGACAGCTTTTTAAAATGTTTTTCTAATGTTAGTTAGTCGCTAGTATGTGGACACCGGTGGTCACCCAACTCTCTGTTTCCATGTCCTTGTGCTGGAGTGTTGTGACACACCATCATTGTCATATTATTCTGTAAGTAAATCCTAGACACAATATATATAGTATGATATGTTACATTTGATTTGGATTATTTCGTTGATGTGAATCACCCATTTCGTATGACACTACATGACCAAAAGTATATGTCAACACCTGCTTGTAGAACATCTCATTCCAAAATTATGGGCATTACTATGGATTTATTCCCCCCCCCCGCCGCTCCTATAACAGCTGCTCTTCTGGGAAGGCTTTCCACTAGATGTTGGAACATTGCTGCAAGGACTTGCTTCCATTCAGCCACAAGAGCATTAGTGAGGTCGGGCACTGGTGTTAGGAGATTAGGCCTGACTCCCAGTAGGTGTTCCAATTCATCCCGAAGGTGTTCGATGGGGTTGAGGTCATGGCTCTGTGCAGGCTAGTCAAATTATTCCACACCAATCTAGACAACCCAATTCTGTATGGACCTCATGTTGTGCATGGCGCCATTGTCATGTTGAAACAGGAAAGGCTGTTCCCCAAACTGTTGCCACAAAGTTGGAAGCACAGAACAGACTAGAACGTCATTGTATGCTGTATCATTAAGAGTTCCCTTCACTAAAACTAAGACGCCTAGCCCGAACCATGAAAAACAGCCCCAGACCATTATTCCTCCTCCACCAAACTTTACAGGTGGCACTATTCATTGGGGCAGGTAGCATTCTCCTGGCGTCCGCCAAAACCAGACTCGTCATCAGTGTGCCAGATGGTGAAGCGTGATTCATCACTCCAGAGAACCCGTTTCCACTGCTCCAGAGTCCAATGGTGGTGAGCTTTACATCACTCCAGCCAACGCTTGACATTGTGCATGGTGATCTTAGGCTTGTGTGCAGCTGCTCGGTCATGGAAACAAAAAGTTATTGTGCTGACGTTGCTTCCAGAGCCAGTTTGGAACTCCGTAGTGAGTGTTGTAACCTAGAACAGACCATTTTTACGCACTTCAGCAATCGGTGGTCCCGTTCTGTGAGCTTGTGTGGCCTACCACTTCGGCTGAGCCGATGTTGCTCCTAGATGTTTCCACTTCACAATAACAGTATTTACAGTTGACCGGGGCAGCTCTAGCAGGGCAGAAATTTGACAAAATTACTTATTGGAAAGGTGCCATTTTGAAAGTCACTGAGCTCTTCAGTAAGGCCATTCTACTGCTAATGTTTGTCTGTGGAGATTGCATGGCGGTGTGCTTGATTTTATATACCTGTCAGCAACGGGTGTTGCTGAAATAGCCAAAGCCACTAATTTGAAGGGGTGTCCACATACTTTTTTCTTGCCACTATATATATATATATATTACACATATACACAAAAGTATGTGAACCCTTTGGAATTACATAGATTTCTGCATAAATTGGTCATCAAATTTGATCTGATCTTCATCTAAGTCACAACAATAGAAAAACATAGTGTGCTTAAACTAATAACTCACAAATTATTGTATTTTTATTTTCTATATTGAATACATCATTTAAACATTCACAATGTAGGTTGGAAAAAGTGTGTGAACCCCTAGGCTAATGACTTTGCCAAAAGCTAATTGGAGTCAGCTAACCTGGAGTCCAATCAATGAGACGAGCATGGAGATGTTGGTTAGAGCTGCCTTGCCCTATAAAAAAACACTCACAAAATTAGAGTTTGCTATTCACAAGAAGCATTGCCTGATGTGAACCATGCCTTGAACAAAAGAGATCTCAGAAGACATAAGATTAAGAATAGTTTACTTGCATAAAGCTGAAAGGGTTACGAAAGTATCTCTAAAAGCTTTGATGTTCATCAGTCCATGGTAAATCAAATCAAATGTATTTATATAGCCCTTCTTACATCAGCTGATATATCAAAGTGCTGTACAGAAACCCAGCCTAAAACCCCAAACAGCAAGCAATGCAGGTGTAGAAGCACGGTGGCTAGGAAAAACTCCCTAGAAAGGTCAAAACCTAGAGAGGAACCAGGCTATGAGGGGTGGCCAGTCCTCTTCTGGCTGTGCCGGGTGGAGATTATAACAGAGCGTGGCCAAGATGTTCAAATGTTCATAAATGACCAGCATGGTCAAATAATAATAATCACATTAGTTGTCGAGGGTGCAACAAGTCGGCACATCAGGAGTAAATGTCAGTTGGCTTTTTATAACCATTGAGAGTATCTCTACCGCTCCTGCTGTCTCTATAGAGAGTTGAAAACAGCAGGTCTGGGACAGGTAGCACGTCCGGTGAACAGGTCAGGGTTTCATAGCCGCAGGCAGAACAGTTGAAACTGGAGCAGCAGCACGGCCAGATGGACTGGGGACAGCAAGGAGTCATCATGCCAGGTAGTCTTGAGGCATGGTCCTAGGGCTCAGGTCCTCCAAAAGAGAGAATTAGAGAGAGCATACTTAAATTCACACAGGACACCGGATAAGACAGGAGAAATACTCCAGATATAACAGACTGACCCTAGCCCCTCGACGCATAAATACTGGAGGCTGAGACAGGAGGGGTCAGGAGACACTGTGGCCACATCCGATGATGCCAAACGGGCAGGATAGGGATATCTTCAACCATCAACTTACCATCTTGAGAAAAGGCCGAGTATAGCCCACGAAAGAAGCCACTGCGGTCCAAAAAAACCATTGCTTGCACGTCTGAAGTTTTGCCAATGTGCACCTGGATGTTTTGCAGGAGAATGTAAGGCTATATGTCCGCCAATTGAAGCTCAACAGAAGTTGGGCGATGCAACAGGACAACGACTCAAAACACAGAAGTAAATCAACAACAGAATGGCTTCAACAGAAGAAAATACGCCTTCTGGAGTTGCCAAGTCAGAGTCCTGACCTCAACCCGATTTGAGATGTTGTGGCATGACCTCGAGAGCAGTTCACACCAGACATCCCAAGAATATTGCTGAACTGAAACAGTTCCGCAACTACAGAAAACATTTTGAGTTTTTTGCTGCAAAGGAGGATCAACCAGTTATTACATCCAAGGGTTCACATACTCTTCCCATCCTGCACTGTGAATGTTTACACAGTGTGTGTTCAATAAAGCCATGAACATGTATAATTGTTTGTGTGTTATTAGTTTAAGCAGACTGTGTTTGTCTATTGTTGTAAGATAATTTTAGGACCAATTTATGCAGAAATCCTGGTATTTCCTAATGGTTCTTATATTTTTTCTTGCCACTGTGTGTGTGTTTATCTCTGTCCTGGGTCCTATTCGAAATGGTTGCCTTTGTGACCTTTGCTGTTGGAGTTGGACAATAATCTCCGACGATCACCGACAGGCACTGGCCTAGCGTTTTGACCCCGAAGTACTGCTGTTGCACAACACTGGGAATCCATGACATTACATTGAGGGTGTGTGTGTGTATGAGTGGGTTAAAGAATCACAATGAGCTTCTCTCTGCCTCTGCTCCTCCTTTGCCCCAGAGGATGTCTGGCATCATCACCACTTTTCCTTCCCTATTCCCCACACTATAAAGACGTTGCAGAGAAGGTGAAGACGGGAGTTGGTGCAGAAAGAAACAACCAATGGGAGAAAGAACCGATCAATGCTCACCAGCTCCTGTTGGGAGATCACTGGGTTTTTTCTCTTTTAAATATATTTTTTTCTTCTACATAACCCACACTTAATGTAAGTGCTGGGTCTCTGAGGACGACAATACATCGGCCTGTTCAGCCTATTTCTTTGACTTTGAGTGCACTAAGCAGCCCCCCCCAATCTGAGATGCCTCAGCATTTGGTATTCAACTCCCTCAGATATAGTCCTTTTCCTCGTTCAGAGACGTTTGTTGCCGAGTGGGAGGCCCAGAGGCTGCCTGCGTTGTTGGGATCTTTCGGATGTCACAGCTTGTCGTCTTCCGCATGATCTTCTACGACCCATAATAACCAGTTTGAGTTTGTTTTTAAGTGACTCATGCCACAGAGCTGACACTGCGAATGTCGTGGCTCCCTGCCCCATCGTTAAAACGGAGCCCTGTGTTTTTCACAGGAGCAAGCTCCCGACTGCCCAGGCTGAATCTCAGGCAGCTACTACCCAGTGCTGGTGAGGTGTGGGAGGAGAGGGGGTGCCATGCAGTCAGGCATTTCAAACACACAAATTCCTCCCCAGCATTTTTTTTTGTGTACGTACTCCACCACACTGACTAGTATACTAGTCGACATGTTACGCCTTTTCTGGGTCATCACAAGTGTTTATTCCAATGACTCCCTTCGACCGCCCCGGTACAGTATGTCCATTGAAAATGTGTGAGAAAGTCCTCTCTGAAAGAGAGTGTGTGTCCAATGGCACTCATTCACTATTTAGTGCACTGCTTTTTACCAGATACCTATGGGTGCCGGTCAAAAGAATTGCACTTTAAAGGGAATAGGGTGCCATCTGGGATGTAGCCAGAGAGCGTTCTCTCAGGCAGTTTGGTTTACAGTAGCCCAGCACCTCCAGCCTATGAGTAATGATGTCTGGTATTCTAACGAGAGGCCCACCTGCTAGCACTATGAACACCATCGGTGTGTTTTACAGGTGTTTATATTGGAAGGGTCTGTCTGGCACCGTGAACAACTGCAGTATTCATACTTGTTTTGCTGTGTTATTTCTTTGCATTTTATTCCATAATGCATTGGCCTTCAGATGATTTAAAGATTGCACTTCATGAGTTGTTTCACAACATGAATATTTTTTTACTTCAGAATCACTTTATTTTTGTTTTTGGACATTCAGTTTTATATACTGTACACAACACTGTGCCAAAGCCAATGCTGGACCTCCCTCAGTGCAGATCGAGCCATTTATTCAAAATGGTAAGCGGTCACAGGCCAATAGTTTGCAGAGTTGGTTCATGCCACCTTTTCTATCTCAATTATAATTCTGCATAATGTACCGTTCTTTTTCAAAATAAGACCATCTACTTCATGATTTGCAGACCACCGTGCTTTCAGTGTGTGTGCTGTCATATCATGCCACTTAACTTTGCATAATTTATGTAAATAGTGATGGGCTATGGGGGGAATAAGGCCTGCAGGCTACTATTAAAGTATCACTGCTTTGGCGTGTAATTCCAATGCCCCTTTATCTTTTAAGTATTATTTTTCAGACTTTCATCTCACTAACTAAATGATTTCGTCAAGAGACCGCTGTGCAATAGCTGTTGCTGTGTGTAGACAGTATGCCTAGGATTATGCATAACTGACTGCATGTCAAGGCAAAATCGGGACCTTGCTGTCATAGCGCACACTTCAAATTCCAGAATGCTGGTTTTACAGCTTTCCATCCATCATCCCATGTAATGAGGTAGTATATTATAAGACCAGACTATTATCTTTCTGCTGTCTGAGGTATGTTTATCTGCTCAGACTTTGCACATTTACCACCATGTTATGATGACATGACACTGTGTACTCGCCATACATTGAGGAGATCAATTGACACCAGGCAGCAATTTGTCCACTCTGGGGAGAAGGTGTGGAGTCCATCAGACTGGGACTAGTGCATCTATAAGCAGTCTCTTGACCTCTGGATCGGTGGCGGAGGGGGTGAATTGAGACAGAGAGTGCCCCAGAGGCTGACGGCCTACTCCAGTGGAACTCATCTAGCAACTCCAGAAATACTTTTGGCCCCGCCACAACATGTCAGGTGTAAATATATCTCATAAACCAATTAGAATTTGGAAATATATTCTCCTGCAATTTGTGTAGTAAAAGTGTGACAGTACGAAGGGTACCTCACCTCAAAGCATGAGAGAATAGAAATAATCCAAATGAGCTAGGTTTCCATCCAATTGGCGACAGATTTTCATGTGAATATGATCTGCATCAAACAAATATGCGATGGTTTTGTTACAAAAACAAATTTGATAAATAGCCCTATATAGAATAGATAAATTGCCCAAGCTGGTTTTGATGCATGCTCTCTAGACCAGTGGTTACCAAGCTGTACTTCATGTGGTCTGCAAATTTAGTTTTTTTTCTTCTTATAAACATAATAACAGTTGGGAATATTAATGGTATTAAAAGCAATTTTACATTACTTTTCACAATGCAAATTGTTTATTAATAGGCCTTTTAATTTGTTACATTCACTGCTATAATTGACATCTTGACCGGCAAGATCTTTTGTTTTAAAATGTGACTCTGCGAATGGTGGTCCTCAAGCTTTGAACAATGATTTGGTGGTCCCTGGAACGGTAAAAGGTTGGGAAGCACTGCTCTAGACAACAGTTCTCTGGTAAAGTGGACAAGGTATGTTGTATGATGAGACATGGATAAGATATTTATTTTATAGTAGTCAGCCAAGCACCGATCATCGTGTCATCAGCCAACAAATAATACCCTGGATATCTTTGAAATTTGCATTAATCATCACCATGCACTGAACCACCATGTGAAGTTCATCACAATGATCCAAGATGGCGTAGCAGTGCAGACGTGTTTTGTCGTTGTCCATTGTAAATCCTGTGTAAAAATAAATTAATGATAATTAATAATAACATCTTATTTTTCAATCTATTTCCATTTTTTTAATTAAATATACCTTCCAGCAACCCGCCTCACCCAATGTGATACGGAGCTGCAATTTATTTGACCTTATAGCTAGAATTTCCATCAGATGCTACTAGCTATTCAGTCATTGTTAGCCACTGCTAGCGGACTTTAGTAGCCTTAAGCCATACACTCATCCTACTTGCCCAAGCCTCCCCAGATTCTCCTTCACCCAAATCCAGATAGCAGATGTTCTGAAAGAGCTGAAAAACCTGGACCCATACAAATCAGCCAGGCTAGACAATCTGGACCCTCTCTTCCTAAAATTATCTGCCGCCATTGTTGCAATCCCTATTACTAGTCTGTTCAACCTCTTTCGTATCGTCCGAGATTCCTAAAGATTGGAAAGCTGCCCCTCTTCAAAGGGGGTGACACTCGATACCCAAACTGTTATAGACCTATATCCATCCTGCCCTGCCTTTCTAAAGTCTTCGAAAGCCAAGTTAACAAACAGATCACTGACCATTTCGAATCCCACTGTACCTTCTACACTGTGTAATGCAGTTTCCGAGCTGATCATTGGTGCACCTCAGCCACGCTCAAGGTACTAAACGATATCATAACTGTCATTGATACAAGCCAGTACTGTGCAGCCGTCTTCATCAATCTGGCCAAGGCTTTCGATTCTGTCAATCATCGTATTCTTCTCGACACAGTCAACAGCCTTGGTTTCTCAAATGACTGGCTCGTCTGGTTCACCAAATACTTTGCAGACAGAGTTCAGTGTGTCAAATCGGAGGGCCTGTTGTCCGGACTTCTGGCAGGTAACTTGGTCACGGAAATCAGAAAAGCAATCAAATTAAATCGTTTACCTTTGATGAGCTTCGGATGTTTTCACTCACGAGACTCCCAGTTAGATAGCCAATGTTCCTTTTTTCCCAAAATAGTATTTTTGTAGGCGAAATAGCTCCGCTTGTTCTTCACCTTTGGCCGAGAAATCGCCCGGAAATTGCAGTCACGAAAATGCAGAAAAATATTCCAAATTAGCTCCATAATATCGACAGAAACATGGCAAACGTTGTATATAATCAATCCTCAATGTGTTTTTCAAATATCTATTCAAAAATATATCAACCGGGACCGGTGACTTCTTAGTAGGATTGAGAGAAACAATGGCCGCATTTGTCCTTTACGCACCAAACACTGAGAGCTTCAGATGACCACTGACGCAATGTTGATTTTCAAGCTCATTTTTCAAAATAAAAGCCTAAAACGATGTATTGTGACACTAGACACATTAGGGAAGCCATAGAAAAGGTAATCTGGTTGATAGCCTATTCACTGCTCAATAGGGACGCATAGGAACGCAGAGCCTTCTAAATAAGAGTCCCTTCCTGTTTGGATTTTTCTCAGGCTTTTGCCTGCAACATCAGTTCTGTTATACTCAGGCAATATTTTTACAGTTTTGGAAACTTTAGTGTTTTCTATCCTAAGCTGTCAATTATATGCATATTCTAGCATCTTGTCCTGACAAAATGTCCGGTTTACTACGGGAACGTTATTTTTCCAAAAATGAAAATACTGCCCCCTAGTCACAAAAGGTTAAATGCCAGTAAAACCAAATGCATACTCTTCAACCGATCGCTGCCTGCCCGACTAGCATCACTACTCTGGACGGTTCTGACATAGAATACGTGAACTACAAATACCTAGGTGTCTGGTTAGACTGTAAACTCTCCTTCCAGACTCATATTAAGCCTCTCCAATCCAAAATTCAATTTAGTATCGGCTTCCTGTTTTGCAACAAAGCCTCCTTCACTCACGCTGCCAAACATACCCTCGTAAAAATTGACTATCCTACCGATCCTAGACTTCGGCGATGTCAATTTTCAAAATAGCCTCCAACACTCTACTCAGCAAATTGGATGCAGTCTATCACAGTGTCATCCGTTTTTGCCACCAAAGCCCCATATACCACCCACCACTGCGACCTGTATGCTCTCGTAGGCTGGTCGTCGCTACATATTCGTCGCCAGACCCACTGGCTCCAGGTGATATGTCTTTGCTAGGTAAAGCTCTGCCTTACCGCAGCTCACTGGTCACCATAACAACACCCACCCGTAGCACGCTGTCATCCCCAAAGCCAACACCTCCTTTGGCCGCCTTTCCTTCCAGTTCTCTGCTGCCAATGACTGGAACGAGTTGCAGAAATCGCTGAAGTTGGAGACTCATATCTCCCTCACTAACTTTAAGCATCAGCTATCAGAGGAGCTTGCCGATCGCTGCAGCTCTACACAGCCCATCTGTAAATAGCCCATCCAATTTCCTACCTCATCCCCATATTGTTTTTATGTACTTTTTTTTGTTGCTCTTTTGCACACCAGTATTTCTACTTGCACATCTATCACTCCAGTGTTATTTTGTCATTACTTTGCTACTCTTGGCCTATTTATTGCCTTACCTCCTTACTCCATTTGCACACACTTTTTTTTCTATTGTGTTATTGACTGTACTTTTGTTTATCCCATGTGTAAAAAAAATTCTTTCGTCGCACCGCTTTGCTTCATCTTGGCCAGGTCGCAGTTGTAAATGAGAACTTGTTCCAACTGGCCTACCTGGTTAAAATAAAGGTGAAATAATCATATAAAATAACTCTTATTTCGTCTGTGCATAGGAACTTTACCTCTACCAACATGTACATTTTACCTCGACTAACCTGTGCCACCTAACATTGACTCTGTACCCTACCCCCTCTGTATATAGCCTCACTACCATTATTATTTTTTCCCCTCTTTTTTTCAATTTTGTAAAACTTAAGTTTATTTTAGTAAATACTTTCTTAACACTTATTTTTCTTAACTGCAGTATTGGGTAAGGGCTTGTAAGTAATCATTTCACTGTAAGGGGGAACAATTCCTGTTCTATTCGGCGCATGTGACATACGATTTGATCTGCCTTATTCATGCCTTTCCACGTCACGACAACACAACCTATGCTCTCGTGGCGCCAAGTTCACCTCGACATGTTTATTATATCAATATTCGCTTCCAACTCAATTGTAGAATCTATTTCACCGGCCAGAAAAGTATCATGTGACATGGGAGAACTTGGGAAGGTTGAAAACCAGGCGGGCTGCAGCGTTCTGGAGTAAATTTATGTGTCAGGTAATTCATCCAAATTAATATGATTGGATGGAAACCTGGTTAATGTCTAACATTTATTGGTGGATAGGTTTCTAGCGTGCACAGGAGGCTTTCTGAGATGAGTTTCAGTTTGTCTTTAAATGTTTTTTTTACCAGTAAACCTTTTGTTTTAAAAAATGTAAATCCCTCTTGCGCTTCTTGGAGAGTGCTGGTGGCTATTGTTTTTAACTCTTTCTTTGAAGATATGCCCACACCAAAAAGGATCTCTTACAGAGAGCCTTGGAATTTGTTTAGCTTTTCTTGATCCACTTGCTGTTCTAATGGAGTATCTCGCATCACCTTTGTGTCTTCGCTATAGCGGCGGAGCTGAAGTAATGACAATGTCGGGTATAATATTCCTGCAGCAGTGTGATCACGGAAGAGCTCTGCCAGCAGTTAGTGTCACATTCCCATAGATGAGTCTCCTAACATCTCTTGGAGATGGAGGGGGTGCGGGGCTTCCTCACGTGTCTGGACAGGTGAGCGAATGTCGCGGGGAATGCACAGCACTCTCTTCATGTGGAAACCACAACAGACTCCACGTGTCATTTCACAAATGCCATTAGCAATACCACCGAGTCTGTGGCAGTAATGCTGCTGGCTGGAGTTTAAGTTTTTGATTTATACCCCATGATGCGTTGTTTAAATAATGTAACTTTATATTGTAGTCAATTTAGCAGAGTGACTTAAAGTAGTGAGTGTGTGCTTTTTTTGTACCGGTACCCCGTGGGCATCGAACCCATAACCCTGGCGTTGCAAGCGCCTTGCCATATCAACTGAGCCACACAGCAGCACTTGTTGGGGGTAATCTGGGTGGATACGTGGGATAGACACAATACATGCTTCTTAAGTAATGATGCGTCACTCCCATGCTTCTGCATCGGCAACACAGGCCAAAGCAAAGCCCAGGTTTATACCTCTTCCCTTTGACCTCATTCAGAGGCTCCCTTGTTAGGAATGGAATGCACACCTGCTTGTTTTGCCATGTAATGCAAACTACGGAGCCATATGCACCACACCCTGGTTCACGCCTAAGCACCATAAAGCACTCGACCATTGTTGTCAACAACAGGAGGTGCCTGGCAGACATAACGCCCTGGAGAGTGGCACTGAGGCATCCAACCTCGTCCATCTTACAATGTGTTCCGGGTCAGTGCAAAATTGATTGTGCCTCAAATGTTCACCTTTTTGTGCTGTGAAATGACAACTCAGGGAACCATGAGTGTGTAAGAGTGACTTTGGGTGTGTGCACCAGCAGATGTGAGTCCTGGCATCCCTGTGCGGTGTAAACCTGGTGTAGGCCTAATGAATATATACAGATGCAGTATTTATCTTACTGTAAACACTGTACTCCTTTTTATATTTATCACATAGGAATTACAGGTCACCAGTCCAACTGATTTACCGTGTAAGTATAGTAATGTTTCTGTCCCACAGTTTTTGACCACTATAATCAGTTGATACTTATAACCTGGATCATGTGATGATGACACATTAGTGATTGATGCGATTGGACTGGTGACCTGATATCAAGTTTCAGTTAGTACTAACTGATTGCTCAGTAGCAGTGTTGGACAAAATCATGCATACAGGTCCTGGGTGTTTCTGGGGGGCTTGCTGTTGCTTTAAGAAAGGGCCTTGGGAATAATGGGGGGTGTTTACAAAATACCACCACTGCAGTCCATCGCAAGGACAACTGACACGGTAGAAGAAAAGAATGTGGATGCAAGAGAGCAAGTTCTTACTAGTCGGGCACTGTTAACTTCTTCTTTCTGGCCCTTGTGTTGTTATCCATTGATTACAACTCATGGCAGTTGTCATCTGGTCCTCAAGCATGTGGACCAGATGATGACAGGCTGAGAGCGAGGCGTAGAGGGAGAGGAGGGTGAGATGTCGGCAGGCTCGCACCACAGAGCGAGATGGAAGAGAGGGCCCTGTGGCGTTCTCTAGAGAGAAACTACTTCCTTCCTGCTCCCTTCTTCGTGCCCCTCAGGGGAAACCAAAAACCAGATGAGATTATGAATCCTGTAATTCACATTTTGATGTAAGCAAGAGGAATAAAAACAAATACCCGTGGCTTTCTTAGTCTCCAAAAATAGCCCCCGGTTGGTCCTTCTCCTTTTGGAATTGTTTTGATCGATTTTGTTTGTCTTTTAAAGTGTCTACTGGTTTTATAAAGAAAATATTTACATAATTTCATAATTTCTAGAGACGGTTATGAAATGTAAAATGGATGTGTGTGTATTGAATTAACCATACACTTAACTCAAAAAGGAAACATTTGTTTAAGTAATCACACAGGCGTATGCATGCTCTGTTCTCCATGTCGGTTGCCAGATTCAAAGGAATCTGAGCAGACAACCTGTTTGTGCCTCAGAGAGACCACATACTCTTGTGGTCCTCACTCTCCACACACAGTGTTTGTGTGTGTGTGTGTGCGCTGCCATCAATTCAGACAGAGCCAGGGGACTGCTCCAGCCATTTCGGTATTAAGGTTCAGCACTGGAGAGAGACCCTGCCGACGTCAATCTCGCCAGTATGTTTTTACTAAAGTGTTGAACACCAGTATCCAGGATACCGCTTTGGCAAAACCCGTTGGCCTGCTGTTAGCTGTCATGTTGTTTCTTGTTTCGTATTGGGAAAGTCTGTGCTCTCAATAACTTTTCTAGCAGGCTACCTATAAAGGGATTTTCACACTACTGAGCCAAACTGCACTGTGCTTACCCGGTTACGTATCCAGCATAGTTGCTGTAACCGTGCTTAAAAGGACAATGTGAAAATAAATTATCCGAGCCAGCACAGTTTGCTTCGGATCATCACGATAGTTCATAAACTAGCAACTACAGCCGGGAAGAACTTGGATATTAGAGCGGCGGTAACTCACCAGAACTTCCAGGATTACGTCTTCCCTGGAGCAGATCCTTTGTTTGCTCTCCCCAGAGCAATTTAACTTATTCCAGAGGCTGACCCAAAACAACACCGGCGGAGGAGATGTACTCGGGGCGGTATTCTGGTCCGACTTAGGAAGCGTGCACACCACCCACTGCTCCTGAGTATTTTACTTGCTAATATCCAATCTCTGGATAATAAAGTTGATGAGCTCAAGGTGAGAGTTGCTTTTCAGAGAGACACCAGGGATTGTAACATACTCTGCTTCATGGAAACATGGCTCTCTCGAGATATACTGTTGGGTTTTCTGTATATCGTGCCGACAAGAACAAACATCTCTCCGGGAAGCAGAAGGGTGGAGATATATGTTTTATGATTAACGACTTATGGTGTAACTGATAACATACAGGAACTGAAGTCCTTCTGTTAACCCGACCTAGAAAGTCTGCATTTGATTGTGAGATCAATCTCCCGAAGTGATCATTTTCGTCAGTAATAGCCACAGCAGTCTATAGCCCCCCCCCCCCCCCCCTCAAGCCGATACCACGACGGCCCTCAAAGAACTTCACTGGACTTTATGCGAACTGCATAATTAATGCGAATCACATTAACAAATCAATCAAACTTGAGGAAAAGGCTCCTGAAATTCTATCAACATTGATTGTGGTACTCGCGCTGCTAAAACTCTTGTCCATTGTTATACTACCTTCCAGAATGCATATAAGGCCCTCCATTCGGCAAATCAGACCACGAGTCCATCTTGCTCCTCCCCTCCTAATAGGCAGAAACTCAAATGGGAAGCACCCGTGGTAAGGACTGTTCAACGCTGGTCTGACCAATCGGAATCCACGATTCAAGATTGTTTTGATCACGCAGCCTGGGATATGTTCAGAGTAGCTTCAGAAAATAAGATCGACACACATACCGGTACGATGAAAGAGTTTATCAGTAAGTGCATAGGAGATGTACCCACTGACTTCTAAAACCTACCCCAACCAGAAAGTGTTGATAGATGAGAGCATTGGTGCAAAACTGAAAGCGCAAACCACCGCATTTAACCAGGGCAAGAAGAGGAAGAGTACAGTGTAGATTTTCCCTCCGCAACGCAATCAAGCAGGCTAAACATCGGTATAGGGAAAAATCCTAAAATCCTACAATGTGATTTTCTGGATTTTTTTTCTTCTCATTTTGTCTGTCATAGTTGAAGTGTTCCTATGATGGAAATTACAGTCATAAGGTGAATGCACCAATTTGTAAGTCGCTCTGGATAAGAGCGTCTGCTAAATGACGTAAATGTAAATGTACAGGCCTCATCTTTTTAAGTGGGAGAACTTGCACAATTGGTGGCTGACTAAATACTTTTTGCCCCACTGTATATTCAATCTCTCCCTATTCCAGTATGTTGTCCCCATATGATGGCCACCATTGTCTCTGTACCAAAAGTAATTGAACTAAATGACTATCACCACATAGCACTCACCTCTGTCATCATAAAGTGCTTTGAGAAACTAGTCAAGGATCATATCACCTCCACCTTACCTGCCACCCTAGACCTACTTCAATTTGCTTACCGCCCCAATAGATCCACAGACGACGCAATCGCCTGCTCACTGCCCTTTCCCATCTGGACAAGAGGCATACCTATGTAAGAATGCTGTTCATTGCCTACAGCTCAGCATTCAACACCATAGTACTCTCCAAGCTCATCATCAAGCTCGAGACCCTGGGTCTGAAACCCGCCCTGTGCAACTAGCTCCTGGACTTCCTGACGGGTCACCTCCAGATGGTGAAGGTAGGAAACAACATCTCCACCCTCACTGACCCTCAACACTGGCGCCCCACAAGGGTGCGTTCTCAGCCCTCTCCTGTTCTCCCTGTTCACCCATGACTGCGTGGCCAAGCACACCTCCAACTCATTCATCAAGTTTGCAGACGACACAACCGTAGAGGCTTGAGTACCAACAATGACGAGTCATCCTACAGGGAGGCAGTGAGGGCTCTGGGAGTGTGGCACCAGGAAAATAACCTCACTCAATATCAACAAAACTAGGGAGATGATCGTGGACTTCAGGAACCAGCAGAGGGAGCACCCCCCTGTCCACATCGATGGGACTGCAGTGGAGAAGGTGGAAAGATTCAAGTTCCTCGGCGTACACAATCACTGAAATGGTCCACCCACACAGACAGTGTGGTGAAGGTGCAACAGCGCCTCTTCAACCTCAGGAGGCTAAAGAAATGTTGGCTTAACACCTAAAACCCTCACAAACTTTTACAGATACACAATTGAGAGCATCCTCTTGGGCTGTTTCACTTCCCGGTACGGCAACTGCGCCGTCCACAACTGCAAGGCTCTCCAGAGGGTGTCGCAGTCTGCCCAACACATTGCCGGGGGCAAATTTCCCACCCTCCTGGACACCTACAGCACCCACATCACAGAAAGGCCAAAAAGATCATCAAGGACATCAACCACCCGAGCCAATGCCTGTTCACCCCGCTATCATCCAGAAGGCGAGGTCAGTACAGGTGAGTCAAAGTTGGGACCGAGAGAATGGAAAAACGTCTATCTCAAGGCCATCAGACTGGTTAAACAGCCATTACTAGCACATCAGAGGCGGCTGCCTATAGAATAGATTAGGAATCACTGGCCACTTTTAGAAATGGATCACTAGACACTAATGTTTCCGTATCTAGCATTACTCATCTCATATTTATAAACTGCACTCCACACTTCTACGGTATCTTAAGTCACTTACATTTTTTACATATTGCATCACCCATCTCATATGTATATACTGCATTGTATTATATACTACACCACTGACTGTTAAACAGCCATCTTCAGCACGTCAGAGGCTGCTGCCAATAGACATAGATTAGGAATCACTGTCCACTTTAAGGAAATGAAACACTAGCCGCTTTAATAATGTTTCCATATTTTGTATTAGTCATCTCATATGTATATACTGTACTATTCTATGGTATCTTAGTCACTTTAATTGTGGGTAAATATTGCATCACCCATCTCATATGTATAAACTGTATTCTATGCCATGCTGCTCTGATATATATGTATATATTGTTAATCCATTCCTTACTTATTTATGTGTATTTTGAGTATATGTTGTGAAACTGTTCAAATCAAATATATTTTTTGTCACATACACATGGTTAGCAGATGTTAATGCGAGTGTAGTGAAATGCTTGTGCTTCTAGTTCCGACAATGCAATAATAACCAACGAGTAATCTAACTTAACAATTCCAAAACTACTACCTTATACACACAAGTGGAAAGGGATAAAGAATATGTACATAAAGGTATATGAATGAGTGATGGTACAGAACGGCATAGGCAAGATGCAGTAGATGGTATCGAGTACAGTATATACATATGAGATGAGTAATGTAGGGTATGTAAACAAAAAGGCATAGTTTAAAGTGGCTAGTGATACATGTATTACATAAAGATGCAGTAGATGATATAGATATGATATAGTACGGTATATACATATACATATGAGATGAGTAATGTAGGGTATGAAACCATTATATTAAGTAGCATTGTTTAAAGTGGCTAGTGATATATTTTACATCAATTCCCATTATTAAAATGGCTGGAGTTGAGTCAGTGTGTTGGCAGCAGCCACTCAATGTTAGTGGTGGCTGTTTAATAGTCTGATGGCCTTGAGATAGAAGCTGTTTTTCTGTCTCTCGGTCCATGCTTTGATGTACTGACCTCGCCTTCTGGATGATAGCGGGGTGAACAGGCAGTGCCTCGGTTGGTTGTTGTCCTTGATGCTCTTTATGGCCCCCCTGTGACATCGGGTGGTGTAGGTGTCCTGGAGGGCAGGTAGTTTGCCCCAGGTGATGCGTTGTGCAGACCTCACTACCCTCTGGAGAGCCTTCCGGTTGTGGGTGGAGCAGTTGCCGTACCAGGCGGTGATACAGCCCGACAGGATGCTCTCGATTGTGCATCTGTAGAAGTTTGTGAGTGCTTTTGGTGACAAGCCAAATTTCTTCAGCCTCCTGAGGTTGAAGAGGCGCTGCTGCGCCTACTTCACGATGCTGTCTGTGTGGGTGGACCAATTCAGTTTGTCCGTGATGTGTACGCAGAGGAACTTAAAACGTACTACTCTCTCTACGACATCGATGTGGATAGGGGGCTGCTCCCTCTGCTGTTTCCTGAAGTCCACAATCATCTACTTTGTTTTGTTGACGTTGAGTGTGAGGTTATTTTCCTGACACCACACTCCGAGGGCCCTCACCTTCTCCCTGTAGGCCGTCTCGTCGTTGTTGGTAATCAAGCCTACCACTGTAGTGTCGTCCGCAAACTTGATGATTGACTTGGAGGCGTGCATGGCCATGCAGTCGTGGGTGAACAGGGAGTACAAGAGAGAGCTCAGAACGCACCCTTGTGGGGCCCCAGTGTTGAGGATCAGCGGGGTGGAGATGTTGTTACCTACCCTCACCACGTGGGGGCGGCCCGTCAGTAAGTCCAGTAAGTTAGTTGCACAGGGCGGGGTCAAGACCCAGGGTCTCGAGCTTGATGACGAGTTTGGAGGGTACTATGGTGTTAAATGCTGAGCTGTAGTCGATGAACAGCATTCTCACATGGGTATTCCTCTTGTCCAGATGGGTTAGGGCAGTGTGGTTGAGATTGTCGTCTGTGAACCTATTTGGGCGGTAAGCAAATTGGAGTGGGTCTAGGGTGTCGGGTAGGGTGGAGGTGATATGGTCCTTGACTAGTATCTCAAAGCACTTCATGATGACGGAAGTGAGTGCTACGGGGCGGTAGTCGTTTAGCTCAGTTACCTTAGCATTCTTGGGAACAGGGACAATGGTGGCCCTCTTGAAGCATGTGGGAACAGCAGACTGGGATAAGAATTGATTGAATATGTCCGTAAACACACCAGCCAGCTGCTCTGAGGACGCGGCTGGGGATGCCGTCTGGGCCTGCAGCCTTGCGAGGGTTATGACGTTTAAATGTTTTACTCACATTGGCTGCAGTGAAGGAGAGTTCGCAGGTTTTGGTTGCGTGTCAGTGGCACTGTATTGTCCTCAAAGCAGGCAAAAAAGTTATTTAGTCTGCCTGGGAGCAAGACATCATGGTCCGTGACGGGGCTGGTTTTCTTTTTGTAATCCGTGATTGACTGTAGACCCTGTCACAAACCACTTATGTCTGAACCGTTGAATTGTGACTCTACTTTGTCTCTATACTGACGCTTAGCTTGTTTGATTGCCTTGTGGAGGGAATAGCTACACTGTTTGTATTCGGTCATGTTTCCGGTCACCTTGCCCTGGTTAAAAGCAGTGGTTTGCGTTTTCAGTTTCATGTGAATGCTGCCATCAATCCACGGTTTCTGGTTTGGGAATGTTTTAATCGTTGCTATGGGAACTACATGACATCGTCAATGCACTTTCTAATGAACTCGCTCACCGACTCAGCATATTCGTCAATGTTGTTGTTGGAAGCAATGCGGAACATATCCCAGTCCACGTGATGGAAGCAGTCTTGAAGCGTGGAATCAGATTGGTCGGACCAGCGTTGAACAGACCTGAGCGCGGGAGCTTCTTGTTTTAGTTTCTGTCTGTACGCAGGGAGCAACAAAATGGAGCCTTATATGCATCGCGGAAGTTAGAAAAACAATGATCCAAGGTTTTACCAGCCCTGGTTGCGCAATCGATATGCTGATACAATTTAGGGAGTCTTGTTTTCAGATTAGCCTTGTTAAAATCCCCAGCTACAATGAATGCAGCCTCAGGATATGTGGTTTCCAGTTTGCAAAGAGACAAAGTTCATTCAGGGCCATTGATGTGTCTGCTTGGGGGGGAATATATACGGCTGTGATTATAATCGAAGAGAATTCCCTTGGTAGATAATGCCAATGTTAGATATTTCTGCACTGTCAGAGCTAGAAGCACAATTATTTTGCTGCACCCGCAATAAGATCTGCAGAAACACATGTATGTGACCAATACATTTGATTTGAAATGACACGTGACTACATTAGTCGGCCACTGCAGACCGACCGATCTACAGGTCACACGGAGTAGTCATTTAGGATGCCAGGTTATTTGTAGATCAGTCAGTCTGCAGTTGCCAAATGCACTTTAACTACCCCCTTTAATCGTGCACTGTTAAGAGTGTGACTCCGTAAGGATCCTTGGCTATTACTCCTCGCCTTGTTGGCTCCAATTGTCGCTGCGTGGCACAGAAATGGCCCGCGGGATGCTCTTATCCAGGTTATTAAACCGAATCAATTGAGACACTGCGCCATGGCTGGTCAATTAGCGTCCACTTCGTTAAGCTGTGATGAAGGACCAGAGAGGAGCATTCAGGATCGCCTTGTACCAGGCTGGTGAAATACAGTAACAGTAAAACCCTGTTCAGGTCCCAAATGTATTAAGTGTCTCTGAGTAGGAGTGCTGATTTAAAATAAATTTGGCCTTTTAGTCCACAAGATTGCATGGATGGTTGCAGCTGATCCTAGATCAGCACTCCCGTTCTGAGGCGCTTGATACATATGGCCCTTGGTATCTTTAAAGCTGTCTGGCTGTTTGTTAGTCATCTAAATACAGCCACTCTGGTGGCCGCTTTGTGTTTGCCTTGCACACCTTTGACAGATAAGAGGTGCCGTGTGTGTCACACACCCTCTCCTGATCCCTAACCTCATTGCTCCCCGCTACTGTATTGTGATATGGAAGGCAATACTAATGTGGCACAGTGTAGCCATGGCGACTTTGGCCGGGCCTTCTATGTATATTCTCACCAAGGCCCACGTTCTCTCAGTCATGTTGTCACATTCCGTATTCTGCAAATATCTTTCGTCGTTGAAATGGATCATTGTTTTGAATTGAGCTATAGCTTGACAACTCCATAGTCATTATGTAGTATTATATTACTTCCAGATGAATTTAGCCTCTTACTGAAACCAAGGGTTGCATTATACTAAGGATATATCAGTCAACATAATGTTGGTGTCTTTGCTTGAACTAAGCAGCACTGAAACCTTAAGGATGAAATACATTTTGTGGCTTGTGTACTGGAATCGTGAACGGTGTATGGGCCCGTGTACAT
Organism: Oncorhynchus nerka; assembly: GCF_034236695.1. NCBI lineage: Eukaryota > Metazoa > Chordata > Actinopteri > Salmoniformes > Salmonidae > Oncorhynchus > Oncorhynchus nerka. The sequence continues at coordinate 12,110,727 of NC_088416.1, forward strand.
AAATGTGGCACAAGTTAAACGCAACAGTTTCCTTGGCCTCCTGTTTGACTGACACTAGAGAAGCTTTTTGGACTTCGCAATACCTCACCATTGATTGGCTGATGTTTTTGGCGGCATAATCGGACTGCTTCCACAAATGCCACCACTTCTATTTTAGTTCAACATACCCTGTGCAAGACTTCACTGTAGAGCTAACCCCGGCTGGCTGTCTATGATCAGCTAACCGCTCTAACCACAGCTTTCATCTTCTCGTTCTTACTCACTTAACCACCTCGTAATGGTTGCTGGGTAGCTCAATGCCCACACTGTTGCCCCGTAATCGTTGGGAGTTGATTTTAGTCAGCCGCCGCGAATCAAAGGTACAGCGGGCACTTTGTGCCTGTGTGACCCGCTATGAAACGCTGGTTAAGCTCGCACGCATACCATCCACAGCCACTTCCTGTCTTAGCACAGCGAGCTAGCATAGCAATGTTGCGTTCAATCTGTGAGTCCTGGCTGCTCGCTCAGGCAGAAAGACCACAGTGAGTTTTTGGTGCCTCAATCCAAGGTCAGCAGTAGCAGTGTGTAATCTCAATTTCGGCTAGGGATAGCCTAGTGTGGAGTCTGGAATCAGAATTTAGCAATTGCTTTGATTCTTCTGCCATGAGCTGCAGAGGTTACTGAACATAGAAGAAAATTAAGTGGCAGTCAATACAAGGCAGTCCTTCAACACTTAATTTTGGGTGTTGTCGTTAATTATTCTTCCGTTACCTTATCTGACAGTGTGTTGATTTCCTCCTTTTACTGCTGCACCATATGTTGTAACTCCTTACATTCTTTGTAGGAGACTAAATCATAGTCTTTCTTCAAACTCTGTCTGCTCTATTATAGTTGATGAATGTACTTAACAACATTGACTTATTTTGGAAATGCCAAAGACACCAATTTGAAGGCATAGCTCTTAAAATCCCTACAGGATAGGCTAGATCAGCTACCTATATTAGGTGTGTGTGTGTGATTTTGTTTTTGTGCATTTTAGGCATATACTCCACTGAGCTTCTCGAGCATCAAGGAGAAAAACAGAACGTACTGTTTTAACAAGCATTCAGTTCCTTACGTCAGCATAGCAGCTCCTTTTCCCAAGGGCCTTGTTGTTTTCGCTCATCGAAAAGGGGAGTATTTGAATACACGTGTTTTGCAAGTGCGGCCAGGCCCAATTTAATGCTAATATGGCGGTGCCTGCTAAGCTGAGCGAACTGGCCAGGGAGCGGGGGCTTTAGTCCGCAAACATCATGGTCCCGCTGAGCCAGACCTTATGTCATGTCTCAGTTCGCCCCCCCCCCCCCCCCCTCAGTTGGACTGCAACGATCAGAAATGAAAGACCCTGATTTACATGTAATTGGGGCTACATAAACTCCACAACCCCCCAGCCCACCTCGACCCCCTTGACATTGCCTCCATGCTCCATCCACAGCTTAGTGGAGCAGCGAGTGTTTACAATTACAGACCTTCCCTGCTTTCCAAATTCTCTAGTAACTGTATACTCGTGCACTCCTCCCCATGCATTTAAAAGCATTGGGTTGGCATCAGCATGGGCTAGAGGGAGTTTACACCGTATTTCTTCCACCTTTTTAAATATATGAAGGGAAGGAAGCATGTGCACACTTGGGCAGAAGGATTGGGACGCAATCTACTTGCATGTAATGGGGTTACACACTTTCTACACTCATGATTCTTGGTTCCCACTCGTCGGATGGTCCTTCTGTTCTGTGCAATACGGTACAATACAGCATCTCTCTTGTATAAGGCAGAGGGAACAAGCGACGCGTGAGCTTAAAAGGTCAGGCCATCAGTGGGCGCAGACTGTCTGGCATCAGTTCAGTGTAGTCAGTTCCTTCTTTCACTTGTCTACTTGCCTCCAGCTCAGATAGTCCACTCCAATAAAACTCTACAGCCAAAGAATGTCAGCAAACGAAAAGCTTCCTGGATTTCCTTAGTTTGTTCAGTGAGCGGCATGTAAGTTGTGCATATTTACATGTAGGCCTAGTCTTTGCTCTTTATACTCTTCCTAAGCTCAAACACACATAATCTGCAAGGGCTTTTCCTCCTCCTCTTTCCCCCCTTTTCTCCCTGCCCCGGTCTCTGAGAGTTTCGCTGTTCTAATTAAAGAGCTGTTGCCCTCAGAAGTGTGCGCATGTCAGCGCTCACCCCCCCTGTGGGGTGGGCCAGGGCCGCTGCATTCCAGAAGCCTCGCTCTTACGCTCTCGCAGAGCTAAACGCAAAAGGCCTCATTTGAGTTTACGCTCCACTCCTCCCTTCCTCCTCCTATCTATTAGTAGTGGTTACTGTGGAGCTGAGGAATTTGGGTACATCACAATGCCAGTGCTGTGGGTATCCAACTGAAGGTAGTCCCCTCAGGCACGTGTGTGTGTGTGTTTGAGGAGAGAGGAAGAGAGTGAAAGATTGTTGAGAATGTAAAGTCATTATTTGTAAGATTTTTTTAAATGTATTTTTTCCCCCGGAAGGTTTCTGTGTCCTCTGACACTCCAAGATACTTTGCATCACTCCGGTGTAACCACGTATGGTTTACAGGAATGCAGACCAACCACACTGTCTAGAGCAGAGATCTGGATCTAGTCAGGCAGATCTCGTGAAACACATCTGTGATTACAAAACAAACCTGTACAGGAAAGTACTGAAGACATGCATTCCCTCCCCATTTGAGTTACCAGAGCTGATGAGGTTTTGGTGTCGGTGTGTTAAGGTTTCCACGGTTACCTAGGTTTTGCATTTCTATCAAAGGACCCACAAGTACAAATGTGAAGTTCATTGGAGCATATCAATTTGGGTGTCAAATGAAAGCTAAGAGTCTATATTTTGGGGAAATAAAGCCATAGATACATTTATCTCAAAAATCAGGCATAAGTAAAGGATTTGATTTCTGGATAAATAGATGGAAAATTGGCCTCAGAAAACATCTACCAGAAAAAGTATTAAGTATCAGAAATACATAATGTTGACGTAAAGACTTCTGATAACAACACTTATTTTTAGTTTTGGAGAATTTGTTTACCTTCTGTAAGTTTAAGAAATATTGTCTTGTGCCTAGTAATTCCGTTAACAAAAACCCACATCTTTAAGATATTTTCAATGTTCTCTTCCTCATGAGGAGGGAGGATGTTTGTAATGGTAGACCTACCAATTAATTATAATGATTTTACTGATGTCAATTTTGTTCATGAATTGTTAGGTGATTAAAACTTGTAATTCCAATACCAAATTGGTAACAGAATTGACTAATCTGTAACGGAATGACTTAAACTGAGTTGTCTACAATGGGAAATCATAATTGTTTTTTTACTGCTATGTTCGGCTCTTACCTTTTTTTTTCTTTGTCTTTCTGTTGTCTAGTGGTGAAACCAAGTGTGTTAAAACAATCTAAGCCTGGACAAGCCCTTCTTGTCTCTCTCTGGTTCTCTTTCTCACTCTCCAGTTAGTGTCACCACTTCCGGGTCTTACTGACGCCGATCTAAGAGCCCACTCTTTCCATTTACAAACATCCTCACCCACTGAGCACCGACTGACACTGGATGTCCATGGATGTTGAAATTTTGTCAGTCCTCACTTGATGTTAATGTCTACAGTTGGACTGGACTGGAACAAATCTGAACCTATCATAGACGTGTGTTTCACAAGTTTGGATAGTACAGTGAGTAGAGTACAGTACTGAGTAGTAGTGATAGGGGGGGAGGGGTCAATACATTTACATATTGGGCTATTATTTGTGACGATATATCATTTTCACAATACTGCAATATTATTTTGTGCTAGTTTGCTGTACCTGCACCAAAACTCCAGTATTTTTCCTTCATAGACTATTTGTTTTCTCATCTCTCTCTCGTCCCTCTGCAGCAGGCTGATGGTGAGCAATATGTTTGGAACGCAGTAAAATCACAGTATCGCAATACAAATAGAATCGCAATACATATTGGTACCGAGGTATCGTATTGTGAGGGCCCTGGCAATTCCCAGCCCTACAGTACAATATACTGTACTCTGCTCAGTAGGGCTAGGACTTGCCAGGGACCTCACAATAGGATACTATTACGATACTTCCGTGCCAATATACACTACCATTCAACATTTTGGGGTCACTTAGAAATGTCCTTGTTTTTGAAAGAGAGCACTTTTTTTGTCCATTAAAATAACATCAAATTGATCAGAAATACAGTGTAGATAGACACTGTTATTGTTGTAAATTACTATTGTAGCTGGAAACGGCTGATTTCTTTTTTTTTTTTAATGGAATGTCTACATAGGCGTACAGAGGCCCATTATCAGCAACCATCACTCCTGTGTTATAATGGCTGATTCTGATCAGTGTTAGCTAATCCAAGTTTATCATTTTAAAAGGTGAATTGATCATTAGAAAACCATTTTGCAATTATGTTAGCACAGCTGAAAACAGTTGTCCTGATTTAAAGAAGCAATAAAACTGGCCTTCTTTAGACTAGTTGAGTATCTGGAGCATCAGCATTCGTGGGTTCGATTACAGGCTCAAAATAGCCAGAAACAAAGATTTCTTCTGAAACACGTCAGTCTATTATTGTTCTTAGAAATGAAGGCTATTCCATGTGAGAAATTGCCAAGAAACTGAAGATCTCGTACAACGCTGTGTACTTCTCCCTTCACTGAACAGTGCAAATACCTATGATGAAAATTACAGCCCTCATCTTTTTAAGTGGGAGAACTTGCACAATTGGTGGCTGACTAAATACTTCTTTGCCCCACTGTGTGTGTGTGTATATATATGTATATATACTGTATCCTTCACTATATATTGCATATTAGCCGCTCTGTCACTGCTCATCTATATATTTTGTACTTATATATTCTCATTCCTTTACTAGATTGTGTGTATTAGGTTTTGTTGTGGAATTGTTAGATACTGTGCTCTGCTATGCTGCACTGTGATGTCCAAACTTGTGAAACATGAGAATGACATTCATATACATAAAAATGCATTTCTGTGTAGTATAGTTCAGGGACCCATGCTGCACTGTCATGGCCAAAAGTTTTTAGAATGACACAAATATAAATTTTCACAAAGTCTGCTGCCTCAGTTTGTTTGATGGCAATTTGCATATACTCCAGAATGTTATGAAGAGTGATCAGATGAATTGCAATTAATTGCAAAGTCCCTCTTTGCCATGCAAATTAACTGAATCCCAAAAAAGCATTTCAGCCCTGCCACAAAAGGACCAGCTGACATGTCAGTGATTCTCTAGTTAACACAGGTGTGAGTGTTGACGAGGACAAGGCTGGAGATCACTCTGTCATGCTGATTGAGTTCGAATAACAGACTGGAAGCTTCAAAAGGAGGGTGGTGCTTGGAATCATTGTTCTTCCTCTGTCAACCATGTTTACCTTCAAGGGAACAGGTGCCATCATCATTGCTTTGCACAAAAAGGGCTTCACATGCAAGGATATTGCTGCCAGTAAGATTGCACCTAAATCAACCATTTGTCGGATCATCAAGAACATCAAGGAGAGCTGTTCAATTGCTGTGGAGAAGGCTTAGGGGCGCCCAAGAAAGTCCAGCAAGTGCCAGGACCGTCTCCTAAAGTTGATTCAGCTGCGGGATCAGGGCACCACCAGTACAGAGCTTGCACAGTGAGGCAAAGACTTTTGGAGGATGGCCTGGTGTCAAGAAGGGCAGCAAAGAAGCCACTTCTCTCCAGGAAAAACAACAAGTACAGACTGATATTCTGCAAAAGGTACAGGGATTGGACTGCTGAGGACTGGGGTAAAGTCATTTTCTCTGAATCCCCTTTCCGATTGTTTGGGGCAACTGGGAAAAAACTTATCCGGAGAAGACAAGGTGAGAGCTATCATACGTCCTGTGTCATGCCAGCAGTAAAGCATCCTGAGACCATTCATGTGTGGGGTTGCTTCTCAGCCAAGGGAGTGGGCTCACTCACAATTTTGCCTAAGAACACAGCCATGAATAAAGAATGGTACCAACACATCCTCTGAGAGCAACCTCTCCCAACCATCCAGGAACAGTTTGGTGACGAACAATGCCCTTTCCAGCGTGATGGAGCACTTTGCCATAAGGCAAAATTGATAACTAAGTGGCTCGGGGAACAAAACATCGATATTTTTGGTCCATGGCCAGAACTCCCCAGACCTTAATCCCATTGAGAACTTGTGGTCAATCCTGAAGAGGCGGGTGGACAAACAAAAACCCACAAATTCTGACAAACTCCAAGCATTGATTATGCTAGAATGGTCTGCCATCAGTCAGGATGTGGTCCAGAAGTTAATTGACAGCATGCCAGGGCGGATTGCAGAGGTCTTGGAAAAAGAAGGGTCAACGCTGCATATATTGACTCTTTGCATCAACTTCATGTAATTGTCAATAAAAGCCTTTGACACTTGTGAAATGCTTGTAATTATACTTCAGTATACCATAGTAACATCTGACAAAAATATCTAAAGACACTGAAGCAGCAGACTTTGTGAAAATGAATGTGTCATTCTCAAAACTTTTGGCCACGACTAATTCCTTTACCAGGTGTAAATCCACGTCACTTAATTTAGTTCAATAACCAAAGTTATATAATTTTTCAAACTCAAGGTGCCATGTCATTCGGAGCAGATATTTAACAGTGTTAAGTTCTTCCGCTAAATTCGTTTTTGTAAATTTTTCAATTTAAGTTGTTAAAAGTAGTAATTTTGCATAGAGTTGTATGATTGGTTAACCTTTTTGAAATAAAAGTTTTTGTTTGGCATACATTTTAAAGTGATAAAACCGAGTCAAAGCGTATTTCCCTTACCATGGAATTGCCCTAAGGTTACTGGTCCTCAGCCCACTGCCAAATGTAGTTTTAATCTAGTTTGGATTTATCACATGTAGGCCTATAGATATGACTTTGTATACCGACTGTACAAATTTAGGCATGGTCTTTTTGGGGTAAGCTTTTTGTACCTGCTGCAATACTTAAAACTGAATGTGATGGCTTTGCCTCCAAGCTAGAACTGATGCTCTGAGTAAGCTACTGTTTGTCATGCACTGTTTCCTCTCTCGCGCGGCACATCCTTTTGTTCCCCTCTAGTTCTCTCTCTGCTTCCCTCCTTCCCCACTCTCTCGATTTAATAATCTCCATCTGCTCCAGATTTTGATGAGGGGGACCCCTCCCCATCCCCCAAGGAATCTGTTACTGCTCACTTTATATCCTGAAAATCCCTGACTTTCTGGAATAGATATGTGGCGGAGGGGTTACTCATTGCCACCAGATAGAAGTTTGGTTACAGAATAATTGAGGTTTGGATGACGTATGTCGTGTTAGGCAAACAGCATTATAGGGCTGCCTTGTACTGCCTCTGCACCGGATTCAACCTAAAGTCTTGCACTCCACACACAGGAGGTGGGGCTGACATGCTGGTTATGACAGGTTATGACAGGTGCCCAGCTGGAAATGACCCCAGGGATATTTCGTAACCTTATATGGCAGCAGAAATGTCACGATTCTTCTGGGATTCATTCTGCTTGTCTGGTGAGGATCATTAGAATGTCACTAGTCTGTGCCCATTTACTCTGTGTCCTTCGTCATCAACTATGCATCCAGCCCCAATCCAAGATCTACTATGCTTCCTATACTTTGGGCTATTTTCCAATGCATGTAGGTCAGCTTTTAGACATGATCACAAATCTCCTTATGATGAATAACGTATAAAGAAGCACGTCAAGTAGAAACGTGAACACTGCTCTAACGGAGTTGCAGCAGTCGATCAGTCTTTTCATTTAAATGAAATGTCGAAAGACACAAAGACTGTTGGAAGGATATGAATCAGACTGTCATTCAAATTTTTGCTACTTCCGTCCCTTCATGTAGAGCAGCAACAAGACGAAGGGAATTTTTAACAAGTGGGTTACCCAGTTTTCCTGCATGTAGGCGAAGGCATCTACACATGAAGGCCCCACTGCCAGCATACTCTTTGTTTTTTTTAGGATGAGACCAAGCCTGTGCAAGTACCCTAGGGCCAAGAGTTTTTTTCAGTAATCCATTTTCTTACTTTAAGAGCACAGCTATATGCTTTCACACATGGGTGTGGGGAGATGTGTCCCTTTCTGTCCAATGTGATCATTTATGGACAATATCTTTGTCCATTTAGGGGACCCTCTTTTGGTAGAGCCCCACAGGCAAACATTTAATATAACACCTTTTAGGAGCAGTAAACCATGGTTCTTAATTTAAGTGTTTATATAAGCCTAATTTAATCAAGAAGATGAGGGCTTTTGGATGGCTTTCTCTAGTCACTTTAAAATAACTAGAATACTAAGGCCTCAACAAAGGGGCTTCCTGAATCCATACAGAGCAGGAGCGTGTGCCCAAGGATTTGATTTTCTGGGTTACTGTTTTCTAGCAAAGTCGTCTAACTAGATCAGTGACTCAACTATGACATAATGAGATATTTTAGAATCTGTTGCAGTTTTGAGTTGTTCCTACAGCAGTGGTGATAGAGAGACAGTGGCTTATCATTGGAAGACCTGCTTGTCTGCCTTGTGCCTCTGCCTCCACAAAAAAGAACTTGTCAGTTGCCTTGGTAACCTTGCACATTAGATTGCCAGGGAGGCAGGCTTAGTATCATCATGTGGGTGAAGTTGAATGCTGGGACACTTTTCTATTAGTGGATGAAACATCATACACCAAGAACATTAGGAACACCTGCTCTTTCCATGACAGACTGACCAGGTGAATCCAGGTGAAAGCTATGCTCCCTTACTGATGTCACTTGCTAAATCGGCTTCAATCAGTGTAGATGAAGGGGAGGAGACCGGTTAAAGAAGGAGTTTTAAGCCTTGAGGCAATTGAGACATGGATTGTGTTTGTGTGCCATTCAGAGGGTGAATGGGAAAGATAAAAGATGTAAGTGCCTTTTTGAACGGGTATGGTAGTAGGTGCCAGGAGCACTGGTTTGAGTTTGTCAAGAACTACAACCCTGCTGGGTTTTTCACTTAACAGTTTCCCTGTGTGTGTCAAGAATGGTCTACCACCCAAAGGAAATCCAGCCAACTTGAAACAACTGTGGTAAGCATTGGAATCAACATGGGCCAGCGCATTCCTGTTGAATGCTTTTAATACCTTGTGGAGTCCATGCCCTGACGCTTTGAGGCTGTTCTGAGGGCAAAAGAGGGTGCAACCCAATATTTTATTTTATTTTACCTTTATTTAACTAGGCAAGTCAGTTAAGAACAAATTCTTATTTTCAATGACGGCCTAGGAACAGTGGGTTAACTGCCTCTTCAGGGGCAGAACGACAGATTTGTACCTTGTCAGCTTGGGGATATGAACTTGCAACCTTTCGGTTACTAGCCCAAAGACGATTTAGGCATAGAGAATTCCAAATGATGTCATAAAGACAGTAATAGTCCAATGCTCTAACCACTAGGCTACCCTGCCGCTGCCATTAGGTGTTCCTAATGTTTTGTACACTATGTATAAGAACATTTCTATATACTGGGGCATGATCAGAATTAGCTGTGCTGTATTTCCGAGCAGCCATGGTAACTGGCAAGAAGCGGCAACATCGCAAGACTCACAAACTGGATAATGACTATAGGATATTGTTTTATTTCTCACAATAGTTGGTTAATACAATGTTGAGAGCTCAGTTTGCCTGAAAGTAATGTGCCTATTACTGTCTTTTTGACATCATTTGGAATTCTCTATGCCGAAATCGTCTTTGGGCTACTTGTTATAAAGTTTGCCCCCAAATTATTTGTACACTTAGCGTTTTTTCATTCGAAGCACGTAATTGCCTGGAAATGCACTTTGACAACGGATCAGTGTGCTCAAAGGCACAGCAGATTCCCTCTAGTTAAGTCACTGCTGGATAATCGGGGCACAAGCTTAGAATTAAGAAGTCTGAGCAAACACACATTTGCACTAGCACACACAAACATGTATGCATGCACGCGCACACAGGCTCGCTTTCTCTCACTCACATACTCAAAACATGTCAGCTGGCAGTCATTTTCCCCATACACAAACAAATACAAGCCAAGTATAAGTAAAAGGGGGGAAATAATGAGAAATTAGCCTTAAGCCTGGGTCAGCCTCCGACCTAACCTGGGTCAGCCTCCGACCTAACCTGGGTCAGCCTCCGACCTAACTGCGCTAACCGCTGTGGCTCATGCAGGCTCTCACTGAGGTGTTGGCCCTCGCTGTGTAGCTTCAAACCATGCTGAGGTAAACAAAACAAAACGATAAAGCTCCTGTCTTGAGCTTATCAAAACAAGGAGATGCGCTATCATTAGAAGGGATGAATGTAACTCCTCCTACGGACTTCAACTGGGATGCTAACTACGTAATAATTCATTAGAAATGATTGGATTTATATAGTGCTTCTCCAGAGCTGAAAGCACTTTACATAGTAAGGGGGGAAACTCTCATCCTCCACCACACAGAAAATAAATGATTTTAGTTGAAACGTTGCCTTGAAATGAGAGTGGGTAATGCAGCTAAGTTAGCGTGGAGGGGCTAGGGCTGTGTCTTGAGTTGTTTTAAGAGGGGAAATTGACAGTGACTGCTTGGAGAGAGGAAAAGAGGGCATTGTTGCATTTTGGGCCGTGTCCCCAGGGCTACGGAGGGAGGGAGGGAGGGTGGGTGGTGGGTCGGGGTGGCGTTCCCCGCAGCGATTGTGTTTGGATGCGTGTGAGCTGGCCACATCATACCGCTCCATTTGGAAACCGTGGTTGTCTCGCAAACAAAAACTGGCAGCAAGAGGGAGAAGCTTAAGGCAATGGAAGATGTGTACTCTTAAGCGGAGAGGAAACTGGGAAAGAGACGCGTAGGAGCAGATGTTGGGGATAGGGAGCAAGGCATTTGGGGGAAAAATTTCTACCAAAGCTGAATCACAATGCCTACCGCAGGTACAGTACTTTTACCCACCGGGCACCTCAGTATGTCATGTTGACACAGCGTCATCACTTTGTAATGCGTTATTGGCCCATGTGCAACAACCAATCCAGCCTCTCCTTACCATCTGGTCCTGTGTGGCTCAGCTGGTAGAGAATGGTGCTTGCAATGTCAGGATTATGGATTCGATTCCTGGGGCCACCAATACATCAAATGTATGCACACATGTCTGAAAGTCGCTTTGGATGAAAGCGTCTGCTAAATGGCATATATTACTAGAATGTGTTCACTGGTGCAGAATTGCATCACTTGAGCATCGGCACTTAAGAAGTCCATTTTAGCCTCAATATTAAGATTATTCACCTTTTTTTCCCCCCTCATTCCCACAGCTATGCTAGTATCGTACGTCAGATATCACAGTCAGTGAACACCATTTTGAAATGTCGCTTTTGGCATTAAATCGGATTAACAGATGGAGTATTTTAAGACGTCTCTCATTAACGAGTCACGAGTGCGCAGTCTGCGCACGTCCTCGATGAGGGGAGCCAGCCTGGGTTTTATATGCGTGGAATCCCCCCTCCTTTTCCCAGGTGGCTTGTGCTATCTGAGATGCCTAGAATCAGGCCAGAAGGCTTAAAGCGAGAGATGGAGAAGCTGAGAGACTGCAAAAGATCAAGAGAAAGAGATTGAGGGACAGAGTTAAGGAGAGATGTGGGGAGAGACCGAGTGAGAGAGGCGGCTAGAGAAAGATAGAAACGGAAAGGCTAAAGAGTGAGAGAGAGAGAGAGAGAGAGGGAAAGCGAGCAGGAGAGGGCGGCATCCAGAGACCCAATGGGAGACCGAGAGAGAGATGGGGACAGAGAGTGACAGAGGGATAGAGAGAAAGAGGAAGGCCTGGCTTGACACTGACCAGGGCAGACATTTATCACCTAATTAACAATTGTCTCATCTGCATTCTCTCCACCATGCCAGCAAAGCCAGGGGTATGGGGGGCTCACACCGCCCAGGCTAAATGTACACTAGCCACAGTGCTTTAGAGGCATGACCCTTAGAGCCTGCCACAAATGTAGCCTGGTCCCAACACCGTTTGTTCTAAGTTGGCCAGACAGCACAAACAAATATCTGGGATCAGGCTAGTCTGAACAGGCTCAGGATATGATTCATGGCATGTTACAACATAACATTGAGTTAAAGGTCAAATTAAGTTAGATTAAATTAAATTAAATGTTACTAACAAGTCCAACAATGCAGTTCAAGAAATAGAGTTAAGAAAATATTGACTAAATATACTCAAATAAAGTAACAAGAAAATTACATAATAATAATGAGGCTATATACAGGGGGACCGGTACCAAGTCAATGTGTAGGGGTACAGGATAGTCGAAGTAATTTGTAGCTGTGGGTAGGGGTAAAGTGACTATGGATAGATCATAAACAGCGAGTAGCAGCAGTGTAAAAACAAAGGGGGGAGTGAATGTCAATAGTCGCACTACCTTCTAGCGCCTTACGGTCGGAGGTCGAGCAGTTGCCAAACCATGCTTAATGATGGTTTTGGAGACGTGGGTGAACGGAGAGTAGAGGGGGCTAAGCACGCACCCCAGATGGACCCCCGTGTTGAGTATCAGCGTGGCAGTTGTGTTGTTGCCTACCCTTACCACCTGGTGCCGGTCCTTTAGGAAGTCCAGGATCCAGTTGCAGAGGGAGGTGTTTAGTCCCAGGGTCCTTAGCTTAGTGATGAGCTTTGAGGACACTATGGTGTTCAACGCTGAGCTGTAGTCAATGAACAGCATTCTCACATAGGTGTTCTGTTTATCTAGGTGGGAATGAGCAGTGTGGCTTGCATTGAGATGTCGTATTCTTTAGATTTGTTGGGGCGGAATGCGAATTGGAGTGGGTCTAGGGTTTCCCGGATGATGGTGTTGAAAGGCTGGTCATGGCTTACATCAAAGCACTTCATTGCTACCGACTGAGTGCTACAGGTTGGTCTTTTAGGCATGTTACATTTGCTTTCTTGGGCACATGGACTACGGTGGTCTGCCTGAAAGATGTAGGTATTACAGACTCAGTAAGGGAGAGGTTGAAAATGTCACTTGCCCGTTGGTCCGCGCATGCTCGGAGTAAACTTAATCCGTCTGCGGTCTTGTGAATGTTTACCTGTTTAAAGGTCTGGCTCACATCGGCTACGGAGAGCGTGACCACACAGTCGTCCGGAAGAACTGGTGTTCTCATGCATGCTTCAGGGTTGCTTGCTTTGAAGCTTGTATTGAAGGCATAAAGCTCATCTTGTAGGCTTGCGTCACTGGGCTGCTCGAGGCTGGGTTTCCCTTTTGTAGTCCATAATGGTTTGCAAGCCCTGCCACATCCGACGACCGTCAGAGACTATGTAGTATGATTCAATCTTAGTCTTGTATTGACGCTTTGCCTGTTTGGTGGTTCGTCTTTGGGCATAGCGGGATTTCTTATAAGTGTCTGGATTAGTGTCCCGCTCCTTGAAAGCGGCAGCTCTCATATTCCAGTCTGTTCTATTAAAACAGTCCTGTGGCATAGCTTCTGTGTCATCTGACCCCTTCCGAATTGAGCGAGTCACTGGTACTTAGGTCTTGATTACTAAACATTGGTTTATTGTATGCACACCCACACACAGGCTTTATTTGCCCTGTTAACTGAAGGTGTACCCAGCCCCCGGAGCCATGACCATCTCGAAGGTGGAAACAGTACAGGTGCATACACCTCTAACTCCAGGCCATCAGACTGTTAAACAGTCACCACTAGCCAGCCTCTGCCTAGTACCCTGCCCTGAACCTTAGTCATTTTTTCTAGCCGGCTACTGCCCGCTTACTCTACCCTGCACCTTAGAGACTGCTGCTCTATGTACATAGTCATTGAAGACTGGTCAATTTAATAATGTTTACACACTTTTACCCACTTTATATGTATAATGCATTTGCAAAGTATTCAGACCCCTTGACTTTTTCCACATTTTGATACGTTACAGCCGTATTCGAAAAATACATTTAAAAAATAATCATCCTCAATCTACACACAATACTCCATAATGGCAAAGTGAAAATAGGTTTTTAGACATTTTTGCTAATTTATTAATAAAGTATTCAGACACTTTGCTATGAGACTCGAAATTGAGCTCCGGTGCATACTGTTTCTGTTGGTCATCCTTGAGATATTTCTACAACTTGGAGTCCACCTGTGGTAAATTCAATTGATTGGACATGATTTGGAAAGGCACACACCTGTCTATATAACGTCCCACAGTTGACAGTGCATGTCAGAGCAAAAACCAATGAGGTTGAAGGAATTGTTCGTAGAGCTCCAAGACAGGATTGTGTCGAGGAACAGATCTGGGGATGGGTACCAAAAATGTCTCCAGCATTGAATGTCCCCAAGACCACATTGGCCTCCATCATTCTTAAATGGATGAAGTTTGGAACCACCAAGACTCTTCTTAGAGCTGGCTTCCCGGCCAAACTGGGCAATCGGGGGAGAAGGGCCTTGTTCAGGGAAGTGACCAAGCACCCAATGGTCACTCTGACAGAGTTCCTTCCAGAATGATGACCAGCTCCGCAGCAATCTACCAATCAGACCTTTATGGTAGAGTGGCCAGATAGAAAGCAACTCCTCGGTAAAAGGCACGTGAAAGCCGACTTGGAGTTTGCCAAAAGGCACCTAAAGACTCTCAGACCATGAGAAGCAAGATTATCTGGTCTGATGGAACCAAGATCTGGAAAAAACGGGCACCATCCCTACGGTGAAACATGGGGGTGGCAGAATCATGCTTTGGGGATGTTTTTCAGCGTCAGGGACTGGGAGACTAGTCGGGATCGAGAGAAAGATGAATGAAGCAAAGTACAGAGAGATCATTGATGAAAACCTGCTCCAGAGTGCTCAGGACCTCAGACTGAGCGAAGGTTCACCTTCTAACAGGACAACGACCCTAAGCACTCAACACAGGAGTCGCTTCAGAACAAGTCTCAATGTCCTTGAGTGGCCCAGCTAGAGCCCGGACTTGAACCCAATCAAATATCTCTGGAGAGACCTGTAAATAGCTGTGCTGCGATGCTCCGCATCCAACCTGACAGAGCTTGAGAGGATCTGCAGAGAGGAATGGGATGAACTCCCCAAATACAGGTATGCCAAGCTTGTAGCATCATACCCAAGAAGAATCAAGGCTGTAATCGCTGCCAAAGGTGCTTCAACAAAGTACTGAGTAGAGGATCTGAATACTTATGTACAATTTATTTTTAATACATTTGCAAAAATGTCTAAACCTGCTTTTGCTTTGTCATTATGTGTAGATTGATCTGGGGGGAAAAAACAATTTAATCAATTTTAGAATCAATCAGTCAATCCAATGTATTTATATAGCCCTTCGTACATCAGCTGATATCTCAAAGTGCTGTACAAAAACTCAGCCTAAAACCCCAAACAGCAAGCAATGTAGGTGTAGAAGCACAGTGGCTAGGAAAAACTCCATTGAAAGGCCTGAACCTAGGATGAAACCTATAGAGGAATCCGGCTATGAGGGGTGGCCAGTCCTCTTCTGGCTGAGCCGGGTGGAGATTAGAACAGAACATGGCCAAGATGTTCATAGATGACCAGCAGGGTCAAATAATAATTATCAGCGGTTGTCGAGGGTGCAACAGGTTGGCACCTCGGGAGTAAATGTCAGTTGGCTTTTCATAGCCGACAATGGAGAGTATCTCTACCGCTCCTGCTGTCTCTAGAGAGTTTAAAACAGCAGGTCTGGGACAGGTAGCGCGTCCAGTGAACAGATCAAGGTTCCATAGCCGCAGGCAGAACAGTTGAAACTGGAGCAGCAGCACGACCAGGTGGACTGGGGACAGCAAAGGGTCATCAGGCCAGGTAGGCATGGTCCTAGGGCTCAGGTCCTCTGAGAAAGGGAGAAAGAGAGAGCGAATTAGAGAGAGCATACTTAAATTCACACAGGACACCTGATAAGTCAGGAGAAATACTCCAGATATACAGACTGACCCTAGCCCCCCAACACAAACTATTGCAACATGAATATTGGAGGCTGAGACAGGAGGGGTCAGGAGACACTGTGGCCCCGTCTGACGATACCCCCGGACAGGGCAAAACAGGCAGGCTATAACCCCACCCACTTTGCCAAAGCACAACCCCCACATATACCCCCACTCATAGTTTTGATGTCTTCACTATTATTCTACAATGTAGAAAGTAGTACAAATAAATAAAAATCCTGGAATGAGTAGGTGTCAACTTTGACTGGTACTGTACATAGAAATAAAAAAGTTAAACAATGCACATTCCATTAAAAATAAAGAAATGTAAGAAATATATCAGAACTAGCAATGTCAGAGACCGGGAATATAAACAAACAAACATCTGCAAATCTGTTTTTGACCAATAAACATTGATTTGAATGTACAGCATAACATTTGAGTTAACTAATATGAGCCTGAAGTCCGGTTAGGTCTTTGATCTGAGCGTATGTTTTAGTACATAAGTTCGCTAAATTTGCTCTATTAGCTGAACGTGTTTCTTGTTAGTGATTTGTAGCATGTTAACTCATTTTGAGTACGTTTTTAAATCAGATCAGGCCATTGATGACACTGAAAGTCTGTTTACTGGGTACACAAGCTAGGCTTACATTTAGACTTCGCTAGTTAATGTTTTTAGCTAATATTCAGAGAATTGACTCTAGTAGTCCAGCCTGAGAACAAAGTTGCAAAACTCAAAACTATTCAGCCCCACAAAGTTTAGTTAAAATATTTTTGCTGTTAATTCAAAATACATAAATTATGAGCTCTACAAAGTCTAAATGGCTTAGAATAGAAGGACGCGTAGTTTAAACCTGGGTTGAGTTTTTGGACCAACAAGGGGCTTGTTTTGGCCGAAATGCTTGGTATGTCAGTGCATTCCGGTGTCAATGGGATATGTGGGGGTTGAAAGCCCTGTGGCTCTCTACAATGCACCAGGAATGTGTGGAGAGCCAAATAAATGGCCATTTTGGAGAGGAATAGCACAGATAATGGTCAACCCTTGCTATCAGCAACTGGAATTCGCTGTAAAGTTTGGAGTGGAAAGGTCCTTCTGATGTTGGTTTTTGTGAGGGTTTTACGAGATAGGGTTTGGTCAGTGAGCGTGTGAAGTATACTGTGTGTGTGTTTTGTGGCCTATTATATACAGTCTCACTTCAACTGAAGTGTTTAAATAGGCCTATTCTAATTAGACTACATTTTCTGCTTATTAAAAGTTATTACTAATTATTAACATTAAGTATTTAAAGAAATATTAATTTTGTTGCGCAGTTGTACAATATACAGAGAAGAAAAGAGACCGCTTTGGTGTGTGCGTGCATGGTTGGAAATTATTTATTTGGCTGGTTTAGCAAAATGTCTCATCTCGATACGGCTCCACACTAGTCCTAGAAAACTGTGTGTGTGTTATTGGGGAGGAAAACAAATCCTTTTTGTGTTTATCCTTAATTGGATTAGTTGCGATTAGAGTGCTGTCCCTGTGTGGCCTGGCACAATTAGCCCGTTTACCCCAACGACAGATCCGGGATCGGTTCTGCCTATGCCAATCCTAACCTTAACTATTACAAGGTGATAAACAATAATGGCCCGGATCTGTCCTTTTTAAATGTGACTTTCACAAACACCCACTCGGTGAGTTCATCAGTCGACCATAGCATTATGTCATGAATCGGCTGACCAGCTAAGATGCCTGAAAGCAGTTAAAATAATCCAGATCAAATCAAACAACAGGAAATGTATCGCAGTTGAGTAGCTTAAGACTTTATAGAAAACAGGTTCCGGTACTGGTCTACTGTTAAAGGCATGAGTGCATCCCAAATCACACCCTTCTCCCAAAATATTGCACTTAAGCCCTATTCAGCTTTAAAGCCACAATCCGCACAACTGAGTACCTAGCCAAATAATGTGCAGTTATTTATCTTCTTTTGCTGGCCTTTGTTTCACCCTGCTCCTGTGAAAGTTTGTTAGATGTGCATCCACTTTATTTTTACTGATAGCTTATTTATAGGGATGCACGATATATCGGAATCGGACGATATTACCTAAAAATGTCAACGTTGGCCTGATGTCTAGTTTAACGCCGATATGCAAAACCGATGTCATAGCTGACGTGCATACCTATACAACGTAGGTACATGTCTTAATGACGCCATGTAAAGTTAGCGCTACACGTGCAACACAGCATTCCTAACCTAGCCCACAATGTCTGCTGTGTGGATCGAGCAGTCAACAAGTCGAGCAGTCATTTGAAAGAGTAAGACCATTTCAGTGAAACAACTCAGGCAAAATCCATTAACGCCAAGATAATGGAATTCAGTGCCCTTGACAATCAACCGTTCTCTGTTGTGGGTGATATTGGCTTTCGCCGACCGGTTGAGCATCGGTACACACTACCACGTGCTATTTTTCAGATGTTGCATTTCCGGATTTGCACAGTAATATCATCACTGCTATTAGCTTCACGATTGACATGTGGACCAGCGATATCAGCCCCATGAGCATGCCGTGTCTGACAGCACATTGGGTCGTCGAGGATTTCGTACTGAAAGTCGCATTGCATGCTTATGAATGTGCTGGTTCTCATACCACTGCTGCCATTTCAATGGCATTTGAGAACATATTTGAAACTTGGAAACATGAACACACTAGCTAGCTCCATTCAATCAACTTACTGGAGAAATAAGCTCATCAACTGCACCTGCAGCAGACGTGATAGCCTCTGTCATGGCATTGAAACACCTGCTCAACTAAACTGCCAACACAGGCTGTGAACAAGCGATTCGGTGACATTCTCTCTTTACTGTATCTCCACCGTGCTCGATGCTATGTACAGACAAAAAAAACAGGGTTTACGTTACATGGACACAGTAACAATGCACACCATGGAAGAGCGGCCACGGACAGACAGCTGAAACTTCACTGCTTGACATGTATGATGAAATCCTGGTTGAGAATGAAACGACTGAACAACGAAACAGCACAGCAAGTAAGTGAAATAAATGGGTTTTGATTGTCCCCATTACCAGGAAAACATAGTGGTTCCTCAAAGTTGCAAGCTTACACCGCGGGACTTAGAGGTACCCAGCGTCACGGCTTCATTGCTCCAGACCACCGCAAGGGGGAGTTGGAGCACTCGTTATGCATTTGGGTCTCAAGGTTTTTATATGACAAATCATATCGAGTGGTTCCAATGACGAATTTGACTCGAGCCACCCATCTCTGGTAACTTTCTTCAGCAAAGATGGCTGACAAAGCATTACGGTGGAAGCAAATGTAAGTAGTTAAAACGTCATAACGAGTCAAGTAAAAATGTACAATTGAGAGGAATATGTTAGTTAATGAAGAGAGAATTGTTTGTGCATATTTCTTTGTCGAGGTTCATTTACGAAAATCGCGATTTAGTAAGTTATGTCATAACACCTGAGTATGAATTTGTAATTTGTGGTGTTTAATCTTTTAGGGACTCCTGAGAGAATATACCTAGCTAAAGCATTTACTGCAAATTGAATGTACAATTGTTTTGCCTTATATTTGCCATACAATACAGCTGAAGTAACAAACTCAGCAAAAAAAGAAACCGTCTTTCAAAAATCATTTGTAAAAATCCAAATAACTTCACAGATCTTCATTGTAAAGGGTTTAAACACTGTTTCCCATGCTTGTTCAATGAACCATAAATAATTAATGAACATTCACCTGTGGAACGGCTGACAGACGGTAGGCAATTAAGGTCACAGTTATGAAAACTTAGGACACTAAAGAGGCCTTTCTACTGACTCTGAAAACACCAAAAGAAAGATGCCCAGGGTCCCTGCTCATCTGCATGAATGTGCCTTAGGCATGCTGCAAGGAGGCATGAGGACTGTAGATGTGGCCAGGGCAATAAATTGCAATGCCCGTACTGTGAGACGCCTAAGACAGCGCTACAGGGAGACAGGACGGACAGCTGATCGTCCTCGCAGTAGCAGACCACATGTAACACCTGCACAGGATTGGTACATCCGAACATCACACCTGCGGGACAGGCACAGGATGGCAACAACAACTGCCCAGTTACACCAGAAACGCACAATCCCTCCATCAGTGCTCAGACTGTCCGCAATAGCGAGGCTGGACTGAGGGCTTGTAGGCCTGTTGTAAAGGCAGGTCCTCACCAGACATCACCGGCAACAATGTCGCCTATGGGCACAAACCCACCGTTGCTGGACCAGACAGGACTGTGCTCTTCACTGACGAGTTGCGGTTTTGTCTCACCACGGGTGATGGTTGGATTTGCGTTTTATCGTCAAAGGAATGAGCGTTACACCGAGGCCTGTACTCTGGAGCGGGATTGATTTGGAGGTGGAGGGTCCGTCATGGTCTTGGGCGGTGTGTCACAGCATCATCGGACTGAGCTTGTTGTCATTGCAGACAATCTCAACTCTGTGTGTTACAGGGAAGACATCCTCTTCCCTCATGTGGTACCCTTCCTGCAGGCTCATCCTGACATGACCCTCCAGAATGAGCAGTATGACTGATTTCCTGCAAGACAGGATTGTCAGTGTTCTGCCATTGCCAGCGATCCCGATCTCAATCCCATTGAGCAAGTCTGGGACCGGTTGGATCGTAGGGTGAGGGCTAGGGCCATTCCCCCCAGAAATGTCTGGCAACTTTAAGGTGCTTTTGGGGAAGAGTGGGGTAACATCTCACAGCAAGACCTGGCAAATCTGCTGCCATTTTGTTCAGGGACACATTATTCCATTTCTGTTAGTCACATGTCTGTGGTACTTGTTCAGTTTGTCTCACTTGTTGAATCTTATGTTCATACAAATATTTACACGTTTGCTGAAAATAAACGCAGTTGACAGTGAGAGGACGTTTCTTTTTTTGCTGCGTTTAGCTACCTAACTATTTATTTGCTTATTGTGTACTGGAGGATAAAAATAACTGTATGCTTATGGATGTGTAGCTAGCTACAGTGTGAGTCTGATCTGTGTATGAACCCTAAAACTTTAGGTTCTGAACTAATATTCATACCAATCTATGAACCTCACCACTTACTTCCTTACTTCATTTGCACACACTGTATACAGATTTTTCTATTCTGTTATTGACTATGTATGTTATCCCATGTGTAACTGCGCTGTTGTTTTTGTCGCACTGCTTTGCTTTATCTTGGCCAGGTCGCAGTTGTAAATGAGAACTTGATCTCCAATGGCCTACCTGTCATAGTTGTTGTATCGACTTCAAGTCTGAATGGCATTAATGAAGCCTATGGATTGAGTAGAATGTAATAACTTTGTGCCAGGGATGCAAGTCCTTTACATGTACTGTAGTTACTACCACGCATGAGATCCCCACATTGTAGCCTGTATATTGAATATATTCACTGATCATGTACTCTTCCTTGGCAAATAAAGGTGCGGTTCAGGTACGAATCTCTGAGACATTATTTTTCAGTCATATTCAGCACCAAGTGTATCAAACTCCATTCTTTGAGTGATGCTGTGTCTGCATGTACAGTTGAATTCGGAAGTTTACATACACTTAGGTTGGAGTCAATAACTTGTTTTTCAACCACTCCACCAATTTCTAGTTAACAAGCTATAGTTTTGGCAAGTTGGTTAGGACATCTACTTTGTGCATGACACAGGTAATTTTTCCAACAATTGTTTACAGACAGATTATTTCACTTATAATTCACTGTATCACAATTCCAGTGGGTCAGAAGTTTACATACACTAAATTGACTATGCCTTTAAACAGCTTGGAAAATTCCAGAAAATTATGTCATGGCTTTAGAAGCTTCTGATTGACATCATTTGAGTCAATTGCAGGTGTACCTGTGGATGTATTTCAAGGCCTACCTTCAAACTCGGTGCCTCTTTGCTTGACATGATAAAAAACGAGGAAGGAAGAGGGGGTGGGGAGAGAGGTGTAGAAGACAAAGGAAAATGGTAAAACAGAGGACCAGGGAAGACAGCATATTATTAAGGAATTACAGTGCTACCCTAATATTCTCTCAGTTCATCACAATTACATAGTGTATTTTGCAGTGTCTCCTAACCAGACTTGGACTCCCAGTCGGTCCGAAGGTTATCTTAAGAGCGGGTGAGGTGGCGATGACGGGACTGGCTTCCTCTCTCACATCAAAACATACCTGCAGATGAGAGACAGATGAATAGAGCGAGAGAATGATTAAGCTTTGTTGGGTTTTTTTGTTCTAACACAGTCTGTCATCATAATCATCAGGAGGTGAAATGCAGAACTGACCTTGGATCATTAACCTGTTGCGTCGAGCAATCCTGTATCCGGGAGCGTAATTATAGCCTCAAGCTCATTACCATAACGCAACGTTAACTATTCATGAAAATCGCAAATGAAATGAAATAAATATATTGGCTCACAAGCTTAGCCTTTTGTTAACAACACTGTCATCTCAGATTTTCAAAATATGCTTTTCAACCATAGCTACACAAGCATTTGTGTAAGACTATTGAGCATTGCATTAAGCCTAGCATTCAGCAGGCAACATTTTCACAAAAACAAGAAAAGCATTCAAATAAAATAATTTACCTTTGAAGAACTTCGGATGTTTTCAATGAGGAGACTCTCAGTTAGATAGCAAATGTTCAGTTTTTCCAAAAAGATTATTTGTGTAGGAGAAATCGCTCCGCTTTGTTCATCACGTTTGGGTAAGAAAAAACCCAGAAAATTCAGTCATTACAACGCCAAACTTTTAATATCGACAGAAACATGGCAAACGTTGTTTAGAATCAATCCTCAATCCTCAAGGTGTTTTTCACATCTATTCGATGATAAGTCATTCTTGGCAGTTTGGTTTCTCCTCTGAAGCAAATGGTAAAATGCACGCAGCTGGAGATTGCGCAATAATTGCAACGGAGGACACCAAGCGGGGCACCTGGTAAATGTAGTCTCTTATGGTCAATCTTCCAATGATATGCCTACAAATACGTCACAATGCTGCAGACACCTTGGGGAAACGACAGAAAGTGTAGGCTCATTCCTTGCCCATTCACAGCCATATAAGGAGACATTGGAACAAAGCGCATTCAAAATCTGGGGCATTTCCTGTTTGAAATTTCATCTTGGTTTCACCTGTAGCATCATTTCTGTGGCACTCACAGATAATATCTTTGCAGATTTGGAAACGTCAGTGTTTCCTTTCCAAAGCAGTCAATTATATGCATAGTCGAGCATCTTTTTGTGACAAAATATCTTGTTTAAAACGGGAACGTTTTTTTATCCAAAAATTAAAAGAGCGCCCCCTATATCGAAGAAGTAAACTCTGGGACTACTGCATCTCTCTATTTCAATGTAAAGTGTCTCTTTAATAATACTTCCTGTATAATATCCCTTATAACAAATCATGATAACATTGGCTAGATAGATGCATGTGACAATAGCAGGATCTTATCAAGGATAACGTCACAAATGAATACATAAATACCACTCGAAGCTTGATGAGTTGATCATTTGAATCAGCTGTGCGGTGCTAAGGCAAAAACAAAAATGTGCACCCCTTTGAGTACCCATTCCCAGGACTGAGAACCACTGCTCTTTGTTGGTACCTCTTAAACTGTAGACAGGCTTTCACAGCTCTGTATCTGAGGACAGAAAACCTCACACGAAATAGACTACACAAAAGTACATGCTCTATCCAGAATAGCCTACTCTCTCACTTTGATAGCCGTGCCTGCTATCATTTCACCCTCCTCCAAAAAAGACAAATGTTTGCCATTATCAAGAGTGGCACTTTGGCTAAAACAATATCCTACGTAGTGTGGGAGGACTGCACCTAAAAACGCTGGAGACTCATAATTAAATGAAGAGCGTGCATGTATATGTCGTTACCAAAAGACGAGGAGTCAGTGGTAGGGTTCACATGACGTTGCAGCACAGCAAGATTCTCAGTAGACGGGGCATGGGATGTCAGGAACAGTGACCCCATTGTCAGTGTTTCCAGATTATCCTCCTGATAAAGCAGGTCCTCCACCTGCTGAATCTGGAATGTTCAAAATAAACATATGTATTAGTGATTATACATTTAGCAGCAACAGGGGCTTAATAGTCCAGTGAAAATGGCTGCGTGTTTGTGGTGTAAATCTTAAAATTAGCAGCTGACATCTTAAGTTTTTTTTTAAAGAATGCATGTGAGACGGGTTCCATGTACAACAAGACAGGCAGAGAGGAAGAGACAAAAATAACACAACAGTTTAATTACCTCTGATTGGGGACACTTTTGCCAGCAATAAAGCTTCCACGGCCTGTTCCTTGTACAGTGAACATACATCTGGCAATATCTACATTTTCGACCCCTTGATCAGCTTGCACTCTGAAAGTAAAGGAAATATCATATTTTTTGTAGATATGAAAACAATAACTGAGATCTGACCGTTCAATCTAAATTAGCAGATGTCATTTTCAGTATACGTCAATACAGCACCGAAAGCTCAACACCAGTCTGGTATTGTGGCTCAAATCAAATCAAATCAAATCAAATTTTATTTGTCACATACACATGGTTAGCAGATGTTAATGCGAGTGTAGCGAAATGCTTGTGCTTCTAGTTCCGACAATGCAGTGATAACCAACAAGTAATCTAACTAACAATTCTAAAACTACTGTCTTATACACAGTGTTAGGGGATAAAGAATATGTACATAAGGATATATGAGTGAGTGATGGTACAGAGCAGCATACAGTAGATGGTATCGAGTACAGTATATACATATGAGATGAGTATGTAGACAAAGTAAACAAAGTGGCATAGTTAAAGTGGCTAGTGATACATGTATTACATAAGGATGCAGTCGATGATGTAGAGTACAGTATATACGTATGCATATGAGATGAATAATGTAGGGTAAGTAACATTATATAAGGTAGCATTGTTTAAAGTGGCTAGTGATATATTTACATCATTTCCCATCAATTCCCATTATTAAAGTGGCTGGAGTTGGGTCAGTGTCAATGACAGTGTGTTGGCAGCAGCCACTCAATGGTGGCTGTTTAACAGTCTGATAGCCTTGAGATAGAAGCTGTTTTTCAGTCTCTCAGTCCCAGCTTTGATGCACCTGTACTGACCTCGCCTTCTGGATGATAGCGGGGTGAACAGGCAGTGGTTCGGGTGGTTGATGTCCTTGATGATCTTTATGGCCTTCCTGTAACATCGGGTGGTGTAGGTGTCCTGGAGGGCAGGTAGTTTGCCCCCGGTGATGCGTTGTGCAGACCTCACTACCCTCTGGAGAGCCTTACGGTTGTTCATTAGGTGATGGGAAATATGCAATTTGCATACAAAATAATATACTTATTACCTTCCTTGAAAATCCATCTATACCGCCAACGATGACAATGTTGTATCTTGAAAAAAAGCATTGGAATTAAAAGTGAAATGTTTAACCTATTAACCTGCTTCGTTATTTATGTATTACCAGTTGATGAACAACTCCAATTTCATACATCATTGAACATTTGTCTACGAATAAGTAAGAATACAAAAGTGAATAACTTTGATTTGGAGACATTATACATCTTAGTACCTTATCAATTTATGATTTATATCAATTTGGATGAGAGACTGGAGCAGGAACAGGGTATTTTTGCCGAGCAATGCAACGAAGCTGGATCATTCTGGCAATGATACCTGCACCATCTACACGCTGCAAAGACTCCCTAACTCTTCACCATTGTACTCGAAGGCCCATTGCTTGGTGTCTTCCATTGACCACTCTTCATCTGACATATCAGAAAGCATTTCCTGATAGACGGTGTTCTTTCATCCTTCTGTAAAAAAAAGCTTACCGTTACTGTCAGGAAATACGATTATATATCGACTATGAAACACATAGGACATGGCCTGCTTATGAGTTGCCATGAAAGAAAGTTATATGAATTCAACTGAAAATGGCGAGAATAGGCATTCGTAGCGAAATGTTTTTGGTTAGCTTGAGAATACTAATTGCATTATTTATCATTCTACAGTATGTATATCTATGTAATATAGTAGAATGTTAGGAACCGACACTGAATCGTAGGAGCTAACTACTAGCTATGGAGAAGTTGGACGGAAGAACGCCCAGTGCTGCTTACCTGAGATGCCATCATCACACAGTCCTTCGTAAGGTGTCTGCTATGACTTTCTTTGTGTCGGAAAGATGTATTTTCAAAAACATTTTTTGTTCTCAATATTTTTTGTGAATAAAATACATAAAGCTTTGCACTCTATTACAAAATATTTGATTGCACTTTCTTTTTTTTTTCTTTTTTTTACTTTGAAGCTTCATTTTGCTTTCAGAAATTATTTTTGATTGAAAATAAAAGTTTTGCTCTTGATAAAAATACATCAATTTGTTGGGGAGGGGGGGATAATAGCTGAACAATGGACTATTCAACCTTTACTAAAGAATAGTCTAATAGCCGAACTAGGTGTGAGGGGGGAAAATACGTCCTATCACCGACCAGATTTGCCCTAACGACCAAGGGGGAGTTAGAGCACTGATTATGCTTTTGGGTCCCAATGCACTTCGGTGTCTCTAACTGGCAATGAATGGGCAATATAAACCAAATAATAAACTGATATTTGTGCACGACTTCAAATGAAACCAGCAGGGAGCAGGTTTCAAACCCGAATATGGCCGGTGTCTGTAAACGTAAAAAAGAAAAGTGTAATTAAATTGTTTCCAGCAGCACAGTTAGTCACCAACGCTCTGGTTAACATGAAAACTACCTAACCATCTCTGCTAGGGTGAGTAAAATGGTCAGAGTGGTCTTATTTGTGCCTGGAAGTGGCTAGCAAGCTAGCCAATGTTCGCTTCTGTGCTTGACTGCCGTTGTAAGATCAGAACGCTCAAATCAACCCTGCCCCTCGGCCTGAACGTCCAGTGTGTGCTCCAAGAGCGAAACGGTCTGAATTTACTCAGAGGGTTTTTCATTTGTAATAAACTAGATACACCATAATATTAATCTAATTAAGCAAGCACCAGTCAAAGTTTTGGACACACCTACTCATTCCAGGATTTTTCTTTATTTTTACTATTTTCTACATTGTAGAATAATAGTGAAGACATGACAACTATGTAATCAGTACTCCTTCCTCCCCGTCTTGGAATGGAACCCCGGTCTCTCGTCAGGTCCGCACGACACAGGGATTCTTTAGCTAAATAGTCCAGTACTGTACTGCCAACCATCATGTTATCCAGCGCCATATTTCCCGTTCCATCCTAACAGAAACCCAGAGGGTCTTTTCATTTTTCATGGAATAGAAACACCATAATAATTACCAGTCAAAAGTTTGGACACACCTATTCATTCCAGGATTTTTTTCAATAATTCTACATTGTAGAATAATAGTGAAGACATCACAACTATGAAATAACACATATGGAATCAGTTAAGAACACATTCTTATTTACAAGGACAGCCTACTCCTTCCTTCCCATCGGGTGATTAAACCCCAGTTTCCCGCATCTCAAAGATGCCCTCCGGTGGTCAAACTAGCAATAACTTGCATTAACAGAAAAAATGACTTGTCAATTAGATAACGTGCCACAGAATGCTGCAGCAGCCCGCAAGGTGTGCCGCAACTTTTAAAGGAGGAACCACTGTACGTAAATGCCAACAAAATAACTTGTTTGTGTGGTGTAACCTTAACTAGGCAGTTAAGAACAAATTCTTATTTATAGTGACGACCTACCCCGGCCAAACCGGGACGATGCTGGACCAATTGTGCGCCGCCCTATGGGACTCCCAATCATGGCCGGATGTGGTACAGCCTGGATTCGAACCAGGGACTGAAGTAACCCCTCTTGCACTGAGATGCAGTGCCTTAGACTGCTGTGTGTGTGTGTGTGCTAACTATTTAACTGTACTAGAATGCTTAAAAGGCTGCTAAAATTGTAAATATTGGTTATCGGTATTGGTTTTTTTGGGGCAAGGAAAATATTGTGTATCGGTGCACCACTACTTACATACATACCTTCTTTTGTCTCTCCTGGTCTAATGTTCACCTTGAATTAAACACCTACAGTCACTACTACTGGTACTGATACTACTGCTGGTACTATTACTACTACTACTATTGCAATCACTACTACCACTACAACTTACACTGCCATAAAAAGATGGCTCAGCTGAAGCAAAAACATGTTTTTCTTCAGGAAATTGACCTTTTCGCTCTTCTCTCCTCCAGGCCCAGATAGCCTTCCTGCAGGGTGAGAGGAAGGGCCAGGAGAACCTGAAGAAGGACCTGGTCAGAAGGATCAAGATGCTGGAGTATGCCCTCAAACAGGAGAGGTGAGGACCACATTACACTCAACTACACCACACCTTCAGTCTTTATGGTAGGGGCGGGCAACTCGGGGGGGGGGGGCTTTGGTTCTAGGGGGGCTGATTGAGTGTCTACTGGTTGGTTTTGCGCATACATTTTTTCTGTTTTGCGCATACCCTTCTCACACTGTCATGCTGAACCGTACTGTGCTGGCTTGAGTATTTTCCTTTCAAACTGTCTTGTGCAGTACTGTTCTAGAACTACGGTGGATGCGTAACCAGGCCAGCGCAGAACAGGTCAACTTAGCTGGATTCAGCTCGGGAGTGCCAGTTGGGGGAATTTCACATAACATGTAGTCTGACAATTTTCGAAAAATAGGCACAGTGGGCTTTTGGTTTCTTTCCCTCTAAAAACTGAAATAAATCTAAGTAACAAACTGGCTTTATTTACAAATTAGTACGAATGTCTCATCCCATGTTCAAGCATGGCCTTTTTCCCTTTATTCAGATTACAATTGCTCACTTTCGGTTATTTAAAATGAAATAATCTTCAAAATATATATATATATATTTTTTTTTAAAGCCATAGAAATTGGTTGCAATTTCAGTAAAAAAAATATAAAAGTAAGGAACTTGTCGGTCGGTCCTGCATTAAAGACCAAAATGGGTTAAAGAAAATTGTGATAAATAAAAATACCCGTTTCATTTAAGGACCAAATAATTGACAGCTGTGCCATATAGCATTAATGGAGACAGTGGCTGACACTTAAATAATATGCCATAGAATTCTGCGGCAGACTGCAAGCTGAGCTGCAGTACGATGCAACTTTTTAAAGGAAGAACCACTGTATACTGTAAATTGATATCTTACTGGAGGAAAATCAGTGGTTTCCCAGGACCAGAATTGAGGAACACTGCCTCAGTGGTATCACATGACGCGCACACACACACACACACACACACACACTGTGGAAATATTAGCATTGAGACATTACTATTTTATCCCATCACATACTGTTCCTTCA
Source organism: Oncorhynchus nerka (assembly GCF_034236695.1). Lineage (NCBI taxonomy): Eukaryota > Metazoa > Chordata > Actinopteri > Salmoniformes > Salmonidae > Oncorhynchus > Oncorhynchus nerka. Next base: position 12,139,959 of record NC_088416.1, read on the forward strand.
GAAAGTATTCATACCCCTTGACCCATGCAGCCTGAATTCAAAATGGATTAAATTGGGACTGAGAACCATGAATGGAGCCAAATACAGGCAAATCCTTGACGAGAACCTGCTTCAGAGTGCAAATGACCTTAGACTGGGGCGAAGATTTTACTTTCCAACAGGACAATGACCTCAAGCATACAGCCAAAAGCAACACTGGAATGGCTACAGAACAAGAATGTGAAAGTCCTTGAGTGGCCCAGCCAAAGCCCAGACTTGAATCCCGTTTGAAAAACTGGAAAGACTTGAAGATTGCTGTTCACCACCGCTCCCCATCTAACTTAACGGTGCTTGAGAATATCTGCAAGGAAGAATGGGAGAAAATCTCCAAATCCAGATCAGTTTTGCACATAGACTCAAGACGACTCAAAGTTTCTGCCAAAGGTGTTTCTACAAAGTATTGACTTGGGTGTGAATACTTTTTTAAATGAGATATTTATATATTTTTTATTTTCAATACATTCCTAAAAACATGTTTTTAATTGTAATTTTGGGCTATTGTTTTTCGATGGGTAAGAAAAATATATTTAATCAATTTTGAATTCAGGCTGTAACACAACAAAATATGGAATACGTATCGTAACCTCTTGTCCCCTACACAGAATTATGTCACATGTTAAACGCGCGCACACACACATTGTGGGAAAACGCAGCACCGAGGCGGCACCGTGTCCCCTTTAACCACATTCCCACAGTCATGTGCTGCTCACACCTTGTCATGGGTAATGCTGCACGGCGTCACGTCCCTCTTCCACCATATAATTGCATAATGGACATCTAGAATAATTCAATAGGGTCTTTCTCTGCTACACACTACTAGGCAACCTGCGGATTAGACTAGACTGGCTACATGGGAGGCTTTGACTGGTCATGTGGTTTGGATAGTTAAAACCTACAGTTGAAGTCGGAAGTTTACATACACTTAGGTTGGAGTCATTAAAACTCGTTTTTCAACCACTCCACAAATTTCTTGTTAACAAACTATAGTTTTGGCAAGTCTGTTAGGACATATACTAAGTAATTTTTCTAACAATTGTTTACAGACAGATTATTTCACTTATAATTCACTGTATCACAGTTCCAGCGGGTCAGAAGTTTACATACTATGACTATGCCTTTAAACAGCTTGGAAAATCCCAGAAGATTATGTCATGGTTTTAGAAGTTTCTGATAGGCTAATTGACATAATTTGAGTCAATTGGAGGTGTACCTGTGGATGTATTTCAAGGCCTACCTTCAAACTCAGTGCCTCTTTGCTTGACATCATGGGGAGAAAAAAAAAAAATCAGCCAAAACTTCAGAAAAAATATTGTAGACCTCCACAAGTCTGGTTCATCCTTGGGAGCCATTTACAAATGCCTGAAGGTACCACTTTCATGATGTACGCAAATATAAACACCATGGGACCAAGCAGCAGCCATGCCGCTCAGGAAGGAGACGTATTCTGTCTCCTAGAGATGAATGTACTTTGGTGCGAAAAGTGCAAATCAATCCCAGAACAACAGCGAAGGACTTTGTGAAGATGCTGGAGGAAACGGGTACAAAAGTATCTATATCCACAGTAAAACGAGTCCTATATCGACATAACCTGAAAGGCTGGTCAGTAAGGAAGAAGCCACTGCTCCAAAACCGCCATAAAAAAGCCAGACTACGGTTTGCGTCTGCACATGGGGACAAAGATTGTACTTTTTGGAGAAAAGTCCTCTGGTCTGATGAACCAAAATATAACTGTTTGGCCATAATGACTATTGTTATGTTTGGGGGTGGGGGGGGCTTGCAAGCCAAAGAAGACCATCCCAACCATGAAGCACAGGGGTGGCTGCATCATGTTGTGGGGGTGCTTTGCTACAGGAGGGACTGGTGCACTTCACAAAATAGATGGCATCATGAGGAAAGAAAATTATGTAGATATATTGAAGCAACATCTCAAGACATCAGACAGGAAGTTAAAGCTTGGTTGCAAATGGGTCTTCCAAATGGACAATGACCCCAAGCATACTTCCAAAGTTGTGTAAAAATGGTTTAAGGACAACAAAGTCAAAGTATTGGAGTGGCCATCACAAAGCCCTAACCGCAATCCTATAGACAATGTGTGGGCAGAACTGAAAAAGTATGTGAGAGCAAGGAGGCCTAGAAACCTGACTCAGTTACACCAGCTCAATGGGCCAAAATTCACCCAACTTATTGTGGGAAGCTTGTGGAAGGCTACCTGAAACGTTTGACTCAAGTTAAACCATTTAAAGGCAATTCAACCAAATACTAATTGAGTGTATGTAAACTTCTGACCCACTGGGAATGTGATGAAAGAAATAAAAGCTGAAATGAATCATTCTCTCTGCTATTATTCTGACATTTCACATTCTTAAAATAGAGTGGTGATCCTAACTAACCTAAGACGGAGAATTGTTATTCGGATTAAATGTCAGGAATTGTGAAAAACGGAGTTTAAATGTATTTGGCTAAGGTGTATGTTAACTTCCGACTTCAACTGTAGCCTGGAATCCAAACTTTATTATGCTCCGTTTCATTTTGAATTCCAGGCTAGGTAGGAATCACGGGTGAAACGGAATATGCCAGTTTGGTGTCCAGGCTTTACAATGGTGAAACGGAGCATACCAGTTTGGATTCCTAGCTTTAGCCATCCCAACCACATGTCCAGTCTCCTATTATCGGTTTGGATTCCAGGCTAGCTAGAGCCTCACTCTGTCTTAAACCTACGGAGTCTGGTAGGGTGGATGAAGAAATTTAAGAGAACCTGAACGGCATGATCTTTCTGAGAACCTCCTCCACTCGCCCGCCATGTGATTATAGCCTCGGAACGAAATTTTCCCGGCTTACTCCACGTCACTCACCCACCCTTTTCTTGCTCTCGTTCACGGTCTTGTTCTCTCTTGGTCTCCTTTGCCCTCTTGTTCGCATTCTGTTTCTCTTTCTCTCTGTCGTCACTCTTTCTGTCCTTATCACACTCTCCTTGTCCATCCTTCCCCCTCTCTTTGACCCTGCCCGTCTCCCATCTGTTTAACTTTTTCTGCCCTGGTCGCCTCGCCTTTCTGTTCTCCGTCTCTTCCCTTTTGCACACTTTCCTTTGCTCTCCCTTGCTCCCACTCTCTCTCCTTCTCTCCCTTGCTCCCACTCTCTCTTCTTCTCTCCCTTGCTCCCACTCAATTGAGCATGAGTCATTCTGCATCATTCTGAGTTTTAACTGGTATTATACGTTTCTCCCCTCTGCATGTAGGAGAAACCTTGAGCATCCAACCTACAGTTTATTTCAAATCGATCTGTACTGATGCACAAATGCAAGCTAACATTGCATTCTGTATCTGTATAAGGTTGCACCTACTGTACGTAGTGTTGCCATATTTTGATTTATGCCGAAGTACTTCTTCAGTTCCTTCATCTGCGTTCTGCACTACAATGAAAGAACTAGAGAGTAAACATATTGACTAGTTTGAGAGAAGCATCCACAATATTACGTTCACCTGTTCCCTGTGTACAAATCATTGCAGATGAATGAGAGGAGATGATTCGAGGAAACTACATTAGACTACTAAGATCCACCCCTGTAGCCCAGTCCAAGCTCTGTTTGTGCTGTCTTGCCAACTCCTATGGTCTCTGTCATGTCGAGCTCCCGGGTGGTGCAGCGGTTTAAAGCACTGCATCTCAGTGCTAGAGGCGTCACTACAGACCCTGGATCGATTCCAGGCTGTATCACAACCGGCCATGATTGGGAGTCACCTAGGGCAGCGCACACTTGGCCCAGCGTCGTCCGGTTTTGGCTGGGGTAGGCCGTCATAAATACAAAAAATAAACATGTAAAATCATTGGAGTTTTCTAGACTGCACAAACAGATCTGGGACCGGGCTGAAACTCTTGGACTGTGACAAAGTCGAGGGCTGTGTCCCAAATTGCACCCCAATCCTAACATTGTGCATTTCTTTTGACCAGAATCATAATGGCCCTGGTCAAAAGTAGTACACTAGGGAATAGTGTGACATTTGGGATGCAGACAAGGTCACCCCCATGGTTAGCAAGAAGGCTTCATTTTTTTAGTTCCCCCCCACAATGAAATCGGGGAGAGGACTGGGGATGTGTGTCTGTCCGTTAGTCACATGCGATATCTCAGATAGCACTAACCCGATTTTGACGAAACAGTGTAATGATCCGTCTTGCCATAGAGATTCAGCATTTACAAAATTACATTGATTGGCCAGATGGTGGCACTATAAGATATTGAAAATGCTAACTTTAAAAGGTCACGCCCCTCAGCCCGTTTGACAGAAAGTCATGAAATTCAGTACATTGGTCCCTCTCCTTACAAGGAACAAATTTGCTACGATGTTCCACCATTTTTAATTTTGTGATAAACACTTAAAACGCTACTCTTCTGGCACGATCTGTATGAAACTTGATATGTGGCATCGATGGACACAGGCTTCTCAATGCATTGAATATACGTTTTGTAGTGCTTAGGTTATGAGTGTACTGATATAACGTTTTTTTTTATCGGCGCTGTGCCTGTTGTTCACGCACGTATCTGCCCTCTCATTGGCTAGAATGGTCCCACACCTGATCTTGCCTCTTCCCGACTCTTCTAGTCTGAATACCAGTCTCTTTAGCTAACGTACCACTCCTTGTCATTGCCAAAAAGACTGCCCATTCTGCAATCTCAATGTGCTGGATTTACAGCGGAGTCGCTCATTGGTTGTTGTTCACTCCACATGTTGTCATTTTCCATGACAACATGTGGAGCCTCAAATAGCAGAATTTGAATTTATAACAAAAACAAACATTTTGCTGTTAGCTGGACAAGTTGTTGTATAAGATGTTTTGTGGTTGGAATTGTAGTCTCTGGGACATGACGACAGGGAGTGGATTCGCTAAAGAGACTGGTACCCAGGTTAACTGCCTTCCAATTTAAGACATTTATTTTCATTGTTAGTGGCAACTTAAGTATCTGGTCAATTTAATGGATAATCTGTGGTCGTGTACGATAACTGGGGAAAAAAACAGATGCAACATCGCGAGACCTCCGGGAACGCTTGCGAAGCAGACTAGGTAGACCAGGCCGGGGTTGAGAGAGAGAAGTGAAAAATTGTTCCTTTTAGTTGTTCATTTTATTGAAATCTATAGGCACAACCTAGATTGAGAGCCAATGTCCTAAATTATTTGAAGATGTTATTACTCTAACTTTGTGAAAGTGACAAACTGACAAGTTTTTACTTTTGTCAAAAACGACTTTATATCGAGTGAGTGCGTTTGATTTGGCAGCCTTGCACATGCGCAGTTCGGCACGAGATGACCTTTACACCCGATGACGTGTTTCTGTGCATGAGCTCAGCTAGCCAACATCGCCATGACATCACCTACAAGTGTGATCGAGGATTTCTTTTGGAGAAACAGTTTTTTCGTGTCTTCATAGTGTACTGTCTTTGACTACTTTTTTGATCTCTGGTGCTCTCCGGGGTGAAGTTTCTCCGAGGTAGAAATCTAGGTTAAGCTTCCCCTCCCCCAATCCGTACCTTAACCATTAGCGGGGGAAGTGCAAAAGTGATCCAAGATTGTTTTGAATGACCTCTCCTGGTAATACTGTTATTGACAAAAAGAGACCTTTTTTAGTTTTTGGGGCTGTAAATAAGTGATGATGATATTGATGATGGTAATGAGGATAATGATGCAAAGAATCACTGGAAATTAGCATAAGATGGTGCAATGCACTTAACTGTTTTACAAAATCAAATCAAATGTATTTGTCACATGCACATGGTTAGCAGATGTTAATGCGAGTGTAGCGAAATGCTTGTGCTTCTAGTTCCGACCATGCAGTAATATCTAACAACTAATATAACCTAACAATTTCACAACAACTACCTTGTACACACAAGTGTAAAGGAAAGAATACGAATATGTACATAAAAATATATGAATGAGTGATGCCCGAACAGCATAGGCAAGATGCAGTAGATGGCATAGAGTACAGTATATACATATGAGATGAGTAATGTAGGGTATGTAAGCATTATATAAAGTGCCATTGTTTAAGTGGCTAGAGATACATTTAATTACATCAAGATGCAGTAGATGATATAGCACACAGTATATACATATGAGATGAGTAATGTAGGGTATGTAAAGCATTATATAAAGTGGCTAGTGATAAATTGATTACATCAATTTTTCCATTATTTCCATTCGATGTGTCAATGTTTTGATTTATAAATCCCTTTGTAAACGATTTGAAAAACAAATGAGTTAAATTACCATGATATTGATTTAAGACAATGATGGTGGTGATGGTATTTTTAAAGTAATCCATCATCCCCTCAGTGTCTTATCCTCTTATAGAATTACCAGCACTCCACTCACCTAATCCTCTCACCTGATGGCTTTTGTTTGTAGGGATTCAATGTTTGAGTGACGCCAAGTCAAGTCGCAGTCTAGCTAACCAAGTAGAAGTTCTCATATAAGCGCACCCATCCAGGGCCTGTATTCATAAAGCCTGTCTTAGTAGGATTGCTGATCTGGGATCAGTTTTCTTTTAGATTATAAGGAATGGACGGGGGGACGGGGGGCCTGATCCTAGATCAACACTCGTACTCTGAGACTTTTTTGCCCCACTGTATATATATACAGTCGTATGAAGAAGTTTGGGCACCCCTCTGAGGCTGCATAATAATTTACTCTGTCGTCACAGAAAATGATCACAGTGGCATGCCATTCATTTTCTAATAAAAGCTGAGTACTGTATGAAATTAAATCAGATGTGAAAAATAGGCTATGCAAAAATGTGGGCACCCTTGTCATTCTGTTGATTTGAATACCTGTAACTACTTAGAACTGATTAATTGGAACACACAATTGGTTTGGTGAGCTCATTAAGCCTTGAACTTTATAGACAAGTGCATCCAATCATGAGAAAAGGTATTTAAGGTGGCCAATTGCAAGTTGTTGTTCTCTTTGACTCTCCTCTGAGGAGTGGCAACATGGGGGCCTCAAAACAACTCTCAAATGACCTAAAAACAAAGATTGTTCAACATTATGGTTTAGAGGAAGGCTACAAAAAGCTATCACAGAGATTTAAGCTGTCAGTGTCCACTGTGAGGAACATAGTGAGGAAAAGGAAGACCACAGGCACAGTTCTTGTTAAGTGGCAGGCCAAGTAAAATATCAGAGAGGCAAAGGCGAAGGATGGTGAGAACGGTCAAAAACAGCCCACAGACCACCTCCAAAGACCTACAACATCATCTTGCTGCAGATGGTGTCACTGTGCATCGTTCAACAATTCAGCACACTTTGCACAAGGAGAAGCTGTATGGGAGAGTGATGCGGAAGAAGCCTTTTCTGCACACACACCACAAACCGAGTCGCTTGAGGTATGCAAATGCACATTTGGACAAGCCAGCTTCATTTTGGAATAAGGTGCTGTGGACTGATGAAATAAAGATGTATTTGAGGTATTTGGTCATAACAAGGGACGTTATGCATGGCGGCAAAAGAACACAGCATTCCAAGAAAAACACTTGCTACCCACATTAAAATTTGGTCTGGGTTCCATCATGCTGTGTGGCCAGTGCCGGTACTGGGAATCTTATTAAAGTTGAGGGTCGCAATGGATTCCACTCAATATCAGCAGATTCTTGGGAATAATGTTGAAGAATGAGTCACAAAGTTGAAGTTACGCCGGGGCTGGATATTTCAACAAGACGACAACCCAAAACACTGCTCGAAATCTACCCGGGCATTTATGCAGAGGAACAAGTACAATGGTCTGGAATGGCCATCCCAATCCCCAGACCTGAATATCATTGAGAATCTGTGGGATGGTTTGAAGTGGGCTGTCCATGCTTGGCAACCATCAAACCTAACTGAACCGGAGATGTTTTGTAAGGAGGAATGGTCCAAAATACCTTCATCCAGAATCCAGACACTCATTAGAGGCTATGGGAAGCGTCTAGAGGCTGTTATTTTAGCAAAAGGAGGCTCTACTAAATATTGCTGTGATTTTTCTATTGGGGTGCCCAAATTTATGCACCTGTCTAATTTTGTTTTGATGCATATTGTACATTTTCTGTTAATCCAATAAACCTCATTTCACTACTGAAATATTACTGTGTCCATCAGTTTGATAGATCAAAATAAAATTGCTGATCCAAACACCCAATTATTTATAAATGGAAATCATGGAAATTGTCAGGGGTGCCCAAACCTTTTCATACGACTGTATATAGATATTTAAATTATTTTTACCTTTATTTAAATATGTAGTATAGTTTGTGTGCTATCTGGGCATGGGCAATCTTGTGCAAAAAAAAACAACCTATTGGCTTAATATCCACCATTAAGTTTAAATTAATTTCAACCCAGTGAATTAACAAATTCATTTCTTCCCCCTGTGTAGAATCCCTCCCACCTGTTCTTAATATAATAATATATGCCATTTACAAGACAGTTCTTCAAATATATGTGTGAAGCCAGTTAATTTACAGATACAATCAACAGTGAGAAGGTTGGCTTCTGTTAGATCATTAATGAGCTGTTAAATCACTGTGGCTGCCTTATCATTAAAGCTTTTTATTTATTTCTCCTCTCTATCGTTCTTTCTCTATCCCTCTCTTTTTCTCTCTTCCTTCCTCTCTTTTCCTTTTACCCTCAGGTCAAAATACCACAAGCTCAAATATGGAACAGAGTTGAACCAAGGAGACATGAAACCTCCCAGCTACGATGATTCCGGTAAGTCCCCGAGTGGCGCAGCGGTCTAAGGCACTGCATGCGTCACTACAGAGACAAGCTGTATCACAAACGGCAGCGATTGGGAGTCTCATAGGGCTGCGCACAATTGGCCCAGCGTCGTCTGGGTTTGGCTTGAGTAGGCCAGCATTGTAAATAAATTACATTTCAAAAAGTTCCACCTCTGTACTCTTAGTACCAACCGGTGCCAGTGACACTACTTTGAGTCCTACATCGTAAAGCTATCTTTTTAATTCTGCAATTAAAATGACTAATTAAATATTTGTATGGTGCCTTTCTCAGACCTCAGGTGCTTTACATATTCAAGATTACACAATGCATTCACACACACTGTAGACATAGATGGAATCAATTTAAAACCAAAAATACCAAAAACAAAGCGCAACCAAATAGGGGGCGTCTAGGTTAGTGGTTGTAAATGAAAGCATGACTTTGCACATCTCAGCAGTCATCACTCATGATATATGACATTTGGGACCTACCGCTTCAATTTGGTCTTATGTAGCTAATTTTGAAGTTGTGTTTTTTTATATTGGATAAAAGTAGAAAATTGTAAATGATACAGTCGAGGAACAATGGGGAAGTAATTATGCTTTGAAAGTTGACAAACTTGTAACCCCACTTTTGAGAAAATGTCCCTTGAATGTTTTGGTACACCTACTGGAGAGCTCTTCTTTGTCTACACCCATTCAGCATCATTCACAACCTCTTAAGCCTTAGCCCCACGCATCGCTTTAAGGATTCACATGTGAGGCCATGTGCTAAACAGAGTGATTTAATTTAGTAAACAACCAACAATTTCAAGACTAGAAGTAGTAGCCCACAATAAGGTAAAAATACACTTTATCTAGTCCTTGTCTATAACATAATCTGACTTTGGTGCAGGTTGTGTTCTTCACATTACCATAAATGTATTTGTCTGATGCACAGGATGCAGAAAGTGTCAATGGTACAGTAAAAATGGTTACTTGCATAGCCGCAATATCAAAAACATTAAAGTGTCCAGATATAAATATTTGATCATTATTAGATGACGTTTACCTGACATACTTGTCGAAATTCATGGATTATGTGGAGGAAATGCTATAACCACCTCGCAGTCACATCTAGCTAAGTGGGTGGGTCACTGTTGTCTAGACATGTACACAGGTTAATGAAATACAATAGATGGCTGTAATCATCTCCCAGACACACCTGGCTAACTTGATGGGTCCTGTAATCATCTGCTGAAGTTGAGTCTTTTGTTTAGACATGTAGGTAGCTAGCTAAACAATGAACCGGCGTAATCCCAACTCATACTACTACCAATATAAACATTGTCATAGCTGTAGTATGAATCTGCTGGTAGCTAAAGAGCTAATCAACTAGGTTCAATGTTAGCTAGCTAACATTAGGCTATAACTAGCAACGCAAATGGATTTCTGAATTGAATAATATTACTACACAGATCATGCACGTAACGTTAGATAGCGAGCCAGCAAGCTAATGTTCGCTAGCTAGTGAACAGTAAGCTATAACTTGCTATGAAAATGACTTTCTGACAATTAGAAACGTATCATATCTGAAAATGAAGTTAGACTCTTACCCGAATACATGGATGAACGCTTCACGGCAGACTGAAACCATTTAACTCCGTTTTGTTTGTAGCTATATTTTGTTTGGCCAGCATTGTCAGCTCACTCCGGTTCACATTAACCGTGGTGTGTGCAGAAAGTAGCCCATCACTTTTTCCAACTGATCTGTCGATAGCGCCTGCTAAATTCAGGGCATCAATGTTGTTGAGAAAAGTAGCAAAACTTTTGTAGTTCTCGATGGCGAACGTTATATCTTTCAAAAATAGCGCTGTAGAAATGACTATCAACACATACTGAGCAGTTCATGTTATAGACAGAAGCATGCTACATGGCAGACCGATCCAAACTCGGCGTGTCCAGCCTATGCATTATCATGCATTATCTTATTTTTGTATTCCTGGTAATGGTTTTTGAAAATGCAAGTTTTTGTGCTGTTAGGGGAATAACCTATGTGTAAATGTATTCTGCTGTTTTATTTTTTTGTGTTATCTTTGATCGTTTTGTTTGTCATGTTTAGTTTCTTAATCATTGTACCTAAACTGTATGTGTAAACATGTTTATGCAGGGCCCAGCTGTAAAAGCGACCTTGGTCTCAGTCTGTGTTCCTTGTTGAAATAAAGGTAGAATAAGAATAAGAATCTCAGCCAATCATGTCTTGCGGGAAGGTTCCTGTCATTTTCTGTGGCAAAACCAACTGGGCTCGTAATTTAACAATTTTATTCGTATTTACAGATGGAATACAAGTTATTAAAGCACATGAAAGTTCATGTTCCAGAAGGCATTTCTGCCAAAAAAATCATTTTAGATTTTTGTTTTTAATTAAAAATTATGATGTTCAAATGCCTCCTGTGAAGTAGTGACGTGTGACGTACACCTAGTTTCCTGAAACAAGTAACATTTGTGCATGTCAAATGCCACAATACTGACATGTTTCATTCAGATGTACTGTATGCATTCTGACAATCTAACCTGGATTGCACCATGTGTCCTGACCTGTTTCAATTGGAATTTTGGATTGAAATTGAATGCAGCACAAATACTGTAAGTATTTAAGTCCATTCTTCAAGATTGTGAGTGAAGCCTTAAATAATATGTCTCTCTCATTCTTGTCTCCCCTCTCTCTCCATCAGATGAAGGGAATGAAAACGAGGTCCCGAGCCCCCCCAACAGTAGTCAGCTGGGTTGGAAACAGGGACGGCAGCTGCTCAGACAGTGAGTGCAACACACACACATTTTTTTTGTTTTAATGGTGCCCTATGGCTGTACACTTTTAAGTGCTTTAAGACCTGGTGACCTTCTGATCAGAAGGTTTGCAAGGGGGGGAGTTTCGGCTTTCCACGGTGACATCACCATGTGGAATATTGGTTAATAGACCAATAACAAAGAGCGTTCCAAACCTCTGCCAAAAACACAGTTTTTATCAATTTCCCCCTCCCCACTCAGACCCTTCCCAGACAGTCCTAGCAAAATTCTACTGCAGTCTACTACAGGTACTTACACTGAACAAAAATATAAACGCAACATGTCAAGTGTTGGTCCCATTTTCATGAGCTGAAATAAAAGATTTCAAACATTTTACATACACAGAAAATGTGTATTTTGCAAAAATGTTGTGAACAAATTTGCCAAGATAATCCATCCACCTGACAGGAGTGGCATATCAAGAATCTTATTTAAACGGCATGATCATTACACACATGCATCTTGTGCTGGAGACAATAAAAAAGGCCACTTTAAAATGTGCAGTTTTGTCACACAACACAATGCCACTGATGTGTCAAGTTTTGAGGGTGCATGCAATTGTCATGCTGATTGCAGGACTGTCCACCAGAGCTGTTGCCAGATAATTGAATGTTCATTTCTCTAAAATGTTGTTTTAAAGAATATGGCAGTACGTCCAACTGGCCTTACAACTGCAGACCACGTGTATAATGTCAACGTTGTGAACAGAGTGCCCCATGGTGGCTGTGGGTTATGGTATGGGCAGGCATAACAACGAACACAATTGCGTTTTATCGTTGCCAATTTGAATGCACGGAGATACTGTGACGAGATCCTGAGGCCCATTGTCGTGCAATTCATCTGCCGCCTATGTTGCGAGCATCTGTACACAATTTCTGGATGCTGAAAATGTCCCAGTTCTTCCATGGTCTGCATATTCACCAGACATGTCACCTGTTTGAGCATGTTTGGTATGCTCTGGATTGACGTGTATGACAGCGTGTTCCTGATCCTGCCAATATCCAGCATCTTCGCATAGCCATTGAAGAGGGGTGGGACAACATTCCACAGGCCACAATCAACTCTATGCGAAGAAGATGTGTTGCGCTGCATGAGGAAAATAGTGGTCGCGTTGTTGCATGTTGCATTTATATTTTTGTTCAGTTTAATTGTTACCCAGCAACAATTTGATATAGAAATGGTTGCATTGGGCCTTTTTTAAATGCAATCCTTTATAATCTATTTAGCAGTGTGTTTTTATCTCTGTGCAGCTGTGAGAAACTATCCCATCACCCAATTTCTGTCTGGAAGATGTGTGGCGATGTGGACAACCAATATTATCCTGCATCTGGGTTGTTACAACAACCACTGACTCATTAGGGAAGGCCTCTTGGAGTTGGTGACTGTACGTCACCGGACTGTCTGTGTGCTCGTGTTTTTTTTTGACTGTGTGTGTGTGGCTGTAGCCATAGGGCACCACCATCAGCTGCAAGTGTCTGTCTTAAGACAAAAAGCCATCAAAGGGAGGAAAATCTTCTTAATGGAGATTAAGAGCCTCAGTATGAATAGAGTAGTGGAGTAATCCCCCTGAGACTGGTGGGACGTGTGGATTGTTAGACGCGCGCACACACACACACACACACACTGAGACATATATAGAGCAACGTACACACATACACACAGAGTAAAATACGCACACACTTAGACACATGCTCACACACACAGTCTGAGACACACGCACACAGAGAGAGCGATATACACATTTTGAGACACACACACACACGCACTGTGTTACTCCTAGCATGTGAGTGCAAAGGGGTGTGACAGTTCTTAAAAGGTTTGTACTTTGGTGCCCTCTGGGTGTCAAAAGTTGTCAGGACATAGAATGAGCGATAGGGGATACTGAGAGAGTTTACGTGCGTGCGCATGCTTGCGTAGGTATGAGACCTATAGAGAAAAAGGAATAGACAGAATACTGTGATGGAGCAATGAGAAAAGTGTGTGTCTCATCCAGTGCCCAGCCACCCACTCAGCGCAATCTATGGAAGTACAGACTAGGGTTAACACTGCAACTCCCAACACCGAGTGAATACACACACACAATCTTTCTCTCGCTCTCTCTGCTATGCATTCTCATGATCCACACAACTCCTAGAGTACTCCGACAGCAGCACACTTGGCATGGCCACATCTCGATTCCAGAGAGTGATCATTGATTTCGCATGTCAGAGTATAGTTACACACACTCACAGCACAGTAGATTGTCCACATATCCCCAACCCTAATTTCATCTCGCCAGCCTACACTATGGAACAAAGTTCTTCTTGTCGATATTACTCCAGTCAGCGTGTGATTAAAATAAAGTATGTGTGTGTGAGTGAGTGTGTTTCAAAATGGCACCCAAGCCTTCAAATGTGATAAGAGAGAGGGTCTGTGTGGTGTGTGTGTGTATGTGTATATGTATATATATATATTTGTGTGTATGTTGTATCTGTCTACTTGTGTGTAGCGGCAGCTACAGGCAGGCACTGAACCACTCAAGGGAAAGGGTCCCTCCCCCCATCAGAACCATTGAACTCACTGAACCGGACCTGACAAAGAGAGAGAGGAAAAGTGAAAGAAAATGGGGGGGGGGGGGATAGAGAAGAGGGAGATGGGAAGAGAGCAGAGCAGAGAATCATGGAATGCAGCTAGTCTAAAGACAGTTTGAAAAGAAAAACCTGAAAAGTTCAACAGACACTTGATCACAATCCAACATTCATAGTTACCCCTATTCTTGACTTCTAATTCTAAAATACTTGACTTTTTTTTAATCAACAATTGAAGTTAAACTTGTTTCATATATAAATACTAGGTATTGGCTAATTTGTGCATGTTATGAGCAGTTTTGCCCATTGAAGTTAAGAACTCAACATTTTAATGTTGCACGTAGCTCCAATACCCACAGCATACAGGGCCTTATGTTATGCAGAATATGTACTTGTTGGCAAAATAGATCAAGCAATAAATCTGGGCACTAAATTGTATTATCCTTGGATGACGTCCTTGGATGAAGGAATGTGAATGCAGCATCTCATTGAGAGGAAGTGTGTGTGTGTGTGTATTGTCTCTGGTGTCTGTGTAACGAAGAACAGAATCTGAGATGGTGTTAGCCCATGAATGGAGGATTGTGTCTGGGCATTCAGGGCTCCTGCGACTGGAGAGGCTGGTACAGCAAGAGACGGAGAGGAACTTTTTTTCTATATATATTTTTTCTCCCTTCCCTCGTCTGTTAAAGCTTGCACAAGATGCTGTTTTATCAAAACCTCCGACCTTGGAGCATCAGCATCAGAACTTAAGCGCGTCTTGAAGGAATAAGGATAGGATCATTTTGGTTTTACCTACCGAGTGAGGTATGTTGGGGGTTTTGGAGGGCTTTAGCGAAATTTTGCATTCGATCTCGTTAAGTAGTTTGTAAATCAGCATAAGATTGGTTTTAATTGGTTCAGTTATGCAATACTGTATAGATAGTTTGTTGTGTTGTTTCATTCCCTTGTTGTGCAGTGACTGAACTGATGTTTTCCGCTCTGAGAGAAAGTTTTTCACACAATTGCTTTCTTTGGACCCTATGGTATATAAAGGAACATGTTTGTTTCTCAGTTCAGAAACTGTATCCTATATAGAGTAGGCCATATTTAATATTTATAGCTTTGATAGGACTTTGTCTTTGGTATCTAATCTTGCTCCTGCAATGGTCAACGTCCTGCTCTATCCTGTCAGACTAAATATAAATGGCAATGGTTTTAGAATAACTTTCAAGTGTAATTTTAACCTTGACTCCAATCGTCTCTTTTGAAACCTAATTTACACAGTGATTTAGCGTGACACCAAATATCATAAGCTGTCTTAAAAAATATGACTAATATATAGTCGTGTCGCTTCTGCAATGTTATGATGATAAAACAGGAGTAGATGGAAGTTGCACCTATACCCCCCCCCCCCCCCCCTTATGGTTACGGTTAGGATTGGGGGATTAGGATAGGATTTAAAGACACTTCTCACTCTACGTACAAAATCTTGAAATTATTAGGCGATCGCTCCCGTAACTTACAATCGGGTCTTACTTTCCAGGTACCTTCAGGAGGTGGGCTACACGGACACCATCTTGGATGTAAAGTCCCAGAGGGTCAGGGCGCTGCTGGGCCTGGCTGGAGACTCTGGAGAGAGGCCGTCGGTCAGGAAACCGGAACCCATGGTCAACGGCACCGAGCCATCTTTTCAGAAGGACAGCGGCATGATCAGGTGAGCTACCGCTAACTGCTAATGACTATTGCTGCTGTTATGGTTATTGCTGTGCTAAATGCTGTTGTTGTGGTTGGCGCTAAAGCTATTGCTATGGTTAAGGCTAAATCCTATTGTTATTGCGATCATTAATGCTGTAGCTAATGCTATTGTTCTAGCTATTGCTAATGCTATTGAATTTTGCTAATGCTATTGTTGTAGCCATTGCTAATGCTATCACTAATGGATAACTAGCATTCGTCAAGGAAGTCCAGTGACAAACAGTGTAGGGCTGCATGTGTAGGAGCCCTGCATTGTTTTTGTGTTGTCACTAACATCTGTCTCGTTTCCTCTCTCTTCTGTCCGTCAGTAAACCTGACATGTCTGACTCGGCCACTGTCCTTGAGGCCTTCAAGTTCATAGAAAGCGCCGCCGCCGAGTTTAGCGACGAAGATGACGATGAAGACAGCGACGGGAGGGACAAGACCATTATGAACTTGGCCACTGTAAGCAAGGACACACACACACATTCATGATCTGACTTGTGCTTCTTCATGGCGCAATGGCTACAACAATAGAGTAACAACAGTAACAGATTGAATTTGCGACAGGCATCAATAACACTCAAGGAGAACCAGTACCAGTCACAAGCCATGTTACCGAATTCCTCATACTTAATTCTTGGGTGGTGATAAGTGAAATTGTGTAACTAAATTTTATGTTACAAAATACATTTTAGCAAGAAATCTGATTATTCATGTTCTGAATCATTCAGTGGGGTCTTTCTGTAACATATCATTAACATTATATCTAAAAAAATGTCCGATTTTTGTAACCGAGTGCATCCGATAATAAGCACCAATCGGTGTTGACATGGTGATGCAGGTTTCTCTTAACTTTTGAGGATTTTACCTTTTGTGGTCGTTGTCTCCAAAGTTGTTTCCGTGGGTCACAAAAAGCTACATTTGCATGACACGAGCTGAATTAAATGTAAAAGGCTTTTAAAATAAAATTGACATTTCAGAGCAGTTTGTTTTTGTGAGAAATCTTTGAAAAAGAACAGGAATTTTGAATTAATATGAAAAGCGTATAATACAATATGAAAATACTACATGTCATGACTCAAAGTCGATATCCATCTTACCTATATATTATTATGTCCTGTGGATTCAAGAAGAAAGATGACAAGTTCAGTGGGAAAGTGAGCCTGTCAGGTAGCAGGTAGCCTTCATTCTTGCACAGAATCCAACCTAGTTTACGCAATGCAATTTTCCCTATCTATTTTATTTATTTAACCACGTTTTTGATTGGACTACCCTACTCATTCAGACCTACAGTTTAACACTCAATTCATTCAGTCACTCAGACCCCCTCTCTGTCTCTTCAACCCTCTATGTCTTCCACAGATGGTGAGGAAGAAGACGTCTTCTTCCCCCTCCTCATCCTCGGACATGAGTGACGACCCGGACACAGAGGAGGCCCTGAAGGGCTTTGACTTCCTGGCCAGCCCAGATGAGATGGAAGGATCGCCCGATGTCCGGAGTGTCGAAGACAGCGGTGACTGGGGTGAGGGAGGGAGGGGCGTTGGTTGGTTGGTCTGTTGGTGGGTGAACACTCAAACTAGAATTGTAAAAGTTTACATGTGGACCAAAGTGGGTCGACTAGTAGGCCTAGTCAACAGTGAAGGGGAAATTTTGACCGCGGATCATAATTAGGACAGTGGCCAAGTAAGTGGGGACAGTCATGTATATTCTCAGGACACTAGAGCATAAAAAGGACAGGTGGGCCATAGAAAGAGGACAGTAGACCAAAGGGAGGACCAGTGGGCCATAGCAGGAACATTGAGTGTAACTCGGTTTCCAGCTCTAGGACCACAGAACAGTCTCCACTGAGGGGACCTACCCTTTCCTCAGTCGCCCACCCACACAGGACCCTGTATTCTCTAACCTAGTCTTCACACAAAGACACAGCTGGCCACCTGCTTACTGTAGCTCCCTTATCCCCTTCAGCTAACAGAGAACCCCCTTCACTCCCGTCACCTAGCAACGTCATGTGTTTATCTCGACTCTATGACAAAGGGCATTCCCACGCAATCAGTGAGTCAGCGTGTCACAGGTCAGGCAGCAGTCAGTTTTCAGCCAAAGAGGAAGGATGCTGTGGCGCCACTGGTTGTGTGACAGAGGAAGCCAGAGGGATCCAGTTGAAGACAGCCTATGTTCAAAGTAAATACTAAGTAGTATGCTAGTGTAGACATTAGAACACAGAAAATGACAAATTGTCTGATGCATTGACAATCCAGTTATTTTTTATAAATACTTTAATTCAATAGTAGTTCATATAAATAATGGTGACTGTTAAAAAAAAAAGACATCTTGTATTATTGGGATAATTAGGTCAACTTGCGTGGGAAACTGAGTTGTTCGCATTTCTTTGTTAACAATAATTGAAGAAGCCATGAGCTGAACACACAGCAATGGATGGATGGTATTAAAGGTCCAGAGGCAGCGAGGCGCTTAGCTGATCAGTTATGAAACGGAGTTGTCATCAGCAGCTCTGTGTTCACCACCTCCTCTTGATCCCACACTGCCGCTACAGACCAATGATTTGTCCCAAATGGCACCCTATTCCCTATATAGTGCACTATTTTTGACCTGAGCACTATGGACCCTGGTCAAAAGTAGTGCACTATATAGGGAATAGGGTGCCATTTTGGAGAGAACCAGAAACATCTGTCGCTGAGGGCTGCAATGAGGAAAATAGAAGGGAAAATATAATATCCGTTCTGTTTACCATATATTATATGATCATGCCTGCATCTGAAATGAGAAATATTCATATGCTTATAGGTAACTCCGCACATTATTAGACTTTTTTTGTTGTTGAATTATTTGGGGGATTTGTTTTTGTTCTTTAGCCAGCTTACGCTATAAAACCTACATGGTTATTGCTTTTGATATATAGAACATTTCAAAACATGACAGAGTTATTGAATGACATTGCATTTTGGGGGGGGGGGTATTGAATGTTATTGCATTTTGGGGGGGGTATTGAATGACATTGCATTTTGGGGGGGGTATTGAATGTTATTTGCATTATTTTAACATTAGCATGTCGTTGGTATGCTGTTTGCTTCTATTGATGTTGCGGCACAAAGGACAAAGCCTTGCAGAGACTGAGTGAGGCATGGCGGCTGTTCCACCATATGCTTTGTTGTCACCTAATTTGGCAGGACACAGCTTTCTTTGACATTTAATATTTTTGAATACATTAACGCAAACATTTTCAGGATTGCTGCCAACCATCAAATTAAACATTTGATGTCAGCTGTATTTAGTTTTGTCGGAAGCCAATCTGGCTTTTTACAACTTTTTTTTTTTTTTACCCCCAAACGCTTTGTTTAATGGCCATTTTTGTGTTTTGTACGTTTGTGTTTTTATGTTTCCATGTCGAGTGGTGCAAAAACTGTAACCCTCAGGCATGACTCAATTCTCCCTTTCCATCCCTGTCTGTTGTCGTATGAGAAGAGAATTTGAACCGTTCTCTTCCTGGCTGACCCCAATGTGTTGACATCATCAAACCCCTTATAGTTGCTTTGAGAGAGGCCCAAATGCCTGTAGAAAACATGAACTTGGGGCTCTCGGTGGGAGAAAAAAAGTGTATCAGGAAGAATTTCCATCACACACTTTTTTTTTTACATACCGCAGCAAATGGCGATAATGCAACATACTGTACATTGCGGGTCTAAAACCAAGATTTCCCAGCCCGTAGGCAAACTTGCTAACCACGGCTCCGATAGGGGTAACACACTTGGAGGGGGGGGGGGTCTTAGGCAGGTGTCTCTGCAATACATTTTACAGGCGATATTAGGATTAAAGAAGCCATCTTCACTTGAACCACCTTTAATTTCATTACACTTTGGATTTGAGTTTCGTTTGGTCTGGTTCAGAAGAAAGTTCTGGACACTGACCGGCTTCTCGGGTTTCTGTCCCCCCAACCCCTTCCCCCCCAACCCCTTCCCTCGGGTGTAGAGAAGGAAGAGCAGTGCCCCATGCCTGAGGCCTGGGACGTGGACCAGGGCCTCATAGCCCAACTCAAGGAGCAGTACAGGAAGGAGCGCAAGGGCAAAAGGGGGTGAAGAGTAAGTCTATCAGGCCTTCCCTTCTCTTTCTTTCTCTCCATTGCGTTCTATCTTTCATTCTTTCTCCTTGTTCTGGCGATAAGAGCTCCTCTCTCAGGTTGAGGTGAACTATGTCATGCAAAAATGATATTTAACAGGCACGTTAGAGACACTCTCTTCCTCCCATCGCTTCGTTTTGGCACACCTTTTCGGCCATCTAGTACCCCTTCTCCATGTTTGTCTTTGCTTGTGTGTGGCTCTGTGCGTACATGTTTGTGTTTTAACATTTCAATGGGTTTGCAATACACTGCCTCCCCTCACAGTGATCAGACCCGTGCAGGATAATTTGATCACTATTGTAAGTGGTCGATCACTATAACCACATTCGTTATAAGAAAAGTGCACTGTACTGCATTCCTAACCCTCTCACTGTGTCGACATTACTCATTGCTGTTTTAAGTTGCACCCATAGAAATATAATTACTAAAAAGAGCATAGCCCGTCAGACCACAGCAATTTGACTGCACCCTCGTGGGTACACTCCGTATAGGTGACATGGCTCACCCATTATGGCCTCGTTTTGTAGGAATGGGCGCGCCCCTTCTAGTAATTCTATGTCTATGATTGCACCATTCTACTTTTGAGACATTCCATCCCCGCTTCGTCTTGTTTGTACCTGTCTTTATTATGTCATAGGTTATCAGCTGCACCTGTGTCTTTGTATGTGTGCTGGTTCCTTTTTTATTTCTCTGTATTTTTCAACCATTCCAACTTTTTATTTTCTGTGAAAGTATGTCAGTGTCAGTGACTTAACTCTCCTTTCCTCCCAACTTCAATTGCCTTCATTTTTCTATTAGTTATTTCTATGTTCTAGCTACGAAGTCCTCCTTCACCAAGCATCAGCCATGGACCTGCTGTTCAATCTGCTTTTATCGTCAGATCGGATTTAAGCGCTGATCTGGAGATTGCCTGGCTGGATATCTGCCTTCCCAAAACCAAGACGATTTTGTTGGGGGTGTGTTATAGGCCGCCCAAGAAGAATGCATTCTATGAAGGTCTTGAAATTGTGTTGTCAAATTGTAATGATTCCCTGTTGAAGGAAATCCTTTTGTTAGGGGATTTCAATACTGATGCCTGCAAAAAGAATAGCCCAACCAACAATATATTTATGCACTTTTGTAGATCACTTGCTCTGACCCAAATGATAAAAGATCCCACCAGGATATGTGAAACAGTGCAAAGTATGATTGACTTAATATTGGTGTCTGATATATCTAAAATATTGCACAGTGGAGTAATAGTATATAGAATCAGTGATCATGTTATTACATTTTGCACAAGGAGGATTTTTAAAGATATATTTAAGTGTCACAAAAACATTAGAATCAGAGGTCTCAAAAAATACTCTGTTGAAAAGTTTAGGAAGGAAGTGGTTAAAATTGACTGGTCACCTGTGCTAGATAGCGTAGGGGTAGACAGTGCCTGGGAAGTCTTTAAATGTAGATTCCTTGATGTGGTGAATGTGATGGCTCCCATTAGATGGGTCAGGGTAAAGCAGAGATCTAGCCCTTGGTTTAATCATGAGGTTCTAGAATCTATCCAAGCAAGGAATAAGGCCTTTAAAATATTTAAGAACTCTCAAGAGCAGCATGATTTTGTCCAATATAAATGTCACAGAAATGAAGCACGGAGCAGGATGGATGAAGCTAAGAGGGGTTACTTTGCTGAGAAAATAATTGAGAACCAAAATGACCCTAAAAAGCTTTGGAAATCATTTAAGGAACTAGGCTATAGTAGTACTACCATAAACAAATTAAACAGTATTGGACTGAACATCAGGGGGAAGATGGTATATGAAAAAGCAGAGGTTGCCAATGAATTCAACTCTTCTTTTTTTTCTTCTTTTTTTTACTTCTGCAAGCTGGTTAGCAAGCTGCCCACCAGTTCTGGTTTGTATGGAAGCAACCAAGTCCAGAAGTATTATGTAGAGTTAGGGGTTCAGCCAAACTCTTTTTATTTTGCAAGGTAGCAACAGCCAACATAGTCAGTATGCTGGCAGAGCTTAAATGCTCTAAAGCCACAGGCCTGGATAATATTCCTGCAAGGTTTCTTATAGATTCTGCTGAGCAAATTGGCCCTTGTATTACGTATATCGTTAATCTCTCTCTTGAACACTGTACCCTTCCCAGGGACATGAAACAAGCTAAAGTTATACCTCTGTATAAGAAGGGGATAAAGTCTGACCTTGGGAATTATAGGCCTGTATCTATCCTCTGTGTAACATCAACATTCCTGGAGAGAGTTGTACATGAGCAATGTATGAATATGTTAACAAACAGGGTCTAATGTATGATTTTCAGTCTGGTTTTAGAAAAACATACTCCACTAATTCATGTCTACTTTACTTGACTGACTTCATCAGGAAAGAGATTGGTGAGGGATATTTCTGTGGAATGGTACTGCTTGACCTACAGAATGCCTTTGATGCAGTTAACCACTGTCTCTAATCTCCAAACTAGAAGCACTGGGGTTAAGCAGTATCCCTCTAGGCTGGGCAAAGTCCTATTTATCAGGAAGAGAGCAAGTAGTAGAGGTTAATGGTTCACTGTCTCATGCAAGTTGTGGCGTTCCGCAGGGGAGCGTGCTTGGGCCTCTGCTGTTTTTGTTGTATATTAACAATATGAAAGATGCTTGTTCTTGCTGTCTTTTTCTTTATGCGAATGACTGGTGTCTCACAAAAGTAAAACTATGTTGGAGAGCGTACTTAGCACAGAGCTTACTAACATTAGCAAATGGCTTGGAGATAATAAGCTATCTCTGCACTTAAGGAAAACTGAAGCAATTATTATTTGATCCAGACCTAAATTGAGTAGGTCCTCTGAAATAGTCTGAAAGTGTGGAATTAGGGGTGAGGTGCTGACTACTAAAACCTCTGTTAGCTACTTGGGATGTATCCTTGATGGAAGCTTGGGAGGTGTGAGCATGGTCAATAAAGTGCTAGGGAAGGTTAATGCCAAGACTACATTTTTGGCTAGAAAGTCAAAGCTGCTTGATAAGGACTCCATGAAAGTGCTAGCTACTTCCCTCATTCAATGCCATTTTGACTATGCTAGTACTTCCTGGTTTGGGCGCTTATCTAAACTTATGAAGGGGGAGCTCCGGATAGCCCAGAATAAGCTGATCAGGGTAGTATTGAAGGTGAGTCCACGTACTCACATAGGCAGGAGCTGCTTTCAGGAACTAAACTGGCTGCCTGTTGAGGCTAGGGTGTCCCAGATTAGACAAGGTTTGGTTTACAGGAGTATTTATGGTCCTGCGCCCAGATATCTAAGTGATTACTTTCCCCGTGTTAGGGAGGCACATAATCACAGCACCAGATCAGGTGTTGCTGATGTGTGCTTATACAGGTTCAGGAGTAATGCTGGGAAAGGTACTTTCTTGTGTACTGGAGCCTCAGAATGGAATGAGTTGCCCCTGCCCATAAAAACAACGTCCTCGCTGGGCAGCTTTAAAAATAAAGTAAAAATATGTTTGATATCTTCTGTGCCTGTATGAATAACCCCTATGATGTAACTGGAATGATGAGATGTTCTTCTTCTCTGTTTTTGTTTTATTATTTCACTGCCATACTGTGTTTGATCTTGTCTAGCCATCTTGTCTCGAGGACCACAATGGAAACCATTTTTTTTAAATGGTTGAATTAATAAACTAAACTAAACTTCAATCTTATAAAGTTTCTGTTTCTTCCTGATCCTTTCTGTACACTACTACTTCTCCTCTTCCTCCCTCTCCTTTCCTTCTTTGTCTCTACTCCTTCTCCATGACCTTCTCATCTTCCTCATTCTCATCCCAGGGCCTAATCGGTCCAAACTGCAGGATATGCTGGCCAACCTGCGAGACGCCGAGGATCTCCCCTCCATGCAGCCCCCCGTGACACCGCCATCCCGGCCCAGCGTCCCCAGGCTCAACGAGCATGAAGTGGGCCACCCCGAAGAAGGTAAGACGTGAGCTTAATTGTCCCCAAAGGGTTTGAATTTACAGAATGCACAGTTTCCAAATATATTTAATTGACTGTAAATAATTGAATTGACAAATTGACAGAACCATATCTAATAGGCCCAAATACCAATGATGATTATGTTTCAGTAGAAGTCGTTTAGTGTTTTGACTTCTCTGTTTGTCCCTTTGTCCGTCTGTAAATGTTTCCTTACTTACTTGTCTGGTATATTTGCCTGTTTAATTTGTTTGTCTGGCTCTGTCCCTCTGCCTGGTCTGTCTGTCCATCTGTCCGTCTATCTCACTGTCCATCCATCCATCCCAGTGGAGGCCATGACGTTTCCGCCCACGTCAGGGAAGTCGTTCATCATGGGGCCGGACGAGGCGGCGGAGAGCGAGCTAGGCCTGGGCGAGCTGGCCGGCCTCACTGTGGCCAACGAGGCGGACAGCCTGACCTACGACGTAAGCACCTCTGGGGGGATTATGGGAGGTTGAGGAGAGAGTGAGCTGAGGCTGGGCAAGCTGGCAGACCTCACTGTGACCAACGAGGCAGACAGCCTGGCCTACGACATGATTATCTACCTCTGCGGGGAACGGAGGATGAGGAAGGAAGGGTAAGGGGGGCGAGCTGGCAGCATGACCGTGACCAACAAAGCCGACAGCCTGGTCTACCATGTGTGGCATCAGTCCTTCCTTACACGGGCCAACAAACACTGCCAGATGCAATGGCAAGGCAGCTAGTAATGAATGAGAACCTTTATTATGACAAAAACAACACCCATTTTTGCCCCAAAGGGAATTTTATTTTCATATCATAAAAAAATGAAGTAAAATGGACATAGCAATCAACAACATTCAGCTAATCACATCAAAGGGCACCACCACCAAACAGTGGGCAGAAGCATTCACATATTATATTTTTGTGTGTGTGTACAGTGGGCATCAGCATTCACATATCACATTTTCTGCTGTGTGTGTGTGTGGAGTAGAGGTCGACCGATTATGATTTTTCAACGCCGATACCGATTATTGAAGGACCAAAAAAAGCCGATGTCGATTTAAAAATAAAAATAAACCAAATATTTGTAATAATGACAATTACAACAATACTGAATGAACACTTATTTTAACTTAATATAATACATCAATAAAATCAATTTAGCCTCAAATAAATAATGAAACATGTTCAATTTGGTTTAAATAATGCAAAAACTAAGTGTTGGAGAAGTAAACGTGCAATATGTGCGATGTTAAAAAGCTAACGTTTGAGTTCCTTGCTCAGAACATGAGAACATATGAAAGTTGGTGGTTCCTTTTAACATGAGACTTCAATATTCCAAGGAAAGAGGTTTTAGGTTGTAGTTAATATAGTATTTATAGGACTATTTCTCTATACCATTTGTATTTCATATACCTTTGACTATTGGATGTTCTTATAGGCACTATAGTATTGCCAGTGTAACAGTATAGCTTCCGTCCCTCTCCTCATCCCTACCTGGGCTCGAACCAGGAACACATCGACAACAGCCACACTCAAAGCAGCGTTACCCATCACTCCACAAAAGCCGCGGCCCTTGCAGAGCAAGGGGAATAACTACTCCAAGTCTCAGAGCGAGTGATGTTTGAAACGCTAAGTCTAAATATTCTTGTTACATTGCACAATCTTCAATGTTATGTCATAATTCCGTAAAATTCTGGCAAATTAGTTCGCAATGAGCCAGGCTGCCCAAACTGTTTGCATATACCCGACTCTGCGTGATTGTTTTTTATAAGATAAGTTTAATGCTAGCTAGCAACTTACCTTGGCTTCTACTGCATTCGCGTAACAGGCAGGCTCCTCGTGGAGTGCAATGAGAGGCAGGTGGTTAGAGCGTTGGACTAGTTAACTGTAAGATTGCAACTGACTTGCCTAGTAAAGGTATACAAATAAATATTTAAAAATCTGCCCCCCAAAAATACTGATTTCCGATTTTTATGAAAACTTGAAATCGGCCCGAATTAATCGTCCGTTCTGATTAATTGGTCGACATCTAGTGTGGAGCCCCATGGACAACTCTTTCAGCACTTAGGTCCCTCGGGGCAGCAAACATCTACTGCTTTACATTGCCGTGTAGCAGAAGATCGATTGATTAGCTAGATTTAGAAACTTTGAGCTTCCAAACTGGAACACAAAGTAGAAAGCCATATACATTGCATTCGGAAAGTATTCAGACACCTTGACTTTTTACACATTTTGTTACGTTACAGCCTTTTTCTAATATGGATTAAATAACTTGTCCACATCAATCTACACAGTACCCCATAATGACGAAGCAAAAACAGGTTTTCAGACATTATTGCATCATGTGGCAGGGACTGGGAGACTATTCAGGATTAAGGGAAAGATGAACGGAGCAAAGTACAAAGAGATCCTTGATGAAAACCTGCTCCAGAGTGCTCAGGTTCACCTTCCAACAGAACAATGACCTTAAGCACACAGCCAAGACAATGCAGGAGTGGCTTCGAGACAAGTCTCAATGTCCTTGAGTGGCCCATCCAGAGCCCGGACTTAAACCCGATCAAACATCTCTGGAGAGACCTGAAAATAGCTGTGCAGCGATGCTCCCCATCCAACTTGACAGAGCTAAAGAGGATCTGCAGAGAAGAATGGGAGAAACCCCACAAATACAGGTGTGCCAAGCTTGTAGCGTCATACCCAAGAAGACTCAAGGCTGTAATCGCTGTTGGAATGCTTATGTAAATGTATATTTCGTTTTTTTATTTTATACATTTGCTGAAATTTGCTTTGTCATCATGGGCTATTGTGTGTAGATTGATGGAATTATATATATATATTTAGAATAAGGTTGTAACGTAACAATATGTGGACAAGTCAAGAGGTCTGAATGCACTGTATTTATCTAAAGATCCAACCTATTTTTCAAAGCCTGAGCCAGTTATTGACAGATAAGACTTGTACGAAGTGTACACTGTGAGAAAACCCTAGGTTTACTGTATTGTATGAACCCCAGGTGAGTGAGTAGGAGGAGAGTGAAGTTTATACTGATCTTGGTTCAGTTTATCATTTTCCCTGGTCACGATGAAGGTTAGGGTTGGGGGAAGAGAAACTGATCCTAGGGAACTTCACCCCGGAGTGCTGGAATATGCGTAAAAATTGGGATCAAGCTGATTGGTAGTGTAGGTTTATGAGCAGAATAAATGTTCCTACTTTATTAACTCTGTGCTTATATACATAGGCTTTGAGCTAATGAGTGTTACTGCAAACAGAAGCCTTGAAGTCAATAATAATCCACAGAATTGAACCAAGCTTATGTAAGAGGCTGGTCCCCAGCTTTCAAAATGTCAATATTTATACAGGCTAGTCTGATTAGCATGTGCTTTGACTTTCGCTTTTATTGACACACACACACAAACACGCGCCTAGACGCATACACATTAATGCAAGAGCGCACACACAGAGGCACATGCGTGCACATACACACACTCCAGATCAATTGAATGCGAAATGAACTCTGCTGTTGTATTGCTGTAGAGAGCTAGCATGCAGAATGAGGTTGGGATTGAAGAGACTGTTATATTGCTCAGTTGGACCCTGTGTGGGAGGACACCATAATGTTCTAATTATATTTCTAGGATGGACACTCATCTCAAAATAGGCATGGATTTGTGTGCATTAGATAACATTAAAGTTTGTATGGTAACTTTCATACTAAAATATTGCAGCTCTAACAAGCAGGAAATTAAATGGATATGCAGTGACTATCTACTGTGGACAAGCACAAGGGGCACTTTGCGTACATACAGTTGAAGTCGGAATTTACATACACATAGGTTGGAGTCATTAACTCGTTTTTCAACCACTCCACAAATTTCTTGTTAACAAACTAGTTTTGGCAAGTCTGTTAGGACATCTACTTTGTGCATGACACAAGTAATTTTTCCAACAATTGTTTACAGACGGATTATTTCACTTATAATTCACTGTATCACAATTGCAGTGGGTCAGAAGTTTGCATACGCTAGGTTGACTGTGCCTTCAAACAACTTGAAAATTCCCAAAAATGATGGCTTTAGAAGCTTCTGATAGGCTAATTGACGTCAATTGGAGGTGTACCTGTGGATGTATTTCAAGGCCTACCTTCAAACTCAGTGCCTCTTTGCTTGACATCATGGGAAAATCAGAAGAAATCAGCCAAGAAATTGTAGTTCTCCACAAGTCTGGTTCATCCTTGGGAGCAATTTCCAAATGCTTGAAGGTACCACATTCATCTGTACAAACAATAGTACGCAAGTATAAACACCATGGGACCACGCAGCCGTCATACCTCTCAGGAAGGAGACACGTTCTGTCTCCTAGAGATGAACGTACTTTGGTGCGAAAAGTGCAAATCAATCCCAGAACGACAGCAAAGGACCTTGTGAAGATGCTGGAGGAAACAGGTACAAATGTATCTATATCCACAGTAAAACAAGTCCTATATCGACATAACCTGAAAGACCGCTCAGCAAGGAAAAAGCCACTGCTCCAAAACCGCCATAAAAAAGCCAGACTACAGTTTGCAAATGCACATGGGGACAAAGATTGTACTTTTTGGAGAAATGTCCTCTGGTCTGATGAAACAAAAATAGCTGTTTGGCTATAATGACCATTGTTATGTTTGGAGGAAAAGGGGGAGGCTTGCAAGCTGAAGAACACCATCCCAACCGTGAAGCACGGGGGTGGCAGCATCATGTTGTGGGGGTGCTTTGCTGCAGGAGGGACTGGTGCACTTCACAACATAGATGGCATCATAAGGCAGGAAAATAATGTGGATATATTGAAGCAACATTTCAAGACATCAGTCAGGAAGTTAAAGCTTGGTCGCATATGGGTCTTCCAAATGGACAATGACCCCAAGCATACTTCCAAAGTTGTGGCAAAATGACTTGAGGACAACAAAGTCAAGGTATTGGAGTGGCCAGAACTGAAAAAGCGTGCACAAGCAAGGAGGCCTAGAAACCTGTCTCCGTTACACCAGCTCTGTTTGGAGGAATGGGCCAAAATTCACCCACTGTTTTGTGGGAAGCTTGTGGAAGGCTACCTTAATTGTTTGACCCAAGGTAAACATTTTAAAGGCAATACTACCAAATACTAATTGAGTGTATGTAAACTTCTGACCCACTGGGAATGTGATGAAAGAAATAAAAGCTTAAATAAATAATTATCTCTACTATTATTCTGACATTTTACATTTTTAAAATGTGGTGATCCTAACTTACCTAAGATGGGGGATGTTTACTAAGATTAAATGTCAGGAATTGTGAAAAACTGGGTTTAAATGTATTTGGCTAAGGTGAATGTAAACTTCCGACTTCAACTGTATTTAGAGGCTTGGTAAAGAGCATAGCACCACTGAACTTGCATAACAAACAGGAACCAACCTTAAGTCAGCTGTGACTACGTAAGTGTCTTTTTGTCAATTTAAATAAATAAGACAAAACTAGTGACTCCTAGCTTGCTATACCTTCTGAAACATTATTGTACAGGACTAAGGCTTGAATCCTAATACTAATAATAATATTTTTCAGATCTTCTATATTGCTTGCTTGAAAAAGCTAAACAAAAACAATCAAATAACAGCTATATGACAGAGTAGGTCTGGACTGTGATTTTGAGGCTTTCAAGCATCCAACAGATGGAGCGACAATCAAGAGGGAACCACATGGCTTGAGCAGAGGGAGGAGTTTGTCATATGGGGGACATCTGTCTGCAAATCTCCAACTGACATCAATACTCTTTGCCATTTTACTCAGGTGACCAGTAGTCAGGATGCGCTGCGGAAGACGTGGAACCCCAAGTTCACGCTGCGGAGCCACTTTGACTCCATCCGG
This sequence comes from Oncorhynchus nerka, assembly GCF_034236695.1. Classification (NCBI taxonomy): domain Eukaryota; kingdom Metazoa; phylum Chordata; class Actinopteri; order Salmoniformes; family Salmonidae; genus Oncorhynchus; species Oncorhynchus nerka. The sequence goes on from NC_088416.1 coordinate 12,169,782, forward strand.
GGCCTGGCCTTCCACCCCGTGGAGCCCGTCCTGGTCACTGCCTCCGAGGACCACACCCTCAAACTGTGGAACCTCCAGAAGACCGCCCCCGCCAAGAAGTAAGAGTTCACATAGGCCTACCCTGCTGTCAGTCAAACACCTGGATCATATTTACTAGACCACAAACAGTTCAAATGTTTGCCTTCATTTAACCAGGTAAGTAATTGAGAACACATTCTCTTTTACAATAACGACCTGACCAAGATGAGAGCGATACATAGTAATAAAGAAACTCTCGGTGTGCACTAATGAATATGACCCAGTCAAAGACCGTTATGCTTTTAAGCAGGTACTTAAGTAGTGAAAGTGGATAACTTGGTCACTTTCAATGGGGTAAGAGTCATGTGGAATTGTTAAGAGCACTATAGTAAAAAGGCAATCGATAGCTAATTTATGCCTTTTTCTTATACATTTCTGATGGCTGTTATGGGACATTTGGTTTTAGTTTGTGTATGCTCGTTGGATATGTACATCAAAGATAGTTATGTCCCCTGTCTGTCTTCCTAGGTGTGCTGCCCTAGATGTGGAACCCATCTATACTTTCAGGGCCCATCGGTGAGTAATCTTCCTTATCCACTATAACCCAACCTTTTTAATAACTGGACAGCTGGACTGATACTCTTGTATACATGAATAATTTGTTCTATCAAATGTATTCCATACAAACCATCAAATGTACATATTCACATACTTTGTATCTTTGCATAAGTAAAACACTACTAAAGTGCAATGACAAAAAATACAAGTGTTGAATTTTGTAGTAACAGGTATTGCCACTTTCTTCTGTAGGAGTGCGGTGTTGTGTTTTGTCTTCCCAAAACAAGTTGAAGTTAATAATGAGATGAGTTTTCCTGTCTTCTGTAGGGGTGCGGTGTTGTGTGTGACCATGAGCTCCACAGGAGAGCAGTGCTTCAGTGGGGGGGTGGATGGAACCATTCAGAGCTGGAACACCCCTAACCCCAATATTGACCCCTATGACTCATATGGTATTCCCCCAGTTGCCTTAGCTACACCCCTGATTATTAGTACATCTCTCTTTCTCTTTTTTCATATTCTCTTCATCTCTTCATTTCTTCACTGTTCTCATCACTTTACTCTTCCTCTCTCCACCTCTATTTTCCCTTTCACTACGTCGCTCTTCTAACTCTCTATCTGACATTCCTTTCATCCTCCTCTTTCACTGTTTTTTTTCCTGTCTCCACATGATCTTTCGTTCTCTACCATTCCCTCTCTCCTTTTCCCCTCCCTCCTTTTAACTCTCCCCACCTCTTAATTCTCCACCTCTTCCTCTTCATAACTCTCCTTCCTTCTCTCTCTTAACTCTCCCTCTCTCTTTCCTGCAATAGAGCCCTCGGTGCTGCGGGGCGCGCTGCTGGGTCACACTGACTCAGTGTGGGGAGTGGTCTACAGCTCGGCCCACCAGCGCCTGCTCTCCTGCTCCGGGGATGGCACTGTGCGCCTGTGGAACGCTGCCAACACCTCCCCCGCACTCGCCATCTTCAACGAGAAAGGAGGTGAGGTGCTGAACGCAGATCAGATCGACGACATGATCCCCCAATAGACTTACATTGGCTGTCCCACACAAACACTGCACTAAGATTCGTTCATAAAACAGATGCATCACACATATTTGACTTAATGTTCCACCATGTCTGCTCTAGGATCAGCTTACAAAACACCAAATTCACCCTCTTACACGGACTGTCCCACATAGCCACTGCTCTAGGATCAGCTCATAAAATATATTTGTAATTTCACGCTATACAATGACCTACAATCTGCCCCATAGAGTTACTCCAGGGTTTCCCAAACTAGGGGTCGCGACACCATGATGAAGATGGCACCGGAGGGGATGGCTGCCGTTTTATGGGCTCTTAACCAGCCGTGCTATTTTAAAAAATATATATTTCACATTGTTGGTAACTTATTTTGTACCCAATGTTGCTGCTACTGACTGGAAAGAGCTTCTGGACATCAGAACAGTGATTACTCACCTTGAACTGGGCAAATCATTTTTCTTGAGTCGGACGAGAGGGATTTACTCCAGACACCCGACAAGGCCCTCATCCCTGTCATTCACAGGAGAAAGAGACGGAGATATCGCAGAAGGAGATCGGGGTGCCTTGTAAGGATCCGGCGACGAGTAGCTAATCTGCCTTTGCCATTGGTACTATTGGCCAGATAATAAAGAGGATGAACTACAAGCACGTATATCCTACCAACGGGACATTAAAAACTGTAATATCTTATGTTTCATCGAGTCGTGGCTGAACGACGAAATGAATAACATATAGCTGGCGGGTTATACAGTGTATCGGCAGGATAGAACAGCAGCCTCTGGTAAGACAAGGGGTGGCGGTCTATGTATATTTGTAAACAACAGTGGATGCATTATATCGCAAGGTTTTGCGAGCCTGAGGTAGAGTATCTCATGATAAGCCGTAGACCACACTATCTACCAAGAGAGTTTACATCTATATTCTTCGTAGCTGTCTATTTACCACCACAAATCGATGCTGGCACTAAGACTGCACTCATTGAGCTGCATACGGCCATAAGCAAACAGGAAAATGCTCATTCAGAGGCGGCACTCCTAGTGGCCGGGGACTTTAATGCAGGGAAACTTAAATCCATTTTACCTCATTTCTATCAGCATGTTAAATGTGCAACCAGAGGGGGGAAAACTCTAGACCACCTTTACTCCACACTAAGAGATTCGTACAAAGCTCTCCCTCGCCCTCCAATTGACACATCTGACCATAATTCTATCCTTCTGATTCATGCTTACAAGCAAAAACTAAAGCAGGAAGCACCAGTGACCCGGTCCGTAAGAAAGTGGTCAGATGAAGCAAGATGCTAAGCTACAGGACTGTTTTGCTAGCACAGACTGGAATATGTTCCGGGATTCTTCCGATGGCATTGAGGAGTACACCACATCAGTCACTGGCTTCATCAATCAGTGCATAGATGTCGTCGTCCCCACAGTGACATATTACAGACTACAAACGGAAGCACAGCCGCGAACTGCCCAATGACACAAGCCTACCAGACAAGCTAAATTACTTCTACTCTTGCTTCGAGGAAAGTAACATTGAAACATGCATGAGAGCATCAGCTGTTCTGGACGACTGTGTGATCACGCACACCGTAGCCGATGTAAGACCTTTAAACAGGTCAGCATTCACAAGGCCGCAGGTCCAGACGGATTTCCAGGACTCCGAGCATGCGCTGACCAACTGGCAAGTGTCTTCACTAACATTTTCAACCTCTCCCTGACTGAGTCTGTAAAACCAACATGTTTCAAGCAGACCACCATAGTCCCTGTGCCCAAGAACACTAAGGTAACCTGCCTAAATGACTACCGACCTGTAGCACTCAAGTCTGTAGCCATGAAGTGCTTTGAAAGACTGCTCACATCAACCCCATTATCCCTAGACTCTCCAATTTGCATACCGCCCCAACAGATCCACAGATGATGCAATTTCTATTGCCCTCCACTGCCCTTTCACACCTGGACAAAAGGAACATCTATGTGAGAATGCTATTCATTGACTACAGCTCACCGTTCAACACCATAATGCACTTACAGTTCATCACTAAGCTAAGGACCCTGGGACTATACACCCCCCTCTGCAACTAGATCCTGGACTTCCTGACGGGTCGCCCCCAGGTGGTAAGGGTAGGTAACAACACATCCTCCACGCTGATCCTCAGCACCCCAGTGGTGCGTCTCAGGCCCCTCCTGTACTCCCTGTTCAGTCATGACTGCATGGCCAGGCACGACTCCAACACCATCATTTGCCGAAGACACAACAGTGGTAGGCCTAAATCACCGACAACGATGAGACAGCCTATAGGGAGGTCAGAGACCTTTCTACGCAGAAGATCATACAACATTATTGCTTGATGGTCTTCTGAACTTCCCAATACCTTTCTGATGCATTTCAGTTACGTCAAACCATACTGTCTTCATATTGAAATACTGTCAAAAATACTGTGACTGATTTGTAATTACACTGTCATAGTCCCAATTTTTTAAAGTAAGCATTGGCCATTGATTGCATAACTTTTTTTACATGGTGGGGGTCGCAAAACATTTTTGATATCAATATGGGGTCGTGGGTCAATAAAGTTTGGGAACCTCTGAGTCAATTCAGAACACTACCTGCCCCAAAAAGAGGTCTGACCTAGGACAAACCAGGTCCCCACAGCCAAACCCTAACCTCTCCACCTCTACCTTTATCGGATTCAGAGGTAAAACTGATCAAGAATTAGAGTTACTCAATGCAAAAGAAGGTCTGACCTAGGACTGTGGTCACCACAAGCAAATCCTGCCCCCTACAGCAGAACCACTGCTCTAGGATTAGCTCATAACCTTTTCCACTCTGTCTGTTTCAGAACTGGGCGTCCCCACGTCAGTGGACCTGGTGTGCAGTGAGTCGGCCCACATGGTGACGTCGTTCAGCACGGGGGAGATCGGACTCTTCAACATGGAGACGCGGCAGCTGATCCTCAAGCTGGACCAGACTGGAGAGCCCGGTAAATTCCGCTGCCATTTCTACACAGTGACTATATGGATTTGTAACTCGAAATAGAGTATTTAAGTGCAATATGCGCTCACTACCTATTTTCTTGCATTCTCCCTGTCAACTCCCTTTACCCCTCTTGTCACAACATAAATGTTTTATGTTTATGCATTAAAAGTCGTACTCTTATTTTGCTGGTATACTCGCTTCAGAAAGTTTCCTTAGCATATTTCTTTGTTTTATTAGCAACAGGGCAGAGCAGCTGGTATATCAGCACAGTCTGCAATATAACCCTAGTACCCACCAATTATATTATAGCTCTGTGGATGTTCAACTCCCTACTTTTGAATCATTTTGTCTTGAGTTATAACTCCCATTTATCCTGTTGTTCTGACAAATGACTACATGTAAATGAGAAAGGCTAATCGGCAATGTTCAGTTGAATTTCCTGTCTTTTCACATCCACCCCGAACACACAGAAGCCCCGTGCAAGATCAACAAGGTGCTGAGTCACCCCACTCTGCCCATCACCATCACGGCCCAGGAGGACCGACACATCCAGTTCTTCGACAACAACACAGGTGAGATAGACAGCGGCCAGTTTGAACCAACATTCCAGCTAGAATGAAAATGAAATGTACACATAGTAAGACAAACACATTTTGTCACAGTATAAAGTGTACTTATAACAGTTGGTATAAATACAACATTGAGGACATTGATTTTGTACTCATTCTGGGTTCCTATTACAGGGAAATGTATTCACTCCATGGTAGCCCACCTGGACGCAGTCACCAGTTTAGCTGTGGATCCCAATGGCTTGTACCTGATGTCTGGCAGTAAGTATTTATCTGGAAACAGAGAAGTACTAGTGTTTTGTTGGTTAGCGTTTCATGTAATTACAGCAATATTGTTCCTTGCATAACTGGAGATACAAACTGACAGTGTGGCAAATATAATATCTGAGTACAGAAACGGAAGCCCCCTTGGATCTTTCTTGTGGAAACTTTCACTAAAAGGCAGTTGTATAATTGTAACATCTCTATCTTTCTCTCTGTCTCCCTCTCACTCTACCTCCCTATTTCTTTATATTTTTATTCTCGCCATCTTCCACCATGGTAGGCCACGACTGCTCCATCCGCCTGTGGAACATGGAGAGCAAGACATGCATCCAGGAGTTCACAGCGCACCGCAAGAAGTCGGACGAGGCCATCCACGACGTGGCGTTCCACCCCACCAAGTGCTACATCGGCAGCGCCGGGGCCGACGCGCTTGCCAAGGTCTTCGTATGACTGCAAATCCCAATGGCTAACAGCTGCGTCCGGCTCGAAGGACCATAAAAAAGGGGATTAGGTGTGGTGTAACTGAAGGGAGAGATGGAAGTTGGAGCCCAACTCAAAGGCAGTGTGGAAGGAAATGTAGTGAGGTGAATGGGTAACTAGCCACTGGTGTCTGAGTCTCAACCAGTGGCAGTCTAGACTGAAGGTTAGACACCTGATGGTTTGAAGGCTGAAAGGGTTGAACGTTTTGAGAGAAGGCGGCTACTATCCTTCCACCGTATACTTCCTGTCCTACACACACACTCCCCAGCTAACCCGGGCGGGCCTGGGTGCTACAGCCAAACCAGGAGGAGACCAGTGGTCAAAGACCAAGTGGATATCCAGGAAATTCTCAAGACCTGTACTCTCATTTAGAAACATTGCATATGTTTCCTAACTAACAGAAACACAAGACTCATATTCTGCACCCCAACCCCACCCCTAAAGACTGCCTGTGTCTTCAATGTCGTCATTTTCAAAGATTTCATGAAAATGTGCCTTTTTCGTCAATCTGGCAAACAACGTTATTTTACAGTTTGTGTGCAACGTAGGAGATTTTACAGTTTGTGTGCAGTGTAGGAGTGGGCAGGGCGTTCAACAACAAGTTATAATTTATTGTCCAACAGCACTGGACATTGTCTATTCCATTTGATCCATAAAACTAAGTTTGAAAATAATTATTTTCATCGGATGTACAGAGCATATGTATGGCTAGTGGTCAATGTCACAGTACTGTTTCAATTATTGAACGAGGCAGTTGGGATCCACAATGCCCTCCAATCCACTGAAATATACAGTAGTGTGCAGAACTGGAGTCCCCCTAAAAAATAAAAATTGAAAAGAAGTTTAAAGTAACCTGAAAGTCAGTTTGAAGTTGAAGTAAAGGCCATGAGCCTGCATTTCCTTGATGTGTGATGTATTATAGCCTTTTGTATATGTCCATGTGGTTTTGTATGTAATCACAACAAATTGGAAATTACTCCATTATTTCATCCCTTAAACATGTACAAATGTAGCTTTTTAAGTAGTGCCTATTGTCCACATACTTGTTTTGCATTATCTTGAAAAGCCAACCCCATGAAAATAATTGAATTGTTTAATGAAACTTTGCTAACAAAGTTCCTACATATTAGCCCATATGAATCTGTCACCTAAGTGAGAAGCCATCCTTGTATTCCAGCTTGCTTTGCTTCACTGTTGAATCAGTGTCCAGAACTAAATGGCCTGTACACAGCCAAAACACTGACTTAGCCAGGCCACCACCTTTCTTAAACTTTATTTAGTTTCCAATTAAATTGTAAATGCTTTTATGCTTCAGTTCTCCTAGGTACAAGGAGTGCCTATTTGGTGTTTGGATGTTCCATTCTTTACGTAAATAGGACAGCAACATTGTAATATACTGTAGCAATATAAGTAGAAGCGTTAACTCTTAACAAGAACTGTCCTGTGACAATTTGCTAGCAGTAGATCAATTTCTCAAACTTTGTTTCACAATTTAACAGAATTGATTGATCAATGTTGTGGTTTGACCTAATTTGAATACATGCTGCTTTATCATGCATTTATAGTTGAACCAGACAAACTGCACTGAAAATGGTTTGCAGTGAAACAATTATTCATTTGATTGTTTTTTTTATTTGAGCTGTGTATTTAGGCCTCTGTGTCATTTAAGCCAAAATAATCAACCAAGTATTGTCTTACAATGACAAGATGCTTCACAGAGAGCCTGCAGATGTGAAGTTTCCTGCAACTGCTAAATTGGCTCTTTCAGCTTATAATGCTAAGTTAGCTCTTTTGCTAATGCTAAGTTAATGCTAATGCCAAGTTAGCTATGACTGCTAAGGTAGATTCTGCATAGATATCCTGCTTGCCACTGTGCTGAGCCCCCTTGGCTCCCATTTTGACTGCAGAACTGAGGTCTCTTAGTACTCAACTGTGTTTAGGCGATATGACCAGCACTGGTCAGAAAGCAGGGTAAATGCTTTATGTAATAACTGTTTGAAAATAGAATTTTGTCTAATTATTTTGAGCAATTACTAGTTTTTTTTATTTACTATACATGGTTGGTGAAAAAGGTAAATCCTTGTTAAATACAGGTAGATATTTTTTTAAAGAATATTTTCTGTTTTACTTGAACATTTAAGAGTTATTCCTTGGGGGATTTGTGTACTTTGTTTTTTTGTAGTTCAATGGTTGGAGATTTGCCGGTCTTATCAAAAGTTATGCCTTTGGTTGTGAGCACTACAAAACAAGACAGATTTTGTCATTTATTCTCCAAGTTGTCTCATCTGCAGTTGAACAGTGAGAGATTAGGATTTCGCTATCTACCAAATGCTTTGGTCTAAAATAAGGACTGTTGAATGACGAGGATGGATCAAAATCTGTGGGGAATTTGGTGTGCTTGCGTTGTACAAAGATCTTTTTTTATTTACTTTGGTGTCAGGTAATTTTAGACAATGTAAGCGAGAGAACAAAAACGTGTACAGTTTTAAAGTATAAAAAAAATATTTATTAACACAGTATATTGAGTGGCTAAACATGGTGATGTGAAATGGAGTCAGTATGTATGGTGCCCTTGTCGTGGTAAACGTACAGTAGTCTCATCACAACACTGAGTAGTTGAACAAAAGAGGAATTGGTATAGGGCCCCCTGCTGCTCACAATGTGGAAGAACCATATTTCAGCAGGTTGGCTCTCATTTCATGTCTTTTAATGGGTATGTCCATGACAGAATAATGAGGGCTGACCATAGGCTAGTGTTTTGTTTGTGTGTTTTTGGTCGTAGAGAACAACTTTAAAGACTAGTCTTCTCCAAATCAGTTTGATTGAGCTGTCGTTTGAGACTGTTAGTGTGTCTATCATGACTGCATACTGTCGTCAATTGGAATAATAATAATAACCAAGCAAACAATGGTCCTCCAGAACCAGGAGTCGGACAAGAACTAGGATTTGAACAAATAATTATTGTACTGTGATAGGCAGTGTTAAAGCAGAATGCTCTAGTCTAAATAGTGACTCATATATGCGTCAAATTCACTTGTCCATTCTGAGCAGCAGGGGGTGTTGCTTGCGAGCAATACAAAGTGAATGAGAAGAGATCACACAAAACCAAGAACCTATTAATAACCAATGGGAAAATAAACAAGTCCTGGGCGAAACCAAGTTTGCCATTTGTAAATCAAAAGTAATTCCCCTTTTAACCTCCAGTTGTATAGAGAATTCTTTTAAGATGTGAATTTGATAAATATGCTAATTGGACTGTACATACAGTACATATAATTATTGTCATTATAGTTTATTCTTTTTTCATGATGTATTGTATTTTTTTCTCAGATGGGAGATTGACAGATTTATCAATAACAACAATAAAGGAATATGTTGTATATCATACTGGTAATGTAGTATTTGTTTCCCACCTTTTAGAATAATGCATTTCATTGGTTCAATATTATCACACATTTTCCATTCAAGTGTATACCTACCTACAGGAAAATATATTTGTATTTGATTAATATTTTAAGTACCCCATATTACATATTGATTGTAATCCAATTGCAATGTTTATACCTTGCAAAAGTCCTAACAATATTTTTTTAAACATACAGTATTCTATAAATAAATCTATGATGTATATTTTTTAAATACATAAACTGGTATGTGCATAAGTATCATTTGCTGACAATGTAGTACTTTAAAAAAAAATGTTACCTTTTATTTAACTAGGCAAGTCAGTTAAGAACAAATTCTTATTTTCAATTACGGCTTAGGAACAGTGGGTTAACTGCCTGTTCAGGGGCAGAACGACAGATTTGTACCTTGTCAGCTCGGGGATTTGAACTTGCAACCTTCCGGTTACTAGTCCAATGCTCTAACCGCTAGGCTACCCTTAGGCTACCTGCCGCCCCACTTCTCCCAGTGTGTAAGAGACCACACATACCAGAGCGATGCTCAGCCGAGCGCATTAGGGGCCGTTCCATCAATTACTTTTGCCGTGGGGTATGTCATAGGGAGCAGTGCCTGTTTTCTAAGCAAATTAACATGTAGAGTCGTTAGAAGATGACCAGAAAATGGTACCTGATATTCTGGTCAGAGGCACTCAGCTGACTGTTGTTTTTGTGTATTCTATTTAAGGGTTCAGTTTTGAGGCTGTGAGTTGAACTCTTAACAGATGTTGTGTACGATATTGGGCACCAGCTTATGGAGGTCATCATAGTCCTCCATGAAGAACAAGTGCTCCTTGACTGGCTCGCTGGCTATGTCTTCTAGCTGCTCCTGGGAAGCACAAGCAAAACCAATGGAGTAGGCAATTACACCTGTTCACACACACAATACACACACACACCATATATCAGTTTCTTTCTCCATTCAAGTACTTCCATTCAAATGAATCCATTCTCCGTCAAGGTAGTCCCTGACCTGATTTAAATAGATGAAAGCAATAATGTGGAAAGTGAAACCTTGCTTTCATTCACTCAAGTCACCCAAATGGGACCTTAAAAATGAAGGAGAGGTGTATTTTCCAAGTCTTCAAATAGGGCCTCTCTGCCCTGCTACAATTATTTTCCACCCCCCATTGTTCCCTCTTAGCCAATCCCCTCTTGACCCTCCCTCCCCACCTTGCTGTTGAATGGCCAGACCAGGGGACCTGACGTTGTCATATGAACGCCGTCAGTGATAACTACCATGACCTTCTGCTTACTCCCGTTCAATTGTCTGGAAACTTCCCATGTGATGAACGCAATGGCAACCCCTGTGCTGGTCCCCCCCCCCCCCGCTCCAGTAGCTTATCCCCAAAATGGTGTCCAACAGCTCCTCCTTTCCACCATATGCCCCAAGGCCTATCTCCAACCTCTGCTCATATGTATACTGCACTAACGCCACACGTGTGTCCATGGTAGATGTCGAACGTCGACGTAACATCGGTGACAAACTTGAGTAGGGGGTCAAAGTGGGCGGTGCCCATACTGCTGGAGTCATCCAATAGGAGATGAGGTCGTGGGCATTGAGACAGGTGTGGCTGCTCACCAGGCAAGGTGTGGAACACGCATTCCACTAGGGGCAGCGCGGTGGAGACTAAGGATAACCAACTGACAACGGGCAGGGAGAAGACGCCGGGCCGACACCACCTGTGGATGGGAAAAAATACAAAGGAGGATAAAGGAGAACACGGAGGTGGCAACCTCAAAAAGGTTTAGGAAGTTATAAAAGTATTGGAACAGAGCCTGTGACCCATTCGTTCCTCTTTCAGAGCCCATTTTGACGTCTTACCTTGTCCTGAAAGTCAGCCTCTGCCATGTCCGGTCTCTTGCAGTCGTCCAGCCCCTCGACGATTCCCAGGAACACATTGACACCTGACTCCCAGGCAAGCCTTAAAGCTTCCTCCACGTGGTCCGAGGGCCAACCATCCACCAGGACCACGTCAACGCCTCTCCCCGATTACCATTGCTGTATGTAAAGTAGCGCTCATTAATGTGGGCCAAGGCCTTGCCTGGGACAACATTGACTTGTTTATCAGGATATGATAAAACAGTTTTTTTTATCTACGGGAAAACGAAAATGTGCGTTTCTTATTGAACAAGTCCAGGTAGTCCCTCCCTATTTCAGGTAGTCCCAGGAACAGTCGATGAGCGAGTTTTCTGTTAATATTGGTAATTTATTGGACAACGTGCAATCACTGGAGAATAAACTGGATGATCTCCATTCGAGACTGTCCTACCGATGGAGCATTAAAAACTGTAATGTCGTATGTTTCCCCCTTAGTCGTGGATGAACGACGACACGGAATATATACATCGGCAGGACAGAACAACTACGTCTGGTAAAACAAGGGCTGGGGTGTGTGTCTTTGTAAATAACAACTGGTACGCGCAATGTCTAATAGGTATTGCTCGCCTAAGGTAGAGTACCTCTTGATAAGCTGTAAACCACACTATCTACCAAGAGAGTTTTCATCTATACTTTTCGTAGCTGTCTATTTTCCACCACAAACCGATGCTGGCACTAAGACCACACTCAATGAGCTGTATAAGGCCAAAAGCAAACAAGAAAATGCACATCCAGAAGTGGCGCTCCTAGTGGCATGGGACTTTAATGCAGGAAAAATTAAATCCATCTTACCTCATTTCTACCAGCCTGTCACATGCAACCAGAGGGAAACATTTTTTAACCACCTTTACTCTACACACAGAGACACATACAAAGCTCTCCCTCACCCTCCATTTGGCAAATCTGACCATAATTGTATTCTCCAGATTCCTGCTTACAAGCAAAAACTAAACCAGAAAGAACAAGTGACTCCCTCAATACAGAAGTGGTCAGATGATGAGGATGCTATGCTACAGGACTAATTTGCTAGCGCAGACTGGAGTGTGTTCTGGGATTCATCCAATGATATTGAGTAGTATACCACCTCAGTCACCTGCTTCATCAATAAGTGCACTGAGCTAAAGGCTAGAGCTGCCGCTTTCAAGGAGCGGGACACTAATCCAGACACTTATAAGAAATCCCGCTATGTCTTCAGATGAACCATCAAACAGGCAAAGTGTCAATACAAGACTAAGTTTGAAACCTACTACATCGGCTCCGATGCTCGTCGGATGTGGCAGGTCTTGAAAACTATTACGAACTACAAAGGGAAACCCACCGAGCCGCCCAGTGACACAAGCCTACCAGACAAGCTAAATGCCTTTTATGCTCGCTTTTTATGCTCGCTTTGAGGAAAGCAACACAGAAGCATACATGAGAGCACCAGCTGTGTGATCACACTCTCCGTAGCCGATGTGAGCAAGACCTTTAAACAGGTCAACATTCACAAGGCAGCGCGGCCAGACGAATTACCAGGACGTGTAATCAGAGCATGCGCGGACCAAGTGGCAAGTGTCTTCACTGACATTTTCAACCTCTTCCTGACCAAGTCCAAATACCTACATGTTTCAAGCAGATCACCATAGTCCCTGTGCCCATTAAAGCAAAGATAACCTGCCTAAATCACTACCACCCCGTAGATCTCACGTCGGTAGCCATGAAGTGCTTTGAAAGGCTGGTCATAGCTCACATCAACACCATCATCCTGGAAACCCTAGACCCACTCCAATTCGCATACCGCCCCAACAAATCCACAGATGACGCAATCTCAACGGCACTCCACACTGCCATTTCCCACCTGGACAATAGGAAGACCTATTTGAGAATGCTGTTTATTGACTACAGCTCAGCGTTCAACATCATAGTGCCCACAAAGCTTATCACTAAGCTAAGGACCCTGGGACTAAACACCTCCCTCTCCAACTGGATCCTGGACTTCCTGACGGGCCACCCCAGTTGGTAAGGGTAGGCAACAACACATCTGCGACTGCGTGGCCAAGCACGACTCTAACACCAACATTAAGTTTGCTGTTGACACAACAGTGACCGACAACAATGATGCAGCCTATAGAGACGAGGTCAGAGACCTGGCATTGTGGTGCCAGGACAACAACCTCTCCCTCAACGTGTGCAAGACAAAGGATTTGATCATGAACTACAGGAAAAGGAGGCAGGAACACGCCGCCATTCACATTGACAGAGCTGTAGTGGAGCGGGTCAAGAGTTTCACGTTCCTTGGTGTCCACATCACCAACAATCTATCATGGTCCAAACAAACCAAGAAATTCGTGAAGAGGGCACGACAACACCTTTTCCCCCTCAGGACACTGACAAGATTTGGCATAGGTCCCCAGATCCTCAAACAGTTCTACAGCTGCACCCATCGAGAGCGTCCTGACCGGTTGCATAACGGCTTGTATGGCAACTGCTTGGCATCCGACTGTAAGGCGCTACAGAGGGTAGTGCGTGTGCAGCCTGGGGCCAAGCTTCCTGCCATCTGGGAACTATATACTAGGCGGTGTCAGAGAAATGCCCAATAAATTGTCAAATACTCCAGTCACCCATAGATTGTTCTCTCTGCTACCACACGGCAAGCAGTACAGGAGCACCACGTCTTTTTGCTCCAATTTTCAATTTAATGCGGCTGCTTATCTTGAAAGGAATCTTATTTCAGTCATTAGCTAAAACAGCAGGGAGTGTTGGAGAGGCAACAAAAATGTAAACGCAGTACTGTGAAGGGATGAGCTTGAAGACAATTCAACTCCCCCGGCTCCCTGCTTGGTGTCACTCATGGATCTTAATGAGTAAATGTGTATTATATGATTTTTATGTAGATCTACAATAGTGTTATGTACAGTCCTTTTGATTGTCGTTTTTCAATGTTTTGTTTTCAATATGTTTTTAAGCGATTCTCATGTGTGTTTTTTTCGGTATGTGCAGATGAAGGAGGCCTCTTTGTTAAGATTAAGGCTGTTATTTCATCGAAGGTTTCTCTGGTAAGTCAACCATCTCTGTTTCACAAAGTAAACAACGTTTGGAGGATTACACAAATTCTTACGAGGCATTCTTGCAAGAAACATATGGTGTCTAATCCCTGCAAAGTCATCCCACCCAAACCATACTATTTATGTTGTTGGTTTTCTAAATTGCAATGAGTGTCAACCTTGCCAGCCTGCCATCCTGTTGCACACAATGAAAATATGCCTTTCAGCTTCATCAAGGTTATCTTCGATCATTTTTATGCATGTATTGTTGTCTCTGGCTGGAGCAGTTTTATACACTGCTTAAAAAATAAAGGGAACACTTAAACAACACAATGTAACTCCAAGTCAATCACACTTCTGTGAAATCAAACTGTCCACTTAGGAAGCAACACTGATTGACAATAAATGTCACATGCTGTTGTGCAAATGGAATAGACAACAGGTGGAAATTATAGGCAATTAGCAAGACACCCCCAATAAAGGAGTGGTTCTGCAGGTGGTGACCACAGACCACTTCTCAGTTCCTATGCTTCCTGGCTGATGTTTTGGTCACTTTTGAATGCTCGTGGTGCTTTCACTCTAGTGGCAGCATGAGACGGAGTCTACAACCCACACAAGTGGCTCAGGTAGTGCAGCTCATCCAGGATGGCACATCAATGCGAGCTGTGGCAAGAAGGTTTGCTGTGTCTGTCAGCGTAGTGTCCAGAGCATGGAGGCGCTACCAGGAGACAGGCCAGTACATCAGGAGACGTGGAGGAGGCCGTAGGAAGGCAACAACCCAGCAGCAGGACCGCTACCTCCGCCTTTGTGCAAGGAAGAGCAGGAGGAGCACTGCCAGAGCCCTGCAAAATGACCTCCAGCAGGCCACAAATGTGCACGTGTCTGCTCAAACGGTCAGAAACAGACTCCATGAGGGTGGTATGAGGGCCCGACGTCCACAGGTGGGGGTTGTGCTTACAGCCCAACACCGTGCAGGACGTTTGGCATTTGCCAGAGAACACCAAGATTGGCAAATTCGCCACTGGCGCCCTGTGTTCTTCACAGATGAAAGCAGGTTCACACTGAGGACATGTGACAGACGTGACAGAGTCTGGAGACGCCGTGGAGAACGTTCTGCTGCCTGCAACATCATCATGACCGGTTTGGCAGTGGGTCAGTCATGGTGTGGGGTGGCATTTCTTTGGGGGGGGCCGCACAGCCCTCCATGTGCTCGCCAGAGGTAGCCTGACTGCCATTAGGTACCGAGATGAGATCCTCAGACCCCTTATGAGACCATATGCTGGTGCGGTTGGCCCTGGGTTCCTCCTAATGCAAGACAATGCTAGACCTCATCTGGAGTGTGTCAGCAGTTCCTGCAAGAGGAAGGCATTGATGCTATGGACTGACCCGCCCGTTCCCCAGTCCTGAATCCAATTGAGCACATCTGGGACATCATGTCTCGCTCCATCCACCAGGCTGTGGTCCAGGAGTTTGTGGATGCTTTAGTCCAGGTCTGGGAGGAGATCCCTCAGGAGACCATCCGCCACCTCATCAGGAGCATGCCCAGGCGTTGTAGGGAGGTCATACAGGCACGTGGAGGCCATACACACTACTGAGCCTCATTTTGACTTGTTTTAAGGACATTACATCAAAGTTGGATCAGCCTGTAGTGTGGTTTTCCACTTTAATTTTGAGTGTGACTCCAAATCCAGACCTCCATGGGTTGATACATTTGATTTCCATTGATCATTTTTGTGTGATTTTGTTGTCAGCACATTCAACAATGTAAAGAAAAAAGTTTTTAATAAGAATATTTCATTCATTCAGATCTAGGATGTGTTATTTTAGTGTTCCCTTTATTTTTTTGAGCAGTGTAAAAATATTTTAATTGTCAAATTAGCAATTTAAAATCCTGTATGTGGCAACTCACCCACATTGGAGTGACCCCCTTTTTGGATGATACGCTCTATAGCGCCTTTACATTGTATTTATTTAACCTTTTAACTAAGTCAGTTAAGAACAAATTCTTATTTACAATACTTAATTTTAATTTTACCTTTATTTTACTAGGCAAGTCAGTTAAGAACAAATTCTTATTTTCAATGACGGCCTAGGAACAGTGGGTTAACTGCCTGTTCAGGGGCAGAATGACAGATTTGTACCTTGTCAGCTCAGGGATTCGAACTTGCAACCTTCCGGTTACTAGTCCAACACTCTAGCCACTAGGCTACCCTGCGTCCTACACCGGCCAAACCCGGACGCTGCTGGGCCAATTGTGCGCCACCCTATGGAACTCACAATCACAGCCAGTTGTGATGCAGCCTGGATTCAAACCAGGGTGTCTGTAGTGACGCCTCAAGCACTGAGATGCAGTGCCTTAGACCGCTGCGTCACTCGGGAGCCCGATTGAAGATCCCTGGTGTTGAGATGTGCCTTCAGTCCAAACTGACACGGGGAAAAACACACCTGTACTGTATTTGAACAGAGTTAATAACGCCTACCTATAATAATGAATCAATTCAAATATTGTGTCTTACATTGCAAGATGGCTGAGTAGGTTAGACCATGGTGCTGGCAACACCAGGGTGTTATTGAAAAAATGGATCACTGTCAGTGTTGACATTTACATTTTTCATACTGGTCCCCCGTGGGAATCAAACCCACAACCCTGGCGTTGCAAGCGCCATGCTCTACCAACTGAGCCACACAGGACTACAGTTGGGTAAGTTACGTTGTTTACATGAACGCATGTCCTAATGACCACGTCAACCAATATCTTGTTCTTACATTTCTCTTGTTCTCTTCTAGTTGAGGGGAAAAGGGAGGCAGCTAAGTAGGTCTGGTGGTGACAACAAAAGATCATTTATCTCTCCCCCCCCTCTCTCCATCATTATCCATCATTACATCTGTCAAAAATGTCTCACTCTCAGGATGTTCATTAAACATGATGGTGAAGGAGGAGGCCCGGTGTGTGTCCCAAATGGCACCCTATTCCCTGTGTAGTGCTCTACTTTTGACCAGGGCCCATATGGGTCTGTTTGAAGTCTGTTTTGACAGCCCTAAGGGGAGTAGTGCTGTAGTGATTACGAGAAGTTTGTAGACTACATGGGAACACCTCACCTTAGTCCATTTTCAGTTAGCTTTGACACGTTGACACCCAATCAAAGCCTAGGAGATGGATGAGTGGCCTAGGGTGCTTCCCAAAAGGCACCCTATTCACTACGTAGTGCACTACTTTTGACCAGGGCACATAGGGCCCTGGTCAAAAGCAGTGCACTAATGTTATGTAAAGAATAAGGTGCCATTTGGGATACATTAGTAGTGCCTGTCTGTCAGCTGCAAACCAGCACTACCTCTTTTAGTCTTTCTTCTGCCCCATCTTATTCTGTTCTTTTCCTGTCCTCCTTTCTCCAACCACTTTAGCAATCCCCCCTCTTGTCCTCTAAATCCCAGTATTTTGTCCAATTCCTTTTTCTTCCCTTATTTTCTTTTCCTTTCTGCCCATCAGGCTCCATTTCCCTCTCTTATACCTCATAAAGGTAATAGGTTTATACTGTACTTATAACAGTGGCTAGTCAAATATATCCATTTCGAGTTCAAAATACTGTTCGTAATCAGCCCAGTGGGTGGGGGGACAAAGAATATTTTGAGATACTTAACATTTCTCTCTCTATTTTCCTGTATAGATGCCACTGTGACTTATACCTACAGCCTAATACTGTAGTAATTATAGTGATTGCAGCCCTGTAATCGAGTTCAGTTGCGCGAAGCTGGGTATTTCAGTTACCCGTACTGAACGACGCCCATTATGGCTCAGGACACGCCCACATTGATAACCCGTAACACCTCGACCAGCAAGTATTCCTGGATCTGAAGCATCGCCCACCCACGTTCCTGCTGCCGTCAATCAGAAAGGCGAAGTCCACCATGCAGCCTGGAGACAACCCAAGGCCAAATCATTTTACCAATAAACAGATGACGACATAACATTTGAGACAATGGCCCCGTTCCTTCCTATCAACAGCTGATTTTTTTATGGAATATCTACGTAGGCGTGCAGAGGCCCATCACTCAGCAACCATCACTCCTGTGTTCCAATGGCACTTTGTGTTAGCTAATCCAAGTTTATCATTTTAAAAGGCGAATTGATCATTAGAAAACCATTTTGCAATTATGTCAGCACAGCTAAAACTGTTGTCCTGATTAAAGAAGCAATAAAACTGGCTTTCTTTAGACTAGTTGAGTATCTGGAGCATCAGCATTTGCGGGTTCGATTACAGGCTTAAAAATGCCAGAAACAAAGAACTTCCTTCTGAAACTCGTCAATCTATTCTGAGAAATGAAGGCTATTCCATGCAAGAAATTGCCAAGAAACTGAAGATCTCGTACAACGCTGTGTACTACTTCCTTCACAGAACAGCTCAAACTGGCTCTAACCAGAATAGAAAGAGGAGTGGGAGGCCCCGGTGCACAACTGAGGAAGAGGACAAGTATATTAGAGTACATTACAGTCTGACGTGGCACACAACCATTAGTTGAGGCAATGCAACGCCTACGCATCTAATCAGGCAGGAACTGGACCACAGAATGGACCATAGAGCAAGTCTCTCTCTCTCTCCCCTCACCTGTGAATGGCTGCAGTGCAGACACTGGTGATGGAGGCATAGATTCCTGAGTCGTACACATTCTGCTTGGACTGCCTGCACTAAGGCGGACATTGGGCAATGAATTCCGGGTAGTCCACATTCCTGGCATGCAAGTCACAACTGGCGACTAAATGACAGATTGAAATAGAGAGAAGGCAAACACTGATGAAAAACAGAGACACAGTGTGAGAGAAATCAGCATGTGAGAAAGAGAGAGCAACATAGAAGGAGAGAGAGTTAGAGAGAGGGTAAAGTGGGTGAGAGAGGGTAAAGTGAGTGAGAGAGAAGGGGTAAAATAACACGAAAGGCAGTCAGTCATTAATTATGGACTGCCTAAATGACCGCATTAGCGTTGTAGAACTGTCGCATAACCTGAGTATTCTGATCCACTGAGTTATGATTCCGCCTTACCTCTGCAATGTAACATTTTACATAGTTTTGTCCTCTTTGTTCCATGGGGTTTGGTCCAAGCACTACACATCAGCAGCAGAACTGTAAAGGCAATTGTTTTAGAATTCACCTGTTTTCAATAAAATAACATGGTAATAATTTAAGGTTGCTTAATCCTAGCTTGAGATACAGTGGGGCAAAAAAGTATTTAGTCAGCCACCAATTGTGCAAGTTCTCCCACTTAAAAATATGAGAGAGGCCTGTAATTTTCATCATAGGTACACTTCAACTATGACAGACAAAATGAGAAGAAGAAAAAATCCAGAAAAACATTTTGTAGGATTTTTAATGAATTTATTTGCAAATTATGGTGGAAAATAAGTATTTGGTCAAGCAAGATTTCTGGCTCTCACAGACCTGTAACTTCTTCTTAAAGAGGCTCCTCTGTCCTCCACTCGTTACCTGTATTAATGGCACCTGTTTGAACCCCTGAAATGTCTGGGAACTTGCAGATGCCTTGGTGGAAGAGTTGCTTCTTAACACAGCGCACATCCAACCCGGAAGCCAGCCGCACCAATGTGTCAGAGGAAACACTGTGCACCTGGCGACCTGGTTAGCGCGCACTGCGCCCGGCCCGCCACAGGAGTCGCTAGTGCGCGATGAGACAAGGATATCCCTACCGGCCAAACCCTCCCTAACCCGGACGACGCTAGGCCAATTGTGCGTCGCCCCATGGACCTCCCGGTCGAGGCCACAGTGCCCTAGACCACTGCGCCACCCGGGAGGCCTTTGAAATGTTCTTACTCTTTCAAATGACTGCTCGATTCACACAGCAGACATTGGCTGCAGTCCAAACACTTAAAATACATACCCTATCCCCTCAGCCCTCAAATTAAGTGGACAGTTCTGATGACGTATCATGACGTCTTGCAAGGCGAGGGAGGAAGGAATGATGGACCGACCCTTGCCCGGAAATTCGTCACTCGTTCATCCCGCGAGGATTGTGTTTTCAGCCACCGACGCTTTATATGCGCTACAGTCAATTATGATTGCATGTATACTTATATTAACTATATAATTATTAATATACACCTACTGTATGATAGCGAGCAAATTAATCTGCTAACTAATGTTAGCCTGCCTAGCTGGAACTTCTGTTTTATTTCTACAATTTCCATAAGCTAACCAAACAGAAACATCATTATTTTTATGAGTTGTTTTTGTGCCGTCATGTGCATTAATAGCACAATTTCTAAACGTATTACATTAATTTTTACTTACACTTGTATGTTGACTTCTCCATTGATGTTGTTTTTAAGGTTTGGTTGACTTCTCTTAGTGGATGTACAATCGTTGCGAGTTGAATTATGGGGAGTTTCAGGCCCCGGATTGAACATAATTGTACATTTGCAAACTCGACTAAAAACGAGGGCTGAGGGGCTTACGTTGCAAACTTCCTTTGCTTGGCTAATCATTTGGACCGCCCTCCAAGATGTGCATAAGGCGAGGGTAAGTGGACGAGGGTGTGTCTTTTATGAGTTTGAACTGCAGCCCTTTTGTAGGCTAGGTTAGGAATGCTGTGTTGCATGTGTAGCATTATATTTTTCGTGGAGTCATTACGTCATCTACCTAGGTTATATAGGTATGCACGTCAGCTTTGAAATTGGTTTTGCACATCAGCGTTAAACTAGACATCGGGCTGATGCCAATGTTGGCATTTTAGCTAATATCGGCCGATTCCGATATGCTTACCGATATATCGTGCATCCCTAGTTGTAATGCAAAATGCATAGCGCATTGAATTAAAAAGGTATTGTCGGATATTATTCATCCTAATCAAACAGGTTTTTTACATGGATGATTAAGTGGAGATTATATACGACAAGTACTAAAAACAAGTACTGAAAACAATAGAACGCTATGAAAGATCTGGGAAACCAGGTCTGGTATTTATAGCTTACTTTGAAACGGCTTTAGATAAAGTACGACTGGAATTTATATATAAATACCTGGAATATTTCAATTTTGGAGAATCTCTTATAAAATAGGTTAAAGTTATTTTACAGTAACCCTAACTGTAAAATAGTAAATAATGGTTACTTCTCAGAAAGAGTTCAACTGTCAAGAGGGAAAAAACAAGGTTATCCACTGTAGGCATATGGATTTATTATGGTCATCAAAATGTTAGCTATTAAAATCAGATCCAACAATTAATATCAAGGTGTTCAAATCCAGGGCTTAAAAACAAAAGGTGTCATTGTACGCTGATGATTGTTTTCTTTTGAATCCACAACTTGGATCCTTCCACAGGTTTATATAGGAACTAGATACTTGTTCGAACTTCTCTGGATTACAACCAAATTATGGTAATTGTACGATATTGCGCATTGGATCCAAAAAATGTTTTGTACTTTTACATTACCGTGTAGATTACCAGTAAAATGGTCTAATGGTGATGTGGACACACTCGGTATACATTTCCCGAGAGAAAGAAATGATCTCACTACAATACATGTTAATAGAAAGTTAGCAAAAATAGATAAGATCTTGCTACCATGGAAAGGAAAATACGTCTATTTGTGGAACAATTTCCCTGATTAACTCTTTAGCCATATCCTACTTGACCTATTTGCGTATGGTCTCTAAATTATATGAGCAAAAAAATATTCCATTTTATTTTGAACAGCAAAGCAGGCAAAATTAAATGGACCAATTTATATTCTCTTTCATCCAAGATGGCGTAGCAGTCGGACGTGTGTTTTGTCTTGTCCCGTCCTGTATAGTGTAAATATAGCTTTTTTTTCCTCTTTTTTTTCCGTATATATTTCGTACATATTTTAATCTCACTTCCCGACCACAGGCTGAATATACTCTCCTGCAACCCGCATCACCCAATGTGGTACGGATCTGCTTTTTCTATGCTTTAGAAACGGAACCCTCATCAGAAGCTAACCGCTAACTAGCTACTAGCTAGCGGTCTTCAACGCTAACTAGGACACCAGTGCGACATCTACCCAAAGCATATCAGACTGCTTTTTCTCTACCACATCTCCGGATTCCTACCGCAAGCTCTGAAGCTTTATACCGGATCATCGTAAATAGCTAGCTGCAATCCGAGTGGCTACTCCTGGCTAACGTCTCTGTCCCAGAGCAAGCACCAGTTAGCCTGGAGCTAGCCTCGAGCTAAGCCCATCTCCCGACTACCCGAAGAGGTCCAAAAATACCTAATTTGCCAATTGGCCTGGACCCTCTACTGACCCTCTACTGCCGACACGGAGCCCCGCCGATCCATCACGACTGGTCCGCCGACATAATCGTCCGAGGGGGTTTCAACAGGCTTTTCCGCTGCGACATCGCCAAAGATCCGTCTGCTGGCCAAGGCCCGCGAGCTTTCTGAATCGCTGTATCTCCAGCTCACCGCACGAAGAGGAATAAACAGACTCACCCCATCGCGACGTCCCCCAAAGGTTAACTCTCTAGCCCTCGCTATCTCCCTGCTTGCTAATTCGGCCTGCTAACGGCTAGCTTGTCAAGCTCCGGTCCGCTAACTGCTACCTTGTCTAGCTCGGGCCTACGAACTGTTAGCTTGTTAGCACAGGCCTGCTAACCGTCTGTACCACCGCGTCCCAATCACTCTCTGACCCCATTTACTTTCTATCTCTTTTTGATTTTTAATTTGTTTATACCTTCCGGAAACCTGCCTCACCCAATGTGATACGGAATCGCTATTACTTTTACTCTTATTTTTATTTTTATGACACACTCAAGAACCTCCAGACGCTAACCAGCTAACTAGCTACAAGCTAGTTAGTCATTGTTAGTTTAAAAAAAAAAAAAAAAAAAAACCTGGATAACACTCGCCAGCCCAGCCCCCTGCCCATCCACCACCGCTGCCCCTGGACACTGATCTCTTGGCTACATAGCTGACGCACGCTGGACTGTCCATTAATCACGGTACTCCTTTCTGCTTGTTTGTCTTACCTGTCGGCCCCGTTGCCTAGTCAACGCCATTTTACCTGCTGTTTGTTGTGCTAGCGGATTAGCCTCGCCTACTGTTTTTAGCTAGCTTTCCAAATTCAACACCTGTGATTACTGTATGCCTCGCTGTATGTCTCTCTCAGATGTCAATATGCCTTGTATACTGTTGTTCAGGTTAGTTATAATTGTTTTAGTTCACAATGGAGCCCCTAGACCCACTCTGGATACCCCTGTTACCTCCTTTGTCCCACCTCCCACACATGCGGTGACCTCACCCATTACAACCAGCATGTCCAGAGATACAACCTGTCTCATCATCACCCAGTGCCTGGGCTTACCTCCGCTGTACCCGCACCCCACCATACCCCTGTCTGTGCATTATGCCCTGAATATATTCTACCATGCCCAGAAACCTGCTCCTCTTATCCTCTGCCCCCAACGCTCTAGGCGACCAGTTTTGATAGCCTTTAGCCGCACCCTCATACTACTCCTTCTCTGTTCCGCGGGTGATGTGGAGGTAAACCCAGGCCCTGCATGTCCCCAGGTACCCTCATTTGTTGACTTCTGTGATCGAAAAAGCCTTGGTTTTATGCATGTCAACATCAGAAGCCTCCTCCCTAAGTTTGTTTTACTCACTGCTTTAGCACACTCTGCTAACCCTGATGTCCTTGCCGTGTCTGAATCCTGGCTCAGGAAGGCCACCAAAAATTCAGAGATTTCCATACCCAACTATAACATCTTCCGTCAAGATAGAACTACCAAAGGGGGCGGAGTTGCAGTCTACTGCAGAGATAGCCTGCAAAGTAACGTCATACTTTCCAGGTCCATACCCAAACAGTTCGAACTACTAATTTTGAAAATTACCCTCTCCAGAAATAAGTCTCTCACTGTTGCCGCCTGCTCCCGGCCACCCTCAGCTCCCAGCTGTGCCCTGGACACCATTTGTGAATTGATCGCCCCCATCTAGCTTCAGAGTTTGTTCTGTTAGGTGACCTAAACTGGGATATGCTTAACACCCCGGCAGTCCTACAATGTAAGCTAGATGCCCTCAATCTCACTCAAATCATCCAGGAACCCACCAGGTACAACCCTAACTCTGTAAACAAGGGCACCCTCATAGACGTCATCCTGACCAACTGGCCCTCCAAATACACCTCCGCTGTCTTCAACCAGGATCTCAGCGATCACTGCCTCATTGCCTGTATCCGCCACGGAGCCGCAGTCAAACGACCACCCCTCATCACTGTCAAACGCTCCCTAAAACACTTCTGTGAGCAGGCCTTTCTAATCGACCTGGCCCGGGTATCCTGGAAGGACATTGACCTCATCCCGTCAGTTGAGGATGCCTGGTCATTCTTTAAAAGTAACTTCCTCACCATTTTAGATAAGCATGCTCCGTTCAAAAAATGCAGAACCAAGAACAGATACAGCCCTTGGTTCACTCCAGACCTGACTGCCCTCGACCAGCACAAAAACATCCTGTGGCGGACTGCAATAGCATCGAATAGCCCCGTGATATGCAACTGTTCAGGGAAGTCAGGAACCAATACACGCAGTCAGTCAGGAAAGCTAAGGCCAGCTTCTTCAGGCAGAAGTTTGCATCCTGTAGCTCCAACTCCAAAAAGTTCTGGGACACTGTGAAGTCCATGGAGAACAAGAGTACCTCCTCCCAGCTGCCCACTGCACTGAGGCTAGGTAACACGGTCTCCACCGATAAATCCACGATTATCGAAAGCTTCAATAAGCACTTCTCAACGGCTGGCCATGCCTTCCGCCTGGCTACTCCAACCTCGGCCAACAGCTCCGCCCCCCAGCTCCTCGCCCAAGCCTCTCCAGGTTCTCCTTTACCCAAATCCAGATAGCAGATGTTCTGAAAGAGCTGCAAAACCTAGACCCGTACAAATCAGCTGGGCTTGACAATCTGGACCCTCTATTTCTGAAACTATCTGCCGCCATTGTCGCAACCCCTATTACCAGCCTGTTCAACCTCTCTTTCATATCGTCTGAGATCCCCAAGGATTGAAAGCTGCCGCAGTCATCCCCCTCTTCAAAGGGGGAGACACCCTGGACCCAAACTGCTATAGACCTATATCCATCCTGCCCTGCCTATCTAAGGTCTTCGAAAGCCAAGTCAACAAACAGGTCACTGACCATCTTGAATCCCACCGTACCTTCTCCGCTGTGCAATCTGGTTTCCGAGCCGGTCACGGGTGCACCTCAGCCACGCTCAAGGTACTAAACGATATCATAACCGCTATCGATAAAAGACAGTACTGTGCAGCCGTCTTCATCGACCTCGCCAAGGCTTTCGACTCTGTCAATCACCATATTCTTATCGGCAGACTCAATAGCCTCGGTTTCTCGGATGACTGCCTTGCCTGGTTCACCAATTACTTTGCAGACAGAGTTCAGTGTGTCAAATCGGAGGGCATGCTGTCCGGTCCTCTGGCAGTCTCTATGGGGTGCCACAGGGTTCAATTCTCGGGCCGACTCTTTTCTCTGTATATATCAATGATGTTGCTCTTGCTGCGGGCGATTCCCTGATCCACCTCTACGCAGACGACACCATTCTATATACTTTCGGCCCGTCATTGGACACTGTGCTATCTAACCTCCAAACGAGCTTCAATGCCATACAGCACTCCTTCCGTGGCCTCCAACTGCTCTTAAACGCGAGTAAAACCAAATGCATGCTTTTCAACCGATCGCTGCCTGCACCCGCATGCCCGACTAGCATCACCACCCTGGATGGTTCCGACCTTGAATATGTGGACATCTATAAGTACCTAGGTGTCTGGCTAGACTGCAAACTCTCCTTCCAGACTCACATCAAACATCTCCAATCGAAAATCAAATCAAGAGTCGGCTTTCTATTCCGCAACAAAGCCTCCTTCACTCACGCCGCCAAGCTTACCCTAGTAAAACTGACTATCCTACCGATCCTCGATGTCATCTACAAAATGGCTTCCAACACTCTACTCAGCAAACTGGATGCAGTCTATCATAGTGCCATCCGTTTTGTCACCAAAGCACCTTATACCACCCACCACTGCGACTTGTATGCTCTAGTCGGCTGGCCCTCGCTACATATTCGTCGCCAGACCCACTGGCTCCAGGTCATCTACAAGTCCATGCTAGGTAAAGCTCCGCCTTATCTCAGTTCACTGGTCACGATGGCAACACCCATCCGTAGCACACGCTCCAGCAGGTGTATCTCACTGATCATCCCTAAAGCCAACACCTCATTTGGCCGCCTTTCGTTCCAGTACTCTGCTGCCTGTGACTGGAATGAACTGCAAAAATCGCTGAAGTTGGAGACTTTTATCTCCCTCACCAACTTCAAACATCAGCTATCCGAGCAGCTAACCGATCGCTGCAGCTGTACATAGTCTATTGGTAAATAGCCCACCCATTTTCACCTACCTCATCCCCATACTGTTTTTATACTGTTTTTTTTTATTTTATTTATTTATTTATTTACTTTTCTGCTCTTTTGCACACCAATATCTCTACCTGTACATGACCATCTGATCATTTATCACCCCAGTGTTAATCTGCAAAATTGTATTATTCGCCTACCTCCTCATGCCTTTTGCACACATTGTATATAGACTGCCCATTTTTTTTCTACTGTGTTATTGACTTGTTAATTGCTTACTCCATGTGTAACTCTGTGTTGTCTGTTCACACTGCTATGCTTTATCTTGGCCAGGTCGCAGTTGCAAATGAGAACTTGTTCTCAACTAGCCTACCTGGTTAAATAAAGGTGAAATAAAAAATAAAAAAAATAAAAAAAATATAATGTATATGAATTTGGAGGGCAGAAATGATTAAATATTAAAGCATTATACCTCTCACTAAAGTCGTCAGTCATGCAAAAGTTATACTTAAATCCGAACTATGAATGTCTCACCCCATGTTCAAGAATGGCTTTTTCCCTTTATTCAGATTACAACCTCTCACTTTTGGTTATTTGAAAATTAAATCCTCTCCAAAATATCGCTATTTTTAAAACAAGCCATAGAAGTTGGTTGTAATTTCAGTTTAATTAACCAATGTCAATGGAATATTTGTGAGTAAACTTTGTTTAAACACTTGTGGAGCTTTAACTTAAGGGCCATAATGAATATGTACAATGAGTATTTACATGTGTTGGAAATCAATCAAATGTGCACATTACTGCTGTTGTCACTGAGTTTTAAGGCAAATTCCACTATAATCATATGCTGTGTGTGAAATATGTCGATTGATGGCTAAGGTGGCAGCGACACTTCACCCAAAATGCTAAGTGACAGCTGGTTAATGTACAACCCTTCAATATAAGCTCTATTTTTCTTCTCTCTAATATAAGTTTAAACAGGTTGATCACCTGCTTCAACTCCCACTGAACCCCCAACAGATCAGGCTAAATTCAATTCAACCGGCCGCATTTGGTTCAAAGCTTTCTGTGTGTGGTCCTGTAATCTGTAATGTATGGTGATGGAGGAGATTAAATGGGTAATGTGATTTCCGAAAGGACACCGACAGACACAAACAGAGCTGAGGACTGTCCTGTACATCACCACTGCGGAGTTGAAACAGGTCCAAGGCGGTTTGGAACCTCTTCAGTTGAACCAATATGTGGGAGAAAGAACATGTCACGACTTCTCACGACGCAAGTGATGTAATATCCCCACAGAAAGAAACAATCTTAACTTAACCGTGGTCTAGACTAGTAAACTGTCTGTTGCAGACATTACAGCAAGCTCCAATATCAGGCTAAATAATCCTTGAAGACCTGAGGTGTACTGGAGTCTGTTTGCATTATACTGAATTATGGCATAAAGAGTATACAGGTTTACGTACATTGCGTGTATTAACAATTGGAAAGTTTTTAAGAATTGTAGTAATGACTCTCTTCTTTACCCAGTTGAGGAATCACAGAAAGCAGGAACAGTCTAGTGTGTCTGCAGGGTGAGCCCACTTTTTTTAGCACACAAAAAAACAGTATATTTAAACCCTGGTATAGGGGAGTTTGTTCAAATGTATGACCCCAGCCAGACTATACACTTTAGCATCCATCCTATAGAAGAATATTCATGTCCAATGGAGGATAAGTACACAAATTGTTGATAACACTGACTGTTATTCTAGGTGGCAGGTACTATTTGTCACTATTTGTTTTTCAACCACTCCACAAATTTCTTGTTAACAAACTATAGTTTTGGCAAGTCGGTTAGGACATCTACTTTGTGAATGACACAAGTAATTTCTCCAACAATTGTTTACAGACAGATTATTTCACTTATACAGTGGGGCAAAAAAGTATTTAGTCAGCCACCAATTGTGCAAGTTCTCCCACTTAAAAAGATGAGAGAGACCTGTAATTTTCACCATAGATACACTTCAACTATGACAGACAAAATGAGAAAAAAAATCCAGAAAATCACATTGTAGGATTTTTAATGAATTTATTTGCAAAATATGGTGGAAAATAAGTATTTGGTCACCTACAAACAAGCAAGATTTCTGGCTCTCACAGACCTGTAACTTCTTCTTTAAGAGGCTCCTCTGTCCTCCACTCGTTACCTGTATTAATGGCACCTGTTTGAACTTGTTATCAGTATAAAAGACACCTGTCCACAACCTCAAACAGTCACACTCCAAACTCCACTATGGCCAAGACCAAAGAGCTGTCAAAGGACACCAGAAACAAAATTGTAGACCTGCACCCGGCTGGGAAGACTGAATCTGCCATTGGTAAGCAGCTTGGTTTGAAGAAATCAACTGTGGGAGCAATTATTAGGAAATGGAAGACATACAAGACCACTGATAATCTCCCTCGATCTGGGGCTCCATGCAAGATCTCATCCCGTGGGGTCAAAATGATCACAAGAACGGTGAGCAAAAATCCCAGAACCACACGGGGGGACCTAGTGAATGACCTGCAGAGAGCTGGGACCAAAGTAACAAAGCCTACCATCAGTAACACACTACGCCACCAGGGACTCAAATCCTGCAGTGCCATACGTGTCCCCCTGCTTAAGCCAGTACATGTCCAGGCCTGTCTGAAGTTTGCTTGAGAGCATTTGGATGATCCAGAAGAAGATTGGGAGAATGTCATAAGGTCAGATGAAACCAAAATATAACTTTTTGGTAAAAACTCTTGTTTGGAGGACAAAGAATGCTGAGTTGCATCCAAAGAACACCATACCTACTGTGAAGCATGGGGGTGGAAACATCATGCTTTGGGGCTGTTTTTCTGCAAAGGGACCAGGACGACTGATCTGTGTAAAGGAAAGAATGAATGGGGCCATGTATCGTGACATTTTGAGTGAAAACCTCCTTCCATCAGCAAGGGCATTGAAGATTAAACGTGGCTGGGTCTTTCAGCATGACAATGATCCCAAACACACCTCCCGGGCAATGAAGGAGTGGCTTCGTAAGAAGTATTTCAAGGTCCTGGAGTGGCCTAGCCAGTCTCCAGATCTCAACCCCATAGAAAATCTTTGGTGTTGCCCAGCAACAGCCCCAAAACATCACTGCTCTAGAGGAGATCTGCATTGAGGAATGGGCCAAAATACCAGCAGCAGTGTGTGAAAACCTTGTGAAGACTTACAGAAAACGTTTGACCTCTGTCATTGCCAACAAAGGGTAGATAACAAAGTATTGAGATAAACTTTTGTTATTGACCAAATACTTATTTTCCACCATAATTTGCAAATAAATTCATGAACATTCATTTTTTTCCCTCATTTTGTCTGTCATAGTTGAAGTGTACCTATGATGAAAATTACAGGCCTCTCTCATCTTTTTAAGTGGGAGAACTTGCACAATTGGTGGCTGACTAAATACTTTTATGCCCCACTGTAATTCACTGTATCACAATTCCAGTGGTTCAGGAGTTTACATACACTATGTTGACTGTGCCTTTAAACAGCTTGGAAAATTCCATAAAATTATGTCATGGCTTTAGAAGCTTCTGATAGGCAAATTGACATCGTTTGAGTCAATTGGAGGTGTACCTGTGGATGTATTTCAAGACCTACCTTCAAACTCAGTGCCTCTTTGCTTGACATCATGGGAAAATCAAAAGAATTCAGCCAAGACCTCAGAAAAAAATTGTAGACCTCCACAAGTCTGGTTCATCCTCGGGAGCAAATTTCCAAATGCCATGTTCCTCTGTACAAACAATAGTAGGCAAGTATAAACACCACGGGAACACGCAGCCATCACACCACTCAGGAAGGAGACATGTTCTGTCTCCTAGAGATGAACGTACCTTGATGCGAAAGTGCAAATCAATCCCAGAACAACATCAAAGGACCTTGTGAAGATACTGGAGGAAACAAGTTCAAAAGTATCTAAATTCACAGTAAAACGAGTCCTATATCGACATAACCTGAAAGGCCGCTCAGCAAGGAAGAAGCCACTGCTGTTAACCTCCATAAAAAGCCAGACTACGGTTTGCAAATGCATATGGGGACAAAGATTTGTAAGTCGCTCTGGATAAGAGCGTCTGCTAAATGACTTAAATGTAAATGTAAATGTAAAGATCGTACTTTTTGGAGAAATGTCCTCTGGTCTGATAAAACTGTTTGGCCATAATGACCATTGTTATGTTTGGAGGAAAAAGGGGGAGGCTTGCAACCTGAAGAACACCATCCCAACCTTGAAGCACGGGGGTGGCAGCATCATGTTGTGGGGGTGCTTTGCTGCAGGAGGGACTGGTGCACTTCACAAAATAGATGGCATCATGAGGAAGGAACATTATGTGGCTGTACTGAGGCAAAATCTGTTAAAGCTTGGTCGCAAATGGGTCTTCCAAATGGACCCCAAGCAGGTGGCTGTATCAACTCTGATAATGTATCCCAAGTGAGCCATGTTTCCGTGAAACAGAGATTAGTAAACTCGTGAGCGATGTGCCCATCTTCGGAGCCTGATCAGAAGACCGCTCCGTCTGCCCCTTCTGCAGCGACGTTGTTTTGGGTCGCCTACTGGGATCCGAACCATTGTCCTGGGTGGTGGTCCAAACAGAGGATCGGCTTCCGGAAAGTCGTATTCCTGGTCGTAATGTTGGTAAGTTGACGATGCTCTTATATCCAATAGTTCTTCCCGGCTGTATGTAATAATATTTCCTGGGGTAACAGTGTAAGAAATAATACATTAAAAAAAAAAGCAAAATACTGCATAGTTTCCTAAGAACGCGAAGCGAGGTGACCATCTCTGTCGGCGCCATGTTGGAATCAACATGGAAAAACAGGAAAAGCACTTATAAGTGCTTTTAGTAGGCAATGCAATGCTTTCATAGTCCGCACTTGTCTTACATGACTTTGATCATGACTCTCAGTTCCATTTCATTACACATAAGAGTCATTGGACGGGGGAGTATGTATGGGGGAGTTTTGTTAACAGGCATCGCTTGCAGTAAGGTTTTGGAAACATAAGGACCGTATCTTTCATATCTACGAGAAAATAAAATCTAAAAACAAAAGGATACATTGATACACACCTTTATAGGGTTAGACTTATTAATCCCACACGCCATACTGTATATCCATGTTACAGCACGTGATTACGAAAGACAGACGGCAGACAGAGGTACCACCTGTACTAATTAGCTATCTCGAATGCGCCGAACACCTATGTGTAAAGGATGAAGGTTGCCAGAAATGTGTGGTCATTGAAAAATACTATCGGCTTCAACTGTGATAAAGCCGGTTAAAACAGTATACAGTTACTGTATATTTTGCATTTAGATGTGATATGAAAGTAAAGGGTTTTATGTTTCTAGAATCGTATCGCAATTTAAATCGATTCACGTTTAGAAGGAGTATTTTGACTGTTTTGGCTGCCAGAACCTACCTCTGAAGATATCGTAAACCGAACAAAAATATAAACTCCACATGTAAAATGTTGGTCCCATGTTCCATGAGTTGAAATAAAAGATCCTAGAAATGTTCCATACACACAGAAATGTTGTGCACAAACATGTTTACATCCCTGTTACTGAGTATTTCTCCTTTGCCAAGATTATCAATCCACAAGACAGGTGTGAAATATAAAGAAGCTGATGAAACAGCATGATCATTACACAGGTGCATCTTGTGCTGGGGACAATAAAAGGCCACTCTAAAATGTGCAGTTTTGTCACACAACACAATGCCACAGATGTCTCAAGTTTTGAGTGAGCGTGCAATTGGCATGCTGACTGCAGGAATGTCCACGAGAGCTGTTGGCAGAGAATTGAATGCCTCAAACGTTGTTTTAGAGAAATTGGTAGTCTGTCCAACCAGCCTCACAACTGCAAACCACGTGTATGGCGTCGTGTGGGCGAGTGGTTTGCTGATGTCAACATTGTGAACAGAGAGCCCCATAGTGGTGGTGGAGTTATGGTATGGGCAGGCATAAGCTACGCACAACAAACACAATTTCATTTTATTGATAGAAATTTGAACGCGCTGGGATACCGTGATGAGATCCTGAGGTCCATTGTCGAGCCATTCATCTGCCACCATCACCTCATGTTTCAGCATGATAATGCACGGCTCCATGTCGCAAGGCCCCATGTCGTACACAATTCCTGGAAGCTAAAAATGTCCCCGTTCCTCCATGGCCTACATACTCACCAGACATGTCACCCATTGAGTGTTCCAGCTCCCGCCAATATCTAGCAACTTCGCACAGCCATTGAAGAGGGGTGAGACAACATTCCACAGGCCACAATCAACAGCCTGATCAACTCTATGAGAAGGAAATGTGTTGCATGAGGCAAATGGTGGTCACACCAGATACTGACTGGTTTTCTGATCCACGCCCCTACCTTTTTTTTAAGTTATATGTGACCAACAGATGCATATCTGTATTCCCAGTCACGTGAAATCAATAGATTAAGGCATAATTTATTAATTTCAATAGACTGATTTCCTTACATGAACTGTAACTCAGTATAATCGTATAAATTGTTGTATGAAGTGTTTATATTTTAGTTCAGTGTACAAGGTCCTTGGACCTTAAGGAGTAACGGTAGGCTCCTTAAAGGAAAATACAGAAATCATCCCCATGTGATGCATCATGAAATAAGTTGAAGGAAGCATGACGATCAAGAAAACAAAAATTAAATCTGCCAACCTGTTGTCCCGTGGAGTATCAAAGACACTTTCAATTCATTTTTTTTCTTTCTCCCTCTTTCCAACGTCCGACTTGATTTAGACTCCTTAATAAAGCAGTCTACAACTTCCTCGTTGGCACAATCAACCTTGCAGTCGGTCGCCTTTGATAGTAGATTGCGCGAGTGGAATGGATTGCTTCGTTCTAAACCGACAGGTGTCCCACTCGTGAGCGTATAGCAGGGGCTTTAGAAGTATCCGCTTTTTTTCTTCTATTAGTACAGTTCTCTTTGGGTATTGTAGCTTATTATTGTAGCCTATCAAAGTTTAATGGCACTTTAATTCACTTCAACTGTTTCTTATGGTACATGTCCTATCTGAGGTAAAGTTGGTTTGTGTGGAGTTCTTTGGAATGAGGGGGAAGAGACAGATCATTTTTGGATGAAAACAAGTCAGCCCGTGAAGACGTGCCTGCCTCAAGTAAAGTCGCCTATGTGTGAGCTGAGCATCTCAGAGCATTTTCATACGAAATACACTTACATTTCTGTCATGTCTTCTCCTATGTTTGCTAATGGGGTTGAATTATTATGTTGGACAGGAATTTATTTGAAGAGTGACAGAATGAGGACTGATTGATATTGCAAACATCTTTCAACTTGTTCCCTTTGAATAGAAAGTTTTATTCACAAGTATAAACACAATTATTTAAGAAAATAACAAATTGCATCAACAGGTGTACATACTTACACGAATCAAAGTCAAATTTGATTTGTGTAAGTACATTCCCATGTGTTTTTAAATAAAAAAGTAACACAAAAAAAACAAACGTATTGTTCTTAGAGTCTGTCGCATTCCCACTCTGGCCCATCAGACAGATGGGGCACTTCGATAAAGAACATCTCCTTGTTGGCGGGAGGAGGAGGAGTACAGGGGTGGCTCCCCACTCCCGAATCTGGGCTTGAGGACGCCTTAATCGCCGTGAGCGGATACGGATTGCCAGGGACATACTTCATCTCCTTCGGGTGATGAGGAGGTGCTTTGAGTCCGTTGCCTCTTCCAGAGCCCTGGTGAGCATCGCCTTTCGGCTTAAAACGCTTGAGCTTGACCGTGTCCTTGCCATCACCAGTGCAGGGCAGCAAGACGGCGACGTCCTTGCGGAACTTGGAGCTGAGGCCGAAGTAGATGAGCGGGTTGTAGAAGCTGGCCGACTTGGCAAAGAGGCGGGTGAAGATGCTGGTGAGGCTGGGTATGTGGAAGCCACAGGCCGACCACATGGAGACCACAGCGTACGGCGACCACGCCAGGATGAATGCTGTGCAGATGACAATGGATACCTGGGAGAAAACAAAAGTTAGGATGACCGTTAAATCATAACCCATCGTTTAACGCTTGGTCTATATGTAGTATCGTTTGTACATCTGCAATTTTTTGGGACTCTGACACATACTCACTCTAATATAATATCTAATATCTACTCTGGAATGTTTATTGGACTCACTCTGTAATGTCTTGTTTAGATTTTTGAATTGTATCTGCGAGACATTCTTTTTAATATATTTATTTTTACACCTTTTTCCTCCCCAATTGCGTGGTACCCAGTTGATAGTTACAGTCTTGTCCCATCGCTGCAACTCCCGTACGGACTCGGGAGAGGCAAAGGTTGAGAGCCATACGTCCTCCGAAACACAACCCAGCCAAGCTGCACTGCTTCTTGACACAATGACTGCGATGACCACTTAACCCGGAAGCACCAATGTGTTGGAGGAAACACTGCATTGCGTCCAGCCCGCCACAGGAGTCGCTAGTGCACGAAGGGACAAGAACATCCCTGTCGGCCAAACCCTCCCTTAACCCAGACGACGCTGGGCCAATTGTGCGCCGCCCCATGGGTCTCGTGGTCGCGGCCTGCTGCGACAGAGCCTGGACTCGAACCAGGATCTCTAGTGGCACAGCTAGCACTGCGATGCAGTGCCTAGGGCCACTGCTCCACTCGGGAGGCCATTTGTGAGACATTCTTACTGCACTCTTGGAGCTAGTAACATAAGCATTTCGCCGCACCTGCTGATAACACCTGCAAATCTTTGTCCATGACCAATAAACGTTGATTTGATTTGAATCCTACTCACAATAGTGACGTCCCTTTCAATCTTTCTCTGCCTTTCGGTCAGGTCTCCCTCAGCGGCCATGGCGTTGCCTCTCTTCACTGTGTTGATGATGGACACGTAGGTGAAGAGCATGACCAGCACGGGGACGAAGAAGCAGAAGATGAGGATGGAGATGATGTAGGACTTGTAGACGGTGGAGTAGTTGGCTTTGGCCCAGTCGATTTCACACGTTCCATAACCGCGATCTAAAAGGAGGAGGAGTTTGAGATACACCATTTTTTTTTTAACCTTTATGTGTTTCTTTGTTGGCATTTTTTAAATATTTGTTCAGGTGAAGATAGTTTAAAATGTAAGAATTTCCTCTATTTTGGCCCTTTAAAAACTCGGGGTAAGTGTGAAAAAAGGTCCACATATGTCAAAATGTGGTCAGTTCATGTTTAAAGATTGTCTTCGACTAATATTTCAGATAGCAACTTGCTTTAGTGCTATTCTTTTTTTGTCGTCATTGTGCACATACAAATCTTGAAAATGTTGCCCAACCAGAATGTTACAAGAACCTAACACAAGTAAGTGCCCCTGGATCAAATAGTATGTCACATGATTACTAGCCATGTTTATCTCACCTGTGTAACTCCCCCAGCCCAGAAGGGGCGCTCCCGACCAGAACACAGCCCCCAACCAGATGAATATTAGGCACATGCCTATGGTTGTGTTGGTTATGCAGTGAGCTAGGTAAAGGAAAAGAGTTCAAAGAAAGGCTCCCACAAGAACATTGTATCTGACCAGAACATCTAGTCATTTTTCTTCCAACTTTATTGGAATTATTGAGATGACCATTAAAGGTTAAGGTCGTGTCACAGTGTCTTACCTTTACTCGGATGGCATCCCTTGATGTATCTTGTGACACTGATGACAGTCAAAGTATTGATGCTGCTGAGGCCGAAGACCAAGGTGAAGAAGCCGTCCACCTGGGAAAGACCAAAAATTACTGTTAGAGATGCTTAGAGGGGGAAGGTGTAGGGAAGAGAATCTCAAAACAAATACAGTAGAAAAAAAACAGACATCCACTTGCAGAACTTGAAGGACTCCAATCACTCAGAAAATCAAGTTGAAAACAAGTATCCTGCTGTTGAATACTTGTTTGGGTTCACGTACTTAACAAATCCATCATTAACAAATTACTGATTTTGTGTGAATAGGGCTCCTCTCTACTTTGCCAAATCCTTCTCCTGGTTGTTCAGTTTTCAGTTCACCAGGATGAACACTTGTATTGCCAGAACACAGAAAAGCTGATCTAGATACATTGAATGGAGTTAAAGATCAGTCCATCACAGCTATGGTCAGCAGTGGTGAGTATGTCTGATCAAGATCAACAGCTTCTACCAAATTAACTTCAATTTATCTTCCTAGTAGAGACAGGAGCCAATGTACTTTGACTGATCAGATTACTTAATCTAATCTAATATATTTACATCCAAGCCCCATTCACTTTTGCCTCACGGTCAGATACACTTTGGAGGACCATGCATATGTCTATTGGAGGAAAAATCTTGGACCATAATTTAAAAAACACCTGGTGGGATGCTTCAAGCAACATAGCATTTTCTGCAAATGGGGTTTCTCCATAATTGGAAACAAACCTGGGTTCAAATGCTATTTCAAATATCTAAATTCCTTTTACATACATTTGAAGTAAGTAATTCAGATATATTTTATTTGAAAAGGCAAGTAGTTTAATATTTTTATGTATTTGGAAATACACTTGGAAAGTATTTGAAAATACTCTCAAATACAATTTGGTAGATTTGGCTTTCACGAATAACAATTCAAATACTTCAATAAAAGTACTTGTTTTGAGCTGTGTATTTAAAAAAAAAACTTAAGTTATTGATAGTGTTAAGGGTGTGTACTGGAGGTGCAGGAGCAGAGTGTAGTGAACAGGCACACTTTTTATTCTGGTCCAACGAAAGCACAAAAGTACATAAATGTGCCCAAACACGGAACATAGACAAAAAGTATGGCGCGTAACAATACCCACATAACATAAATACAAGTTCACACAAAGACATGGACGGGAACAGAGGACTAAATACATGCAGTGTGGTTAGGGAATGAAAACCAGGTGTGTATGGAACAAGACAAAACAAATGGAAATATGAAAAATGGAGTGGCGATGGCTAGAAAGCCGGTGACGCCGAACGCCACCCGAACAAGGAGAGGAGCAGACTTCGGCGGAAGGCGTGACAGACAGCTACATGTATGTGTAAGTTCTTACTAGTTGTCTATTTCAAAACTGCAAAAAAACTTTGGTGTGGAGGTGACTCTGATACACCTTTTTTTGTTACATTTTCTGTACCTTCTCAGATAAGTGATCACACTTAATGTAAAATTAAGATATTAATGTGTTGATATATGATAGCATACTACATAGGTATTAATTACTATTTGTTGCCAATTGAAAATATGGGTTTTTCATGCAACCAGTCGTACCACATGTCAGTCAATACAGTAGCAACACAACTTGGTGAACCACAACAATATAATAGATCTTAAGCACTCAACAGCTCACATTTTTTAAATTTAGTCTTATTTTACTGTTAAATAAACCTTGCATTGTTATACATGGTTGCCTTTTTTGTAAATTTGACATTTATCTCAGGTGGGCTTGAAGGGTACAGTAGCACAACAATCACACGCTCTAAACAGAATGTAAATTAAAATAAAATATTATTGTTCAATATGATCAATACTAACGTCACATATTATTGTAGTCTATAGTGTATATTTATACCCCAAACCATTGGTTTCCAAATATTTTATGACTGAACTTTGCTAGTCTTTTTAATTATTTATTTTTTACCATAAATCACTGTTCCAAAAAAGCCCAGTAGCCTGGTTTGCATTGAAACACATGGAGATTGTGTGTTGATATCCCTAATATTCAATGAACCTGTCCATAAGTGTTTTTTCTTCAGATTTATTTTCATTAAAATACTCAAACTAAATGTATGCATCTTATGCATCTATTCATGGTTTCATTTACAAAGATGAAAAACAATTAAGAACAATTAAAAACCTCTATACTCTCTCCAAGACGTTTGGAGTGGACAGATAGTCATTGATGCAGAGAGAGAATAATAAATTCAGGGTTGAAGGGTATCAGGGATGGAAGACCTAGAAGTATTGGACAAAAATGGAAACAAATGAGGGACAAGAAGATGACTATTGGATGACTGTTTATGCAGTTAGAGCCAGGGGCATTGTCATATTGTCCATCATTCATCCAGGTTTTTCTATATTTGGGTTGACCACATGTACCTTTAATATAACAGTAGAGAGGGAAATTTGAAACTGTCTTCACACAGGCTTTAGGAAACAAGTTGAACTAACGAACAAGAATAAGACTACAGGAAATGTGAACCAGCTTTCAGGTAATTCATTTAAAGTTGTTTGTATTATGGTCTTTGTGCATAGCGTCTTATCCACAGAGGGCCGGCGAGGGTGCATGTTTTGTTCTAACCAAGCAGTATCACTGACTCAACTTATCAAGTATTGGTTGAAGTCTATGATTAGTTGATTAGTCGAATCAGATGTGTACCGGTTGGCATGAACAAAAGCCTGGGTACACATTGTTCTATGCGGATACTATTGGACACCGACTTTTATGAGTGCTACACCCATGATGAATAGTAATGATCAGTTGATTTTAATAACTTTAGGGGAGATTACTATAATTTAAGTTTACATAAGATATATCCGTTTGTAAGTTTTCAGCATTAGGAAATATATTTAAATGACTTATTTTAGAGGTGGGCTTATTTGGAACACCCATGGGCTTAAAGGGTACATTTAGTACCCATTAAACCCAGTCCGGACTTTCCACATATTTTATCAAATATTTTTCTCTTATATTAACAAATGGTATAAATCAAGTAATACAATTTCAAATGAGTGATTAATCTTTCATATTATCTCCACTTTTCTTACAACAATTAGGGCACGTATATGTTAGAAATGTCTAAACTTAAGATTTTGGTGGGCTTAATAGGTAGTACACTTATCCTATAGTCCGGAATCTCATCTTTGACAACTCTCTCACCTTACTCTGACCCAGACATTCTATAATCAAGCATTCAATGTCTGCTGACCTCAGGACCACTTTTCTTTATCAGAAGAAACTCTCCTCATCTGTCCTCTCTGCCCTATTACTTAATATATATATTTTATTTATCTCAGTCTTTAAAAAAAATCATTTCTGTCTCTCCTCTTAGTTCATTTTCATTTGGATGTTTTCTCATTGTTTTTAGCATTGGCCAATAGTAAATGAAAAGATTATTGTTCAGTGTTAGTTGGACATTATTCAACTACGGTTTGTCCCAAACAAGCAGCAACACCTGCTTGGGGAAATAACTGTAATTAACATTAAAACACACACACACACACACTGTTGTTGTGTTAACAAGTTTGATACAAATAGAACAGGGATAACTTTGTAATTTCACAGACATTGCATTCATTTTTTTTAAGGTGGCATTTTCTCACATTGTGCACTAAAACAAAAACCCATGTGGTAAATTGATTGATATTAGCCCTTGTGCAAATCACGCTTCCTCTTTCATCAAATGCTATAAGCATGTACCAAACCTTAACCATCCATCTATGTTTGGCTGTTGGTGTGGCAAAAGCATTCTTATTCCCCCCTAAGATAGTGTTAACATTATATTACTTCAGGTAAAGCCTACAGACCTTTTCTCCTGTGCTGTAAGTTAGCAATATAATGCCTTTGTGACACCTTGTAAAACCACCCTCTCGCTTCTTCCAGGTAACTCATCATCATCACTTAAAGTGATGAATGTGCCAACACGCTACTTTTGATTGAATTAATGATCAACTGTCCGAAGCACCCATTGTTAATATTCTATTCGTAACCAAGCTAATTATAGAAAGGACCATCCCCCCCCCCCCAAAGAACCATTGTAGTGTAGTGAATATAATGATCTGTTGCAACACATTTCTATGCTTTATCCATTGTGTTATTTTTACTTAGTCTCCATTCTGAGTGGACCATTGATATTCTTAACTAGGCAATTAGCAGGAAATGATAAAGAACTGGCAATAGGAACTAAGCCATAGAGCAGTGTTTTTGCAAATCGTAAAGGTAAGTTGTCTTGTTTGTGTATTTGACATTTGTGTAGAGGATGGCGAAGTTAGCATCTCACAGTGACATCACCTTCCAGGAGACCTGAACTACTAAAGTCCTGTCCAATCATGCCATGTTTTATGGGATGGCGGTAATGTCTGTGTCTTGTGAGTATTGCAGTGAGTACAGTATCAGATCCTGCAGTAGGATGGCACATGCTACAGATGCAACACATTACCATTCACATACAATACAAATTTGAAGCATCTCACTTCTCAAAACAACTTTTCCCCCTCCAACCAGACACCCTCATTGCCTACCTGACATGTCCAGATCGAGGTAACCAAGTATCCGTTGTCCCGGAACACATTGAAGATCTCCAGGATCCCCCGTGAGTAGCCGAAGACGGAAATACTGGCATCGGAGATGGCCAGGTTAAAGGTGAGATAGTCCGTGGGCTGCAGCGACGCACGCTGCTTGTACAGGACGAAGATCACAATACTGTTGCCAAACCACGACAGCCAACCTGATGAGGAAATAAAACATTGACATACTAACTGATTGGCTTTATATAGCTCTTTTCCAGAAGCTAAAAACATTACATAGAGGGAAACTCACCACATCTATTACCAGTGTGTCCCAAAGTACCTATGAGCAAAGGCCTTATCTGTTTTGTGAAATGTAATGGAATTGTAGTCACACCATACAAAATGCGGCTCATAAAGCAGTGTGATGCATTGAGGTGACAAAGTGCCTCATCTGTGATTTTAACCCTACTGACCTCTCTTCAAACACTGCATATTCAAATACTAAAATTAGCATAAACCTTCCTTCATGAAATTTCCTTCAGGGCTAATAGTAGGTATTTACAGGATAGGTAGCCTACCTATCCTGTAAATAAAATGACAGTCACACTATTGATTTCAAAAATCAGGTTCAAATGAAATAAATGCAAATACATTTGCACCAATTAACAGGTCATTACACGTCTTTCTGCCCTCTCTTAAAGAACGTCAGATTAGCTGGCTGCCATTCTTTCTTGATTGACGATTTCCACGGCTTAGACAGGATCTGAATGGTTGCAGGAGTCACCCCTCTTTGTCCTGGGCTACTTATAGCACCAAACCCACTAACCGTTGCCCATACACTACACTGACAGTAACAGTAGTATAACAATGCATTAACAACGGTTTATGTTATTGGTGATTTGTATTCTGCAGTGCAATCGAACTCTTCATCCAATCGTTGTTTATTGCGATATCAAAATATGGTAGGGTAAAAAAAGAACAAGATAAATGTAGACTACTCTCTGGATTCTTTTTTGCTGTTGTAAATTAGTAAAAACTACTGTCATTCATCCTACCCTAACGTTTAGGTAATAAAATAACAATTATGAAGTAGTAACTAGCCATTAGTGACATATTTCCAGATTTTTTTGCCATGAAAGCAAAACTAAATAAAGTATTTGCATCATAAAAGCAAAGCTACATTTTAAAAACGAAATTACATTCCAACAACTGCATAAGCAAGTTCTCCCACCTAGCACCAGCAGGTATACTCCTATAATGGTCTCCCCTTGATCCGAGAAAGGTGGGTCTTTATTCGACATGGTAAAATTGTTATTCATCCATGGAATATTAGCCACTTGAAAAGCATTATTGGCTGACATTTTGTTGTCCGAACGTTCCAGCTGTCGAGACATACACGGAGCTGCGCGCTCTCTACTTGCTAAAACACAAAGGTGCTTCCTTTGAGAAAACACTTGACCGGCTCCTCTTTCTCTAAATCCAGTCTAAAAATATTCTTCGGCGCACAGTGTGTTGTCTGAGAGGGATGACGTGTATTTAGCTAATCCCAATTATACCCCGAGGTTGATACCCTGCGGGGGGAAATCACTTGTTGTTTCTGACTTGAGCTATGTTGTTTTGTCCTCGAGGAATTTGATTTGCAACTAAGGAAACGTCCGTGTGTTATTGTATTTGGGTGAAGTTGTAGGCTAAGCACAAGTTGTTGTGGGTTTCATTTACTACATGATTAACTCAATTTAATAAAGCCCAGTG
This sequence comes from Oncorhynchus nerka, assembly GCF_034236695.1. Taxonomy (NCBI): domain Eukaryota; kingdom Metazoa; phylum Chordata; class Actinopteri; order Salmoniformes; family Salmonidae; genus Oncorhynchus; species Oncorhynchus nerka. The sequence goes on from NC_088416.1 coordinate 12,212,400, forward strand.
TATAATGAAAAATATTAGTCGAGTAGCCAGCCTACACGTTTTACAGGGACGCGCTGCCGTCAAATTGAGAGCAAGTCAGCGACTGCAGAGAATGACTCCCATGTAGCCTAAAACCGCTGTCCAAGGCGCTGAAAATGAGAGGCTTTCAATACAATTAGGCTTTTACTTGTCTAGATAATCAATGATATCAGATCAATTAGACCTACATTTCTTATGACAAAATTATTTTAGGCATCTTAAATTCAGGATGGCTTGGTACTAAAATTTTCGCCTTTAGAAAATGTATTTCAAAGTAAATGCTTCAATCTAAGAAAATGTATTAAGGCTGCCAATAATATTTTTTAAGATTAACTTCACAACATTCCGCTGAAAAGGCAGCGCGTGAAATTCAAAAATATTTTTTAGAAATATGTAACTTTCAAACATTAACAAGTGCAATACATCAAATGAAAGAAACTTATTGTTAATCTACCCATCTGTTCGATTTCAAAAAGGCTTTACAGTGAAAGCACAACATATGATTATGTTAGGTCAGAGCCAAGTCACAAAAACACACAGCCATTTTTCCAGCCAAAGAGAGGAGTCACAAAAAGCAGAAATATCACTAACCTTTGATGATCTTCATCAGATGACACTCATAGGACATCATGTTACACAATACATTTATGTTTTGTTCGATAAAGTCCATATTTATATCCAAAAATCTCAGTTTACATTGGCACGTTCAGTTAATGTTTTGCTTCCAAAACATCTGGTGATTTTGCAGAGAGCCACATCAATTTACAGAAATACTCAAAATAAACATTGATAAAAGATACAACTGTTATTCACAGAATTAAAGATATACTTCTCCTTAATGCAATCGCTGTGTCAGATTTTTTAAAAACTTTACGGAAAAAGCAAACCATGCAATAATCTGAGTACGGCGCTCAGAGACCAAAACAACCCAAACATATATCCGCCATGTTGGAGTCAACAGAAAAGCAAATCAGCAAATCAGCTGGGCTAGACAATCTGGATCCTCTCTTTCTAAAATTATCCCCCGCAATTGTTGCAACCCCTATTAGTAGCCTGTTCAACCTCTCTTTCGTATCATCTGAGATCCCCAAAGATTGGAAAGCTGCTGCGGTCATCCTCCTCTTCAAAGGGGGAGACACTCTAGACCCAAACTGTTACAGACCTATATCTATCCTACCCTGCCTTTCTAAGGTCTTCGAAAGCCAAGTTAACAAACAGATCACCCACAATTTTGAATCCCACCGTACCTTCTCCGCTATGCAATCTGGTTTCCGAGCTGGTCATGGGTGCACCTCAGCCACGCTCAAGGTTCTAAACGATATCATAACCGCCCTCGATAAAAGACAATACTGTGGAGCCGTATTCATCGACCTGGCCAAGGCTTTTGACTCTGTCAATCACCACATTCTTATTGGCAGACTCAACAGCCTTGGTTTCTCAAATGACTGCCTCGCCTGGTTCACCAACTACTTTTCAGACAGAGTTCAGTGTGTCAAGTCGGAGGGCCTGTTGTCAGGACCTCTGGTAGTCTCTATGGGGGTGCCACAGGGTTCAATTCTCGGGCAACTCTTTTCTCTGTATACATCAATGATGTTGCTCTTGCTGCTGTTGATACTCTGATCCACCTCTACGCAGACAACACCATTCTGTATACTTCTGGCTCTTCTTTGGACACTGTGTTAAAAAACCTCCAAACGAGCTTCAATGCCATACAACTCTCCTTCCTTGGCCTCCAACTGCTCTTAAATGCAAGTAAAACTAACTGCATGCTCTTCAACCGATAGCTGCCTGCACCTGCCCATCCATCCAGCATCACTACACTCTGGACGGTTCTGACTTAGAATATGTGGACAACTACAAATACCTAGGTGTCTGGTTAGACTGTAAACTCTCCTTCCAGACTCACATTAAGCATACCCAATCCAAAATTAAACCCAGAATCGGCTTCCTATTTCACAACAAAGCAGCATTCACTCATGCTGCCAAACATACCCTCGTAAAACGGACTATCCTACTGATCCTTGACTTTGACAATGTAATTTACAAAATAGCCTCCAACACTCTACTCAGCAAACTGGATGCAGTCTATCACAGTGCCATCTGTTTTGTCACCAAAGCCCCATATACTACCCACCACTGCGAACTGTATGCTCTCGTTGGCTGGCCCTCGCTTCATATTCATCGCCAAACCCACTGGCTCCAGGTCATCTATAAGTCTTAAGGTAAAGCCCCGCCTTATCTCAGCCCCGCGCTCCAGCAGGTATTTTTCACTGGTCACCCCCAAAGCCAACTCCTCCTTTGGCCGCCTGTCCTTCCAGTTCTCTGCTGCCAATGCCTGGAACGAATTGCAAAAATCCCTGAAGCCGGAGACTCATATCTCCTTTACTAACTTTAAGCATCAGCTGTCAGAGCAGCTTACAGATCATTGCACCTGTACATAGCCCATCTGTAAATAGCCCACCCAACTACCTCATCCCTATATTGTTTTTTTTTTGCTCCTTTGCACCGGAGTATCTCAACTTGCACATTCATCTTCTGCACATCTATCACTCCAGTATTTAATTGCTAAATTGTAATTATCGCCCCTATGGCCTATTTATTGCCTTTACCTCCCTAATCTTACTTAATTTGCACACACTGTATATAGACTTTTCTATCGTGTTATTGACTGTACGTTTGTTTACTCCATGTTTAACTCTGTGATGTTTGTGTCGCACTGAATGGAAGTTGTAAATGAGAACTTGTTCTCAGCTGACCTACCTCGTTAAATAAAGGTGAAACAATAAAGGTGTTTCAAAATGACAAGCACTATTGTGGTTATCTGTTGTGTGGCTTCTAGCGCCTATGTGGCATGTTGATTATTTTTTCTTCATATGAATTTGGGTCTAGCGATTGAACGGTTTAAGTTACAAAAACTTATGACCCCATTCCTGAAAGCTACGACTCTCAGGAACCTGTACATGCTTTCTATTTTCCTTTCTGATGCTCACAAGGACTAGTTGAAAGGGAGTATGAGGGAAATTAATTTAAAGCATACTTCCTTCAGATTGGAATTTGGCATTACCTGATTTGAGATACTTAGCTTTCAGATGATTTTAAAATGACCGAATTACTTTCAGTTAAAAAGCTTTTAATAGTTATTTAAATAAAATAAAAATGGTGGGCGCTCGTTGTGCCTTTTCCTTTTCAATGATGATCAAATATTTCGGTTGCACCTCGACTCTCATTGGTTGAGCACTCTCCACTTCTTTCCTAATGACTTTTATCAACATTTCATTTGAAGAAAAGTGCTTTATTGGTGTGTGTGCGTTGCTTTTTTTTTTATACTGTTCATCCAAAGAATAATCGCATGTGGAAACTGTCAGCGGCCCCCCTGCAATTAACCTTTTTTACATCTGGCCCTTGTAAGAATATAGTTGAATATTTTTTTGATTTGAAACAATCTGCAGACCTTTTGTTTAGTTTGACCTTCCTTTGGTATCCGTAGTGCAAAACCATAATGAATAGCCTATGTTGTGTTGATTGTGACTTGTGTGAATATAAGATGCCAACTGTATTTAAGACCCGGTTTGTGGATTGATACATGCAGTAGCTGGTAGACATTTTGTATAGTGGAAGACGCTCCAAATTCTTTGCCTTGTGAACTGCAAAGGGAAAAGTCAAACTGTGTACATAGGTCATCCCTTTACTGTCATGGCCTCTCTGCTAGGGTTAGGCCCATTAGGAGCTTACTGAGCTAATGTGACCTCAAAGAGACATACTGCTTAAACTGATTGCTGTAGAGTAATGTTTAATGTTGAACTTTGGCACGGTGAACAGATCACAGAACTGTGCCTTGGGGCTACATACTTTCTACCTGGAGTAGAGCGGTGTGCAATCTCAGAACAAATTTGACACTAGTAAAATTTAAGGTGTGACGTGGAAATGGACCTCATGAGCTGAACACACACATCAGCTGTGTCTTGATATCCATTGTTACACGCACACACACACCAGCCAGCTCTTGATAGCCATTGTCCCTGCATGTTAACATCTGTAGCTTTCAGACTCATAGCAGCTGGGTTCATTCATAAAATGAATTATATTAAGTCATTCTATCAGACGTCAGCCATAACCAGGAAGCCCAGTCCTCCCTTTCACCTCAAGGGCCTTGTCTAAGTGCACTCCTAGACCACCTAATTGCATGTAACAGCTAGCTGAGCGCACCAAGCTTATGCAATGGAGTCAAATGATGGTGTCGGCTTCAAGCGCCTTTATTAAGGTAATGATCCGAGACAGAGGGCCCTTCATTTGATGAGTCATGGTTTATGAGTAATTTTCTGACGAATGCACGCCGCTATTCCTGTGTAGCAGTTGTCAACGAGGGCTCTTACATGCGTCAGCACCCACCCCATGCCTTGACCGCTGATTCTCTTTCTCTGTCTTTCTGTCTCTTTCTCTTGGACTCGTGGGTCTTTTTCTTTCTCTCTTCCTTTCTCCCTTAGAAGCCACATGTTTTTATTGAACTGTGTAACATGTGTTGGAAGTCCTTGAAATGCTAAAAGGGAATTCACAAAAGAATGCACTATACACCATAAATACAAAAAAAGAGTTTTCAGTTTTCATTTCCTACTGTACAAAGCCTCAATTTAGCCTAGCAATTTAGGAAGCTTCCTCCTAAGTTGAACTGTACCATAGCAATTCAAAGGAAATTGCTTGAGAAACAATTATATTGAAGATATTTTTTTACATAAGAAATGTAACACAATTAATAGTCAGAGTAGGTGTTATATCCAACTCCAAGGTGAAAGCACATTGAATGTGAACATCTGTCTCTCTCTTCACTCTCCCTCTTGCTCTTTTCTCACTCCTTTTCTCCCTCTCTCCTTTCTATTTGTACAGTATCACCTTTAATGTGTCACTACAGGATTTACGTTCTTCTCTCCTCTAAGGCGGTTGTACACGAATTCCCCTCTTTCTCCGTCTGACGGGCGCAAATGGAAGCCGTTTGACCTTAGCCAGGGGTGTTAATGACTCCCCTCCTGTGGCGTGTGTGGGGAGGAAGCGTAGGATGAGGGTTTCGGGAGGCGGGTGGGGGGAAGGGACAGGTCAATTTAACGGTGCTATTCATTAAAAATCCTACAATGTGATTTTCTGGATTTTTTTTCTCATTTTGTCTGTCATAGTTGAAGTGTACCTATGATGAAAATTACAGGCCTTTCTCATATTTTTAAGTGGGAGAACTTGCACAATTGGTGGCTGACTAAATACGTTTTGCCCCACTGTATAATAAACAGATATATATATATATATATATATATATATATATAGAGAGAGAGAGTACATGGAACATAAGGTTGAATATATTATTATGACCTGCTAGATCTACTGTCTCTTTTATATTATGACATTTCAGCTAGATCTACGGTCTCTATTATATTATGACAGACCAGCTAGAACTACTGTCTTTATTATATTACAATAGACCAGCTGTATCTACTGTATCTATCTCCATTTCACTTTGGCCATTGTTGTGGGCCTGCCCTCCCCTCAACAGCCTCAAATAGGCTATTTCATGTGGGTTGGGGTGGGGCGGCAGACACACGCATCTCACATTTCATGATATTACATGTTTATATATTGCTTCTAAAATATAAAAAGAATCACAAATAATATTTTAAATTATTAATTTCAAACAAGGGCATTAGCATGATAAGAACTTACCAGTCCAAAACGATGTCCTCTCCCGTTCAAAGAATATTCCTCCACAATCGCTAAATGAATCGTCCTACAACAATCTCTGTCTCACTTTCCCAATCAATTTATTCTAAAATTGTGTGTACATCTGTATATCTAGTCTTAGATTTAGCTTTCCCTGACTTAGTCGCCATACTGATTGATATATAAACAGCTGAATCTGTGTGTTTACCAAACAATGCAGTGCGTAATGCGTTTCTCCTTCTGGTATGAAACTTCAATAGCGAATTACTCTCTTTACGCTGGAGCTTATTACATGGGTTGGTCTTGCAACACATAAACATGACCTATTGCCGTTTACCTCAGCTCATTGGCTATCTACCCAGCTAGATTTCAAGACGATCAGTGGTCATTGGGTTAACCGAAAGGTTGCAAGTTCAAATCCCCAAGCTGACGAGGTACAATAAAAATATTTTGTTCTGCCCCTGAACAGGCAGTTAACCCACTGTTCCTAGGCCGTCATTGGACTATTTCTCAGGCCCAGAATCTAGAATATGCATATAATTGTCAGATTAGGATACACTCTAAAGTTTCCAAAACTGTCAAAATATTGTCTGTGACAGAATTCAACCAGGAAGTGGCCTCTCCATGGAGAGTCCAAAAATGATGCAGAAAAAGTCATCCATGCTTTTGTCACTTCTAGGTTAGACTACTGCAATGCTCTACTTTCCGGCTACCCGGATAAAGCACTAAATAAACTTCAGTTAGTGCTAAATACGGCTGCAAGAATCCTGACTAGAACCAAACAATTTGATCATATTACTCCAGTGCTAGCCTCCCTACACTGGCTTCCTGTCAAGGCAAGGGCTGATTTCAAGGTTTTACTGCTAACCTACAAAGCATTACATGGGCTTGCTCCTACCTATCTCTCTGATTTGGTCATGCCGTACATACCTACACGTACGCTACGGTCACAAGACGCAGGCCTCCTAATTGTCCCTAGAATTTCTAAGCAAACAGCTGGAGGCAGGGCTTTCTCCTATAGAGCTCCATTTTTATGGAATGGTCTGCCTACCCATGTGAGAGACGTAAACTCGGTCTCAACCTTTAAGTCTTTACTGAAGACTCATCTCTTCAGTGGGTCATATGATTGAGTGTAGTCTGGCCCAGGAGTGTGAAGGTGAACGGAAAGTCTCTGGAGCAACGAACGGCCCTTGCTGTCTCTGCCTGGCCGGTTCCCCTCTTTCCACTGGGATTCTCTGCCTCTAACCCTATTACAGGGGCTGAGTCACTGGCTTACTAGGGCTCTTTCATACCGTCGCTAGGAGGGGTGCGTCACTTGAGTGGGTTGAGTCACTGATGTGATCTTCCTGTCTGGGTTGGCGCCCCCCCTTGGGTTGTGCCGTGGCGGAGATCTTTGTGGGCTATACTCGGCCTTGTCTCAGGATGGTAAGTTGGTGGTTGAAGATATCCCTCTAGTGGTGTGGGGGCTGTGCTTTGGCAAAGTGGGTGGGGTTATATCCTTCCTGTTTGGTCCTGTCCGGGGGTGTCATCGGATGGGGCCACAGTGTCTCCTGACCCCTCCTTTCTCAGCCTCCAGTATTTATGCTGCAATAGTTTATGTGTCGGGGGGCTAGGGTCAGTTTGTTATATCTGGAGTACTTCTCCTGTCCTATCCGGTGTCCTGTGTGAATTTAAGTATGCTCTCTCTAATTCTCTCTTTCTTTCTTTCTCTCTCGGAGGACCTGAGCCCTAGGATCTTGCCTCGGGACTACCTGACATGATGACTCCTTGCTGTCCCCAGTCCACCTGGCCGTGCTGCTGCTCCAGTTTCAACTGTTCTGCCTGTGATTATTATTATTTGACCATGCTGGTCATTTATGAACATTTGAACATCTTGGCCATGTTCTGTTATAATCTCCACCCGGCACAGCCAGAAGAGGACTGGCCACCCCACATAGCCTCTCTAGGTTTCTTCCTAGGTTTTGGCCTTTCTAGGGAGTTTTTCCTAGCCACCGTGCTTCTACACCTGCATTGCTTGCTGTTTGGGGTTTTAGGCTGGGTTTCTGTACAGCACTTTGAGATATCAGCTGATGTACGAAGGGCTATATAAATAAATTTGATTTGATTTAAGATTGATTGTTTTTATAAGATAAGTTTAATGCTAGCTAGCAACTTACCTTGGCTCCTCCTTGCAGCCACATGTCCTTTTGATACTGCACTCACATAATAGGTGGTCAGCCTGCCACGCAGTCTCCTCGTGGATTTCAATGTAATCGGCCATAATCGGCGTCCAAAAAGGCCGATTACCGATTGTTATGAAAACTTGAAATCGGCCCAAATGAATTGGCCATGCCGATGAATCGGTCGACCTCTAGTTTTGGGAACATACTCGAACCAGTGTGCAGCCAAATGTATTCTGTTATTTACTTTAATACAGCACCTGCAGCTGCATGCCATTTATGAAAATGTAGTTGACAACTCTGATGAAAGTATTTGGGGTAATAAAGGGCCGTTTGTTGATCCTGGCTGTCTCGTATTTAACTCAATTAAAAAGCTTCTAATCCCATCCCAGTCTGTCCTTGGAACTGTCCCATTATGTAGATTAGGTTTGGAGTGAGTCTGGAATGACACACCGTCCCATCGGCCTGCCCAAAAATCGTTGATATTTGATTGTATATCAGGGATGTAAACGATGTGTAATGCAGCCGGTGTCATGCACAAACCACTGATTAAATTATAATCATTTGACTACAATGTGGAAATCCCCTTACCAATGTTGTAATTTCTTATGTGCAAATACATTAATGAATATAAACCAATCATATGATGATATGTGGTACCAATAACTTTGAAGGTTGATTTGGAACCAAACGTTGTAGACCTACAGTGTGATATGAGACCCTTTCAATAGTGATTTCAGACAATGTATATGCATCACCATCGAAGACGTCACTGGGCAGTCTTTTTTGGGAGAGCTAAGCAAACAGTCACACTCAGTGTGCAACAGCTGGCCAGTGCAGAGCTCACATCCTACCTGCTCTAAGATGTAATCAGAGGAAATGATGACCCACTGGCATGGGGGTGTTGGAATGAGGGTCGCTTTCCGCTCTTGTCAACGTCGCCCTCAAACACTACCTCTGCATCTGTGCAAAAAGAGTTCCGTCTGAACGTGTTTTCAATAGGCCTACAGAAGGCAATATTGTTAACACACTCCACAGTCTATTAAATACGGAAAAGGTGAACATGCTTGTGTTCCTTGCCAGAAACCATTAGGTAATCCCTGTGCCCAAGAAAGCGAAGGTAACCTGCCTAAATGACTACCGCCCTGTAGCACTCACGTCGGTAGCATTGCTTTGAAAGGCTGGTCATGGCTCACATTAACACCATCTTTCCAGAAACCCTAGACCCACTCCAGTAGAACTGCATAAGTGTTGCTCTTTACTTTCTGGAGGACCATGTTTTACATCTTCAAACTAAGGGATACCATGGCATCCGTGACAGAGAGGGAGAAGCCATCCATGTAACGTAAACTCACGTAAACTCGTACATCGCCTTGGTCCGTACAATTGCCCTTATTTTAGCACCCCAAAAACGTAATACTTCCAGATCAACTGTAATGTCAATACCATTGAAAAGCACAATTTCTCCCTTTTCCAACAGAATCAATTACATGACCTAAACACTGCCCGTTTCTGCATATTTCAAGCAGGCAATGAGCCCCGTCGGGTCTTTTTAAAAATGTCGGGTGGGGAAGCGAAATGAATGCGTGATAGTGAGAAGGAGAGATGTCGTGTGGGAAAATGTCCTTTTTACACTCGATCTGTCCAACTTATCACCTGATCGCCTCTAAAATGTAAATAAAACACTGTAAAGAGTTTATATAATGTGTGACTACATACCTATTTGAAGGTTTGTGTCAAATTTGAATCGGGTTTTTAGGGCGGTGCTAAAGTGATCTTAGAAGTAAACAGTGGCTTTGAGAATGATGATCACATGCAATGATGACGCTGTCACTGTCCATTTCTTGTTTTTAAAGGATGAGAGAAGTGCTACACCTGGTGGAGAGAGATTGTAAGACAGAAATAGTTGCTTTATGCGTGCTGTAGGTTATGACATGACAAGTCAAGATGTAACGGAGGGTCAGTTTTTTAAACTTTTCTCCAATACTATAGAGCCATTACCATGTCGATCAACGCTTGAATAGAAACCTAGTTCACATCCCCGATTTTGAAGTCAACACAGTCTCTACAGTCCCATTAGTTTTCTTTGTAGCCTCGTTTGAATGTTGCGGTTGCACACATTTGTACGGAATGGGCTGAGTTTACGTTATACGGGTAAGATAATCTAGCTAGCTACATTTTCAGATATTACACGCTTCTAATTTTGTCAAAGTAGTTTTCATTGCAAGTTAAAGTGTACTGTTAGCTAGCTAGCTAATGTTATGTGTATGATTGGAGTAGTAATATTATTTGTATCTCAGAGCCATTTGCTTTGCTAGTTTAGCTAGTTAACATGGACACTGGTTGGTTAGCTACCTGCAGATTCATGCAGGGTAGTAACATTATGAGTTGGGATTATAGGTAATTGTTTAGCTAGCTAGTTAGCTACATGTCTAAACAAAATACTCCACTATGTATGTAACTATTTCAATATAACGTTTATGATGCCACTGCGACAACTGTCGATAGACAATAGCTGGTAAATTCGCTCTCTGGTAAATTACTCTGATTTCAGAGCGCTCTCATCGGAGTGTGCCAGAGCGCAGAATAACTGACAAATTTACTAATGCTCAACAACCGTTGAATATGGCCGGTGTCAGTAAATGTTGGCAAAAAGGCATAATTAAATTGTTGCCAGCAGTACAGTTGCAGTCCCCAACACTCTGGATAACATAAAAACAGCCTAACCAGCTCTGCTAGGGCGAGTTAATTGTCAGTGAGCTGTTCTCTCAATTGTGACTAGAAGTAGCTAGCAAGCTAGCCAACATTAGCCAGTTAGCTTGCGTGCTTGACTGCTGTTGTTAGGTCAGAACACTCGGACCAACCCTACACCTCGACCAGAGTGTCCAGTGTGCGCTCTGAGAGCGAAACGCTCTGAGTTTACGAATGCCCAGAGCAAACTCTTACGAACAAACCTGTAGTATAAAACCAGCTTTTAGTCTTGAAATCTTTGGTTGTTTAGTACATAACCTCACATGTGAATCCTTAAAGCGATGGGTTGGGCTAAAGCTTAAGAGGGTGTGAACAATGCTGAATGGGTGTAAACAAAGAAGAGCTCACCAGTAGGTACCAAAACATTCAAGGGACATTTTCTCAAAAGTAATGTTACAAATTGATCAACTTTTAAAGCAGAATTACTTTCCCATTGTTCCTCAACTGTAGTGTGTATGATATACAATTTTCTAGCTCTGAGTCGCTACTTGTATCCAATGTGAAAAACACCATTTAAAATGTTGCTTCATAAGATATAATGAAAAGAAAAATAGTCCAAATGGATCCTCATTGCACTGTTTATGTTTCATTTTCAAAGCCTGTATACACAGCGTCTTTTTCTAACGGTAGTGTATCTCATAATAAGCTGTAGACCACATTATTTACCAAGAGAGTTTTCATCTACATTTTTCGTACCTGTCTATTTACCCCCACAAACCGATGCTGGCACTAAGACCGCACTCAATGAGCTGTATAAGGCTGTAAGAAAACAGGAAAACGCTCATCCAGAGGCGGCGTACCTAGTGGCCGGGGAGTTTAATGCAGGAAAACTTAAATCCTTTTTTACCTAATTTCTACCAGCATGTTAAATGTGCAACCAGAGGGAGAAAAAACTCTAGACCACCTTTACTCCACACAAACACGTACTTCTATCAAAAGGAGGTTCTATAAAATTATATAATTATAATAAATCATAATAAAGCTAAAAGTTATCATCAAAAAGTGATAACCAACGTGAGTGAGTATATAAAAAAATAATACACACATGCATACACAAGGGATCTGTAGATTCAGAGGTGAATAACTCTGGACAATTACAAATACCCAGGTGTTTGATTAGACTGTAAACTCTCCTTCCAGACTCACATTAAGCATCTCCAATCCAAAATTAAATCTAGAATTGGCTTCCTATTTCGCAACAAAGCATCCTTCACTCATACTGCCAAACATACTCACTTCATATTCGTCGCCAAACCCACTGGCTTCAGGTCATCTGTAAGTCTTTGCTAGGTAAAGCCCTGCCTTATCTCAGCTCACTGGTCTGTCTGTAAACAATTGTTGGAAAAAAACAACATACAGTGAATTTGGGTTCCATGTAAAACCCTTTCCACAGAGGGATCTACCTGGAACCAAAAATACTTCCGCTATGGGGACAGCCGAAGAATCCCTTTGGAACCATTTCTTCTAAGAGTGTATGGAACAGTGGATTCTTACAATAACAGTCTACTTCTATGCTTACCACTTTCCACAGAATAAAGATATTAATACATTCAACTCTGCCTCCTGAATTTTTGATGTTCTTTGATGTGAATATTGAGTTAAAATAAAAAGGTCCATGATTCTTACCTTGAAGCCACCTATATCCATCCAGTCAACCCTTTCTGCCTATCGCGACCTACGCTCCCAATTGAAATGGCTAAATAACTTTGTTTGCTCAATTAAACAAATATCACCAAGCAATAAAACTGTCATTTTTGTATTTTCTATTCATTAAAGGCAATCCAACTACCTGCCTCTGTGCACATATGTGCCCGTGACAACACAACATAATGACTGACTACACACTATTAATAAAAGGGAATAAAGCCATCTCTCCGTCTGTGTGCATACGTTTCCGTGGCAGCACAACATGACTACACACAAGCACACAACTACACAAGCACATAACTACACACAAGCACACAGCAGCTACATTGTAACTGCAATTGTGTTGATAAAAGGATATTAGAAGGGTGAGCCGGTTAAGGATCGATTCAGACCAGGTGTTAAAATTGTACGACAAGCGACAGTTTATTTCAGAGGGAGAATATCTGGTACACGTAAATACGGCTCTTCCGTTAGTTCGTGTTGGAACAGCAGGCAGAGAGCGCGTAAACAGTCAACACAGCCCTTATATACGTCACAGAAAGTAGGTTGACCCTAGGAAGATCGGATCTCCGGATTGGTTCAGCTGGTTGTAGTCTGTAGTCTTCCGCCATTGGCTCAGTTGTCTGTCCGTCATCGTAGGATCTTCTTCGGGCACACAGTGTTCGGTTACATAGGAGATTATGTGTGTAATGTGGGAGCTATCCTGTAGGGGACCCCACAGGCTTTACTGTGAGTTGTAGCCATGTAATTAGCAGTAAGTTAGTCACCTGCATACGAAATAGCAATTCCTTACAAAAGTGATACAGTTATTATGGGTCAGCAGTATCTGATAAATATGACACTTCATCTCTGCCAAGCTAGCCAACTAGCAATGTAAATATGTCACATGTTTAAATACGTTGTTTAGTCTGTTGCCTCGCGTGAGAGTTGGATCGCAAGTTTGTAGTTCGACAAGACGTGAACCAATAACTGACTACCCGTAGAAACCCGTAGAAATAACCCGCCCACCTTTGGGTCTTGGTTCGGGCTACATGTTTAACCCCGCCCTGTTCTGCGGTCCGAAGCCAGGGGTACTTTTTATTTGCCCCGAAAGTAGCTCAGATGGTGATCCAGCAGCCAATAGGAGTCGGGGAGAAAGCAGTAGGACTTTAATCGTACCGGGGTTAAATAGCACTCCGAAATATCACCCCCCCCAAGCAGTTGTGGTTTAAACTTTTTCATTTAAGATGGACGAGGATAGAGGGAAAGCAAACGATCAAATGAAGTTATGGAAAGAGGGCCACAGCGATAAGGTTTGTCAATTTTTATTCTTAGTTTGTGTTGTGCAGATCTGTTTAGAAATGAGTGAGAGATCATCCAGGGTCGCTTTCTGCCTCCTGGACTACTTAGCTATAATGCTAATGTTAGGTAGTTAGTTAGCTACACATTTACTGAACCATTATACTGTTCAATTCCACAACCAAATAATGCATATTTTGTATTTGAATTGTCTTTTTTTGATCGTGCAAGAATTGTTAGCTGGCTGCTGCCTACAACTAACGTTAGCCTATTACTACTAGCTAGCTTGGACTTGCAGCTGGTCGTTACTAGCTGCTATACCCACAATCACAAAGTCAAACCCTGCGCATTTCTAACAAACCCCTGCAGTTCGAGCTTTCTTGACATTTGTAGAATACAATTCCAAAGTAATCCCAATGTTATCTAGGGTTTACTCCCATACTCTTGTAATATGTTGAGGTAACATAACTGCAGAGTAGCTATTTGTTTCGATTAGCTAACTAACGTCAACTACCTACCTAATGAAATGCCAAGAAGAAGTTGACTGCTTGTGTTTTAATTTGCTGGTTTAACGTGAAAACATTGCAAGATGAGAATAGAATAATCAGTGACACTTTGCAATAACTGGATGATTATGGACCTTGATTTGTTGGGATAAGAAATGTAGCTAGGCCATTGTCTTGCCTATAGTTTAGCTTGGACTTTAGCCGTGTCAAATCATGGTTATCTAATCATTAGTGCGCAGGAAGGGCATATTTAATGGATCAACATTATGCAAGATTGACAGTAAACAAGGCCTATTTCACACATACCTAATGGGACCATTGAGTCCTTTGCCCAGGCTATTAAGTGTCAGGTGCACAAAGTATACCTGTACATTACTAGTCTTATAGTGTGTGTGTGTGTGTGTGTGTAGTTATGTCTCCTGAAAACAAGTACATTAAGAGAGTGTAAGTGTAGCTGATGTGGAATCAGGGAAAGGACCTACTCTGTTGCCAAAGGAAAATAGAGAAAGTGGGCCTAATGACTGTGTAAATAAAGTGTGTAGTGCAATGTCTTATGTATGACGTCTATGTCATTGCTTCCCCTTCAGAGGCCAGACAACCTGACCACTGGGGCTGGTCACCCGATAGGGGACAAGCTGAATATAATAACAGCGGGTCCCCGGGGGCCCCTCCTAGTGCAGGACACCCCGTTCATAGACGAGATGGCCCACTTCGACCGCGAGCGCATCCCAGAGAGGGTGGTACATGCCAAGGGAGGCGGTGAGTGTTCACCAATACATTTTAACAGACACTGATTAGCATTTATGCAATATACAGTGAGCTCCAAAAGCATTACATCCAACAAGTTTGTAAAGTCACAAGCTTGACGTAATCATTGTGTGTGGGGGGGACCGACCATGTGCTGTCATTTCTAAACGGTTCACCCGATATGGATGAAAATCCTCTCCAATTAAAGCTGATAGTTATTGTATCATTTCAAATCGAAAGTGCTAGAGTACAGAGCCAAAGCAACAACAAAAAATGGTCACTGTCTGAATTATTTTGGACCTCACTGTATTTGTCAGAAACATTTTGAAGACAGGCTGGAGAGAGTCAGACGCTACTAGATTTATTCTTAAAAGTGGACCCTCACAAAGTAATGGTATAGGGAAATACTTCCCTAGACATGCCGATCACATTTGAAATAAACATATTAAAGCGTTGGCCTACTTCTGGCTCTAGGCCAAAATACCAACTCTAACTCGTTAGTCTACTCAGGGCAGAATATTATAGGACCATACTTGATCATGTGATGTTCTGTGTTGGTGCACTTTACCCTTCTGTATAGTGGACCATGTGTATGGCATTATAAGTTGGTGTTTACTAACTAGCTAGATGTACAGTACCAGTCAAGAGTTTGGACACACCTACTCATACAAGGGTTTTTCTTTATTTGTACTATTTTACACATTGTAGAATAACAGTGAAGACATCACAACTATGAAATAACCAAGTGTTAAACAAATCAAAATGTATTCCTCAAAGTAACTACCCGTTGCCTTGACAGATTTGCACTCTTGGTATTCTCTCAACCAGCTTCACCTGGAATGCTTTTCCAACAGTCTTTGGAGTTCCCACATATTCTGAGCACTTGTTGGCTGCTTTTCCTTCACTCCACTCCTTCAACTCATCCCAAACCATCTCAATTAGGTTGAGGTTGGGTGACTGTGGAGGCCAGGTCATCTGATGCAGCACTCAAGCACTCTCCTTTTTGGTCAAATAGCCCATACACCGCCTGGAGGTGTGATGGGTCATTGTTCTGTTCAAAAACAAATGGTAGTCCCACTAAGCTCAAACCAGATGGGATGGTGTATTGCTACAGAAAGTTGTGATAGCCATGCTAGTTAAGTGTGCCTTGAATTCTAAATAAATCACTGACAGTGTCACCAGCAAAGCACCATCTCACCACCTCCTCCGTGCTTCACGGTGGGAACCACACATGCAGACATCATTCGTTCATCTACTCTGCGTCTCACAAAGACACAGCGGGTCGAACCAAATATCTCAAATTTGGAATCATCAGACCAAAAGACAGATTTCTACCGGTTTAATGTCCATTGCTTGTGTTTCTTGGCCCAAGCAAGCCTCCTCTTATTATCGGTGTCCTTTTAGTAGTGGTTTCTTTGCAGCAATTTGACCATGAAGGCCTGATTCACGCAGTCTCCTCTGAACAGTTGATGTTGACGTGTCTGTTACTTGAACTCTGAAGCGTTTATTTGGGCTTCAGTTTCTGAGGCTGGTAACTCTAATGAACTTATCCTCTGCAGCAGAGGTAACTCTGGGTCTTCCTTTCCTGTGGCGGTCCTCATGAGAGCCAGTTTCATCATAGCGCTTGATGGCTTTTGCTGTTTTATTTGTTTTATTTGTTTTAACTTTTTTTGTTTGTTTTTTGCAACATGTTTATTTATTTAAATAGACAAGACCGTTGAAGAAACTTTCAAAGTTTTTTTAATTTTCCGGATTGACTGACCTTTATGTCTTAAAGTAATATTGGACTGTCGTTTTTCTTTGCTTATGATGGATTCTGGGTTCTGACTCAAACTTAGAATAGTGTTAATTATCAGGTAACCTATTGAGTGCTATAGTCTAAGGTCTACACCAGAAGTTAATGGTTATCTGTAGGATGAATGTATATGGTGGAGGCAATTAAGCTTGGAATATACTGAGTGAAGGAAAGCTGATCACATGTTGGCAGGCACTGGATAAGGGTGGCGAGATGTGGATTAGTGAGGAAGGGGTGCTGAGGTTAGGTCACGTTAAGGGAGAAGGAACAGTTTATTGCCCGTGTCACTTAATTTCCGGCCTAGCAACAAATATGTAATGTTTAGAGGAGAATCCACCTCAAATTGGGGTATATACATGCTACCACTGGCGGAACCATGCCTTTTTCTTATGCAGTTGTATGACCCAATGGGTGAATAGACTTGGTTTAAGCTTTACTAATCGTACATGAGTTTTACTAGGCTCATTTAGAACTTAACACTTATTTGAGCTGTTCTTGCCATAATATGGAATTTTACCAAATAGGGATATCTTCTGTGTACCACCTGTACCATGTCACCACACAAATGATTGGCTCAAACACATTAAGAAGGAAATAAATTCCACAAATTAACTTTTAACAAGGCACACCTGTTTAATTCAAATGCATTCCAGGTGAAGCTGGAAAAAAATACATACCTCATGAAGCTGGTTGAGAGAGTGTCAAGAGTTTGCGAAGATGTCATCAAGGCAAAGGGTGGCTACTTTGAAGAATCTCAAATATAAAACTTTTTGGGTTACTACATGAATCCATATGTGTTATTTAACAGTTTTTATGTCTTAACTGTTCTTCTACAATGTAAAAATAAAGAAAAACCCTTGAATGAGTAGGTGTGTCCAAACTTTTTACTGGTACTATATACTCATTAACTGACCATTTTTTGCCTCTTCCTACACAGGAGCTTTTGGGTACTTTGAGGTGACACATGACATCTCTCTCTACTGCAAGGCCAAGGTGTTTGAGCATGTGGGCAAGACGACACCTGTGGCCATTCGCTTCTCCACCGTGGGTAAGACATTAGCCTACATTACATTTTATTTTAACATTTTATTTCCCTGGTATTTTGAGGCCACTCTCTCCGGTTTTTCTATAAAACTGCTACAAACTTACTTTTGTTTCCTTAAGGACATGCAAAAAGAAACACTATTGGATTTGCTAGCTACCAATTTGACTACCGCCACTGTACAGGAAATGACTACGAGCACGCTTGTCTGCAAGAGCAGTGTTTGCCGATATCTGAAGAATTCTGGACAGTCAGGTAGCCTAGTGGTTAAGCGCGTTGGCCCAATAACCAAAAGGTCGCCGTTTCAAATTCCGAGCCGAATAGGTGAAAAAGCTGTTGACGTACCCTTATTGCTCCTGAAAATATAAAATGCAATTTATACACTAGATGGCTGACAGAGGGGTGCTTTCTGAAGCCAACGCGCCTCCATCTTGGCACTTCCCCACCATTGTAAAATAAAATATAGAAATTAATAAATGCATGTCTAAATTTGTTTTTGCCATATTGATCTTTGACGTTATGGGGCTATTTTGCTTCCACTGGTCCTGGGGCTCTTGTTAAGGTCAACGTTATCATGAATTTTACCCAGTACAAAGAATGTATAATGTAAGTAGGTGACGTAATGACGCCACGAAAAATACAGCGCTACACAGAATAAAAGCAGAAAGCCCACACTTCCAACAAGTTCAATTCGAGCAGTCATTTGAAAGAGTAAGAACATTGCAGTGAGAACTCAAAGGCGAAACCCATTAACGCCAAGATAATGGAATTCATTGCCCTTGAAAATCAACCATGCTCTGTCGTGGATGTTGGCTTTTGCCGACTGGTCGAGCCCCGGTAATCAAATCAAATTTTATTTGTCACATACACATGGTTAGCAGATGTTAATGCGAGTGTAGCGAAATGCTTGTGCTTCTAGTTCCGACAATGCAGTAATAACCAACAAGTAATCTAACTAACAATTCCAAAACTACTGTCTTATACACAGTGTAAGGGGATAAAGAATATGTACATAAAGATATATGAATGAGTGATGGTACAGAGCAGCATAGGCAAGATACAGTAGATGGTATCGAGTACAGTATATACATATGAAAAGTGGCATAGTTAAAGTGGCTAGTGATACATGTATTACATAAGGATGCAGTAGATGATATAGAGTACAGTATATACGTATGCATATGAGAAGAATAATGTAGGGTATGTAACATTATATTAGGTAGCATTGTTTAAAGTGGCTAGTGATATATTTTACATCAATTCCCATTATTAAAGTGGCTGGAGTTGAGTCAGTGTGTTGGCAGCAGCCACTCAATGTTAGTGGTGGCTGTTTAACAGTCTGATGGCCTTGAGATAGAAGCTGTTTTTCAGTCTCTCGGTCCCAGCTTTGATGCACCTGTACTGACCTCGCCTTCTGGATGATAGCGGGGTGAACAGGCAGTGGCTCGGGTGGTTGTTGTCCTTGATGATCTTTATGGCCTTCCTGTAACGCACTATTTTTCACCGGAGTTACACAATGTTGTTGAAACTTGCCTCCGAGAGTCACTGCTATTAGCTTCACAACTGACATTTGTGCAAGCAATGTCAGCCCCATGAACATCATGAGTCTGACAGCACAGTGGGTCAACGAGGATTTCATACTGAGGAAAGCCATATTGCATGCTCAAGGATGTGCTGGTTCTCATTTCATTGGCATTTGAGAACATGTTTGAAACTTGGAAACATGAACACGCCTAGCTCCATTCGAAAAACTGACTTGAGAAAAAAGCTCAACTGCGTCTGCAGCAGACGCGATACCCTGTCACGGCATTGAAACTACTGCTCAACAAAACTGCCGACAGACCGCGGGGTTAAAATGTACGAAAGTACTCGGCTGTGAACAAGCGATTTGGTGGCATTCTCTCTGAGCCTCTACTGTGTCGCCACCATGCTCAATGCTATGTACAAGGACCGCTACTTCGACGCAGGCAAGAAACAGGGTTTACGTGAAGTGTTACATACACAGATGGAAACGGACACCCTGACAGTGCGCACCGAGGAAGAGGCCACAGACTAGTGGTCGACGTTTAATCGAAATGGCTGATTTAATTAGGGCCTATTTCAAGTTTTCATACCAATCGGAAATCTGTGTTTTTGGACACTTTATTTAAGTAGGCAAGTCCGTTTAGAACACCATTCTTATTTTCAATGACTGCCTAGGAACGGTGGGTTGACTGCCTTGGTCGAACGACAGATTTTTACCTTGTCAGCTCGGGGATTCAATCTTGCAAACTTATGGTTAACTAGTCCAACGCTCTAACCACCTGCCTTACATTGCACTCCACGAGGAGCCTGCCTGTTACGCAAATGCAGTAAGAAGCCAAGGTAAGTTGCTAGCTAGCATTATACTTATCTTTATAAAAAACAATCAATCATAATCACTAGTTAACTACACATGGTTGATAATATTACTAGTTTATCTAGCGTGTCCTGCGTTGCATATAATCGATGCGGTGCGCATTCACGAAAAAGGACTGTCGTTGCTCCAACGTTTACCTAACCATAAACATCAATACCTTTCTGAAAATCAATACACAAGTATATATTTTTAAACCTGCATATTTAGTTAATATTGCCTGCTAACATGAATTTCTTAACTAGGGAAATTGTCACTTTTCTTGCAACAGAGTTAGGGTATATGCAGCAGTTTGGGCCGCCTGGCTCGTTGCGAACTGTGTGAAGACTATTTCTTCCTAACAAAGACGGCCAACTTAGCCAAACGGGGGATGATTTAACAAAAGCTAATTTGCGGAAGAAGCACAATCGTTGCACGACTGTACCTAACCATAAACATCAATGCCTTTCTTAAAATCAATACATAGAAGTGTATATATTTTTAAACCTGCATTCATTCAAACAGAACTTTTGTGCATTTTGCCAGCAGCTCTTCGCAATGCTTCAAGCATTGCCCTGTTTATGACTTCAAGCCTATCAACTCCCGAGATTAGGCTGGTGTAACCGATGTGAAATGGCTAGCTAGTTAGCGGGGTGAGAGAAATGGTCCTATAATTCCTATAGTAACTATAACCTAAAACTTTTTACCTGGGAATATTGAAGACTCATGTTAAAAGGAACCACCAGCTTTCATATGTTCTCATGTTCTGAGCAAAGAACTTAAACGTTAGCTTTCTTACATGGCACATATTGCACTTTTACTTCTCCATCACTTTGTTTTTGCATTATTTAAACCAAATTGAACGTGTTTCATTATTTATTTGAGGCTAAATTGATTTTATTGATGTATTATATTAAGTTAAAATAAGTGTTAATCAGTATTATTGTAATTGTCATTATTACAAATGTAAAAAATCGTCCGATTAATCGGTATCGTCTTTTTTTGGTCCTCCAATAATCGTATCGGCGTTGAAAAATCATAATCGGTCGACCTCTACCACAGAAAGACTAAGCTGAAAAGCTTCATTGCTTGACACGCATGATGAAATCCTGGTTGAGAATGAAATGACTGAACAAATGAACAATGAAACAGCACAGCAAGTAAGTGAAAGAAATAGGTTTTGATTATGTTTTACTGGTAATGTGGAAATATGTAAATGCCAACAAAATAACAATTGTTTTGTGTGTAACCTTTATTTAACAAGACAAGTTAAGAACAAATTCCTATTTACAATGGCGGCCTACCCCGCCCAATGGGACTCCCAATCATGGCCGTATGTGATACAGCCTGGATTCGAACCAGAGACTGTAGTGATGCCTCTTGCACTGAGGTGGGGTGTGTGTGTGTACTATTTAACTGTACTAGAATGCTTAAAAGGCCGCTAAAATTGTCAATATCAGAGATCGGTATCGGTTTTTTTTTTGCAAGGAAAATATTGCGTATCGGCCAAAGATGTCATATCGGTTCATCCCTAGTATACAGTCATTTTTGCTTGTGTTTATCAAGGGAGTCGATCATTTCAGACCCCACATCATCAATACACCATTGAATAAATACCAGAAAATACACAATGTCATATTTTTAGTCTGCAAATAGTGTATTGTGTTTAAACTGGTTGTCCATGTGTGTTTCTTATCAACCTATTTTTGTCTCAAACTCATGTAGCTGGGGAATCGGGCTCAGCGGACACAGTGAGAGACCCACGTGGCTTTGCAGTCAAGTTCTACACTGACGAGGGCAACTGGGACCTTACTGGCAACAACACCCCCATATTCTTTATCAGGGATGCAATGCTGGTGAGTTCAGACGTGTGAGTCAAGATTGCGTCTGGGTGTGCCTTGCTTAGATTCAGTCTTTGACACATGACATGGAGTACAAGGAGTGGAATGTTAGCTGAACAGACTGGCAACCAGGCTAGTACATTAGTCGATCACCCCGTATGATATTAAATACCATTACCACATCTCTCTGTAATTTCCCTTTGTTTGTGCAGTTCCCATCCTTCATCCACTCTCAGAAGCGCAACCCCCAGACTCACCTGAAGGACCCAGACATGGTGTGGGACTTCTGGAGCCTGCGGCCTGAGTGTATGCATCAGGTACTGCATCTGCTCCTCTCTACACGCCACCAAACCTGTACACGCACGATAGTTAGAATCAGAAAATGCATTGTATTTTCTGATTTCACCCCACGCTCAGCCAAATTCTAGTAAGAACATGTCATTAACAACTTAAAAGCTGTGCCAGTATATCTAGAAATGGTGGTTGCTGCATTCATTTAAATAGATTATTATATAATTCTTCTAGTCTTATTTACTTATCACAATGGCTAAATTGCTTATGACTGAATATGTGCCTTTGTTCATAATTTTGTCTTAATCTCTGTGAAGGTGTCCTTCCTGTTCAGTGACCGTGGTCTGCCCGACGGCTTCCGCCACATGAACGGCTACGGATCCCACACCTTCAAGCTGGTGAACGCCGACAGTCAGCCCGTCTACTGCAAGTTCCACTACAAGGTTAGAGCATAACAAAAAATATAATCACATTTTTATTGGTCAAATACACATGGTTAGCAGATTCGAGGGTAGCGAAATTCTTGTGCTTCTGCTTCTGACAGTGCCGTAATATCTAACAAGTAATCTAACAATTTCACAACAACTACACACAAGTGTAAAGGAATGAATAAGAGTATGTACATATATGGATGAGACATGGCCGAGTGGCATAGGCATGGTGCAATAGATGGTATACGGTACAGTGTGTATATACATATGAATAATGTAAGATATTTTAACATTTATTAAAGTGGCATTGTTTAAAGTGACTAGTGATCCATTTATTAAAATGGGCAGTGATATGAGTCTCTATGTAGGCAGCAGCCTCTGAGTTAGTGATTTTGGTTTAGCAATCGGATGGCCTTGAGATGGAAGCTGTTTTTCAGTCTCTCGGTCCCAGCTTTGATGCACCTGTACTGACCTCGCCTTCTGGATGGTAGCCGGGTGAACAGTCAGTGGCTCGGGTGGTTGTTGTCCTTGATTATATTTTTGGCCTTCCTGTGACATCGGGTTCTGTAGGTGTCTTGGAGGGCAGGTAGTTTTCCTCCGGTGATGCGTTGTGCAGACCACACCACCCTCTGAAAGCCTTGCGGTTGAGGGCGGTGCAGTTGCCGTACTAGGCGGTGATACAGCCCGACAGGATGCTCTCGATTGTGCACCTGTAAAAGTTTGTCAGGATTTTAGGTGACAAGCCAAATTTCTTCAGCCTCCTGAGGTTGAAGAGGCACTGTTGAGACTTCTTCTCTATGCTGCCTGTGGGTGGACCATTTCAGTTTGTCTGTGACGTGTACGCCGAGGAACTTAACTTTCCACCTTCTCCACTACTGTCCCTTCCATGTGGATACGGGGGTGCTCCCTCTGCTGTTTCCTGAAGTCCACAATCATCTCCATTGTTTTGTTGCCGTTGAGTGAGAGGTTGTTTTTCTGCCCTCGCCTCCTCCCTGTAGGCTGTCTCGTCGTTGTTAGTAATCAAGCCCGCTACTGTTGTGTTGTCTGCAAATTTGATGATTGAGTTGGAGGCGTGCATGGCCACGCAGTAATGGGTGAACAGTGCGTACAGGAGGGGGCTGAGCACGCACACTTGTGGGGGGGCCCCAGTTTTGAGTGTCAGCGAAGTAGAAATGTTTCCTACCTTCAGCACCTGGGGGCGGCCCGTCAGAAAGTCCCTGACCCAGTTGCACAGGGCGGGGTTGAGACCCAGGGACTCCAGCTTAATGATGAGCTTTGAGGGTACTATGGTGTTGAGGGTACAATGAACAGTCAATGAACAGCATTCTTACATAGGTATTCCTCTTGTCCAGATGTGATAGGGCAGTGTGATAGCGATTGCATCATCTGTGGACCAGTTGGGGCGGTATGCAAACTGAAGTGAGTCTTGGGTGGCAGGTAAGGTGGAGGTGATATGATCCTTGACTAGTCTCTCAAAGCACTTCATGATGACAGAAGTGAGTGCTACAGGGTGGTAGCCATTTAGTTTGCTTTGCCTTGTGTACAGTAGCAATGGTGGCCATCTTGAAGCATGTGGGGACAGCAGACTGGGATAGGGAGCGATTTAATAATGTCCGTAAACCCTCCAGCCAGCTGGTCTGCGCATGCGTTGAGGACGCGGCTAGGGAGGGTTAAGCCTAGCAAGGGTTAACACGTTTAAGTTTTACTCACCTCTGCCGCGGAGGAGAGGAGAGGGGGGGGGCGCAGTCCTTGTTAGCGGGCCACAACGGTGGCACTCTATTATCCTCAAAAAAAGATGCTACAGGACTAGTGAAATGTACTACACTTAAATAGATATAGGAGTCGACTATACTTAATTAACTGAAGGATGAAAGAGGGTAATAGTGGGAAGAAGTAAACCTAGTTTGAAAAATTGGGACGTGTCCATAGTAACCCATAGCATCCTTCCTCTGCTCTCCACTCAGACCAACCAGGGTATCAAGAACATGAAACCTGAGGACGCCGAGCGCCTGGCCTCCACCGACCCGGACTATGCCATTCGAGACCTTTATACCTCCATCGCCAACGGCAAATTCCCTTCCTGGTCATTCTACATCCAGATCATGACCTTTGACCAGGCCGAAAAGTTCCAGTGGAACCCCTTTGACCTGACCAAGGTAGCATAGAGATACCATTTTAATTTATTAAATTATGTGGGGACCCTAACCCTTATAGTAGGTGCATTCCTTAACATTTGATCAATATTTTGTGACAGAAATACCTGAAATGTCTTAGTATTGTACTTTGTTAGCAATTTAAACTAGATGTCCCCAAAAATATTCTGTCCATACATATGCAGTACTCTGACTTTTCCACCAGAGGGGGGACTTACTCCACATAACCTCTGAAAGTGGTCTGAGCTCTGTTATGGTGTCATAGCATTTGTGAATGGTAGAATAATGGGTAACTGACTGAATAGCTGCAATCTTTTCAGGATAATTATTAGGTGAAAATATAGGGTAGGGGTCATGCATGAATGCATAAAAAAAATCTTTCTCCTCTAAGAATGGCTAGAAATCTCTTGCACTTCTATGCACCTTGGTTGGCCTGAGAAGTAGCAACACTTCTCTTTTTCCTTAGGTGTGGTCTCACAAGGAGTACCCCCTCATTCCGGTGGGGAGGTTGGTGCTCAACAGAAACCCTGCCAACTACTTTGCTGAGATCGAGCAACTAGCCTTTGACCCTAGCAATATGCCCCCTGGCATCGAGCCCAGCCCCGACAAGATGCTGCAGGGGCGTCTGTTCTCCTACCCAGACACACACCGCCACCGGCTGGGAACCAACTACCTGCAGCTGCCCGTCAACTGCCCCTTCAGGACCCGTGTGGCCAACTACCAGCGAGACGGGCCCATGTGCATGTTCGACAACCAGGCTGGCGCTCCCAACTACTTCCCCAACAGCTTCAGTGCTCCAGAGACTCAGCAACAGCACGTGGAGACCAGGTTTAAGGTGTCCCCAGATGTGGGCCGCTACAACAGCGCTGACGACGATGATGTCACACAGGTAATGTATCTATGTAGCGCACAATGGATTAGTTCACTGAGATGGGCGCGAATCAAACAGGTGTCTCGTGTGCCATTTAAAAAAAATGTGTGTATATATATTTTTGCTTCTGCTTGACAAAATAAAATCTTGGTCGACCAACAGCCTGTCGACTAAATGGGGTCAACCCTAGTTACATTAAAGTAAACCAACGTTTTGGAAATACACTGAACAACATAATAAATACAACACGTAAAGTGTTGGTCCCCTGTTTGATGAGCTGAAATAAAAGATCCCCGAAATGTTCTTCTTTCATCCTTGTTACTGATCATTTCTCATTTGCCTAGATAATCCATCCAGTCGACAAGTGTGGCATATCAAGAAGCTGAGTTTAAACCGTATGATCATTACACAGATGCACCTTGTGGAAGGGACAATAAAAGGCCACTCTAAATTGTGCAGTTTTGTCACGCAACACAATGCCACAGATGTCTCAAGTTTTGATTAAGCGTGCAATTGGCATGCTGACTGCAGGAACGTCCACTAGAGCTCTTTGCCAGAGAATTGAAAGTTAATTTTTCTACCGTAAGTCTCCTCTCTCTGTTCATCTTTGCCTCGACCCTGACTAGTCTCCCAGTACATTCAGGCCAAAGAGTTCAATCTTGGTTTCATCAGAGAAGAGAATCTTGTTTCTCATGGTCTGAGGGTCTTTTGGTGCCTTTTTGGCAAACTCCAAGTGGGCTGTCATGTGGCTTCTGTCTGGCCACTCTACCATAAAGGCCTGATTGGTGGAGTGTTGCAGAGATGGTTGTCCTTCTGGAAGGTTCTCCCATCTCCACAGAGGAACTCTGGAGCTCTGTCAGAGTGACCATCGGGTTCTTGGTCACCTCCCTGACCAAGGCTCTTCTCCCCCGATTGCTCAGTTTGGCCAGGTGGCCAGCTTTAGGAAGAGTCTTGATGGTTCCAAACTTTTTCCATTTAAGAATGATGGAGGCCACTGTTCTTGGATCTTCAATGCTGCAGAAATGTTTTGGTACCATTCCCCAGCTCTGTGCCTCGACACAATCCTGTCTCGGAGCTCTACGGACAATTCCTTCGACCTTATGGCCTGGTTTTTTTCTGTGACATGCACTGTCAACTGTGGGACCTTTTTTTATTTATATAGACCGGTCTAAGATCTGTTTTTTATTTTTTAGAAATGTAATGAACTTTGTCATTATGGGGTATTGTGTGTAGATTGATGGGGGGGGGGGGAGAAGTACTGTATTTTAAAGGCTGTAATGTAAGAACATTTGGGAAAAGGAAAGTGGTCTGAATACTTTCAGAATATGGAAAAATACAGCAATCGATTGTTTGAAAGAACAAGGCAGCATTCGATTGGTTGAAATCTGGGACAACCCTAGATCAGTCGGATGCAAGCCAGTGATCCGCAATGTTATCTCTGCTTTAAGGAAGAAAGACCATTTCTAAGCGGAACAAAAAACACACTTTTCATTAACCCCAACATTTTACGAGGCTTGTGTTTTGATGCGCTGTCAGGCAATGTGTTTTAGAAAAAGGCTTGCCACTTAATGTAGTCCAAAAAAGGTTTGTGGATCTGGACTTTACCTGTCATACTGGAGCAAAGAGCATTCTAGCTCTGGCTCTTCCAGGATGTGTAGATTGGGGCCATATCCTGGCCCTGCTGGTCAATCCTGGCACTTCAAAAGGGGCTCGTCCTGGCCACCGGGGTCAACCAGGGTTCCTGGTCGCGAGAGGTTGATAGGCTTCTCTCCAGTAGAGAGGGTTGCACTGATGTGACCTGAGGGTGAATTCATACACAGATCTGTGTGCACTGCCAGGCACAACGATGATACACTCTATATAGAACTCTCTCTTTTTTTTATTTTAAGCAATACTACTTTGTTTCTGTGTTCAAATGTTTGGCTTTGTAATTTATACATTTAAAAAATCCTTAACTGTAATGCTTATAAATGATTACAAATAATGAAATATTTATTGATAGTTTAATTGTTTATTAATGCGCGTGTGTGACCAGTTGCTTGACCTTGCGTGCGTGTGTATTGCAGGTGCGTACCTTCTTCACTGAGGTGCTGAATGAGGAGGAGCGCCAGAGGCTCTGTCAGAACATGGCTGGGGCCCTGAAGGGGGCCCAAGTCTTCATCCAGAAACGCTGGGTGAGTTCTCATCATTATGATTGTTTAAGTCACAATTTTCATCATCATTGGGCTCAGCAATCATGTTATTTCTATCCTCATGTTTTTTTAAATCATTACTATTCAAATCAAACTCTCTTCTACCACACTGTCATCAAAGTATTCACACCCCTTGACTTTTTACACATTTTGTTACAAAGTGGGATTACAATTTGATTTAATTGTCTTTTTGTCAACGGTCTACACAAGTTCTGTGGAAGAAAAAAAAAGTATATTTGTAAAAACAAATTGTATATATATATGTATGTGTATATATGTGTGTGTGTATATGAAAATGAAAATAAACCCCATATCTTGATTACTTCAGTATTCAACCCCCCCCCCCTGAGTCAATACATGTTAGAATCACCTTTGGCAGCAATTACAGCTGAGTCTTTCTGGGTAAATATCTAAGCTTTCCACACCTGGACTGTGCAATATTTGCCAATTATTATTTTAAATTCTTCAAGCTCTGTCAAATCGGTTGTTGGTCATGGCTAGACAACCATTTTCAGGTCTTGCCATAGATTTTCAAGCAGATTTATGTCAACTGTAACCCAGCCACCCAGGAACATTCACTGTCTTCTTGGTACTGTGTGTAACTCCCAGTGTAGATTAGGCCTTGTTTTAGGTTATTGTTTTGCTGAAAGGTGAATTCATCTCCCAGTGTCTACTGGAAAGCAGACTGAACCAGGTTTTCCTCTAGGATTTTTATTCTTTCAGCTTCTGTTTCACTCTGTCAGTAAGATTAGTATTGTGGAGTAGAGGTCGACCGATTTTATGATTTTTCAATACCGATTATTGGAGGACCAAAAAAGGCGACGCCGATTTTAAATAAATAAATAAAATAAAATATTTTATTTTATTTATTATTTATTTGTAATAATGACAATTACAACAATACTGAAGGAACACTTATTTTAACTTAATATAATACATAAATAAAATCAATTTAGCCTCAAATAAATAATGAAACATGTTCAATTTGGTTTAAATAATGCAAAAACGAAGTGTTTGGAGAAGAAAGTAAAAGTGCACTATGAGTTAACGTTTCAGTTCCTTGCTCAGAACATGAGAACATATGAAAGCTGGTGGTTCCTTTTAACACGAGTCTTCAATATTCCCAGGTACGAAGTTTTAGGTTGTGGTTATTATAGGACTATTTCCCTCTCTACCATTTGTATTTCATTAACCTTTGACTATTGGATGTTCTTATAGGCACTTTAGTATTGCCAGTGTAACAGTATAGCTTCCGTCCCTCTCCTCGCTCCTTTCTGGGCTCGAACCAGAAACACAACGACAATTAGCGCGCGCTAACTAGCTAGCCATTTCACTTTGGTTACACGAGCCTAATCTCGGGAGTTGATCAATTTGAAGTCATAAACAGCGCAATGCTTGACGCACAACGAAGAGCTGCTGGCAAAATGCACGAAAGTGCTGTTTGAATGAATGTTTACGCGCCTGCTTCTGCCTACCACTGCTCAGTCAGAGACTTAGATACTTGTATGCTCAGTCAGATTATATGCAACGCAGGACACGCTAGATAATATCTAGTAATATCATCAAACATGTGTAGTTAACTAGTGATTGTGATTGTTTTTATAAGATAAGTTTAATGCTAGCTAGCAATTTACCTTGGCTTACTGCATTTGCGTAACAGGCAGTCGTGGAGTGCAACGAGAGTGGTAGGTCGTTATTGCATTGGACTAGTTAACTGTAAAGTTGCAAGATTGGGTCCCCCGAGCTGACAAGGTCAAAATCTGTCGTTCTGCCCCTGAACAAGGCAGTTAACCCACCGTTCCTAGGCCGTCATTGAAAATAAGAATGTGTTCTTAACTGATTTGCCTAGTTAAATAAAGGTATATAAAAATCGGCGCCCAGAAATACAGATTTTCTTATGAAAACCTGAAATCGGCCCTAATTAATCAGCAGGCCTCTATTGTGGAGTAACTACAATGTTGTTGAGCCATACTTAGAGTTTAATGGCTGTGATAGCAGAAAACTAACTGTTTTAAAGTCACCATTGGCCTCATGGTGAAATCCCTGTGCGGTTTCCTCCTTTTCTGTCAACTGAGTTAGGAAGGATGCCTGTACATTTGTAGTGACTGGGTGTATTGATACACCATCCAAAGTGTCATTAATAACTTCACCATGCTCAAAGGGATATTCAATGTCTGTTTTTTATGTTATTTTTAATCTACCAATTAGGTGCCCTTTGCAAGGCATTGAACAACCTCCCTGGTCTTTGGTTGAATCTGTGTTTGAAATTCACTGCTCGACTGAGGGACCTTACAGATACTTTTATGTGTGGGGTACAGAGATGAGGTAGTCGTTAAACAATATTATTGCAGAGTGAGTCCATGTGACTTGTTAAACACATTTTTACTCCTGAACGTGTTTAGGCTGGCCATAACAAACAGGTTGAATACTTATTGACTCAAAACATTTCAGATTTTAATTTTGTATTAATGTATAAATATCTAGAAAAACAATCCATTTGAACATTATGGGGTATGGTGTGTAAGCCAGTGGGATTATTATAAAAAATAAAATAAAATAAATTCCGGCTGTATAACACAACAAAATGTGGAAACAGTCTAGGGGTGTGAATACTTTCTGAAGGCACTGTATATTTCCCAGCCATCTTCCTCACTACCACGAAGGTCATCTTTGCAATGCAATATTGTATAATGTATCTATTTTACTGCCATCGCTATCAACACTTCTGACCATCTCTCCCTGGTCTTGCACCCTATTTTTCCAGATTCAGAACCTGATGGCTGTGCATGCAGACTATGGAAACGGGGTTCAGGCCCTACTCAACAACACTGAGCCCACGAAGGTAAGTCTATTCATTCTTGTCAGCGGACACTAAAGCTTATGTCATTTAAAAGGGTATTTGCCTATTTCAATCAAAGTATAGTTAAAATAGGAAAAGCATGTTTTTATTTTATACATGTAGAACATCTTTACTTTTTTCTTATTCCTTTACAACACAAATATATACTAAATGTAACTGTTTCTCTCAGGACGCCTCATAAACAAGATTGTGTTTAACTTGTTTATATCCATAATTCTCGTCAAATGAAATTAATAGAAGTTTAGCATTGAGCTCTAACTTATTTTTGTCTTTCTCTCCCTTTGTCTCCTTCCCTCCTCCTCTCTACCAGGACACTGTGAGAGTGTACACTCGTGGCGGTGCCTCTGCCGTTGCTGCCTCCTCCAAGATGTGATGCCTTAACTTCCACCTGGGGGCAGTTCTACCTGTTGCACTTACCATCTGCTATAGAAGATCTTACTACAGGCCGTCAGTAAATACTATAGCTAATTAAATGGCAAACTATCATGATTGTTTTTGTAATTCCTCAGGCTACTTGCTGCACAGATGACAGAGACAGCATTGCTGTCCGTTCTTACATGTAATTTCCTGTCCATTTCTCCTAAGTTCACACAGAAATTAATATGGTCAGACTGCAGCCCTATGGGAGAAGATCTGTCCACAAATCAGTCAAATACACTGGCACTATCTGAAAAGCCATGCCTTTATTCAGTTGTTTATAGTATAGTTTTCATTCCATTGTCAGTACAGTGTTTCATCTTTTTTCCCAATGACTTATTGTTTGTGTATCCAGGCCTCATGTAATGCCCTGATAGTTAGCTTAATAAACAGGTATGCGTTAGCTAGCCTATATACGAAATATGGCATTTAAACAAAGTTAAACAAACCACCAACGTTTTCAAATAAGATTCATAATTATTTTATAGTATATTTAGCTGTTTAAACTTCTGAGTTCTCTTAACATTTTTCAGTGCTTATGCCTACATCATATTTCTTGGTTATATCAGAAATGGTTTCAGGCCATCGATTAGTGCGATTCACTAAATGTTTTCTGTAGATGCTCTGTACCAGAATGAATCACTGAAGATATGTCGTTTGAGTTGGGGCTGGGGAATTAACAACCACCACTATTTCCTGGGAAGAAAACTTAGTCGTTATCTCTTCTCGCAAGCCTCCAGACTCGATTGCTATTTTGCGCCTTATCGCTGTTAATGTTTCTATGTTAGGTAGCATTCCTACTCATATCGCCTGTCTGAAGAAAAGTGATTTGTTATATGAATGTAAAATTGTGAACTTTTTTTAACCACAAAATGAGATTGTAATAAATCAAAAGGTAATGCTGTATGTGTGGTTTTGGTGTGTCTGGTTTAAAGCAGGCTGATCTTAACCCCAGGGTATGCAGGCTTT
The DNA here is from genome assembly GCF_034236695.1 of Oncorhynchus nerka. Lineage (NCBI taxonomy): Eukaryota > Metazoa > Chordata > Actinopteri > Salmoniformes > Salmonidae > Oncorhynchus > Oncorhynchus nerka. Next base: position 12,244,442 of record NC_088416.1, read on the forward strand.
TGTTACAGCCCAGGACTACACCTGATTCTACTTATCAAACCCTTCATTGGTTGAGGTGTGTTACTGGGCTGGAGTAAAAGCCTGCACACCCTGTTGGTCTCTCGGACCAGGATTGAATACATTGAGAATGTTTATGGGGTTGTCATCTATGATGCAGTTCATACTGAATGGTGGTTTGGCCTTTGGAGGGCCCAGCATTTTAACAAGTCATTCAGCTCCATTAGAAGATTTACATATGCAAACAGACACGGGAGAGTGGCTAAGACTAAAGTAAGCATACCAGACACTCAGAGTTAAGGGTAAACACTTTGACAATGACTTTCAACTGTACAAAACATTCAAGCCAGGTTCACACTTAATTCCCATCAATACATTGAACTGTAATGCCTAAATTGTCTGACTAGTAAGTAGGTAGCAGCATTTTCTTCACAGTGTAACCAGTTGATAATATTTTATAGGTAATGTGGGGGAAATTAGTTTGCTTTGTTTTACATTTCCCCCCACCTTGCTTTATAATGTACTTGGTTACACTGTATCAATGAATCATAGCATCTCAATTGCCATGGTACCAAACTTTATTTTTCAAATATGTAAAAAAAAAAAAAAAAAAGAATTGTTCCTGTTTGAGCTTGCCTAGCCTAACGTAGCAGGAGTAAAAGAAGCACTTGCCTGCCATCTGTCTTAATACACCAATAGAAATGTCCCAACCCTGTAACCCAGGCCTGTCTAGCACTCCATGCAGACTCAAAGTATTCAGACCCTTTGACTTTTTCCACCTTGTGTTAGGTTAAAGCCATATTCTAAAATTGATTAAATGTTTCCCATGAATCTGCACACAATAACCTATAATGACAAAGCAAAGAGGATTTTTAGACATGTTTCCTAATTATTATTTGTTTTAACTGATCACATTTACAATATTCAGACCTTACTTTAACTGATCAGACTCTACTCAGTACTTTGTTGAAGCACCTTGGGCAGCGATAACGGCCTCAAGTCTTGGGTATGGCGCTACAAGCTTGGCACACCTGTATTTGGGGAGTTTCTCCCATTCTTCCCTGCAGATCCTTTCAATCTCTGTCAGGTTGGTTGGGGAGTGTTATTTTTAGCTCTGACTTTCTGCTAGTGAGGTTGATGGTTCCAAACTTCTTCCATTTAAGAATGTTGGAGGCCACTGTGTTCTTGGACCTTCAATGCTGTATAAGTTTTAAAAAATTGTACCATTCCCCAGATCTGTGCCTCAACACAATCCTGTCTCGGAGCTCTACGGACAGTTCATTCAATCTCGTGGCTTGGTTTTTGCTCCGACACATACTGTCAACTGTGGGACCTTACATAGGAAGGGTGTGTGCCTTTCCAAATCATGTCCAATCAATTGAATTTATGACAGGTGGAGTCCATGTTGAAACATCTTAAGGATGATCAATGGAAACCGGATGCACCTGAGCTCAATTTCGAGTCTCAATGCTACGGGTCTGAATACCTAATTTTTTTTTTTTCTTCTAAAAACTTGTTTTCTCTTTGCCATTATGGGGTATTGTGTGTAGACCACAACGCAGAGTGCCTAGGCACAGCCCTTAGCTGTGGTATATTAGCCATTTACCACACCACCTCAGGCTTAATTATATCACGGCAATTGTCACATGTAGAATACCTTTGAATTTGGGAGATCTGACATGTATTAATGTGATATCACTTCGCAAACGTTTTACTTGCTTGAGTTAATAATTCATAATTCAGAACCATAACCTTGCCTTCATAGGAATGAAGCTTTGCAGCTTTGAAAGATTTTACGTCTGCTATTTTACAGGTGTAAAAAGCCCGTGCTATGTATTTCACTGAAAATCCCTCGTATTTTTATTTATTATTTTAAGATGTATTACATTACTTTCAAGAGTGAATTATATTGTTTTTATTTTCTAAATTGTGTTAATGCTGTGATGTCATCAACGGGAGCCATGCTCTGTGTTGCCAACTTACAGACTTTGTCGCTATATTTAGCGAGTATTCAGAGCCCTCTAGCGACTCATTTTCAAAAAATCGACTAACGACAAATCGAACAACTTTTTCTGGTGTTATTGGAGACTTTTGGAGACTGACGTGAAAGCATGTATCGTTCTTACTCTTAGGCCCCCGTCCCACAGCACTCAGAGGTGGCCCAGTCCTCGCACAGCAGTCCCTCCCAGCTGGAGTCAGAGCAGGAGATGTTCACCCCTCTCCGGCCAGACTGCAAATGCGCATGCGGGAAGCCGCTGCTGGCTGATCCAGCCCTGGCTTACATTTAGGGCGGGATGTAAATGTAAAATGTTCTTTGTCTAAAATAAATCAGTGCATTTGACTCACACAGCCTAAGTCACCTTGTCCACTGTGTGTGTGCCTCTGTGACATAAGCTAAACATCTAGCTGGCTAGCTCATCATGTCTCAGTCTAAGCTGTACACTCAAAAATACAGAAAGGAGTGGGAATCAAACCCTGAATTCAAAGGCTGGTTGAAGCCGTTTATTGGAGATGATACATGGGCATACTGCCTGTATTGTAAGGCTGATTTCTACGCTAAACTTAGTGATGTAAAAAAAAAACATGACAACTCAAAAACATACTCAAAAGGCAAAACAGTTCCCCCCAAAACAAGCTGACATTTATGGTTAAAAAAATTGACTGCCAAAAAGGCTGTGGCCACCATGGCATTAGCTATCGCTGAACACTGTTCCATGCTGGCATGTGATCACATTGGAGAAGCATGTAGAGCTGCTTTCTCAGACTCCACTGCTGCTACCCACTTCAAAATGCACAGGACAAAGTGCACAGAGATGATTACTGGTGTTCTAGCACCATACTTTCTGAAAAAGTTGGTCGCAGATGTGGGTGAGCAGCGTTTCAGCCTCCTCCTCGATGAGTCCACGGATGTAAGTGTTTCTAAGTACCTGGGTGTTGTGATAAGGTACTTTAGTGACACCAAGCAGACAATTGTATCAACATTTCTGGGGCTTGTTGAGTTGGAGGGAGGAGATGCCAAATCTATAGCCCGTGCTGTTGTGGCTTTTCTAAGGATTCTGTGTTATGCAATATAGACCGTTACCATATATGTGATTGAATATTATCTGCTGTTGGCTTGTGTGGATGTATGTTTGTGTTATGCAACATAGCTGACTTGAGACATTATTAACAGTTTCAGGGCCATGGGCCTTTCTCACGATGGAAAAATACAGATTAACATGAAGACAGGAACTGTGCAATGAGTTGGGGGGCACATTCAGAACGTAGTGTTGCGAGAACAAGCGGTCTCTTGTTAGATAACAGGAGCCAGGTGCCTGATAACGGTATATTCTACACAGCTACAACGACTGACCGCTAAAGCGCTTAGGGGGCTGGGACCAGCCTCTGCGCCAACAATCAACGATAGGCTGGGTGAGTCTAAACCACGCCCAGTCTCTACTCTGACAGGCCGGCTCGGAAGCAGGAACTACTTCTGTCATCAGAGTATATTATAATATCTTTGTCAGGAACAAGTCAGTTCTCTGTTTGCCCTGCGAGGTGGGACAGAGAGCCCGTATATACGAAAATTGCATGTACCACTTATTGCTTAGCTAATAAAAAATACATAGCATACAATCGGTGACTCAGTGTCATACTTATCCCAATACCAGATTCGATTGACGCAACCCTTAACAAATGTGATGATTTTGTATTTCATGTTCAATATGCCTAGTTAGCTATCGTTCATTTTGTTACTTGCCCGGTATGTCAAAAATGGCGTTGTTGCTCCATTGGTATGCTTCAGGTATAATGGTACAATAGTACACTCTCTAAGAAATATTTTGCACTTATTAGCAAATTATTGGTGTACAACATTTAGAAAATGTAATGAGTCTTGAAAATATGAACATGTACATTTTGTACAATGTATTTTTTGTTTATACTCTTATTACGGAGTTTGCTCCGAGCGTGATGAGGAGAGGCAAATATTACAGACTGCAGCAGTATTTTTGTATTTGTATCCATTCCATGCAGTCATTAAAAGAGAGACAACTGGCTAAATTGTGTCCAGTGCCTTATCTTCCACCTACACCTTACCAGAACACAATGCAGAAATGTACCGGTGAAGAACCGTTTACACTAGCATAGCTAGCTAGCCCCCATTTAGCTAGCTAGCAACCTCACTAACAGAAAGTCTGAGATGAAATAAATGCTTGCCAGCTAGTTAGCATAAAATGATGTCTGCTAGCATAGCTAGTTAGCAGGATTAGGATTAGAATAGGGGTTAGGTTTGGGTCAGAATAGGGTTTAGGTTTAGATTAGGGGTCAGTCCTCCACTGTTTTTAAAATACAGAAAAAAATATATATTTTCAGATTCAGAGTTTACAAGAAAATATGTGATCATGGTGGCTTCGTTGTGCCTGAATGCTATTGAAAATGGGCAGGGCATTAAGATAGATGCCCATGCTTTTAATGTACCACCCAAAGCCCTGAGGCGGCACAGAGACAAGCAAGCCAAAACCCCAGGCCACAGCCATTTGGGTGGGTTTACCAGTCTTCACTATCTCTTTCAAATGTAACCTGGTGAGTCATATCCCAAAAATGTAAAGAGCCCTTTTTGGACTGACATCATGTGATGTGAAAACTTGCCTTTGACCGAGTGGAGTGGATGGGAATACAAAACACATAAAATAAAGAAAGGCAGTTGGCAAGCATAGACTGGTTTTACAGTTTTATGAAGCGGCACCTAGGGTAGCTGGGGAAAATGCCCCTTTCCTAAAAATTATTTTAGGATTATTATAATTATAATAAATTATTATTATTAAATAACTATTATTAAATAACTATTATTAAATATCTAAAAGTCTGTTAAATATAGCCATTTATTTCCTTTATAGTTTGTTACCCTAAGCATCACCATCATCCACCTTTGCAATTTTGTGTCAGCAATTAGACATTGATCTTAGGGGGGCGTCTTACCCCATGTTACCCTGTGATTGCTAAACTGGACAAATGATCCACTTACCACTATTGTCACTATGAATGGTAGATAGAGGGCAGGATAGACAGACTGGTATAAGTGCTGAGTGATTAGTGCTTTCTAAGGTCGTTTTGGTGTGTGTTAATTTATTAAAAAATAGTCATATTTTTTTATTACAAATTATTTATATTTTTACATTAAATGCACTATGCATTATGTGCGTTAGATGCTGTAACACAGAATAAAACAATAGAAGTCCCATGATGGTAGTGACTGCCCTTTACTGCTTATCACTTACAATTGAAGTCACAAGTTTACATACACTTAGGTTGGAGTCATTAAAACTCGTTTTTCAACCACTCCACAAATTTCTTGTTAACAAACTATAGTTTTGGGAAGTCGGTTAGGACATCTACTTGGTGCATGACACAAGTAATTTTTACAACAATTGTTTACAAACAGATTATTTCACTTATAATTCACTGTATCACAATTCCAGTGGGTCAGAAATTTACATTACTGTGCCTTTAAACAGCTTGGAAAATTCCAGAAAATTATGTCAAGGCTTTAGAAGCTTCTGATAGGCTAATTGACATAATTTGAGTCAATTGGAGGTGTACCTGTGGATGTATTTCGAGGCCTACCTTCAAACTCAGTGCGTCTTTGCTTGACATCATGGGAAAATCAAAATAATTCAGCCAAGACCTCAGAATTTTTTTGTAGACCTCCACAAGTCTGGTTCATCCTTGGGAGCCATTTCCAAATGCCTGAAGGTACCACGTTCATCTTTACAAACAATAGTACACAAGTATAAACACCATGGGACCACGCAGCCGTCATTCCGCTCATGACGCGTTCTGTCTCCTAGAGATGAACGTACTTTGGTGCAAAAATTGCAAATCAATCCCAGAACAACAGCAAATGACCTTGTGAAGATGCTGGAGGAAACAGGTACAAAAGTATTTACATCCACAGTAAAAGGAGTCCTATATCGACATAACCTGAAAGGCCGCTCAGCAAGGAAGAAGCCACTGCTCCAAAACCGCCATAAAAAAGCCAGACTACAGTTTGCAACTGCACATGGGGACAAAGATAGTACTTTTTGGAGAAATGTCCTTTGGTCTGATGAAACAAATATAGAACTGTTTGGCCACATTGACCACTGGTATGTTTGGAGAAAAAAGGGGGAGGCTTGCAAGCCGAAGAACAACATCCCAACCGTGAAGCACGGGTGTGGCAGCATCATGCTATGGGGGTGCTTTGCTGCAGGAGGAACTGGTGCACTTCACAAAATAGATGGCATCATGAGGTAGGAAAATTATTTGGATATAATGAAGCAACATCTCAAAACATCAGTCAGGAAGTTAAAGCTTGGTTGAAAATGTGTCTTCCATATGGACAATGACCCTTAGCATACTTCCAAAGTTGTGGCAAAATGGCTTAAGAACTACAAAGTCAAGGTATTGGAGTGGCCATCAATCCTATAGAAAATGTGTGGGCAGAACTGAAAAAGCGTGGGCGAGCAAGGAGGCCTACAAACCTGACTCGGTTACACCAGCTCTGTCAGGAGGAATGGGCCAAAATTCACCCAATTTATTGTGGGAAGCTTGTGGAAGGCTCCCTGAAATGTTTGACCCAAAATAAACAATTTAAAGACAATGCTACCAAATACTAATTGAGTATATGTAAACTTCTGACCCACTGGGAATGTGATGAAAGAAATAAAAGCTGAAATAAATCATTCTCTCTACTATTATTCTGACATTTCACATTCTTAAAATAAAGTGGTGATCTTAACTGACCTAAGACAGGGAATTATTACAAGGATTAAATGTCAGGAATTGTGAAAAACTGAGTTTAAATGTATTTGGCTAAGGTGTGAGAGGAAGTCTAGTGTGAGAAGATGGAACTAGGTGAAACTTGGCAGACATTCTAACCAGTTAGAGGGCAAGATAGACAGACTGGTATACCACAGACAGAAGTGGTAACTCAGACACGTCACAGGGGCTATAAAGCTGAAGCATCCGTTCATAATGTTTTCTCATGACCAAATATGGTAGTGACAGGAAGTCCAGTCAAATATCTTTGGGTTTACACTCCCAAAAGCAGCACAAAAAGTTTGATAAACCTGCTATTGTGCAAGAGGGGGGGAGGGCCTCCAGAAATCAAAACATACACATTTACTGGAAACAGTGCTAATGACGCCATCATTCACCACCCACTCCTCTTATAAACCCTCCACCTCACCTCACAAAAGAAACGTCTCGTTGGGTCTCACTTTCTCGTTTGCACTAGAAGCTTTGAATATTTTTTAACACAAGGCTATATCCGCTTGCCATGGATCAATCACCACCAAACCAGCCAGAGTTTGTCCCAATGAAAGGAAATAAGTACATGCGTCTTGAAGACACTCACGGAGCGCCCAAGTTCCAACATACCGTCGTCTTGGGACAGCCACAGCCCGTTGTACCTCAGCCCAGGGATCACATTATCTGGTCGCTTTGCAGCCTCGTGTACGGCAACCCATTCTGTCTCGGAATGTTAGCCGTGTATTTCTCCATAAAGGTGAGTTGGAATTCTCCTTATATAGCTTTTTATAGCAATGTCTGGTGTTGGTGCTTGTATTGTCTGGATTTTGAAATTGAGCAAGTTATTATATAGGCGACCAACTTTGAACTATGGAAGGAGGACAACATAACAATTATCTACATTTGCGTTTCGTTTTCTTGTTATCACACTGTTATAAAAATGTGTAGCCTATTCTTCATCTATAGGCTCTATAGATCTTTACTACAAAATAACTATTTTATGGAGTATTAAACCACTAAGAGGGTAATTCATAACTGAGATCATCTCATTAGTGTGACATGTCATGTGTGCATGTTGTTAACTAATATGCATAGCTACATAAACACAATCAGCAACACATGAAGGATTCTATAATATAAATGATTCTACATTTTGTCTTCCAGTCCAGGGACAAGAAGATGGTTGGAGACTTGGAGGGAGCAAGAAAACACGGGAAGACTGCATGCTGCTTTAATACTGTGACTCTGACTTTGGCAATCCTCGGGCTGCTCTTCTTCTTCATCATCATCTACCAAGTTACACACTGAGTAGTCCCAGTCTTTGCTTTTGTAAAAAGTGTTCATTTGAAGTCTTGGCAGGTGTTATACACCTCTAGGATTGTGTCCTGATACATTTCAGCTCATCTCTTAAACACACACACACACCACAGAAGTTCCTTCAGCACTGTCTACCAGATCTTATTTGCTCTTCTTTAGTTTTGTGTTTTAAGGACGCAAGATGATTCTTTTGAAGTTCCATTCAAATGTAATTTTTTATTAATAAATTCAACCTTTTTGTAAATGCATTACATTTCAGTTTTTATAGCTGTGAATGGATGTTAACGACTGTGAGACTCATCCCATATAGACATACACTCACTTAACAAGAAAACAATTCCCATGGCTTTGTATCTACTTGGCAGAGACAGCGTAACAGAACTTGGCTCGGGTCAGCAATTAAACTGTTTACTGAATCTGAGAGGTCCATGAACATACATATCCTGACATGGCTTGTCTTTGTTGTCGCTCTCCAACCAAGTTTAAGCCACAATCTGTACTATTTATTGTTGCTAAGATTACTTGTCCTTGTGTGATATAAAGATGTAGGAATTAGAGTATGTTGAACAACTTTATCAACCCCAAGAATGAACAGTATTAGGTATTTTTGACCTATTACTCTGATTCAACATCTGTTAATAATTTGTAAAAGTGGAATTTCCAGCGGTGTAGAAAGTCCAGGCCTGGTTTCCAGAGACAAGCCATGTTACCAGGAATCCCTGGCTGGCTGTGTCACAGTACTCTTGAATATCTATTTCCCCTCTGGAGAAATATACTGTGTAGGTTTGATGGGTAAAAAAAACACAATTCAATTCATGGCCCTGTTAAAATACTTACATTTATCATTCCTTCTATCCTTCCCCTTCTTTCTGCCTTATCTGACAAAGGTGGATTGGTGAAAGCAATAGCTGCAGACTTTATCCATTTATACACAGCGATGGCTTACTTTAAGATGGGGAGGAAGGAGACAGTAGGGCTTGTAACAAGGATGCATTTTTATAGGGATTCACACAGGTTTCCTCTTGTCAGTGTAGTTCTTGAAGGGAAGCAGATCAGTAGAGTGAGTTGATCTAGATCAGATGATTTGGACAAAGCTAATATATATATATATATATATATATTTAAAAAAACATCTCCAGGGAATGATGGCATTATCAGTGAATTCTATAAATAGTTTCAGGAGGATATTATTGAGTTTATATTCAATGTTGTAAGGAGGCAATTGATTTAGGGGCCCTGCCTGTTTCTATGACACAAGGCCTAATTTCTGTAATAACCAAACCAAACAAAGATTCTATGATGTTAGAAAATTGGAGACCAATCACATGAATGAACAATGATGGAGAGCTACTTGCATCCATCTTTGCAGAAAGACTTAAAAAAGGTCTTGACCAAATCATTGATGAAACCCAGTCTGGTTTTTATTAAGGGCAGACATATATGTAATAGTATTCTACTAGTATTGGACTTGATAGACTACAATGAGCACACTATGGAAGATAGCTTAAATTGATTTGTAGACTTTTACAAGGCATTTGATACCGTTGAACATTATTTTATTTTTGAGACTGTTCGATTGTTTGGTTTTGGTCAATATTTTCAAAGTGTAATTAAGACACTTTACAATAGTAAAGTCTCTGTTAAATTATCCCATGGAACTTCACAAAGATTGGACATTAGACGTGGAATTAAACAGGGATGCCCAATTTCTCCTTTCTTATTTTTATTGGTCACACAAGTTATGGCACCGCATATAAATAAGGATAGTTTTAGGGGTATTCAGATACAAGACAAAGAGATAAAATGTTCACAATTGGCTGACGACACCACCATTTTTTTGAAAGATCATAATGAAGTCAAGAAAGCTATTGAGTGTATTAATGCCTTCACACATGTATCAGGTTTATCTCTGAATATTAGGAAATGTGAATTATTTCCTTTGAAAAAATGTGACTTAAACCTAGTATGTAATATCCCTGTAAAAGATGTGATCACATATCTTGGTATTACAGTTAGCAAAGATCAGAAAGAAAGGGACAACTTACATTTCTCTCCTATTGTAGAGAACATTGGAAAGAGATTTAACTCCTGGTTATTAAGATATCTTTCTTTATCTGGACATGTGCTTTTATCAAAATCTGAAGGTCCAGATGAGTTTATACCTCCCTTGTCTTGGATGTTCCTCTGTCAGTAACTAAAATGGTTGATACTAAATTATTTAACTTCATATGGAGGAATAAACCTCATTATTTAAGAAAAGCGGTAATATGTAGCACCCAAGGTGAGGGAGGGTTGAATACTCTGGATTTTAAAACCTCTAATATAATATTTAAGATTAAATGGATACAAAACTATTTAAGAGATTGTCACGACTCCTACCGAAGGTGGCTCCTCTTCCTGTTGGGGCGGTGCTCGGCGGTCGTCGTCACCTGTCTACTAGCTGCCACCGATCCCTTTTCTAATTTTCTGTTTTGTGTCTTTCTGCATCTGACAGAACTGTTTCGGTTTTCGTTCATTCTCTTTGTTATTTTTGTTATTTCAGTGTTCAGTTCTAATAAAAGCATGAACACATACCACGCTGCAACTTGGTCCTCTCCTTCCAACATCTGTTACAGAACTACCCACCACCAAAGGACCAAGCTGCGTGGCCAGGAGGAGCAGGGATCCTGGGCCCGGGAGAAGAGAGAATGGAGGACATCGTGGATATGGGAGGAGGTGATGGCAGGGGACAAGACCCTGCCATGGAAACAGGCTGAAGTAGCGAGGGAGGAACAACTTTGCTACCAGGAGTCACAGCAATGAAGCAGACACGAGAGGCAGCCCCCCAAAAATTGGGGGCACATGGGGAGTGTGGCGGAGTCAGGATTCAGACCTGAGCCAACTCCCTGTGCTTACCGTAAGGAGCTGAGGATGGAACCAGAGCCAGTCGGGGTGAAATTGGAGGTGAGCGAAGGGAGCGAGGCAGAGACAGTGAAGGAGTTGATGGGGAGATTGGAGGAGAGAGTAATGAAAGAGTTGCTGTGTTGGTGCATGAGGGACGACATCCGCCCGACAGAGCGTGTCCTCGATTTGATGTCACCTGAGTCAGCTCTCCATACTCGTCCTGAGGTGCGTGCTAGCCGTCTGGTGAAGACTGCCAGTCCCACGCATCAGGCCTCCTGTGCGCCTCCCCAGCCCTGCACGTCTTGTGCCAGCCCTGCTCTCCAGACTTCCAGTACGTCTCCTCGGGCCAGGATATCCTACGCCGGCTCTGCGCACTGTGTCTCCAGTGCGTCTGCACAGCCCATTGCGTCCTGGCCTGCGCCCCGCACGTGCCGGGACAAAGTCACCATCCAGCCAGGACTGGTTGTGCAGGCTCTTAGCTCGAGACTTCCAGTGTGCCTCCATGGTCCGGTCTATCCTGTTCCTCCTCCACGGACCAGGCCTCCAGTAGGTCTCCACAGCCTGGTGAGTCCTTTGCCTGCTCCCAGAGCCAGGTCTCCTGTGTGTCTCCCCATCCTGGTGAGTCCTGTGCCAGCAGCCTGTCCGGAGCTGCCAGAGTCACCCTCCTGTCCGGAGCTGCCAGATTCCTTAAAGAGACCTTAAAAAGGTGTTATGATATGAGTTTCCAAGAAATTCTATGGCAAAGATGCACTTCGCTGTGCCCTGAATGCTATTGAAAATGGCCAGGGCATTAAGGTAGATACCCGTGATTTTAATGTATCAAGCACAAGGTGAGACTTAGATGCACAGGACACAGATGATTGGAGTCTTACAATATTTATGCATCCAAAAAGGGGTAGGCAACACAATGGTCGTGTACAGGCGAAAGGTCAAAACCAGTTCTGAGTAGAATATGGCAGATTCAAGATCAGGGCAGGCAGGATGACCAGGCAGGTTGGGAAGTATTCCGGAGTCAGGCAGAGGTCAAAACTGGGAAGACTAGCAAAAGTGAATAGAGAAGGGGTACGGGGGGGGGGGGGGGGTGGACACACTGGTTGACTTGACTAAACATACAAGACGAACTGGCACAGAGAGACAGGAAACACAGGGATAAATACACTGGGGAAAATAAGCGACACCTGGAGGGGGTGGAGACAATCACAGGGACAGGTGAAACAGATCAGGGCATGACATAATGTGTCACACAAAACCCTGAGGCGCCACCAAGACAAGCAGGTCAAAACCCCAGGCCACGGTCATTTGGGTGGGTTACCAGTCTTCATTAGCTCTTTCAAATGTGACCTAGTGAGTCATATCCCAAAAATGTAAAGAGCCCTTTTTGGACTTACATCATGTGATGTGAAAATGTACCTTTGACCTAGCGGAGAGGAAGGCATTTGGCAGGCATAGACTGGCTTTTATAGTTTTATGAAGCGGCACCTAGGGTAGCTGGGCAAAATGCCCCTTTGCTAAAAAAATCTATTGTATTATATATAACTACAAGTCTGTTAAAGTCTGTTTGTGTCAGCTATTAGACATTGATCTTATGGAGGGGGGGTCTTACCCCATGTTACCTGTTACCCTGTGGTTGCTAGTTAGACTATTGCAAAACTGGACAAATGATCCACTTACTACTATTGTCACTATGAATGGTAGATAGAGGGCAGGGATAGACTGATATTTGTGCTGAGTCAAAAAATAGTCATGTTTATTTATTACAAATTATTTAAAAAATTACATTAAATGCACTATGTATTATGTGCGTTAAATGCTGTAACACAGAATAAAACAATAGAAGTCCAATGATGGTAGTGACTGCCCATTACTGCTTATCACTTACAGCTGAAGTCACAAGTTTACATACACTTAGGTTGGAGTCAATTAAAAATCAATTTTCAACCACTCCACAAATTTCTTGATAACAAAACTATAGTTTTGGCAAGTCGGTTAGGACATCTACTTGGTGCATGATTCCCTGATTGAGAATCATACTTAGGTAGCCTGGTTTCACTTTTGAGTTGTGGGTGTTTGTCTTCCGTGTCAGTGCTTGTTGCCACACGGGACTGTTTTGTTTATTCACGTTTATTGTTTTGTTCCAGTGTTCTGTTGTGTTTTGATTAAACATTATGGACACTTACCACGCTGCGCATTGGTCCTCCGATCCTTCTCGCTGCTCCTCCTCAGAAGAGGAGGACGAGATCTGTTACAGGTGATCCTAACTGACCTAAGGCAGGGGATTGTTACTAGGATTAAATGTCAGGAATTGTGAAAAACTGAGTATAAATGTACTTGGCTGGTGTATGTAAACTTTCGACTTCAACTCTATTAATTAACATGACTTTAAATATTTGTTTTATTTTATTACTTTATTATTTCATTACAAGTCATCTCATCTCTGTAGAGCTGCTGCCTATGTTGTCTGACAAAATCACAATTTGAGTAGTGATTTCAAAGTAAATAAGGCATACTTTTATGACTGCTGAACACCAACTATCAGTCACTTAGTTCATGCATTTTCAGGCTCGCGAAGCAACTGCTTTTTATCACTCGAAAATTGTGTCTAATCTATTGATTTTACCACAGGTGTTCTCCAATCAACTTGTAGAAGCATCTCAAGAATGGTCAATGGAAAAAGGTTGCACCTGATCTCAATTTCGAGTCTCATAGCAAAGGGTCTGAATACTTATGTAAATGAGGTATTTTAGTTTTTAAAATTTGTATACATTTGCAAACATTTCTAAAACACTGTTTTCACTTTGTCATTATGGGGTAGAGGGCAGGATAGACAGACTGGTATAAGTGCTGAGTGATTAGTGCTTTCTAAGGTCGTTTTGGTGTGTGTTAATTTATTCAAAAATAGTCATATTTTTTTATTACAAATTATTTATATTTTTACATTAAATGCACTATGCATTATGTGCGTTAGATGCTGTAACACAGAATAAAACAATAGAAGTCCCATGATGGTAGTGACTGCCCTTTACTGCTTATCACTTACAATTGAAGTCACAAGTTTACATACACTTAGGTTGGAGTCATTAAAACTCGTTTTTCAACCACTCCACAAATTTCTTGTTAACAAACTATAGTTTTGGGAAGTCGGTTAGGACATCTACTTGGTGCATGACACAAGTAATTTTTACAACAATTGTTTACAAACAGATTATTTCACTTATAATTCACTGTATCACAATTCCAGTGGGTCAGAAATTTACATTACTGTGCCTTTAAACAGCTTGGAAAATTCCAGAAAATTATGTCAAGGCTTTAGAAGCTTCTGATAGGCTAATTGACATAATTTGAGTCAATTGGAGGTGTACCTGTGGATGTATTTCGAGGCCTACCTTCAAACTCAGTGCGTCTTTGCTTGACATCATGGGAAAATCAAAATAATTCAGCCAAGACCTCAGAATTTTTTTTGTAGACCTCCACAAGTCTGGTTCATCCTTGGGAGCCATTTCCAAATGCCTGAAGGTACCACGTTCATCTTTACAAACAATAGTACACAAGTATAAACACCATGGGACCACGCAGCCGTCATTCCGCTCATGACGCGTTCTGTCTCCTAGAGATGAACGTACTTTGGTGCAAAAATTGCAAATCAATCCCAGAACAACAGCAAATGACCTTGTGAAGATGCTGGAGGAAACAGGTACAAAAGTATTTACATCCACAGTAAAAGGAGTCCTATATCGACATAACCTGAAAGGCCGCTCAGCAAGGAAGAAGCCACTGCTCCAAAACCGCCATAAAAAAGCCAGACTACAGTTTGCAACTGCACATGGGGACAAAGATAGTACTTTTTGGAGAAATGTCCTTTGGTCTGATGAAACAAATATAGAACTGTTTGGCCACATTGACCACTGGTATGTTTGGAGAAAAAAAGGGGGAGGCTTGCAAGCCGAAGAACAACATCCCAACCGTGAAGCACGGGTGTGGCAGCATCATGCTATGGGGGTGCTTTGCTGCAGGAGGAACTGGTGCACTTCACAAAATAGATGGCATCATGAGGTAGGAAAATTATTTGGATATAATGAAGCAACATCTCAAAACATCAGTCAGGAAGTTAAAGCTTGGTTGAAAATGGGTCTTCCATATGGACAATGACCCTTAGCATACTTCCAAAGTTGTGGCAAAATGGCTTAAGAACTACAAAGTCAAGGTATTGGAGTGGCCATCAATCCTATAGAAAATGTGTGGGCAGAACTGAAAAAGCGTGGGCGAGCAAGGAGGCCTACAAACCTGACTCGGTTACACCAGCTCTGTCAGGAGGAATGGGCCAAAATTCACCCAATTTATTGTGGGAAGCTTGTGGAAGGCTCCCTGAAATGTTTGACCCAAAATAAACAATTTAAAGACAATGCTACCAAATACTAATTGAGTGTATGTAAACTTCTGACCCACTGGGAATGTGATGAAAGAAATAAAAGCTGAAATAAATCATTCTCTCTACTATTATTCTGACATTTCACATTCTTAAAATAAAGTGGTGATCTTAACTGACCTAAGACAGGGAATTATTACAAGGATTAAATGTCAGGAATTGTGAAAAACTGAGTTTAAATGTATTTGGCTAAGGTGTGAGAGGAAGTCTAGTGTGAGAAGATGGAACTAGGTGAAACTTGGCAGACATTCTAACCAGTTAGAGGGCAAGATAGACAGACTGGTATACCACAGACAGAAGTGGTAACTCAGACACGTCACAGGGGCTATAAAGCTGAAGCATCCGTTCATAATGTTTTCTCATGACCAAATATGGTAGTGACAGGAAGTCCAGTCAAATATCTTTGGGTTTACACTCCCAAAAGCAGCACAAAAAGTTTGATAAACCTGCTATTGTGCAAGAGGGGGGGAGGGCCTCCAGAAATCAAAACATACACATTTACTGGAAACAGTGCTAATGACGCCATCATTCACCACCCACTCCTCTTATAAACCCTCCACCTCACCTCACAAAAGAAACGTCTCGTTGGGTCTCACTTTCTCGTTTGCACTAGAAGCTTTGAATATTTTTTAACACAAGGCTATATCCGCTTGCCATGGATCAATCACCACCAAACCAGCCAGAGTTTGTCCCAATGAAAGGAAATAAGTACATGCGTCTTGAAGACACTCACGGAGCGCCCAAGTTCCAACATACCGTCGTCTTGGGACAGCCACAGCCCGTTGTACCTCAGCCCAGGGATCACATTATCTGGTCGCTTTGCAGCCTCGTGTACGGCAACCCATTCTGTCTCGGAATGTTAGCCGTGTATTTCTCCATAAAGGTGAGTTGGAATTCTCCTTATATAGCTTTTTATAGCAATGTCTGGTGTTGGTGCTTGTATTGTCTGGATTTTGAAATTGAGCAAGTTATTATATAGGCGACCAACTTTGAACTATGGAAGGAGGACAACATAACAATTATCTACATTTGCGTTTCGTTTTCTTGTTATCACACTGTTATAAAAATGTGTAGCCTATTCTTCATCTATAGGCTCTATAGATCTTTACTACAAAATAACTATTTTATGGAGTATTAAACCACTAAGAGGGTAATTCATAACTGAGATCATCTCATTAGTGTGACATGTCATGTGTGCATGTTGTTAACTAATATGCATAGCTACATAAACACAATCAGCAACACATGAAGGATTCTATAATATAAATTATTCTACATTTTGTCTTCCAGTCCAGGGACAAGAAGATGGTTGGAGACTTGGAGGGAGCAAGAAAACACGGGAAGACTGCATGCTGCTTTAATACTGTGACTCTGACTTTGGCAATCCTCGGGCTGCTCTTCTTCTTCATCATCATCTACCAAGTTACACACTGAGTAGTCCCAGTCTTTGCTTTTGTAAAAAGTGTTCATTTGAAGTCTTGGCAGGTGTTATACACCTCTAGGATTGTGTCCTGATACATTTCAGCTCATCTCTTAAACACACACACACACCACAGAAGTTCCTTCAGCACTGTCTACCAGATCTTATTTGCTCTTCTTTAGTTTTGTGTTTTAAGGACGCAAGATGATTCTTTTGAAGTTCCATTCAAATGTAATTTTTTATTAATAAATTCAACCTTTTTGTAAATGCATTACATTTCAGTTTTTATAGCTGTGAATGGATGTTAACGACTCTGTGAGACTCATCCCATATAGACATACACTCACTTAACAAGAAAACAATTCCCATGGCTTTGTGTCTACTTGGCAGAGACAGCGTAACAGAACTTGGCTCGGGTCAGCAATTAAACTGTTTACTGAATCTGAGAGGTCCATGAACATACATATCCTGACAAGGCTTGTCTTTGTTGTCGCTCTCCAACCAAGTTTAAGCCACAATCTGTACTATTTATTGTTGCTAAGATTACTTGTCCTTGTGTGATATAAAGATGTAGGAATTAGAGTATGTTGAACAACTTTATCAACCCCAAGAATGAACAGTATTAGGTATTTTTGACCTATTACTCTGATTCAACATCTGTTAATAATTTGTAAAAGTGGAATTTCCAGCAGTGTAGAAAGTCCAGGCCTGGTTTCCAGAGACAAGGTAAGTTACCAGGAATCCCTGGCTGGCTGTGTAATGTGGTACTCTTGAATATCTATTTTCCCTCTGGAGAAATATGCTGTGTAGGTTTGTTGGGTAAAAAAAACACTATTCAATTCATGGCCCTGTTAAAATACTTACATTTATGATTCAGCAGGGCTTGTAACAAGGATGCAAATTTATAGGGATTCACACAGGTTTCCTCTTGTCAGTATAGTTCTCAAAGGAAAGCAGATCAGTAGAGTGAATTGAACTAGATCAGATGATTGCGACAAAGCTAAAAAATAAATAGTGTGAGCTGGGGGCCATTTTCAGGCTCCTTGCAAAGCTCGATAGCCTGCAGAGTTCTGGGCCCTTTCTGGGCTAAAAGGAGGAGGAGACTATGGCTTAATGTTTTTATGCCAAGAGTGTGCCAATCTGTCATCAAGGCAAAGGGTGGCTACTTTGAAGAATCTCAAATATAAAATATATTTAGAGTTGTTTCAAAGGATCTGATCATTAATTTTTTTCTTTTTCTCTTATGTAATATGATATATCCAAATCTAACTGCCTGTAGCTCAGGACCTGAGGCAAGGATATGCATATTCTTATACTTTTATTTCATACCATTTTAAAGAAAATAATTTCTAGCTGCCATCCATATGTTTCCACTGTGCTGTGATGTTTAAAAAACTTTTATATTCTCAGAGTATTATTATATGATTGATCGATTGATTCGACTTTTCCAATCACACAGCAGTGCTATTTGCAGAGTTAGCTGCAAGTAAATGTTGCAATTTTTCAGTCTTTCCTCTGTCTGCGACCAAAAACAAGCTGCATATGGGCATTACCACAACAAGTGACCTAATGATTCTATCTCTTCGCAGCACAATGTGCAGAGCTGGGATGGTTGTATCCCCCATCTATAACATTCTATTAGTTGCATGAATTTTGTATAATAATTTAAATAGAAAAACTCTACATTTTGAATCTGTCAATATTTTGTGTATCAGTTCATAAACCATGTGCCATGGAATCGGTACATCGAAAATCTCCTCACAACTATTTTGCAACCTTTATGGTGCAGCTGTGAATTTTTTGGTCCTTAAATTAAACAGGTATACTTTATTATTTATTTAAAAAAATGTATTTAGCCGATTTTGCTCTTTAATGCTGGGCCGACAAACAAATTCCTTACCTTCTCCACGTTCCACTTGCCTCCTCCGTGTTTGCGGTAATGCTGCAAACAGTTCGTTGTCATTTTGGATAGAGCAAACATTTCCACATTTCCCTTCAAGCTATGGGTATTGATCATATTCCGGTCTCTAATAGAAAAGGGGACCATCTTAAACAGTTAAACCATAGGGAAAGTTTTGGGATTTACAAACTACAGGCCACTAAATACCCTGGTTTAAATGAAGATATTGATTTCTCACCCTTACTGTAGGGTCGTGATGGGTCCATTTGCTGTCATCTAGTGGACATTTTGCTCAATTGGCCTCATATATGGTTAGACTGTTGTTGTTCATGTTTTGCTGTGTTCTAGTGTACTATGGAATATATAGCTCTTATTCTTGACACTTCTCCCAGTCATATTTAAGGTTAGAACTACCTTTTAGTGTTCTGATACTTCTAGTTTGGAGTTGTATTTTTATGATAACATAGCTACAGTATTTCACCTTTTAATGTGTATAGTATTGCTTACTAGGTGTGTCCAATCAATTGTGTAACCACTCCCTCTTACAATTAGGGCTAATTGAAAAGCTGTTAAAAAAAGAGGACATTGTATTCCTTTTTTTTGTACTCCCTGGCGAAAGCCATGCAGCCGAAACGCGTCGGTTTAAAAAAAAAAAAAAAACGTTGTCTCTATTGAACATGCCATAGTAAAAGGCATTTTAATCAATTATATGAAGAGTGCCTTGGTCCTCCTTTCTTTTTGATGCACTGTATATGTAACTTGAAATCACCTGAGATCACAATTTTGTTATAATTTGGATGAATGATTAATAGAAATTCTGAGAAATCAGCTAAGCAAAGTGGGACATGGCTTTCGTGGTCTATAGAGGGTTTCGACAAGCACAGATAATTGTCATTTTAACAATACAGCATGATGTTTAAAGTAACTGAGGTGACCGACAGATGTCCCTGCCATTTAGAGCATTTGAAAAATAGTGACTGTCCCTCCACCTTTTTTTCCCCCTCCCTTGTCTCAAAGAATTAAAAGATCTATAGTTTGGTGAAGCTTCAATAAGACAAGTTTCAGTTAGAAACATACAGTTCTAGATTGTGCTCTGAAATAAGTTTTATTAGAGTGATCTAACATTAAATAGTCCCATCCTTATGTTGACAGGGATGCCCTGTCTTTAAGGAAGCTGCCTTGAAATAGTTAATGCAACAGGCACAATATTTCTCACATTTGATCCAGGCTGTTTTTGTGGTCTAGATAACAGCCGTGTGAAGTTAGCCACAATAAGGATGAACCACGATAAGGATGAACCACGATAGAGGAATTTTCAGTTCACCTTAAAAAAACGAAGGGGGGGGGGGGGGGGTAGTGTTAATGGTGAATATACTGAAAAGACAGGACAAACAACAAAACACACAAACTGTCACATGCGCCAAATACAACATGTGTAGACTTTACTGTGAAATGCTAACTTACAAGCCCTTAACTCTTCTTAAACTGCACTGTTGGTTAAGAAAATATTTACAGAATAAGCTAAAGTAAAAAATGATAAAAAGTAACACACTAACGAGGCTATATACAGGGGTTACCGGTACCGAGTCAGTGTGCAGGGGTACAGGTTAGTTGAGGTAATTTGTACACGTAGGCAGGGGTGAAGTGACTATGCATAGATAATAAATAGCAAATAGCAGCAGTGTACAAAACAAATGGGGTGGTCAATGTAAATAGTCCAGAGGCCATTTTATTAATTGTTCAGTAGTGTTATGGCTTGGGAGTAGACGCCGTTAAGGAGCCTTTTGGTCCTAGACTTGGCGCTCCGGTACTGCTTGCCGTGTGGTAGCAGAGAAAACAGTCTATGACTAAGGTGACTGGAGTCTCTGACAAGTTTATGGGCTTTCCTCTGACACCGCCTATTATGTAGGTCCTGGATGGCAGGAAGCTTGGCCACAGTGATTTACTGGGCCGTACGCACTACCCTCTGTAAGCGCCTTACGGTCAGTTACCATACCAGGCAGTGATGCAACCGGTCAGGATGCTCTCAATGGTGCAGCTGAAGACATTTGAGGATCTGGAGACCCATGCCAAATCTTTTGTCTCTTGAGGGGAGACTGTCTTGGTGTGTTTGGATCATGATAGTTAGTTTGATGTAGACACCGCTCCACTACAGCCTCATCGATTAATGGGGGACTGTTCGGCCCGCATTTTCCTGTAGTCCACGATCAACTCCTTTGTCTTGCTCACATTGAGGCTGTCTCATCGTTGTCGGTGATCAGGCCTACCACTGTTGTGCCATCAGCAAACTCAATGATGGTGTTGGAGTCGTGTTTGGCCACGCAGTCATGGGTGAACAGGGAGTACAGGAGGGGACTATGTACACACTCCTGAGGGGTCCCAGTGTTGAGAATCAGCGTGGCAGACGTGTAAAGCATTGCTGTGAATGAAGCATTTCTGAATATGAGTCCTGTATGTGACATGTATAGTATGAGGTCCTTATTTTATTTTTTAAGACTTTGAGAGTATGGAAACCCAAATCACTCTAAGTCACAATGGCCCTGTAAACACTCAGGTTGTACAACACATTTGACAATGTTAGTTATAATAAAAAATAAAAAATGTTTTATGAGTTTGTCTGCGAATTTGTTGTAAGCTACATCAGTTGTACAACCTTAGAATGTACAGGGCAGATGTCTGCAAAACGTTACCTTGAATAAATAAGCAATAGTCTATTGTACACCGTCTAACTTTTGCTGTCCCCTTTTGGTTTGGAGTGGGACAACAGCATTACGTTCAATGAGTAGGGCAGGGGTAATTCAACTCTTACCCTTCAAGGTCCAGACCCTGCTGCTTTTCTGTTCTACTTGATAATTCAATTGTACACACCTGGTGTCCCAGGTCTAAATCACTCGCTGATTAGAGGGAGACAATGAAATAAAAAGCAGTGGAACTGGCTTCGAGGTCCAGAGTTGAGTGAGGGGAATAGGCGATTTACTTCAAACCATGAAATCCAAATGTAACAATCAAATATTTGTGCAAACAAGCAACAAATAATGCAGTGGTGTGCTGCCTCATAACTATCAAGCTGAACAACCATTGTAAAAATTAAAAAATAAAGTTAGCCTAGCAACTGGTTGCAACATATGACACAATAAGTCATTTTAATTTTATTTTCATATTTTACACAAATGCATTACAAAAGCCCTGATTTATGTTTGACATCGTAAACGTATCCAATTGGGCACAGACGTCAATTCAATGTCTATTACACGCTGTTTCAATGTCATTTCATATAAATGACGTGGAAACAATTCTGATTCAACCAGTGTGGTCCAGTGGGATAATATTCAAAACAGGTTATGCTGGTTTACCCAAAGGAAACACAAGACCCCTTTTAAATCAGTTGCAGATGAAGTTAAACTGCATTGGGGATTAATTCAGAATGCTTATGCTATATTGGAAGTTTGGATCAAGTTTAAAAACAACACCACAATGAGCTGTTTTCACAGACATTGTTCTATATTCATGTCAAACCAATACCCGTCGACTGCAGTTACTGCACTTTAACTGCAGTTTCAAAACGTATCTTTTTTATTTTTTACAAGTACTGCTGTCGCTAGAGAAAAGTGAAGAAGCACCATTTTGTTGTGAAAAACAAAAAACAAAGGCACAGATCTATGCTACCATGCACACGACTAAGGCCTCTCTTGTTGGAGGGATGTTACACACAAACATTATGTACAATGGGATACTTATGTACAGTGCATTCAAAAGTATTCAGATCCCTTGACTTTTCTCACATTTTGTTCAATTACAGCCTCATTCTAAAATTGATAAAATATTATTTTTTCTTCAATCTACACACAATACCCTATGACAAAGTGAAAACAGATTAAAAATAAATAAATACAGAAATACCTTACTTACATAAGTATTCAGACCCTTTGAGATTCGACATTGAGCTCAGGTGCGTCCTGTTTCCATTGATCACCCTTGAGATGTTTCTACAACTTGATTGGAGTCCACCTGTGGTAAATTCAATTCATTCGAAATTATGATTTGGGAAAGAACACACCTGTCTACTGTATATAAGGTCACACAGTTAACATTGCATGTCAGAGCAAAAACCAAGCCATGAGGTCAAAGGAATTGTTTGTAGAGCGCCAAGACAGGATTGTGTTGAGGCACAGATCTGGGGAAGGGTACCAAATAAATGTCTGCAGCATTGAAGGACCCCAAGAACACAGTGGCCTCCATCATTCTTAAATGGAAGAAGTTTGGAACCACCAAGACTCTTCCTAGAGCTGGCTGGCAGCTCAAACTGAGCAAATCATGGGAGAAGGGCCTTGGTCAGGGAGGTGACCAAGAACCTGATGGTCACTCTGAAAAAGCTCCAGAGTTCCTCTGTGGAGACTGGAGAACCTTCCAGAAGGAAAACCCTCTCTGCAGCACTCCACCAATCAGGTCTTTACGGTAGTGGCCAGACTGCAGCCACTCCTCAGTAAAAAGGCACATGACTGCCCACTTGGAGTTTGCCAAAAGGCACCTAAAGGACTCTCATAAGAAACAAGATGCTCTGGTCTGATGAAACCAAGATTGAACTGTTTGGCATGAATGCCAAGCGTCACGTCTAGAGGAAACCTGGCAGACTGGGGCGATGGTTCACCTTCCAACAAGACAACGACTCAGGTGTGCTAAGCTTGTAGCGTCATAACAAAGACACAAGGCTGTAATCGCTGCCAAAGGTGCTTCAAAAAAGTACTGAGTAAAGGGTCTGAATACTTATGTTATATTTTTACTTTATTTTTTATAAATTTGCAAACATTTCTAAACACCTGTTTACACTTTGTCATAATGGGGTATTGTGTTTAGACTGATAAGGGAATTACATTTTTTTTTAAATAAGGCAGTAACATAAAATGTGGAAAAAGGGGTCTGAATACTTTCTAAATGCACTGTACATGTGCCTTGTCTCAATGTACCGTTTAATTAATAATTTCAAATTTAAGGATATTTATACATATTTATTTATAAAATCACTGTGACTATAATAGTTTGGAAGACAACAGCTGTATCATAACACACAATAAATAGTTTATTTGAACAGTCCTTAGAGTTAAAAGTAAAACAATAACAAAAACACCTCTGTTCAAAACACTTTTCAATCCACTGCCTCAATGGCGGTTCAGGGTTAGGACAGAGACGGTGTCCCCTCTCGTCTCATACACCAGTGGTGTCCCCATAGTCCTTGTTCCAGCGCACATACAGGTCCAGCGTTTGTGGTCCGACACTCCTCTTGATCTTCTTCAGTGACTCCACAAAATCAGAGAACCTGATATTCCTCACCTGCACAAAGGCACAGAACACTACAGCGATGAAGGGTGCAACAACAGCAGGGTGGTTCATTCATTCACATCAAACGTAAGAAAACCGAATGAAACTGTGAGGGAACACCTTAACCTGTCCAATGAGAAGAGCTCGTTTTCATTTTCTGTAGGAAAAAGGTTTTGCAACCATTAAGAGTTGTTAAAAAAAATGTAACCTTTATTTTACCAGGCCGTCAATTAGGAACAAATGCTTATTTACAACGATGGCCCGGCAATAGGCAAAAGGCCTCCCGTGGGGGAGGGTGCAGGGATAAAAAATAAAAAAGTAAGACAAGAGGGACAACACAGACAACACAGGGTTTTTCATTAAAAGTATATATTTAACTTTGTGAATGATGCACATTGTGAATGCTGCAAATACTTGAGCTTGCCTGTTGCAATGGAACCAATAGAGGTCCTGCAGGGGCCACACCACTGCCGCAGCCCCAGCAAGTTGTAGGAGGAAGGGGCCAACTTGAAGGACGAAGAAATGAGTCTGAAGAAGGATGGGACTAGGATCCATTATGTCAGAGGAACTATGTTAGACTCACTGTGCTGAGGCATCTAGAGGCTCAGAAAGAGTCATAGCCACTGGAAGATTTTAGGGGGAAGATGTCTGTGCTACAGACAGCTATATTGGTCCACCAATACAGGACTAGTGAAGGCCCAGTGCACTACTTTTGTGATAAATATATATATATATATTTTTTTTATGATGATTTTTCAAGGGGTGCTGCAACACCCTCAGCCCCCCCTACTTCTTGTGGCTATGGAAAGAATCAGAGAATCCTGGAATAATCATTTGACCTTTTACAGGTGACAGACTTGAGGATTTTTTGCCTAAATCCTATTTAGTTTCCTTAGTTTCGGATTTTCCCTTCAGGTTTTCGATCTCACATTTCTAATATAAAAATAACTAAATTTGATGTACTAAAGTCCACAACAATGCTCAAATATTTTTTTTCTTCATTTTTGGGTGTAAATACCAGGGTTGTGGTCATTTACATAAATTAAATTCAAAATTAAATTCTCTCTCCCAGTAAATTCCATTTAATGCAATTATAATTCCAGTCCTCTGAATTCCAATGTTAGGTCAATTCCAATAATCCAAATCCACAAATTCCAAATTGAATTCAATTCCTGTAATGATTATACTGGAATTATAATAATATAGGTTGAAATTATTAAAAGCAAATCCGACAGTCCATGTCATATACTATCATTAACTTCATTAACTGGGAAATGTACAAATATAGAATTCCAATGAAATTCATTTTCAAAGATTAAACAACAGAGCCGCGGGCCCCCGCCTCTCACGAAACAAATGGTCACTCTGACAGCTCCAGAGTTCCTCTGTGGCGATGGGAGAACCTTCCAGAAGGACAAGCATCTCTGCACTCCACCAATCAGGCTTTTATGGTGGCCAGACGGAAGCCACTCCTCAGTAAAAGGCACATGACAGCCAGCTTGGAGTTTGCCGAAAGGCACTTAAAGGACTCTCTGACAGTAGTGAGAAACAAGATTCTCTGGTCTGAATGCCAAGCGTCACATCTGGAGATAACCTGGCACCATTGCTACGGTGAAGCATGGTGGTGGCAGCATCATGGTGTGGGGATGTTTTTCAGAAGCAGGGACTGGCAGACTAGTCAGGATCAAGGAAAAGATGAACAGAGGAAAATACAGAGAAATCCTTAATGAAAACCTGCTCCAGAGTGCTCAAGACCTCAGACTGGGGTGAAGTTTCACCTTATATCAGGACAACGCCCCTAAGCACACAGCCAATAGCTGTGTAGCAAAGCTCCCCGTCCAACCTGACAGAGCTTGAGAGGATTTGCAGAGAAGAATGGGATAAACTCCCCAACTATAGGTGTGGCAAGCTTGTAGCTTCATACCCAAGAAGAGTCTAGGCTGTATTCATAATATAGCTAGCTAACATACATTTGGAGGAAACAAGTTGTAATTAACTGGCTAGCTAACTAGCGTTAGCAGTGTTTTAAATGGTGGCTTGTGCAGCTAGCTAACCAGCTAGAAAACAACAGAACAAAAGTATAATTTTGGATTCGAAAACTAGTCCAACAGGCTCTGCATTTCAGGAATCACAATCGTAAGTACCCCTGGTGCACTGATAAATTATTTAGCCATTTAAACAATTTATTTGTTGATGAAAACTCTGTTTTTGCAACTGCAGTCATCGGCTTCCTTGCATTTCAAATGTGACCTGGTCGGTTTGGATTCTGGTTAGTGACGGTTGTTATCCAACGGAGCGCTGTGATTGGTTGCACAAATATTCTGTGGCGGGCTTAGCGAAGGGGCAATTCCCACCCCATCCTCTGCATCTAATGACTTGAGGGAAATCTATTAAATGCTCATACCCTGACTACACCGCTCACGTCGCGTGCGCGAGCATTGCAAAGTAAATGTAGAAATATATTATTAAATTATTGCACCCACACTGCTCGCATGCGCCAACGAGCGTCTGCGTTGCCATGGGCTAAAATAGAAGTCAGTTCTATTTGTGACACAGATCGCGCTGCAAGTCCTGCCTCTCCCATCTCGTCATTGGTTTATAGAAGCAGGTACCCACGTGCCATCTCATTGGTTATGAAAGCCGGAAAGACGAACAAGGTCAGTGGCGGTAATGCACCTAATTTATGAAAGTTGCCAATCGCAATATAAAGTACAGAGAAGAAAAAGCCTGGAAGGAGGAGAGATGACTAGAAACGATTTGGTTCACCGTTTTATGTGTGGATTAATTGTTGGAGTAGAGGACCTTCTGCATTTCAGGAAAAATAACAACTCAATATCTATATCCCAGGACAAATTTGCTAGCAACAGCAAGCTAGCTAAATAGGACAAATTAGCTAGCAAGTGCAAGTTGGCTAGCTAAATCGCCATACATTTTCGTTTTGATATTTTAACCTGCGTGTCGTGATCGCGTTTGGTGTGGGGGGATTAAATTAATTTATGCACGATGGCGCACGCGCGCAGCCGGTTTGGGTTACGTGTCAGTCTGCTCTGGTCGCGTCTGGTTTTCTAGGGACCTTAACAAAGAGTCAGCACACTCAACCCCAGCAATTATTAACTCAAACCCTGGTCCCTATGACTAATTCAAAAATGATTATATGAAAAGGTTAAGGTGATGTCTCTAGATGTTACATTAAGGTTATTTAGTGTTTTTTACAATGGATTCACTTTTTCTTTGCATCACTTTTCAATAAAAAAGTTAATAAAAAAACTCATATGGCTTTTTAAAAATGAGAATGTGACTATAATAAATAAGCACAAAAATAGCACAGTATGGAATTATAGGTGAGCTAATATCAGATATTTGGCGTAGCATATCGTGGAATAGATTTTCCCAAATATCGCCCACCCCAAACATACCCTAATAAATAACACGCCAAGATTCATAGGTAGAACTTGCTGCCAAGGGCACCAAGTTGGCACAGGATGACCACTCTGTAGACAAGCTGCCCGAAGGGTAGTCAACAACTAGAGCGTTGGACTAGTAACCGGAAGGTTGCTAGATCGAATCCCCGAGCTGACGAGGTAAAAATCTGTTGTTCTGCCCCTGAACAAGGCAGTTAACCCACTGTTCCTAGGCAGTCATTGTAAATAAGAATTTGTTCTTAACTGACTTGCCTTTTTAAATAACTGTTAAATTTTTAAAAACTTGAAAAAAAAACTAGCCATTGATTCTCAAACCGAACACTATCACTCAATATGCGCGTTCACGTGTCAATCTCAATTGCTAGTTGTCGAGTCTACGAGGGCTCCACTGAACCTTTGGCAGCCTCTTTACTGAGTGGGCATACCGTGCCGATTCAGTGTCCTTGGCAGCAACTTTTATCCATGAATTTTAAACCGTTACCTAGCAACAACATGGCCACTACTACTTTGCCCTCAAAATTGTCAGAATGAATCTAAGATAATCATTTGTTTTTAAGTTTTTGCAGAGGTCTTAGTCTTGCAATTTTACATCTAGCTAAGGTGTTTTGTGCTTGAAGGAGTAGTATTTGTTAAGTTTTAAAAAGTACATGAAAACAAGTTAGTGCAGTAGAGAGTCTGCTGTGCTCAGCTGACCCGGCACTGTTTAGAGAAACATGCGGTTCTAGACTGAATTATGAGAACACATCTACAACTTTATCAGCATGCTGGAATTGAAGGACAAGCTACAGGTTGTTCATCAGTGCCCAAAATCACTAGCTTGTCACTAGCTTGTTATGTTCCATCCTTGTGTTTGTCAGTGAAGCTAGCCATTAGAACTAGTTAGCAGGCACTATGAGCAGGCAGGCTAAGTCCACTGGCGAGTTGCTTTGGTGCCATTTGTGCTGCAGTAAAGAGATGCCGTTTTGCTTCATAGCGTATCATGCTACAAAACAGGTCGCAGAAGGAGACAATGCTTGCAAATGGGTTCTGAATTTTGGAACATTGACAAGTGGCAGTTGGGATACAAGTGGTTGATTGGTCGAAGTGTTTGGTTTATTATTCAGCCTTAGTGTGATGTATACAGTGAATAGTGTAAACATACCTCGTTTGCGGCCATGTTCCTGACTTGTTCTGGACGCAACTCTGAGAATTGAAATAGATTGCATTAGGAAACAAATAGAAACATTTGTAAAGAGACCAATTTCTGTATCGATTCAAATGAATGAATTATGCCGCTTACCTCTGATGGGACCGAGGGACGCATCTTTGGCCAGCGAGGTCAGGTCACTGCCAGAATAGCCTTCTGTCATTCTGCAAGGATTACACATATACCAAGTATTTCCATTATACCACAATATTAAATTAAGTTTGGGCGCAGATAGCCTAGTAGTTAGAGCATTGGGCCAATAACCGAAAGGTTGCAGGATCGAATCCCCGAGCGTACAAGGTAAAATTCTGTCGTTCTGCCCCCTGAACTAGGCAGTTAACCCAATATGAATTTGTTCTTACTTAAATAAAAGGTAAAAAATATTTATTTATCTACATCTCTTAGATCTCTATACAGTCAGGTCCAAAATTGTCACCCTTGATAAAGATGAGCAAAAAACGACTAAAATAAATAATACAAATACTGAGCTATATTATATATATATATAAAATATAGCTCATAATATAGCTCAGTATTTGTATTTGCTAAACAATCTGAGCAATTGTTTTAGTATAAAATAATATAAATAAATAACTGGAGCATTCGCGAAAAAAAGCACATTCGTTGCACAAATGTACCTAACCATAAACATCAATGCCCTTCTTAAAATCAATACACAGAAGTATATATATTTTGTAAACTGCATATTTAGTTAAAATAAATGCATGTTAGCAGGCAATATTAACTAGGGAAATTGTGTCACTTCTCTTGCGTTCAGTGCAAGCAGTGTCAGGGTATGTGCAACAGTTTGGGCCGCCTGGCTCGCTGCGAACTTTCTTCTTAACAAAGGCCATAATTAATTTGCCAGAATTTTACATAATTATGACATAACATTGAAGGTTGTGCAATGTAACAGCAATATTTAGACTTAGGGTTGCCACCCGTACGATGAAATACGGAATGGTTCCGTATTTCACTGAAAGAATAAACGTTTTGTTTTCGAAATTATAGTCTCCGGATTTGACCATATTAAATGATCAAAGGCTTGTATTTCTGTGTGTTTACTATAATTAAGTCTATGATTTGATATTTGATAGAGCAGTCTGAGTGGTGGTAGGCAGCAGGCTCGTAAGCATTCATTCAAACAGCACTTTACTGCGTTTGCGAGCAGCTCTTAGCAGTGCTTGAAGCACAGCGCTGTTTATGACTTCCAGCCTATCAACTCCCGAGATTAGGCTGGCAATACTAAAGTGCTTATAAGAACATTCAATAGTCACAGGTATATGAAATACAAATGGTGTAGAGAGAGATAGTCAACGCGTCATAATTTCTATAATAACTACAACCTAAAACTTCTTAACTGGGAATATTGAAGAACTGGGAATATTGAACCACCAGCTTTCATATGTTCTCATGTTCTGAGCAAGGAACTTAAATGTTAGCTTTTTTTTTTTTACATGGCACATATTGCACTTTTAATTTCTTCTCCAACACTGTGTTTTTGCATTATTTAAATTGAACATGTTTCATTATTTGAGACTAAATTGATTTTATTTATGTATTATATTAAGTTAAAATAAAAGGGTTCATTGTTCATTCAGTATTGTTGTATTTATCATTATTACAAATATATATATTTAAAAAAAATAATAATTAAAAAAAAAAGCAAAATAATAAATCAATACAAAAATCGGCCGATTAATCGGTATTGGCTTTTTTTGGTCCTCCAATATCGGTATCGGTATTGAAAAATCATAATCAGTCGACCTCTAATTAATTCATAATACAAATTAATAAAATTAAATAAAATTAAAAAAAAAATATATATATATATATATATATATATATGACAGTTGTCAAAATGATTGGCAACCCTAAATATTATTAATATTATAATAAATTATATTTCATTTACATTCTACTCTTTTAATGAATCTCATTTTAAGCAACTGTATTGTGTCCTTCCATGGCATCTTGTTTCAATAGGGTATAACAATGAGGTAACACGCATGTAAAATCCCATTGTCATCCGTCACCATGTGAAAATTCACAACACAAAACCGACAAATGGTTGTTGAACATCAAATCAGGCAATGGGTACAAAAAAAAGCTAAAAAACAGAACACAACAATTAAGAAGTTTCAAACTTGCCTGGTATTGGAAAAAAAGTGTATCTTGTCCCCACACACAGTAAGGAAGATAGTTTGGGAGGCAAAGAATATTGAAGGGCTAAAGTTGGAAAATTACAGAACTTGGTCACTTCTTGGGGTCACCAAGTCTCCAAATCTACACTTAGATGCCACCTCCATGCCAATAGGCTCTTTGGAAGGGTTGCCAGAAAAGAGCCTTTATTGAGAGCAACCAACTAATGTAAACTCCTGGAGTTTGCTAAACGCCATTGACACTTGTATTGGAACGCTTGCTGTGGTCAGATAACACAAAAATAAAGCTTGGCATTGAAAGGAGGAGAAAGGAAGAAGAAGAAAGGAAGAAGAAGAAAACCTCATACCTACTAGGGCTGGGAATTGCCAGGGACCTCACGATACAATATTATCACAATAATTAGGTGCCAACGATATGTATTGCGATTGTCATGATTCTACATGTATTGCAATTCAAAACTGTGATTTTTTTCCCCCAAACATATTGCTCACCACATATCTGCTACAGAGTGACAAGATGGAGCCATGAGAAAACGAGTTTTGATCAGTCATGGGAGTTAATGTGCTGAAAACAAATTGGCTGTCTATTTAAAAAGTCGATATTGGATGTTATGGGGCTGTTTTGCTTCCACTGGTCCTGGGGTCCTTGTTAAGGTCAACGTCATCATAAACTGTAGCAAGTACCAGGACATTTTAGGCAAAAATCTGGTTGCCTATGCCAGGAGGCTGAAACTTCAACGTAAGTGGATATTCCAGCAAGACAATAACCCCAAGCACAACATCAGAATCCACAATGAAATGGTTAACTGACCAAACAAATCTATTTTGCAATGGAAATCTCAGTCTTCGGACTTGAACCTCATTAAAAACATGTGGTTTGAATTGAAGAAGGCAGTCCATAAGCACAGACCAAAGGATATCAAGGATCTGGAAAGATTCTGTATGTGCTCTCCAGTGGGGATTTTAGCATGTAAATCTTGGTGGGAAAACAAAACAAAAAAATGTGGGACGCATGCCAGCAAAGCCACTACACAATACATTAATTGCACTATAACGCTGACAAACGATGCCCACAAACTGTTGGGACTCTGCTGTTGGGGCCCTAACACCTTACCACTGCTACACCTGGCTTTCAGCGGAGCCTTGTCTGGCAGTGAAACAGTTCATCCAGTCTCATTTACTGCCTTTAAAAAAAAACATAGCTGATATGGCTGACTTGCTTAAACAAATGTAGTTTCTACTGACAATTGAAATGTACAAACTATGGCATAAGGGGGCGACAAGCGGATAAGAGGCAATCCGTAATTTTGTTTAAGACTTTAATGAGCAAGTGACGAAGGACGTAGTCAGTATAACTATTTGTTCAGCACTTTTGAAATGTACAGCGACAGAATTCAGAACATTGGCCGTTCTTACAGTACTGTACAACAAGTCAGAACCGTAGGATAAACAAAGGGGGCACATAAACAGAATGAAAGCTCTTACAATATTCAATGACTACATTTCTCTAAAACAGGTTAAAGGCTTCATGTGCACCACCAAGCTAGAACAGTAGGCACAATTAAGAGCTGAAAATATACCACATTTTTAGGGTGAGGCACATGGGCTACTAACAGCTTACACTTAGTATTACTTTCTTAGCTACAGTATACATATCTCCCTTGCATATTACATCATTTATGCAGCAGCATACAATACATTTTTGGACTCACCTTGTGAAGGTGGCGCAGCGGTCATTTGTGGGCAAATTTTGTCATCAAACTTTGTCATCAAAGTCTGGCATTCTCTGGATTTATGATGGCAACTCAAACAAAAATAACACACAGCCACTCCATTGAATAGCAGGCGAACGTTAGTGGTTGCTTTTATCTATAATTGATCTTCATTATTTATCTTCATATGAAAAGAATTTGCCAGTGGATTGTCGACTTGATTCATGATGATGACTGCTAGCTAAGACTTTGAAATTAAGATGTTGACATGATCAGTCCAATCAAAGCTACTGTACATATAACGTGATTTGACGTAATTTTATCTGTGGCCAGTGACCTTGAGGCTTCTTGGAAGGGCACTTGTAATAACTCTACGGCAGGACCCAATCACGGCACAATGCTCCTATTTTCTGCTGGCTCGCCCCACCACCACGGAAAGCACTGAGCTAGGCTGAAATACCTGCGTTTTGGAGCTGCCTTACTCATGAAAACAAACAAAAAAGAGACCATGTGTGTATGCAGCTTTATTAACTGAATGACTTATATATTTTTTTACATTGTTTGCAAACTGATATGTGATACGTATTAATGCCAAAATAACAGGCAAAACCCCCCAAAACATATATATGGATAATATATATTTTCAAAACAATTGCTAAAAATGTGGGACCTGCCCTGAATGAAGGGTCGCCACTGGTGTTCTTCAATCTCATAAAACATTTGAGAAAAAGGCTCAGTCCCACAGGACGGCGCACAATTCGACCAGCGTCGTCCAGGTTTGGCCAGGGGTAGGCTGTCATTGTAAATAAGAATTTGTTTTTAACTGACTTGCCTAGTTGAATAAATAAAATGTTTTTAAATAAAGTACCATTATCCAAGGGGAGGGTGCCGGAGTATTGAAAACGATCTTTTTTTAAAATTACTTGTTAAAGAAAATCTTTCACTGAGCAATTGTATTAGCATACAATAATATAGTTTTGCTCATCTTTATCTAGGTTGCCAATAATTTTAGACGTGACTGTATAACTCTGTATGTCATTCTGAAAGCATAGAGAGATAGCAAACATTTCAAATATAACATAATGTCTATTCTTCTCTATATATTAATATATCTATTGAAATCTCTTTATTTATCCATCATTTTGAAAGGATTACAGTGAACAAAACATGTTATATTATAAAGATATATGGATATCATGATCTATCGCTATATCTAATGCGCTATCAACTACCTATTGTACAACGTTCATTCATACCATGGTAAAGGATATCTAAAAGTACATAACATATTAGGTAGGTTTCCAAGTCAGTTTACCTGGCTAGCTGTGACAGTTCTTTCTGTGCGAGAGGATTTCCGTGCTTCTCCAAAAGGTTCTTGACCAGTTTTAGCCGTGTCTATACACAACACACAATTATATACATTTTTTGCAGGGAAATTGTATGGGGGAATGTGATTTGTTTACTGTATGGCTACAATTGTAAATTGAATTAATAGGTTTCTTAACATACCTCTTCTGTTGGTAAAGCCACATACACCCGTTTTGCAAATCGCCTGTGAATAGAAACAGTTTGAGAACATGTACCATTGGGTAAGCCTTGAAGACTTAAATGACAATTCCACCACTTTATAACCAGTTATTATGCTGTTAGGATACACTGAGTGAACAAAACTTTAGGAACACCTGCTCTTTCAATGACAGACTGACCAGGTGAATCCAGATCAAAGCTTTGATCCCTTATTTGATGTCAGTTGTTAAATCCACTTCAATCAGTGTAGATTAAGGGAAGGATACAGGTTAAAGGATTTTTAGGCCTTGAGACAATTGAAACATGGATTGTGTGTGTGTGCCATTCAGAGGGTGAATGGGCAATACAACATATTTAAGTGCCTTTGAATGGGGTATGGTAGTAAGTGCCAGGCGCACAGGTTTGGCTGTGTCAAGAACTGCAACGCTGCTGGGTTTTTCACACAACAGTTTCCTGTGTTCACACAACAGTTTCCAGTTTCCCCAAAGGATATCAAGCCAACTTGACACACATGGGCCAGCATCCCCGTGGAACACTTGACACCTTGTAGAGTCCATGCCCGGATGAATTCAGGTTGTTCTGAGTGCAAAAGGGTGTTCAACTTAGACCAAAGGATGTTTGTACAAAGCATCCTTTGGTCTAAGTTGCACACAGTGTATATGAACTACTGTAGGATTTGATACACATTGATGTTTTATCATTTTTTGTTAGTCATTCTGCATGATTCCTCATTTTTTAAACCTGTGCATTGCCCTCATCTACAGTATAGTCAAATCACATTTTATTTGTCGTCACGTGCCGAATACAACAGGTAGACCTTACCGTGAAATGCTTACTTACAAGCCCTAAACCAACAATGCAAAAAAACAAATTTAAGTAAGAAAATATTAGCAAAAATATATAAAAAAATAAAACTTCAGGCCAAATAAAAAGTAAAAAATTAACTATAATTTCCGGGGTGCATTTCACCTCCCACGATGCAATACTCTGCCTAGTCTGCAGTTAGCTTAGCTCGCTAGCAAGCCCAGATGAAGCTTATCATAAGTGAAGTGCATTTCACATTCCTTTTGGGTTATAATAATATTATTATAATGCTTGCATGAATAGAATTCTGAATATATGTTAATGTCATTGTAACCAATCAACTGCATTACACACACAAAAAAAGGAGTTTGATGCTAACAAATGCTAACCATAAGTTACCGTATCTGATGGTTAGCAAGTATGCTAGCTAGCCCAACTTCTACATCAGAAATACGTTTTTCCAACAATCACAGTCGAGTTAAACTTAGCGACTCTTTTAAACAAATGTCCAAACAACATGTAGGCCTGTTAGAACATTTATTAAGACATTTACAGGCAAATCACTATGGAATCCTAGTCTCTCATAGCTAAGTAGCTAACTCTGCTGCATCTGAAATAAAGTGTTTTCAACAATAACAGCGAAATACAGCCTGTCCAAGTAACCATCTAAACACTGTAGGCCTATTAGAACTACTAAAAAGTATGACATTTATAAGTAATTCACTACAAAAATATAGGCTATTTGGAAAAGGGCGCAATGGCCGCAACTTCATCGGTGATGGCCGGAGTGGTTTTGCCAAATGGAATCATGATAGTTTGAGCCTTGAACAGAAAAATATTGGAGTAAGCCAACTAAATATCATTCTATAGGTTTTTGAGCGTCACCTTGCAAGCAAAACATTTTAACCACCTCCCTCATGACAGCGAAGAGAAAAAAAAATGTATGTTTTGAAGTTCATTTTTTGGAGGCGGAGAGAAGATTTTGCAATTTTGTAACTCACTTCATACAATTCTACACATTTTTCCATAGGGTGGAGGAAAATGTTGGCAGTTTTTAATATGATAACTGATGATCAAAGGGCCCACCCCGGTTGGTAATTTGACCATACTTACTACAAGTTTAGATAGCTGGCCACTAGACTAATTTATCAATCTAAAACATTTAAGCTGACGTACTAATTTAGTTACTGGCGATGCACAACCACATAAAACAATTATATTATTCTAACTCTCAACAGTAAGTTGAGACACAGACTGAGTTTCAAAATATATATTATTTATAGAAAATAAATATTGGTCCAATGGCCTACATTGCTGTATTAGACATACGAAGACAACCAGAGCAACACATAGCAGGGAGTTCGAATAAGATCATGTTCTATAAAGAGTTTTTTATTTAACTAGGCAAGTCAGTTAAGAACGCCCGGGTTTGGCCTAACCCAGGCGACGTGCCGCCCTTTGACTCCCAATCACAGCCGGATGCGTTTCAGCGTGGATACAAACTAGGGACTGTAGTGACGCCTCTTGCACTCTTGCAGTGCCTTAGACTGCTGCGCCACTTGGGAGCCCCATAGATAGATGACTAATAAAAAATACAGTCATTTTCAGCTAAGGGATCCTACTTGAAAAAAAAAACAGAGAAGCAATTTCCAGTTTTGCTCATCACAAAACAATCATTAGCCATGAAATCACAAAATTACACTAAAAAAACTGTTTCTGACATCACTAAATACTTCATAATAACAAACCAAATGTTACATGTGGCGGAGTTGCCCTTTGACAGTGCTACCTTGTGGCAGAGAGACCTAACTGAAAAGTGAACCTGGGTTGTGTTCAGTAGGCACACAAAAACGGGTAGGGCGGTACTACATGAACAATTTGCATGTTTTCCATTGCAATACCCTGTGTCCTATTGAAAACAACCGTGGCATACAAAAAAAAAACTGGGCATCCCCTGCCCCAGCCACACTGGCCAACAGTACCTAAGAACAGCTTCGTCCAGCTCCTGAGGTCTGTTGGTGGCTCCCATCACCAACACCCGCTCATCCCCACCAGACTGCACCTGAACACACATACAAATAAATACTATTGGCAGAAACAGTTAGACAATGTATCTCTTTGACAGATTTAATGTGGAAGATGCAAAATCTTTCTGCAGGATATGGACAAAAAAATCCAATCAAAGTGTATTGGTCGCGTACACAGTTTAGCAGATGTTATAGCAGGTGTAGCGAAATTCTTGTGTGACTAGCTCCTAAACAGACATGGCTGGTTGCAGGATGTGGCCAACACACAGAATCCCTCCAGGGACAAACATTGCATACACGTGTGCATACGCTCATGAACTCATAAAACAAAACAAATAAACAGGTCACAAAATTAACACTGGAACACACATGCATGCATACGCAGAAACACACACAGGGAGAGACCTTACCCCATCAAATTCAATCAAGAACTCAGTCTTGAGTCGTCTGCTGGCATCATGCTCTCCCTCTCTCCTCTCACAGAGTAGACTGTCAATCTCATCTGTGTGGGGTAAGTAACTGTAGTCATAATCTGAATGGAAGGGTCCCATTATCCTAGTATTCTATGCATAGTCGTACACTCCACTTCCATCAGTTATTAAATAGAAAAGTCTTGCCAACATGCTACAATGCAACTTTCTTGCATACAATATCTGTGCTTATTATTAGATTGCAGGTAATGAAACATAATTATCGTTATGCGCTTTCTTGACCAGTTCATTGCAGTTACGCATTCATCTTGGTTTATCTAACAAAGTCAAAGTTACCTATGAAGATGATCGAGGGTTGCAGTTCTCTGGCGACGGCAAACAGAGCTCGCACCAGCTTCTCTCCCTCCCCCACCTACAGGGAAAGACCAAAAGAATAGTGAGTTTACTCTTTTTCTACAAGGGTCTACTTGAAATGACTGATATATGGTTGTTTTTCTGCTAAACTCAGCTGAATGCACCGACTAAGTTGCACTGGATAAGAGCATCTGCTAGATAACTAACATGCAAAGAAATGTCAAATGTAACAAATGAAAGTGTAAAGAGATCTCTACGCTAATAATGTACTCACATATTTCGAGGTCAAGCTGGCTGCACTTATGTTGAAGAATGTGGCGTTGGACTCCATGGCCACTGCTTTAGCCTATCCGTAAAAGAAAGAGAAAAAATGTCAAATGCAGAACATTATACTTATTTTGAGATATTTTCAACGATATGCTCTATAATCCTTAAATCCAATATTTTTCTGTTCGCTTTGTTTTAAATTTGATAACATATCCAAATTCCTGCTCTATAGAATCACCATTTGTTTTAATGCAGGTCAGACACATTTTGTGAGATTGAGTACATACTAGAGTACATGAATGATGGCTAAACTACATTCATAATGGCTAATGCAATGTTGTATGACAAAAAAAACACAAAATATACATTTCCACAGATTTAGCCTATCCTTACATCATTCTGTGCCATCGGTCATAGTACTCTACTGTCAAAGTACTACCATATAAAATGTACTTACAAACTTAGACCTAAACCAACTCTACTCTTGGACAAAGCATCTTGTAGTTAGAGGATGTCTCAACCAGCTACTCCAGTGAAAGGACTATATCCACTGTTTATATTAATTATTAGTCTTGTATTATAACGATTTTACAAATGCATCGTTTTGTGCATTTTCTATGACAGTTGTTATGTTATATCATGATCACTTGTGATCTTTGTGAGCCTAACCAAGACTCACTCTCCTAATCATTTCTCATTCGGTCTCTTGCCAATACCACATGGCACTGCACCACACTCACCAGCATCGTCTTTCCGTTGCCAGGAGGACCGAAGAGCAGAAGGCCTCGTGCTGGAGCCCTCAAGCCTGTAAACAACTGGAAAAAAAACATCTACTCAGCACTTTTTCATAGTCCTGAAGTTCAAAATTACAGAGCAATACATAGTAATTTATTGATTCTGATAGGCTGATTTAACATTTACTGTATACATACAGTATGAAGTGGGTAAAACAGTACATAAACATGACTAAAGTTACCAGTGTTCAATGACTATGTACATAGGGCAGCAGTCTTGAGTACCTGGTGGTAGCCAGCTAGAACAGTGACTAAGTTTCAGGGCAGGGTACTGGGCGGAGGCCAGCTAGTGGTGACTGTTTAACAGTCTGATGGCCTGGAGATAAAAGCTGTTTTTCAGTCTCTCGGCCCCAGCTTTGATACACCTGTAATGTCTCCGCTTTCTAGATGGTAACGGGTGAACAAGCCGTGGCTCGGGTGGCTGAGTTCCTTGATTTTCTTGGCCTTTCTGTGACACCAGGTGCCGTAGATGTCTTGGAGGGCAGGCAGTGTGCTACCGGGTGATGTGTTGGGCTCATCGCACTGCCATGGATGGCACAATTGCCGTACCAGGCTGTGATACAGCCTGACAGGATGCTCTCAATGGTCCATCTGTCGAAGTTTATGAGGATCCTAGGGGCCAAGGCAAATTTCTTCAGCCTCCTGAGGTTGAAGAGGCGCTGTCGTGCTTTCCGCACCACACTGTCTGTGTGAAGGGACCATTTCAGGTTGTCAGTGATGTGCATGCCGAGGAACTTGAAGCTTTTGACCTTCTCCACTGCGACCCCATACAAATAATCCTGGCACCACTCTACCAGGGCTCATCATTGTTGGTAATCAGGCCTACCACTGTTGTCGTAACATGACTGAACAAGGCGTTAATGGCCCACAAATAGTTTTAGAATGGCTTGTGTTTTAGAATGTAAAATGCAGCCCACCAATGGAGATGCATCCAGCTGCAGCGCCAATGTGCAACAGAAGGGAGAAAAACATAGCGCCGGTAATATGGTCACAACTATCGAACGGTTTGGGCTAGACACTGTCTTTGTAGTAATGGTGCAACCGAAGCGCTGGCTTTGGCACACGGAAACAAAGTGGTACAACAAAGCCTAATCATTACAACAATTGTTAGCGGGCATATTATTTTTTTGTGCACTGGTGCTACAAAATAAAAATTCCCTCCTATAAAGCTTGAACACATTTGCTCGTATCCACGGTTCCCCCTTATTCATTATGATTGAAAAGTCAAAACCGATCCTAGATTAGCACTCATACTCTGAGACACCTTTGTAGGCCATCTGTAACGGCGTTCTTCGTTTGTTGAAAGAGAGGACCGAAATGCAGCGTGGTGGTTACTCATGTTTCATTAATGAAGAAAAACGGAACGATACATGAAATAACTATTAAATACGAAAACAACAAACGGAACGTGAAACCTAATACAGCCTATCTGGGGAACACTACACAAAGACAGGAACAATCACCCACGAAATACAAAGTGAAACTCAGGCTACCTAAATACGGTTCCCCATCAGAGACAACAAGAATCACCTGACTCTGATTGAGAACCGCCTCAGGCAGCCAAGCCTATACTAGACACACCCCTAATCAACCACAATCCCAATGCCTACAAAAAACCCAATACGACAATACAATAAACCCATGTCACACCATGGCCTGAACAAATAATTAAAGAAAACACAAAATACTAAGACCAAGGCGTGACACCATCATTGTAAATAAGAATTTGATCTTAACTGACTTGCCTAGTTAAATCAACAGAACAAAAAAATACAGACCATTATGTTAGGACTGCCCACACTAACAGTTGCTGCTCAACATTTTTACTGACGATGTTACTGAGAGGTGATACTTTGTAAGAGGCTGCCCATAACAGCCTGTGAAAAGACTACCATATACACTCCATTGTCCAGTGAATTGCTGTTCCTCTTCAATCTCACCTCTGGCCTCAGTGCAGGCAGGATGACTATTTCCTGTAGGGCCTGCTTAGCCAGCTCCTGGCCAGCAATGTCCTCAAACCTCACTGATGAGCCACTGGAACACACACACAAGACTGGTCTGAGTGCTCTTTCCCATACAGAAATAAAGACATACTCAACTCTGCCTGGGTTGTATAAATTAAGCAGCAAAGACAGACTGAAACAGGCAGGCAGAACTTTTCAGTGTCAAAACATTATAAAAAGTGTGCCCTATTGAACATGACCCAGGTCAAGCAGTCAACATCTATTGTGTTCCAAACTGAGACACCTTGCAAAAGCACATGCTTTAAGTCCAGTGAATAATACATAACACTCCAAATCATTGCCTTTCACCTGTCTATGATCTCGCTGAGGATGAGGTTGGCAAGCTTGCTGTCCACATTCTTCAAGTTCTTCATGTCCCTGTTCTTCAGTGGGGACATAGATGTGGGAGTGGTGGTGGTGGGTTTACAGCCCACTTTACCCTATAACAAAATAACCATGAATTCAGATTTGGTTACGATTTTAAACAAGCTAATCTCTTGTGATGATGATTGGAAATTCTCCTATTTTATTAAGTGTGTTAATTTTGTCTTCCTTTCATTAAAAATTGATATAGACTGGACATGTTCTTTTAGTATTCGTTTTTTTATTCCAGCTATTTTATAGTCCATGGCTGTAGTGCTAGTCTAGGATCAGTTATTCCGTTCAGAGCATAATTAATCAAATTTACATTGACAGGGAGGAACTGATCCCAGATCAGCATTCCTACTCTGAGACACTATCAATATGGGCCCTGGACTCTTGGCTAGATGTGGAGTTAGTTGAGGAAAGAATCTGTGTCTCACCTTGTTGCTGTTGGACTGGGGGGCCGGTCTGTGCTGTGTGAGACTGCTGGAGGGCCCACTGAAGCTGGGGGAGTGCTGGTGGCCCCCGTGGCCTGCCGCCAAGGTTTTTTTTGCCGTATGCTTTGGTCGTGGGAGGGAGTGACTGGAGTGAGTAGTCAGGTAGTCCCTCTTTTTGGGTACAGCTCCACTTACTGCCAAGAGCAAGGAGACTGTTAGAACAATCAAGATTAATGATCAATGATTTTATCAGTATGGTCGTTTTAGGACATTTAAATTAAGCTGTGTGTGAGCTAATGTCCCTTCAGTAGAGGCATAATGATTCTCCAGGCC
Source organism: Oncorhynchus nerka (assembly GCF_034236695.1). NCBI lineage: Eukaryota > Metazoa > Chordata > Actinopteri > Salmoniformes > Salmonidae > Oncorhynchus > Oncorhynchus nerka. The sequence continues at coordinate 12,286,288 of NC_088416.1, forward strand.
TGATTTAGTCTTAGACTGTGTGAATCTGAACAGGTCCAACAGACTTCAAACGTCAAGTCCATGTAGTCACTGGACAAAGCTGGATAAACACCCACCAGTGTTTCTATGAAAGAGAAATATGACTGTAGTTTGAGGTAGCCATCAGTGTCAGTGTGAAGAACATATTGATAAATACACAAACAAAGCAGCAGAAAGAGTAAAACAAATAAAATCGGTAACACTTAACTTGGAGGAAGCTTACTGTACATTGGCATTCAAAGATGAAATAGGAACAAACAGGAAAAGTAGGTTTGGAGGTAGATCAATTTCAATTATGTATGAAGAGAATAAAGCCAGAAAAACTGGAATTCCTGAATAATGAGGAACAATGACACCCCTGAAAACAACACTTTTATGAAACCAGTCATGACAACTGAAAGCAGATTCCCAGTAAGCACCCACCTGAACGTAGATGCCCGTTATGGTACGACTGGTTTGAGCTCTCTGTATAGATGTCTCTCTGAGCTGGCCCTGAACACAGCTTTGCTATACAACAGGAATGACAACAAAAACAAAACGAAATTGGGAAACAGAATAGGAGAAGGGAGGGAAAAGGAGAAGAAAAGGAAATTATATTAAACAAATAAGATAAGGGCCATGATTCTTTAAATGGGAGGGTGCCTAAGTGAAGTTGTCATGCCACATCCAAAAAAAGAGGCCTATGGGGTAGGGCTGAGAGGATTGTCAGTGTCTTAGGCAGCAAAGCCAAACATAGCAGCCATATGGTCTCCTGAGTGGCGCAGCAGTCTAAGTCACTGCATCTCAGTGCAAGAGGCGTCACTACAGTCACTGGTTCAAATCCAGGCTGTATCACATCTGGCCGTGTGATTGAGAGTCCCATAGGGCGGCGCACAATTGGCCCAGCGTCGTCCGGGTTTGGCCGGGGTAGGCCGTCATTGTAAATAAGAAATTTGTTCTTAACTGACTTGCCTAGTTAAATAAAAGGTTAAATAAAAATACATTTATATAAATTCCAAACAGGACGAATCAAAACACCAAGAGTAGGGTCCTGTTCATTAGAGAAATGTTTTAAAACGTTCTGCAAAGCAAAAGGAAAATGATAATTTCTTATTGGACAAGTCTAGGTTTGTTATCTTAGGTTTGGTGCCTGATGAACATGACTCAGGATAATGTTACAGCCAGCTGTGGAATGACGAGAAGCTTCTGAAAGAGCTTTGGGGGACCACTGAGTGGATTTTTACCCTAATTGACTAATTCTGTCATTTAAAGGAGTAAATCCTGTTTTGGGGTGTCCATTACGGGTTTAATAAAAAGGTACTGGAGAATTTAGGGCCTACTCCCTTTTGGTGCATAAAGCACATTGTAGTTTGGAAGTGATGTCAATACAAAAAGTATGTATGCGAATATACACTGAATTGCACCCCCTTTTGCCCTCAGAACAGCCTCAATTTGTCAGGGCATGGACAACAAGGTGTCGAAAGCGTTCCACAAGGATGCTAGCCCGTGTTGACTCCAATGCTTCCCACAGTTGTGTCAAATTGGCTGGATGTCCCTTGGGTGGTGAACCATTCTTGATACACACAAGAATGTTGAGAGTGAAAAACACAGCAATGTTGCAGTTCTTGACACACTCAAACCGGTGCGCCTGGCACCTACTACAATACCCCAATCAAAGGCACTTCAATATTTTGTCTAGCCAATTCACCCTCTGAAAGGCACATGTACACAATCCATGTCTCTCTGAAAAATCCTTCTTTAACCCATTTCCTCCCTTCATCTACACTGACTGAAGTGGATTTAACAGATGACATCAATAAGGGATCATAGCTTTCACCTGGATTCACCTGTCATGGAAATGTTTTGTACACTCAATGTATACAAGGCCTACATGTTGTTTTCCCCCCAAGAGATACAAAGCTATGGAGCGATTTTAGTGCCAGCAGTAATTGTACTGGATTTGGATATTTAATTTCAATTAAATAATTTTGAATTTGTAATCCACAAATGGAATGAATAATTTCATTCAGTTTTAAAATTCAATTTCAATGTAATTGAATATTCAAATTCAATATTTCTACATTCAGTTTCAATGTGGTATATATTGCATTCATTTTCCTATTGTAATTTTGCAAACTATAATTTAAAGTTGATCAAAGTTTCATATATTCAACTTCTCAAATGTATTCAAATTCAGCTCTCTAAATTCAGATTCAAAACCAGAGACAACATCATGGTACTTAGCCAGCCAGGAAAGGTAGAGAGCAGATAGACACAAAATAATCTGAAACAACCAAAACAAACAACAAATGCATTCAACAGGTTTGTAGTCACAAGCTTGCTGTAGTTAGTCATTGTGTGCTATGAATATGGGAGCAAATACTTTTGGTCCCCTTAAATGGGGTGACTATGTACAAAAAGCGATATCATTTCTAAACGGTTCACCCGATATGGATGAAAATTAGAGGTCGACCGATTAAGCTCGGGGGATCCAATCTTGCAACCTTACAGTTAACTAGTCCAACGCAATAACGAGCTGCCTCTCTCTAGTTGCACTCCACAAGGAGACTGCCTGTTACACAAATGCAGTAAGCCAAGTTAAGTTGCTAGCTAGCATTAAACTTATCTTATAAAAAACAATCAATCACAAGTTAATTACACATGTTTGTTGATATTACTAGATATTATCTAGCGTGTCCTGCGTTGCATATAATCTGACTGAGCATACAAGCATATAAGTATCTGACTGAGCGGTGGTGGTAGGCAGAAGCAGGCGCGTAAACATTCATTCAAACATCACTTTTGTGCGTTTTGCCAGCAGCTCTTCGTTGTGCTTCAAGCCTGCGCTGTTTATGACTTCAAGCCTATCAACTCCTGAGATGAGGCTGGTGTAACTGAAGTGAAATGGCTAGCTAAAGTCACTCGCTCTGAGCCTTCTAGTAGTTGTTCCCCTTGCTCTGCATGGGTAACGCTGCTTCGCTGGTGCTACCAGGCAGTTTCAAAGGAAGGCCTTAAAAATTGCCAGACTCCAGCCACCCAAGTCATAGACTGTTCTCTCTGCTACCACACATCAAACGGTACCAGAGTGCTAAATCTGGGACCAAAAGGCTCCCGAAGAGCTTCTACCCCCAAGCCATAAGACTGCTAAATAGTTCACCAAATAGCTACCAGGACTATCTGGATTGACCCTTTTTGCACTAACTCTTCTTGACTCTATGCACACACAATGGACTCTAACCACAAAATCACACATACAGTACTGCCACTGACACGCCAAGACACACGTACACACAGGCACATATTCGCCACAAACATCACATATGCTGCTGCTACAGTCTTATTTATCCTGTTGCCTAGTAACTTTACCCATACCTATATGTACATACAGTATCTACCTCAATTTCCTTGTACCCCTGCACATCCACTTGGTACTGGTACCCCATGTACATAGCCGAGCTATCATTGTTCATTGTCTATTTATTCCTCCTTTAACTTTTATTTTCTTCCTATTATTCTTCAATTCATTGTTGGGAAGGGCCCGTAAGTAAGCATTTCACTGTTAGTCTACACCTGTTTACGAAGCATGTGACAATTCAAATTTGATTTGATTCAAATATTGAATTTGTATATTAAAACTGAATGCAATATTCATTCAATTCAGTTTCAAATCTGGAAATTCAAGATCAATGATTTAATTTGTGCATTACAAATTCAAAAGTATTTCATTCAAATTCAATATCCTTCAACAAATGCAAAATTACGGAATTCAAAATACAATTTCTGTTGGCACTGAAATCGGTCCATACAAAGCTAACAGTCTCTAAGCTAGCATGACGAAAAACAACAAATGTCACACAATCAACATGCATGTAGCCATTCAGAAGGTGCCATATCAATGTGGACACGGAAGGCAAGACCTTCAAATGTGTCCAAATGCTCGATTCTTACCTAAAAGCTCCAGGCGATCCTTTGCCATAATCAGATTGGTGATCATCTTGGCCTGTAGACGTTTATCACGTTCATATTTCTCGCCTGGAAGAGAAGAGAGATTCAAAACAAATCTATTAGTAAAATAGCTGTATTCTTCCTTGTTTTCCACTACTGATTTTTAGTTTGTTGCTATAGCAGAGGTCTCCAACTCCGCTCCTATAGTTACTGGATATGTAGGTTTTTGTTCCAGCCCAGCAGCCACACACTAGGTGCTTACAATAATCAGCTGAGCATGGTCTTCAATCAGGACCGCGACTAGCTGAACCATGTGTGTTAATGCTAGGTTGAAACAAAACCCTGCATATCACTAGCTCTCCAGGAACAGAGTTGTTCAGGAAATCTGCACTATAGGTCCTAGGGAATACAAAATACAGCAAAAGTGTGCACAGTCAACTCACCGTTTTCAGCTACCTTGATCGCGATGCCCCTCTCGAGCTCTGCGATTCCGCGTTTGTACCACTGGACTGCCTGTTCCTTGTGCACTAGTAACACACAAACCACAAGTCGGGACAGTCAGACGGGCACAGAAAAAAAGCATTTTGAGGTACAACATACAAAGAAATTGCTCACAGTCAAATAAGATCCAACAAAAGTCAATGTAAAAGGATGAGATATTTAGTACTTTTGCAGTAGGCTAAGCATCCTTTAGTGTACAATGCACATTTGCCATGCATTAGGCTACATATTTGACATGCTTTATGTGTTGCATAAAGGTATAGCATCTCAAGAGGCATTGGAAGAGTAGTAAAAAAATTAAAATGTGCATGACAGTCAATCATGACCTCAAACAAGGGTACAGAGACTCATGGATCAATCAGTGCATAAACCATAATGAAGTGAACTATAATGAATCATTTCACATGACTGACCCGGTCTCTTAAACCCCTCTGGCCTGGAGCAGTGTTAAGTCATCGGACTGATTTTCATAGCTGTGGGAATATACAGCATATCCACTCCTTATGAGTGATCGAGTATTATTGAGACAGGGGCTCCCTAATCCCCAAGGCAGGCAGACAGACCCTACAATTCTACTGGGTTCAGCCGAGTTGCTTTCATTAGGCACTAAACTGAAAAACTGCCTGAAACGGGGAGGAATTGTCAATTTTAGTTTTCCGATTGCAATTTTTAAAAAAAAAAAAATTATTACGTTGCATGCCCTGATCTATGTATTGCTTCCATTAGGACCTTAGCTATATGAGAAATGACATTGTATCCTCTCTAGCCACTTAAGGACAATGATAGCTGCCACTCCGGCCCTCCCCATTTCAATATATAAATAAATAAAGTGGATTTGACTTACACTTCAAACCACCACTCATCTCTACCGGTTTAGGTTACTTAGGGGCATGATATAGGCCAGAGCCTTTAATTGCAAATAAATAGAGGGATGTGATATACAGTGGGGCAAAAAAGTATTTAGTCAGCCACCAATTGTGCAAGTTCTCCCACTTAAAAAGATGAGAGAGGCCTGTAATTTTCATCATAGGTACACTTCAACTATGACAGACCAAATGAGAAGAAAAAAAAATCCAGAAAATCACATAGTAGGATTTTTAATGAATTTATTTGCAAATTATGGTGGAAAATAAGTATTTGGTCACCTACAAACAAGCAAGATTTCTGGCTCTCACAGACCTGTAACTTCTTCTTTAAGAGGCTCCTCTGTCCTCCACTCGTTACCTGTATTAATGGCACCTGTTTGAACTTGTTATCAGTATAAAAGACACCTGTCCACAACCTCAAACAGTCACACTCCAAACTCCACTATGGCCAAGACCAAAGAGCTGTAACACACTACGCCACCAGGGACTCAAATCCTGCAGTGCCAGACGTGTCCCCCTGCTTAAGCCAGTACATGTCCAGGCCCGTCTGAAGTTTGCTAGAGAGCATTTGGATGATCCAGAAGAAGATTGGGAGAATGTCATATGGTCAGATGAAACCAAAATATAACTTTTTGGTAAAAACTCAACTCGTCGTGTTTGGAAGACAAAGAATGCTGAGTTGCAGCCAAAGAACAACATACCTACTGTGAAGCATGGGGGTGGAAACATCATGATTTGGGGCTGTTTTTCTGCAAAGGGACCAGGACGACTGATCCGTGTAAAGGAAAGAATGAATGGGGCCATGTATCGTGAGATTTTGAGTGAAAACCTCCTTCCATCAGCAAGGGCATTGAAGATGAAACGTGGCTGGGTCTTTCAGCATGACAATGATCCCAAACACACCGCCAGCGCAACGAAGGAGTGGCTTCGTAAGAAGCATTTCAAGGTTCTGGAGTGGCCTAGCCAGTCTCCATATCTCAAACCCATAGAAAATCTTTGGAGGGAGTTGAAAGTCCGTGTTGCCCAGCAACAGCCCCAAAACATCACTGCTCTAGAGGAGATCTGCATGGAGGAATGGGCCAAAATACCAGCAACAGTGTGTGAAAACCTTGTGAAGACTTACAGAAAACGTTTGACCTCTGTCATTGCCAACAAAGGGTATATAACAAAGTATTGAGATAAACTTTTGTTGTTGACCAAATACTTATTTTCCACCATAATTTGCAAATAAATTCATTAAAAATCATACAATGTGATTTTCTGGATTTTTTTCTTCTCATTTTGTCTGTCATAGATTACGTGTACCTATGATGAAAATTACAGGCCTCTCATCTTTTTAAGTGGGAGAACTTGCACATTTGGTGGCTGACTAAATACTTTTTTTGCCCCAATGTAGGCTTGACTTATTCAATGAAGGCTAAGCCTATATCAATGAATTCCAGATCTAATTCCATTTATAAGCTAATGTCCAACCATGATAAAAACAAAGTAGGACATTTAGATAGACCAAAACAGGGACTGGGAATGCCCCATCTTTCAGTGAGACTAACCTAGATTTCGATAATCCAGTCGTTTTTTCAAAAGATGTGGGCCAACAGTGTTGCATACTGGGGGATTCCTGTTCAAAGTGATGGCATTCTCCACACTCCCAGAGGTAGAGCAAAGCGTTCAAAAAAGTCCAAGTCCCTCAACCAGGCCCTTTGTTCCGTGATGCCAAAACCATTTTCTCTCCCCATCCCATCACAATGGTGCTACACAGGGAAACGGGATGTCTAATATGGGAGGGCCTGGTTGAAAAAGAGCACAAGGCTTTCTACACTACAGTACAGGCCTACTCCAAAAAACAGTGGTAGAAATATACTCTGCATAATGGCGCCGGAGGTGATGGCTGCGGTTTTACGATCTCCTAACCTATTGTGTGTTTTACAATTATTTTGTACATAATGTTTCTGCCACTGTGTGTTATTACTCACCCCGTACTGGAGGAATACTTTTTCTTCAATGAGTCAGACAGGAAGGATTTACTTCAGAAGCCCGACAAGGCCCTCATCATTCGCAGGACAAAGAGACAGAGCTATAGGGGACGTAGATCTGGGTGCCTTTTAAGGATCTGACGCCGAGCGGGTAATCTCCCTTTTCCATCGGTCCTATTAGCCAGCATACAATCAATGGTAAATAAAATAGACAAACTACAATCACGTACAGTTGAAGTTGTAAGTTTACATACACTTAGATTGGAGTCATTAAAACTCGTTTTTCAACCACTCCACAAATTTCTTGTAAGTCGGCTAGAACAACTACTTTGTGCAAGACAAGTAATTTTTCCAACACCTGTTTACAGACAGATTATTTCACATATAATTCACTGTATCACAATTCCAGTTGGTCAGAAGTTTACATACACTAAGTTGACTGTGCCTTTAAACAGCTTGGAAAATTCCCGAAAATGATGTCATGGCTTTAGAAGCTTCTGATGGGCTAATTGACATAATTTGGAGGTGTACCTGTGGATGTATTTCAAGGCCTACCTTCAAACTCAGTGCCTCTTTGCTTGACATTGTGGGAAAATCAAAAGAAATCAGCAAAGACCTCAAAGAAATTGTAGACCTCATCCTTGGGAGCAATTTCCAAATGCCTGAAGGCACCACGTTAATCGGTATAAACAATAGTAGGCAAGTATAAACACCATGGGACCATGCAGCCGTCATACCGCTCAGAAAAGAGACGCGTTCTGACTCCTTGAGATGAACATACTTTGTTGGGAAAAGCGCAAATCAATCCCAGAACAACAGCAAAGGACCTTGTGAAGAAGCTGGAGGAAACAGGTACAAAAGTATCTATGTCCACAGAAAACAAGTCCTATATCGACATAACCTGAAAGGCCGCACAGCAAGGAAGAAGCCACTGCTCCAAAACCACCATAAAAAATCCAGACTAAGGTTTGCAACTGCACATGGGGACAAATATTGTACTTTTTGGAGAAATGTCCTCTGGTCTGCTGAAACAAAAATAGAACTGTTTGGCCATAATGACCATCGTTATGTTTGGAGGAAAACGGGGGAGGCTTGCAAGCCGAAGAACAGCATCCCAATTGTGAATCACGGAGTCGGCAGCATCATGTTGTGGAGGTGCTTTGCTGCAGGAGGGACTGGTGTACTTCACAAAATAGATGGCATCATGAGGAAAGAAAATTACGTGGATATATTGAAGCAACATCTCAAGAAATCAGTCAGGAAGTTAAAGCTTGGTCGCAAATGTGTCTTCGAACTGGACAATGACCCCAAGCATACTTCCAAAGTTGTGTCAAAATGGCTTAAGGACAACAAAGTTAAGGTATTAGAGTGGCCATCACAAAACCCTGAGCTCAATCCTATAGAACATTTGTGGGCAGAACTGAAAAAGTGTGTGCGAACAAGGAGGCCTACAAACCTGACTCAGTTACATTTAATCCTTGTAAAAATCCCCTGTCTTAGGTCAGTTAGGATCACCACTTTATTTTAATGTGATGAAAGAAATAAAAGCTGAAAGAAATCACTCTCTACTATTATTCTGGCATTTCACATTCTTAAAATAAAGTGGTTATCCTAACTGAACTAAGACAGGGGATTTTTACAAGGATTAAATGTCAGGAATTGTGAAAAACTGAGTTAATATGTATTTGGCTAAGGTGCATGTATAAACTTCCGACTTCAACTGTATGTGAGAATACTATTCATTGACTACAGCTCAGCGTTCAACACCATTGTGCCCTCAAAGCTCATCACTAAGCTAATGACCCTGGGACTAAATTCCTTCTTCTGCAACTGAAACCTGGACTTCCTGACGGGCCGCCCCCGAAGTGATAAGGGTAGATAACAACACATCCGCCACGCTGATCCTCAACACAGGGGCCCCTCGGCGGTGCATGCTCAGTCCCCTCCTGTACTCCCTGTTCACTCATGACTGCATGGCCAGGCACGACTCCAACACCATCATCAAGTTTGCCGACGACACAACAGTGGTAGGCCTGATCACCGACAACGATGAGACAGCCTATAGGGACAGGCCTACAGACAACCTCATGGTCCAAACACACTAAGACAGTCGTGAAGAGGGCACAGCAAAACCTATTCCCCCTCAGGAGACTGAAAAGATTTGGCATGGGTCCTCAGATCCTCAAAAGTTTCTACAGCTGCACCATCGAGAGCATCCTGTCTGGTTGCCTGGTATGGCAACTGCTCGGCCTCCGACCGCAAGGCACTACAGAGGGTAGTGTGTACGGCCCAGTACATTACTGGGGCCAAGCTTCCTGCCATCGAGGACCTCTATACCAGGCGGTGTCGGAGGAAGGCCCTAAAAATTGTCAGACTCCAGCCACCTGGAGTCAGACTGTTCTCTCTGTTACCGCATGGCAAGCAGTACCGGAGCGCCAAGTCTAAGTCCAAAAGGCTTCTACCCCCCCAAGCCATAAAACTCCTGAACAGCTTATCAAAGGGCTACCCAGAACGCACTTTGACACTGCTGCTATTCTCTGGTTGTTATCTATGGATAGTCACTAACTCTACCTTCATGTACATATTACCTCAATTACTTCGACTAACCGGTGCCTCCGCACATTCACTCTGTACCGGTACCCCTTGTATATAGCCTTGCTGTTGTTATTTTACTGCTGCTTTCAAAAAAAAATGTACTTATCACTTTTTCTTAACTTCTGAAAGTATTTTTGGTTAAGGGCTTGTAAGTAAGCATTTCACTGTAAGGTGAACACGTGTTGTATTCGGCACATGTGACAAATAACCCCTGAATGTCTGAAATTGTTTGGGACTGGTGTGACTGTGTGCACTAGGATAAACCTGAGCAAGTACAGTATAGTGGTAGAGTACAGTAAGCCCCTTGGCACGTCGCTCCTGCCAGTGCAGTAGGTCAATCGAACATTGGCAGAGAAGACGAGGATGCAGATGTGTGGGTTTCCAGGGCTGGATTCCAGTATCTCTGCTTTACTCCAACTACTATGATAAAGCAGATGATCAGATGTCTTAAAATTCTGCCTCAGCAAAGTAAGAGTTTGGCTTATCTATAACCTGACTCTCAAGACTAGAGGTTGACCGATTAATCGGAATGGCCGATTAATTAGGGCCGATTTCAAGTTTTTATACCAATCGGAAATCGGTATTTTTGTACACCTATTTGACCATTTCTTTTGTTACACCTTTATTTAACTAGGCAAGTCAGTTAAGAACACATTCTTATTTTCAATGACGGCCTAGGAATGGTGGGTTAACTGCCTTGTTCAGGGGCGGAACGACACATTTATACCTTGTCAGCTTGGGGATTCAATCTTGCAACCTTAAGGTTAACTAGTCCAACGCTCTAACCACCTGATTACATTGCACTCCACGAGAAGCGTGCCTGTTACGCGAATGCAGTAAGAAGCCAAGGTAAGTTGCTAGCTAGCATTAAACTTATCTTATAAAAAACAATCAATCATAATCACTAGTTAACTACACATGGTTGATGATATTACTAGTTTATCTAGCGTGTCCTGTGTTGCATATAATCGATGCGGTGGCATTTGCGAAGGACTGTCGTTGCTCCAACGTGTACCTAACCATAAACATCAATGCCTTTCTGAAAATCAATACACAAGTATATATTTTTAAACCTGCATATTTAGTTAATATTGCCTGCTAACATGAATTTCTTTTAACTAGGAAAAATGGTGTCACTTCTCTTGCAACAGAGTCAGGGTATATGCAACAGTTTGGGCCGCCTAGCTCATTGTAAACGGTGTGAAGACTGTTTCTTCCTAACAAAGACAGCCAACTTCGCCAAACGGGGGATGATTTAACAAAAGCGTATTCGCAAAAAGCACAATCGTTGCACCAATGTACCTAACCATAAACATCAATGCCTTTCTTAAAATCAATACACAGAAGTATATATTTTTAAACCTGCATATTTAGCTAAAAGTAATTTTACGTAATTATGACATAACATTGAAGGTTGTGTAATGTAACAGGAATATTTAGACTTATGGATGCCACCCGTTAAGATAAAATACGGAACGGTTCCGTATTTCACTGAAAGCATAAACATTTTGTTTTTGAGATGATAGTTTCCGGATTCGACCTATACAGTATTTCTGTGTGTTAATATGTTATAATTAAGTCTATGATTTGATAGAGCAGTCTGACTGAGCGATGGTAGGCACCAGCAGGCTCATAAGCATTCATTCAAACAGCACTTTTGTGCATTTTTGCCAGCAACTCGTCGCTGTGCTTCAAACATTGCACCGTTTATGATTTCAAACCTATCAACTCCCGAGATTAGGCTGGTGTAACCGGTGTGAAATGGCTAGCTAGTTAGCGGGGTGTACGCTAATAGCATTTCAAACATCACTCGCTCTGAGACTTGGAGTAGTTGTTCCCCTTGCTCTGCATGGGTAACGCTGCTTCGAGGGTAGCTGTTGTCTATGTGTTCCTGGTTCGAGCCCAGGTAGGAGCGAGGAGAGGGACGGAAGCTATACTGTTACACTGGCAATACTAAAGTGCCTATAAGAACATCCAATAGTCAAAGGTATATGAAATACAAATCGTATAGAGAGAAATAATCCTATAATTCCTATAATAAACTACCTAAAACTTCTTACCTGGGAATATTGAAGACTCATGTTAGCTTTCTTACATGGCACATATTGCACTTTTACTTTCTTCTCCAACACTTTGTTTTTGCATTATTTAAACCAAATTGAACACGTTTCATTATTTATTTGAGGCTAAATTGATTTTATTGATATATTATATTAAGTTAAAATAAGTGTTCATTCAGTATTGCTGTAATTGCCATTATTACAAATAAATGTTTTTTTTTCTTGTTGTTTTTAAAAAATAAAATCGCCCGATTAATCGCTATCGGCTTTTTTTTGGTCCTCCAATAATCGGTATCTGTGTTGGAAAATCATAATTAGTCGACCTCTACTCAAGACACCACTGTGCAAAATAGCTTGGGGACAAGGTTAGCCTATGACAGACCTAAGAGTCTGGGAGAAACATAATCAATACATTTTGTGTGTTTGCATTGAAAACACAGGTCTAACTAAACTCACCAACATGAGAGAAAGTATAGCCTTTCAAAACATAGCACTGACTGTAGACTATGTGCTCCGGCCCCTGTGTATTGGGGGGGAGTTTCTTAAACACAAGCAAGAGGAACGAAATGGGGTGAGACCTACCTGAATTTGACCAATAGAAACTTTTGTTTTAGTTGCAAAACCTTCCCTTTTCCAACTGTTTGGACTAATGATAACACCCCAGTTACAGTACATTGGAACATTGTAAATAGTCAGGGAGGAACTTGATTAATTCAGTTCGCTCATGCATGATGACACGGCCAACTCGGAGAGGAGAATCTGAGGCATTTTCCTCCCTGCTGACAATACCAATTAATGTCGGCTCACATCATCCAAGCACATGTCTATTGATCCCCTGGGATCACACAGATTGGAGAAAGGCACATGCAGATAGGCAGTAGCTCTGCTGTTATACTGTATAGGCTTGTGTGTGTGGACAGTATATTGGGAATATAAACTGTCCTGGTTTCAAAGGAGGACAAAGCATATATATATATATTTGCTGTTTTTTTGCATATCCATACAGTATTGCCCATCATTGTTACTTTCATTTTGTTAACAAACTATAAAACATTCATTGGCACCTTAATTTATGCAGGCTAGTTATACTAGTTTGTGTCCCCCGCACTCAGCCACTAACATATTGCCCCTGGGCATACCATATGACTGACTGCATTCAGCCAGTCTGAGACCTAGGCTGAGTAGGCAGGCACATTCTCCTAGCCATATTGAACAGTCTGCATAACACTGTCAACTGGCTCAACATTAAGCCATTGTAGTAATAATGTGGTGGTATAATGGACAGGCATGTATCTGCAGTCCAATAAGCTAATATCTCTATGTGATTGCATACTGAAGGTCATTGACAGAACAACTGTTCTCTTTGTCTGCATGATGACATTATAAAAAAGGTGGTGGTTTCAATGGAAAAGTCCGAATAAATAAACTAAATATGATGGGATCAACACTTCAGCACCACACCTTGGGTAAAGAGCCTGTGTTTGAATCAATAGACCTAGTTAAATTGAACCCGTTTTGTTTCAATCTGTATTGACAGTAGTATCTTTGTTTGCATTATCCACACATCGGTGTATGACAGTTGATAACTTGACAACTGCTGTTTAAGCCCAGCTAGCCAACAGTCAGTGCTGCTGCTGCAAATAGCAGTCACACTACACTGAAAAAAATACCTTTGTCATCCTCGTCAATTCTCAGAGCCACTGAGATGTACTCGAATGCTTGTTTGTGGCTGTTTCGAATCTGCTCGCCGCTGTCCTGCTTGCACACCTTGTTCGCATGTTCGTCTGCTGCCCGTTGTTTGGGTCTCGCAACCATAGCGCGAGACATCCGCTCGCACAGCCAGGCGAAGAGTACGCCAAAATTCAAGACTAGGACACGGAGCACTGCAAACAACGCCAGCAGTGGGTAGAAGAAGTAGTACACATTTCGTTTATGTAGTGACACCTGGACGCAGATGTCCCCTCCGTCGGGCGGGGACCCTGCAGGGCCTCGCTTCTTTCTGCTGCCTCTTCCTTCCGGGGAACTCATTCACCCGACGACTTGCTATCGTATCCATTACATTACATAGCCTTTTGCTTGGGTTCAACTTTTGAAGCGTCTATAGTTGCCATTTTTTCTCCGACATGGTGGTCCAAATGTTGATCAAATTGGACGGGGCGGTTACCAAACGAACAAAAGGGTAAGAGAGGAGGGGCACGCGCCCTCTTGTCCTATCATAGAAAGCACGTAACTGCAAACAAGAGTTTACGTAGAGACCACCCACATTGCGTAAATACTAACAACAAACATGGCGGACGGTAAGTGAAATGTTCGTTTATCGGCACTTTTGTGAGTTAAATTATAATTGTAGTCAATTTGAGGGATACATTTAGCTTGAAATATTTCTTATACCCAACAATTGGTTTAATCCAATCTGATCTCTCCGTAACAGTCCTTGGTTCACGGTGGAATGTCGTTGCCAACATGATAACGTTAGCTAGCCAACGAGCTAAAGTAACGTTACTTTACTCGCCTCTAGAATTAATTTAACGTTACTGTAGCTAGCCCGCCTGTAGGGTACCTACTTTGGCTTTTAAGAATAGATGGTAATGCTATGTTACTAGTCATCTACCTGAACTTAGTCTGGAGTAAGTGTGTGTATCTTACGTTATATAGGTAAACGATGACAGAACGACCGTCCTTGCGGTTGTTGACATTTTGATATTGTTTCTGATCTGTCTCCGAATGATTCTGAAGACATTTACGTTAACTGACTGACTGCCCTCTTCGGGTACGTTCGTAAATTCACTCTGGAGTGCCAGTATGCGCTCTCGGTGTTCGTAAATTCGAAGCGTTTCGCAGGGCGTTTAGAGCGCACACTGACTGGACGCTCTGGCCAAGGAGTTTTTAATTTCCCCATTATTTAATCAGGCAGGCCAGTTGACAACAAGTTCTCATTTACAACTGAAACCTGGCCAAGATAAAGCAATTTACAACTGAAACCTGGCCAAGATAAAGCAAAGAGGGTGCGACAAAAACACAATTACACATGGGATAAACAAACGTACAGTCACTAACACAATAGAAAAATATATGTACAGTGTGTGCAAATGTAGTAAGATTGGGGAGGTAAGGCAATAAATAGGCCATAGAGGCGAAATCATTACAATTTAGTATTAACACTGGAGTGATAGATGTGCAGGTGGTGTGCAAGTAGAGATACTGGGGTACAAATGGCAACAACAAAAAAATAACATGGGGATGAGGTAGTTGGGTGTGCTATTTACAGAAGGGCTGTGTATGAGTAAGGTTGATCTGACCTCACAATGGCAGTCAATAACCCAAGCTAACTGGCTAAAGGTAGCTAGCTTGCTAGCTACTTCCAGACATAAATGAGAGAACACCTCACTCTGGCCATTTGACTTGCCCTGGCAGAGCTGGTTAGGCTGTTCTCATGTTATCCAGAGTGTTGGTGACTGCAACTGTGCTACTGGCAACAATTTAATTAAGCTTTTTTGTCTATTTTTACTGACACTGGCCATATTCAACAGGTGTTGAGCGTTCGTAAATTCATCAGTTATTCTGCGCTCTGAAATCGGAGTAGATAGCCAGAGTGAATTGCCTAGAATGTAGTAATGTTAGCTGACATTAATGCATGTTTCTCTCAGATCACACAGACGCAGACCAATCTATGGAGGGGAACACTCCAGTAAGTCTATTACAGATGTAGTTAGGGATTTGAAGTGTTCTCTTCATTTAAAGTCGTGTTTTGTAGTTAGACTAATTTCTGCTCCTTTTTAGATTGCTGAAAACCCCCATTCTGAATATGGACTGACAGAAAACATCCAGGTATGATCATCCAATATGATTATTGTGCCTTTCAGAAAATTATGTCCATGAAAAGGGGTCAATTTCAAAGACTCAAACTATCACACTGCATTGTGGTAACCTTGCTTGTCTACTGAACAAGCACTGTATGCACAGCTCTCTAACATAGCAGGCATTAATGTGTGAAGCCTATGCTTTTTGGTACAAATTGGTTAGGCTACATTGCATGAGATTGCAATTCTGAGTACACTTTTGAGACGCTTACATACATGGATAGTGGCGTGAGTAGCAGTAACTTGTGACATTTCTGTATCTCTGCTTCCTCTTTCACCACCTCATTGTGTAGAGAATAGTGGAAAACGAGAAAGCCAACACAGAGAAGGTCTCCAAACAGAAGGTGGATCTGCAGTCGCTCCCCACCAGGGCATATTTGGATCAGACAGTGGTGCCCATTCTTCTTCAAGGTTTATCTGTGTTGGCCAAGGAAAGGTATGTTGAAAATGTCTGTGCAGGGGCTCAGATTTTTCCCCATTCACATTTCTGTGTGACATGCTTGGAAATGCATTTGTAAAAAAATAAAATGCTTTGAACAGGCAGTACTATGAAAAGGGAAGAGCATTTGAGTAACAATTGTCAAGCTAATATACTTTAAAGATGTGCCTTTCTCCATTTTGTCTTCTCTTTCAGACCTACAAATCCTATTGAATTCTTAGCAGCCTTCCTTCTCAAGAACAAATCACAGTTTGAAAATCGAAATTAAGCCCCAGACGGATGGAAATGTGCACTTTGAGGCCATATGTTTAAAATGAAGAAAATTGTTGTTTCTGTCAATGGTTATGTTTGCTAATGATAGTGTATGTTGTTTTTTTAAACCAAAATAAAGATTGTGCTGCAGGGAAATATGGTACTCTTCTTTTAGGGCAAATGTCAGCAGTAAACTAATATCTACGAAACAGACACACACTAGTGTGCACCTTAAGTTCCCTTGCATCATGGTCCCCTTCAGGGCAAACTATTCTAAATTCAAATGGTCTATTTACCAAAATGCCTACAAGAGGAAACATAGCTTTTTAATTAACAATATCCTCTGTGATGGAACATTGAGAACTAGTCCAGTCCATGTTTACATATTGCCAAATTACACATGTAATATTCCAGTGCCTTGTTTTATTTTACCACTAGTTGAGCTATAGAGCTGGTGAAGAACCCCTTTGATAAAAGGGTCAATCTCAGACACTCCAACCTCCATTCTATTAATCATTAATTTTAGAATCAAATTTATTTATATAGCCCTTCGTACATCAGCTGATATCTCAAAGTACTGTACAGAAACCCAGCCTAAAACCCCAAACAGCAAGCAATGCAGGTTTAGAAGCACGGTGGCTAGGAAAAACTCCCTAGAAAGGCCAAAACCTAGGAAGAAACTTAGAGAGGAACCAGGCTATGTGGGGTGGCCAGTCCTCTTCTGGTTGTGCCGGGTGGAGATTATAACAGAACATGGCCAAGATGTTCAAATGTTCATGAATGACCAGCATGGTCAAATATTAATAATCACAGGCAGAACAGTTGAAACTGGAGCAGCAGCATGGCCAGGTGGACTGGGGACAGCAAGGAGTCATCATGCCAGGTAGTCCTGAGGCATGGTCCTAGGGCTCAGGTCCTCCAAGAGAGAATTAGAGGGAGTATACTTAAATTCACACAGGACACCGGATAGGACAGGAGAAGTACTCCAGATATAACAAACTGACCCTAGCCCCCCGACGCATAAATACTGGAGGCTGAGACAGGAGGGGTCAGGAGACACTGGCCCCATCCAATGACACCCCCGGACAGGGCCAAACAGGAAGGATGTAACCCCACCCACTTTGCCAAAGCACAGCCCCCACACCACTAGAGGGATATCTTCAACCACCAACTTACCATCCTGAGACAAGGCCAAGTATAGCCCACAAAGATCTCCGCCACGGCACAAACCAAAGGGGGGGACAGGAAGTCCACATCAGTGACTCAACCCACTCAAGTGACGCACCCCTCCTAGGGACGGTATGAAAGATTCCTAGTAAGCCAGTGACTCAGCCCCTGTAATAGGGTTAGAGGCAGAGAATCCCAGTGGAAAGAGGGGAACCGGCCAGGCAGAGACAGCAAGGTCGGTTCGTTGCTCCAGAGCCTTTCCGTTCACTTTCACACTCCTGGGCCAGACTACACTCAATCATATGACCCACTGAAGAGATGGTTGAGACCGAGTATGCGTCTCTCACATGGGTAGGTAGACCATTCCATAAAAATTGAGCTCTATAGGAGAAAGCCTTGCCTCCAGCTGTTTGCTTAGAAATTCTAGGGACAATTAGGAGGCCTGCATCTTGTGACCGTAGCGTACGTGTAGGTAGTAGGTATGTACGGCAGGACCAAATCAGAGAGATAGGTAGGAGCAAGCCCATGTAATGCTTTGTAGGTTAGCAGTAACATCTTGAAATCAGCCCTTGCCTTGACAGGAAGCCAGTGTAGGGAGGCTAGCACTGGAGTAATATGATCACATTTTTTGGTTCTAGTCAGGATTCTAGCAGCCGTATTTAGCACTAACTGAAGTTTATTTAGTGCTTTATCCGGGTAGCCGGAATGTAGAGCATTGCAGTAGTCTAACCTAGAAGTGACAAAAGCATGAATTAATTTTTCTGCATCATTTTTGGACAGAAATTTTCTGATTTTTGCAATGTTACTTAGATGGAAAAAAGCTGTCCTTGAAACAGTCTTGATATGTTCTTCAAAAGAGAGATCAGGGTTCAGAGTAACGCCGAGGTCCTTCACAGTTTTATTTGAGACGACTGTACAACCATTAAGATTAATTGTCAGAATCACCCTTTCATCCATTGTTAGATTTGTGCTCTTGGAATTCATTTAGCAGAAGTACCACTTTATTGCACAACAGAAAATCCATCAAACTTCATTTAAGTGTATTAATATAAAATGTTACAGCATTACATTCTATAAAATATATCTTCAATATAAAGACTACACACTCTCGTTGCGTTCAAACAGCATACCAGTATTTTAGCTTTAAGCTACCGGCAAGTTTTGGTCTTCAGTGAGCATTTAGAACCTAGACTGCAATACAAACTGATGAACAGAGAATATCCGTTTGGATTTCAGGCTAGTTAGGACCATCATGCTTCATGTTTAGTTTCTGTTTTCGGGCTCTCCGGGATGTTTCCCCTAGGTACAGATCTAGCATCAGCCTCTCCCCCAGTTCTACACCTTCACCATACATAGCAGCAATTATCAAAATAGAGAGTGTATGATTTGACTTCCATTTGGTTTCAAACCAACTATTAGAAAATGTCAAGTTAAATAATTTCCTACAAGTCATACAAGATTAAATCAATTGTTGACGAATAGAGTGCCTCAAACAGAACTTTCATTTGAATCTGCTTGATTGTCTTGCTTATTTACAGAAGGGGAATTGGGGTTAGAAGTGAAGACAGACTTTCTGCTTTCAAGACATTAAAATCAGTGTAAAAAAACAACAACTTTATTTCATGAAAATAACACCAAATACACTGACCTCGATGCCTGCTTTATATAGCAAGCCCCAGACAGACAGATTCACTGTCTGTAGGAGCTAACTATTTTTGTGAACAGGTTATTGGTCAGAATAATCCGATCGGATTGTGATGTCATGCTGTGGGGGCCAAAAACTACATTCCACCTGAACAGGCAAATTCCAGGAGTAAAAAAATAAACCTCACACTAAAAGGGAATTATAATTTTCCCAATTTCAGAGTTATTTTTGACCTTGGTGGGAAAATATAATTAAATCAAGTTTTGGACTGCACTGCCCCTTTAAAAACCAGTAGCCTTGGGCAGAGATTTGACTTGAATGGATCACTGCAGCATGTCTTGACTGTTCAAGTTACCACTTCACTTGAACTATTGAAGTGCCAAGTTATCCTCAAAAGAGTGGGACATAAATGCCGAAGATGTAGAACTGATGGGCAGCGAGGTTGTCCATAAAGGGGCGGACCAGGTTATCTGTAGAGAAGTAGAAGACCAGGCCGAAGGTGATGGCCCCCCCAATCTCCTTCTTGTATATGGCCAGCAGCAGAAGAGTGAGGCAGAGTCCCTGTGAGACACAGAAGGGGTCATTAAAAGAACATTTCAAATCCACTAAATGGGCCACATTTGGTGCTTGAACACAGTTCTTAGGGCAATTTCAGCTTAGCCACCACACTAAATAGGCTAGCAATCAACACCCATTCCAAAGTTTCTGCAGAAACTGCCTTTCTAATTTATCATGGGTCTGCTTACCATGAACATGTTTTTAATAACCTGCCCAGGGACTGCAGTTGAAAATTAGCCGGCTGGCTAAAACCGGCACTTTTACTGAAACGTTGATCAATGTGCACTGTCCCTGTAAAAATAAAATAAACTCAAACATTAGTTCAGACTTGTAACTGAATAGTTAATCATACATAAATACAATAGGAAAAAAAGAAAGTTAGCCTACAATTATAGTGAATAACTGTAAGCCACCCTGCACAATCAATGAACCAACATCACCTAGGCCGATACGTTTACTTCCAAAATCATGGATAGAACGTTTGGAGCGTAGAATAAGGTAACCAGTTCATCCAGTATGCATAATAATACAGTACGCATTCAAAGGCGATTACTAGAATTTCAGATTACAGGTTGCCAATTATGTACCAAAGAAATCTTAATTAAAAGTGTTTCTGTCGTGCATAATATGCGGTAGGCTATGTATTGTATAACAGCACAATCATTTTTCAGGGCTCATATATAGGCCTATGCATAAACTAATATGCTTATGGGTGTTTTGAATTAATCGTGCCCTTAGAAAGCGCTGTCCACTTTGAAACAACATCTACAATGACCATGTTTTCCACTCAGTTTAAACCACTCAGTTTGAAGTTTGTTGAACTTCACAGTGAGGTGAGTTTTAAAAGCACAATACTGTTGATGATAAGTGTGATTTTGCATTGATGTCAGAGTGGTTAGAGGGACAATAGAGCCCAGAGTGCCAGGCCATTAGCAACCTGATGGTCATTAACGAGTTGAATACCACCAATGCATGTCAAGAGTGATAAAAGGAGATTACTCAACGGTCACATGGAATTTTCCTGTGGTCATGACTCGTGACTGCCGGTATGGCAGTAATACAGCCACCGGAACAGCCCTAGGTCTGGCTGTAACACTCACTATGAGAATGGACACAGACCAGCGTGGTGTTCCAGTCTCCTCCAGTGGCGGCAGCCTTCCCCACCAGCACACTGTAGAAGATGAAGTCCCCCAGTCCCAGCTTGACTCCTCCTGCAGATTATACAACACCACAGCATGTCCATTTAGATTAGTTTCAAATCACAAGAAACCACATTTATTTACAAAAAATTATAATAAAATGCTATGGGAGATGTTTGTCCACTCCCCAATCAACCCCCAGAACCCTACCCCCTATGCATATTTGGAAATCTGAAAGGATAGGCTAGAAATGCCAAATGGCTACATTTTGATAGGCTTGGTGTAATGTTCACCAACATTGCTTACACTTGTCGTGTCTTTGGCTATGCCGGATTCAGTGATATGACATGCTATTCTATAAAATAATTTCTCCGTAATTAATATTACCTGATTGAGCTAATCATGTAAATGTAATTAACTAGAGAGTTGGGCACCACAAAATAATATTTATAGAGCGGTTATCTCACGAATAAACTCTTAAAGAGCAAGTAATATTTGACATCAATGGCAGTCAATATTAATCGTCATCTTAATTCAGTCTCATTTGAAAATGGTAAATTCTTAGCTATCTGCACGAACCCTGGCTAACAAGTTGAATCAGCAATACAAAATACCTAACGAATCCAACAGAATTACACATACACATAATTAAATCATAACTTGATTACAAATTACGTCATAAAGGATTACGTCCCTAGCGGTGGAACAGATATGACAGCTTGTTACACAAAAGAAAAAGGGGGTGGGTTTGAGTGGAGCGGGAAGACTGAGGAACAAAGGCCGAAGCTGTGCTATCGTAAATACACTATCTTATGCAGTCTAAATTACCGCCCATTTGGAAAAGGAAAATGCAATAAATATTTACTCCGAGCTGCGCTTCGGTAGGTTGGTGGTAGATGGAAGGCCGTGTTACCCAACCGAGTCCCGTGTCCTTTGAAGAATGTCTCTGCTGGTAAATTGAATACGTTGTAGTAACGTCGTTGTGTGGTAGACAGGATACTCTGTCTGTTCCTTCCTAACCTGCGTTTGCAGCTGAGGTTGCTAACTCAACGGCTAGGAGGTATCACTTCTGTAGTGAATAAGAGTTCAAAGTTCATACCATTCGCAACCAAAGCTCATGCTGATGTTGGCTTCATTCTGTAGTTATTATCTGAACCATTCTGACATCGGACCGTCGTCCTACATCCTCGGAACAGGAGGTTATATTGTCGTCAAGGGCTTATATAGGAAGGGAGAGGAGGGCGTGTTTGAAAAGTTTTATAGCCCATGTCCCTTCACAGTGGCGGGCCACTGATTGAGCAGAGCCCTATCTTATGAAAATCCAAATCTCACATTTCATCCAATCACGAATAATTTCATATTCAAACATTTAAATTGAACAACAATTCCATGTGAATCCGATAACTCGGATGTGTAGACTTTCCACTGTCATCTTATCATTGATGAGAATATCTCAGATGACAACTGAACTGACATCATATTCATTAAGAAAAATAACAAATGATTTGAGCGCAGCAGTAAAATAACAGGAGTGAGGCTTTATACAGGGGATACCGGTACAGAGTCAATGTGCGGGGACACAGGGTAGTCGAGGTAATACAGTGGGGCAAAAAAGTATTTAGTCAGCCACCAATTGTGCAAGTTCTCCCACTTAAAAAGATGAGGCCTGCAATTTTCATCATAGGTACACTTCAACTATGACAGACAAAATTAGGGAAAAAAATCCAGAAAATCACATTGTAGAAATTTTTATGAATTTATTTGCAAATTATGGTGGAAAATAAGTATTTGATCACCTACAAACAAGCAAAATGTCTGGCTCTCACAGACCTGTAACTTCTACTTTAAGAGGCTCCTCTGTCCTCCACTCGTTACCTGTATTAATGGCACCTGTTGGAACTGTTTATCAGTATAAAATACACCTGTCCACAACCTCAAACAGTCACAATCCAAACTCCACTATGGCCAAGGCAAACAGCTGTCAAAGGACACCAAAAACAAAATTGTAGACCTGCACCAGGCTGGGAAGACTGAATCTGCAATAGGTAAGCAGCTTGGTTTGAAGAAATCAACTGTGTGAGCAATTATTAGGAAATGGAAGACATACAAGACCACTGATAATCTCCCTCAATCTGGGGCTCCACGCAAGATCTCTCCCTGTGGGGTCAAAATGATCACAAGAACGATGAGCAAAAATCCCAGAACCACACGGGGGGACCTAGTGAATGACCTGCAGAGAGTTGGAACCAAAGTAACAAAGCCTACCATCAGTAACACACTAGGCCACCAGGGACTCAAATCCTGCAGTGCCAGACGTGTCCCCCTGCTTAAGCCAGTACATGTCCAGGCCCGTCTGAAGTTTGCTACAGAGCATTTGGATGATCCATAAGAAGATTGGGAGAATGTCATATGGTCAGATGAAACCAAAATCTAACTTTTTGGTAAAAACTCAACTCATCGTGTTTGGAGGACAAGGAATACTGAGTTGCATCCAAAGAACACCAAATCTACTGAAGCATGGGGGTGGAAACATCATGCTTTGGGGCTGTTTTTCTGCAAAGGGACCAGGACGACTGATCCGTGTAAAGGAAAGAATGAATGGGGCCATGTATCGTGATATTTTGAGTGAAAACCTCCTTCCATCAGCAAGGGCATTGAAGATGAAACGTGGCTGGGTCTTTCAGCATGACAATGATCCCAAACACACCGTCCGGGAAACGAAGGAGTGGCTTCGTAAGAAGCATTTCAAGGTCCTGGAGTGGCCTAGCCAGTCTCCAGATCTCAACCCCATAGAAAATCTTTGGAGGGAGTTGAAAATCCGTGTTGCCCAGCAACAGCCCCAAAACATCAGTGCTCTAGAGGAGATCTGCATGGAGGAATGGGCCAAAATATCAGCAACAGTGTGTGAAAACCTTGACGACTTACAGAAAATGTTTGACCTCTGTCATTGCCATCAAAGGGTATATGACAAAGTATTGAGATAAACTTTTGTTATTGACCAAATACTTATTTTCCACCATAATTTGCAAATAAATTCATTAAAAATCCTAGAATGTGATTTCTCATTTTGTCTGTCATAGTTGAAGTGTATCTATGATGAAAATTACAGGCCTCTCATCTTTTTAAGTGGGAGAACTTGCGCAATTGATGGCTGACTAAATACTTTTTTGCCCCACTGTATGTACATGTAGGTAGAGTTAAAGTGACTATGCATAAATAATAAACAGAGTAGCAGCATCATAAAATACGGGTGGGGAGTGTAAAATGCAAATAGTCTGTGTACCCATTTGATTAACTATTCAGGAGTCTTATGGTTTGGAGGTAGAAGCTGTTTAGACCTATAATTGGCACTCCGGTACCATCTGCCGTGCGGGAGCAGAGTGAACAGTCTATGACCAGGGTGACTGGAGTCTTTGACAATTTTTAGGGCCGTCCTCTGACACCGCCTGGTAATGAGGTCCTCGATGGCAGGAAGCTTGGCTCCAGTGATGTGCTGGGCCATACGCACTACCTTCTGTAGTGTCTTGCAGTCAGAGGCTGAGCACTTGCCATACCAGGCAGTGATGCAACCAGTCAGGATGCTCTCGATGGTGCAGCTGTAGAACTGTATTAAAGATCTGAGGACCCATGCCGAAGCTTTTCAGGCTCCTGAGGGGAAATAGGCTTTGTCGTGCCCTCTTCACTACTGTCTTGGTGTGTTCGGACCATGATAGTTTGTTGGCGATGTGGACACCAAAGAACTTAAGGCTCTCAACCTGCTCCACTACAGCCCTGTCGATGAGAATGGGGGCGTGCTCGGTCCTCCTTTTCCTGTAGTCCACAATCATCTCCTTTGTCTTGATCATGTTGAGGGAGAGGTTGTTGTCCTGGCCCCAGACGGCCAGGTCTCTGACCTCCTCCCTATAGGCTGTCTCATCGTGGTCACTGTTGTGACCACTGTTGTCATCGGCAAACTTGATGGTGTTGGAGTCGTGCCTGGCCATGCAGTTATGGGTGAAAAGGGAATACAGGAGGGGACTGAGCACGCAACCCTGAGGGGCCCCTGTGTTAAGGATCAGCATGGCAGATGTGTTGTTACCTACCCTTATTCAGACAGGGAGAGGTTGAAAATGCCAGTGAAGACACTTGTCAGTTGGTCAGCGCATGCTCGGAGTACACGTCCTTGTAATCCACCTGGCTCTGCGGTGAATGTTGACCTGTTTAAAGGTCTTACTCACATCGGCTACGGAGAGCGCGATCACACAGTCGTATGGAACAGCTGATGCTGTCATGCATGCTTCAGTGTTGCTAACCTCGAAGCGAGCATAGAAGTAGTTTAGCTCTTCTAGTAGGCTCATGGCTGTGTGTAGTCTAATAGTTTGCAAGCCCTGCCACATCTGACAGGCGTTGGAGCCGGTGTAGTACGATTCAATCTTAGTCCTGTATTAACGCTTTACCTGTTTGATGGTTCGTCAGAGGACATCACAGAATTTCTTATAAACGTCCTGGTTAGAGTCCCACTCCTTGAAAGCGGCAGTTCTACCCTTTAGCTCAGTGTGGATGTGATCTGTAATTCATGGCTTGTGGTATGTACATACGGTCACTATGGAGACGATGTCATCAATGCACTTATTGATGAAGCCAGTGGCTCATGTGGTGTACCGCTCAATGCCATCGGAAGAAACCCGGAACATATTCCAGTCTGTGCTAGCAAAACAGTCCTGTAGCTTAGCATCTGTGTCATCTGACCACTTCTTCATTGACCGAGTCACTGGTGCTTCCTGCTTTAGTTTTAGCTTGTAAGCAGGAATCAGGAAGACAGAATTGTGGTCAGATTTGCCAAATGGAGGGCGAGGGAGAGCTTTTGTACGCATCTCTGTTTGTGGAGTAAAGGTGGTCTAGATGTTTTCCCCCTCTGGTTGCACATTTAACATGCTGATAGAAATGAGGTAAAACGGATTTATGTTTCCCTGCAATAAAGTCCCCGGCCAGTAGGAGTGCCGCCTCGATGAGGGTTTTCCGGTTTGCTTAGGGCCGTATACAACTCATTGTGCAGTGCAGTCTTAGTGCCAGCATCGGTTTGTGGTGGTAAATAAATAGCTACAAAGAATATAGATGAAAACTCTTGGTAAATAGTGTGGTCTACAGCTTATCATAAGATACTCTACCTCAGGCGAGCAGAACCTCGAGACTTCCTTATATTCCGCGCACCAGCTGTTGTTTACAAATATACATAGACCAGAGGCCGCTGTTCTATCCTGCCAAAAAGCTTTAAAAAAGCTTAAAACCCACCAGCTGTATGTTATTCATACAGCTGGCGGGCAGACACAGCAGAGGTTCAAACTTTAGAACCCAGTTCCTGCATTTGAATATAAAATGGATATTATCAAACAAAACTATGCTACATGTTATCTCTGGGACCCTCAGGGTGATAAATCAGAGCAAGATTACTGAATGTAAGTACATTATTTACCTTCAGAGGTGAATGTATCAAACCAGTTGCTGTGATAAGTTTTGTTGTTGTGCACTCCCCTCAAACAATAGCATGGTATTATTTCACTGTAATAGCTACTGTAAATACACACCCGTGAACTTGTTTAACAAGATACACTTTGTTGCAAAACATTTTACTACGGTGTGCCCCAATGAACAAAACCTTGTACTTACATGAATATATGAGTGCAGGGAAGGTGGGCTCGTTACGCTCCTGTGCTGTCTCCACAAGCATCCTTAGAGGACCTTTGGGGCACAAGACTGCAACCAAATCTGCAAACAAAGGAAAACAGCATGACACAGGAATTTCTGAGTGAGCCAAAAAGTACTGAAAGAATGATTGCAACATCTATGCATGATGAAATTGCACACTTTTTGATAGGTGGTGCTCAGCTAATAGTCAAGGTCTGTACAGCAGCATGATAACTGGTCTACCATTAACACCTATGACATTAAATCAAAGGGCACGTCCAGAAACAATCTGTAGCCTCTACCCATCTTGGCTAAGATCTAAAAGGATTAGATAGGTATACGTAATAAGAAGGTAGATTCACCTTGCACTGGGATAGGCAAGGTGGATTTTTATTTTTACCCCTTTTTCATGGTATTCCGGACAATGCTAGACAGTAGAAACCAACAACAATATGTACTCTGAGCCCTCTCACTCACCGTAGACAGAGATGGCTCCCAGGATGACCCAGGCGGACCACTCGGGCAGGTACTTGATGAACACCAGGGCCAAGAGGGCTGAGATGGCGATGAGGTAGGCCTGCTGCAGCTGCAGGGGCCCCTTCCAGTGTATGCAGATCATTCCCACCGCCCCAAAGTTCTAGATGATGGCTACTGTGGGGTAATCCATGGCCATGTTGTAGGTTTTAAATACCTCCGTGGATAGGAAGAGAGAAATGTCAAATCAAACTTTATGTAAAGTGCATTTAAACCTCAAACCGCTTTACAGACAAGGGATGTATCTCAATGGTCCTAGTTGCTTCCTTTCCTATCCTTCATCCATAGTGATTAGAGGACCGATGAATATCCTTCCTTTCATCTGCCTTGTCTGTTAGGATGAGGAATTCACATTAAAAACTGTTGAGATACTCCCATTCAGTTTGAACTGAGGAATTAGAATGCTGCCTTTGATGTACAGTACTAGTCAAAAGTTTGGACAAACCTAATCATTCAAGGGTAATTCTTAATTTGTACTATTTTCTACATTGTAGAATAATAGTGAAGACATCAAAAACTATGAAATAACACATGGAATCATGTAGTGACCAAAACAAAAAAAAGTGTATTTTGATTTGTTTAAGTAGCCACCCTTCATACACTCTTGGCATTCTCTCAACCAGCTTCATGAGGAATGCTTTTCCAACAGTCTTGAAGGAGTTCCCACATATGCTGAGCACTTGTTGGCTGCTTTTCCTTCACTCTGCGGTCCAACTCATCCCAAACCAATTGGGTTGAGGTCAGGTGATTGTGGAGGCGAGGTTATCTGATGCAGCACTCCATCACGCTTCTTCTTGGTCAAATAACCCTTCACAGCCTGGAGGTGTGTTGGGTCATTGTCCTGTTGAAAAACAAATGATAGTCCCACTAAGCACAAACCAGATGGAATGGCATATCACTTCAGAATGCTGTGGTAGCCATGCTGGTTAAGTGCGTCTTGAATTTGAAATAAATCACTAACAGTGTCACCAGAAACACACACCTTCCTCCTCCATGCTTCACAGTGCGAACCACACATGCAGAAATCATCCGTTCACCTACTCTGCATCTCACAAAGACACAGCAGTAGGAACAAAAAATATCATATTTGGACTCATCAATCCAAAGTACAGATTTCCACCGGTCTAATGTCCATTGCTGGTGTTTCTTGGCCCAAGCAAATCTCTTCTTATTGGTGTCCTTTAGTAGTGGTTTCTTTGCAGAAATTTGACCATGAAGGCCTGATCCACGCAGTCTCCTCTGAACAGTTGATGTTGAGATGTTTTTGTTACTTGAACTCTGAAGTATTTATTTGGACTGAAATTTCTGAGGATGGTAACTCTAGTGAACTTATCCTCTGCAGCAGAGGTAACTCTGGGTCTTCCTTTCTTGTGGCGGTCGTCATGAGAGCCAGTTCCATCATAGCGCTTGATGGTTTTTGAAACTACACCTGAGGAAACGTTCAAAGTCCTTGAAATGTTCCGGATTGACGGACCTTCATGTCTAAACCTCTCTGGGATCGTTCGGGACGCTAGCGTCCCACCTCGCCAACAGCCAGTGAAATTGCAGGGCGCCAAATTCAAAAACAACAGAAATCTCATAATTAAAACTCCTTAACCATACAAGTATTTTACACAATTAAAAGATACACTTCTCGTTAATCCAACCACAGTGTCCGATTTCAAAAAGGCTTTTTGGCAAAAGCAGAACATATCATTATGTTAGGTCAGCAACTAGTCACAGAAAGCATTCAGCCATTTTCCAACCAAAGACAGGTGTCACAAAAAGCAGAAATATAGATCAAATGAATCACTAACCTTTGACAATCTTCATCAGATGACACTCCCAGGACTCAATGTTACACAATACATGTATGTTTTGTTCGATCAAGTTCATATTTATATCCAAAAACCTTGTTCAGAAATGCCTCCAAAACACCCGGAGAAATTGCAGAGAGCCACATCAAATAACAGAAATACTCATCATAAACTTCGATGAAAGATACATGTTTTACATAGAATTAAAGATAAACTTGTTCTTAATGCAACCGCTGTGTCAGATTTCAAAAAAGCTTTATGGCAAATGCACAATATTCAATCATCTGAGAACAGTGTTCAGCCACAAAATCAAGCCATACAGTTACCCGCCAAGTTGTGGAGTCAACAAAAGTCATAAATAGCATCATAAATCTCCACTTACCTTTGCTGATCATCGTCGGAATGCACTCCCAGGACTCCCACAACAAATGTTTGTTTTGTTCGATTCCGTCCAAATTTATGTCCAAATACCTCCGTTTTGTTCACGCGTTTAGTTTACAATGCGCGAGCGCAAAATCCAGACGAGCAGTCAAAAGAGTTCCATTCCAGTTTGTAGAAACATGTCAAACGATGTTTACAATCAATCCTTAGGGTATTTTTATAATAAATCTTCAATAATATTCCAACAGGACAATGGCGTATTCATTACAGAGGAAAAAGAAGGCACGGCGCGCCCGCACAGTAAACAACTGATTAGCCACAGCCTAGTCCACTTGTTGAAACAGCTCTTATTCGACCCCCTTCCACAATAGAAGCCTCAAAACAACGTTCTAAAGACTGTTGACATCTGCTGGAAGCCTTGGGAATTGCAATCTGGCCCCATAGACATAGTATATTGGCTAGGCAATCACTTAAATGAAACTACAAACCTCAGATTTCCCACTTCCTGGTTGGATTTGTCTCAGATTTTCACCTGCCATATGAGTTCTATTATACTCACAGACATCATTCAAACAGTTTTAGAAACTTCAGAGTGTTTTCTATCCAATACTACGAATAATATGCATATATTAGCATCTGGGACAGAGTAGCAGGTAGTTTACTCTGGGCATCTTATTCATCCAAGCTACCCAATACTGCCCCCCTGTCACCAAGACGTTAAAGTAATGGACTTTTGTTTCTCTTTGCTTATTCAAGCTGTTCCTGCCATAATATAGACTTGGTCTTTTACCAAATAGGGCTATCTTCTGTATACCACCCCTACCTTGTCACAACACAACTTATTGGCTCATATGCATTAAGGAGGAAAGAAATTCCACAACTTTTAACAAGGCACACCTGTTAATTGAAATACAATCCAGTGACTACCCCATGAAGCTAGTTGAGAGAATGCCAAGAGTGTGCAAAGCTGTCAAGGCAAAGGGTGGCTACTTTGAAGAATCTTAAATATATTTTGATTTGTTTAACACTTTTTTGGTTACTTCATGATTCCATATGTGTTCTTTCATAGTTTGATGTCTTCACTATTATTCTACAACGTAGTAAAAGAAAAACCATGGAACGAGTAGGTGACTGGTACTATAAGTGAGGACAGTGGGGATCTGTTTAAGTTAAATCCCTGGCCCAGGGACTAAGGTGATCTTTCAGATCTGTCGGACAGTTCTTTAAATAAGAAAAGCTGAGGGGGGAGAAGTTTGAGCCAACAAAGTTAGTTAATACACTAGTGTGGTGGAAATTTCTTTAACGTGTAAAACAAGTGACATCCTATTCCCTATATATAGTGCACTACCTTTGACCAGAGCCATGAACTAAGCCCATATATTATATGAGACAGCCTTCCTGTCCCGCTCTCTTCTTGAAACAACCACAACAGCCAGGCAACATGATACCATACGACTGACTACAAACAATTGCAGGTAGGGACACTCACCCCAGGTACATGAAGCTGAACCAGAAGAGCAGCATCAGCTTGGACAGGATGAGCCATCCGTGAATGTACTAGGACAAAATTAACCATGACACAGAGCATTAGAATATAGCACTCCAAATTTGGGGCCTGGTCAGGATGTAACGTTACAGAACGTTTAGATAGAAATGTACAGTGTAAAACATATGATTACATGTCAGATAGAATACCAGGGAATTGTGTCCACTCTATTCATTCTATTTCTATCTGCAACATTCAGAATGTTTAACATCACTGAATACACACCCTAAGTCTGTCTCACCTTGTAGCAGCGGTACTTGTAGAGCATGACCACTAACTATTAATGGGGGAAATGCAGAACTGACCCTGGATCAGCATCAGGGGCAACTTCACTCTAAATCTAATATCATCTACACCTAATCTTTATCTCAGGAGGAGTGGCCAACCATCCTTCTCAGATTACTAGCTAGCTAACCTCCTGCAGGATTTTGCTAGCTAGCTACCCGTCTGCAGGATCCAGCCCTACTCGAACACACCTTATTCTACAAAATCAGGTTCCAGGTTTCAGGCTGTTATAGTAGGGCTGGAGCAAAAGCCTGCACACCCCGTAGCTCCCCATGTCCAGAGGGAGGGTTGGCCACCCCTAATTTAGCCTTAGTTCCAGCAAGATAGATATGAACTTAGCTTGTACTAAAGTTTTGGAAAACCAGTCAAATATTCAAGTAATAGAGACATTCGTGTCTACTAAATTCTAAGCATGTCAGTGTCAAATCACAGGAAAATATCCCTTAAGGATCTGTCATAAAGATATGCAAGAACCACTTCTTCTCATAATGTCCTACATAGAAGCAGCTCATCTCATATTGTCACGCAAAGAAGCATCTCTCATATTACGCTGGGTCGTGTTCATTAGGGCACAACAGAAAATATTTGAAACGGAACACAAAAATGAGCATTTCGTTTAATCACGTATGACAATTGGGTACGTTTTCCACC
Source organism: Oncorhynchus nerka (assembly GCF_034236695.1). NCBI lineage: Eukaryota > Metazoa > Chordata > Actinopteri > Salmoniformes > Salmonidae > Oncorhynchus > Oncorhynchus nerka. The sequence goes on from NC_088416.1 coordinate 12,318,142, forward strand.
ACTGCATAATACAGAATAATAATAGACAATAACAGCTCAAGGACCGAACTACATACAGGTGAAGTCTGAAGTTTAGCTGATCTAGGGAATAATCATCAACTCAAATCAAATGTTATTTGTCACAACAGGTGTAGACTTGACTGTGAAATGCTTACTTACAAACCCTTACCCAACAATGCAGTTCAAGAAAGAGTTAAGAAAATAGTTACTAAATAAACTAATGTAAAAATACTTAAATAGAAAAAAAAGTAACATAATAAAAACCATGAGGCTATATACAGGAGGTACCGGTACCGACTCAACGTGCGGGGGTACAGGTTAGTTATTTTGTATATGTAGGTAGGGGTAAAGTGACTATGCATAGATACTGAACAGCGAGTAGTAGCAGTGTGTGTGTGTGTGTGTGGGGGGGGGGGGGGTCGTCAATGTAATTAGCCCGGGTGGCCATTTGATGAATTGTTCAGCAGTCTTATGGCTTGGGGGTAGAAGCTGTTAAGGAGCCTTTTGGTCCTAGACTTGGCGCTCCGGTACCGCTTGCCGTGCAGGAGCAGGAAGAACAGTCTATGACTTGGGTGACTGGAGTCTTTGAAAACATTTTGGCCTTCCTCTGACACCGCCTAGTATATACAGTGGGGAGAACAAGTATTTGATACACTGACGATTTTGCAGGTTTTCCTACTTACAAAGCTTGTAGAGGTCTGTAAATCCAGAAAATCATATTATATGATTTATAAGTAATTAATTTGCATTTTATTGCATTACATAATTATTTGATACATCAGAAAAGCAGAACTTAATATTTGGTACAGAAACCTGTTTGCATTTACAGAGATCATACGTTTCCTGTAGTTCTTGACCAGGTTTGCACACACTGCAGCAGGGATTTTGGCCCACTCCTCCATACAGACCTTCTCCAGATCCTTCAGGTTTCGGGGCCGTCGCTGGGCAATACGGACTTTCAGCTCCCTCCAAAGATTTTCTATTGGGTTCAGGTCTGGAGACTGGCTAGGCCACCCCAGGAACTTGAGATGCTTCTTACGGAGCCACTCCTTAGTTGCCCTGGCTGTGTGTTTCAGGTCGTTGTCATGCTGGAAGACCCAGCCACGACCCATCTTCAATGCTCTTACCGAGGGAAGGAGGTTTCTGGCCAAGATCTTGCGATACATGGCCCCATCCATCCTCCCCTCAATACGGTGCAGTCGTTCTGTCCCCTTTGCAGAAAAGCATCCCCAAAGAATGATGTTTCCACCTCCATGCTTCACGGTTGGGATGGTGTTCTTGGGGTTGTACTCATCCTTCTTCTTCCTCCAAACACGGCGAGTGGAGTTTAGACCAAAAAGCTCTATTTTTGTCTCATCAGACCACATGACATTCTCCCATTCCTCCTCTGGATCATCCAGATGGTCACTGGCAAACTTCAAACGGGCCTGGACATGCGCTGGCTTGAGCAGGGGGACCTTGAGTGCGCTGCAGGATTTTAATCCATGACGGCGTAGTGTGTTACTAATGGTTTTCTTTGAGACTGTGGTCCCAGCTCTCTTCAGGTCATTGACCAGGTCCTGCCGTGTAGTTCTGGGCTGATCCCTCACCTTCCTCATGATCATTGATGCCCCACGAGGTGAGATCTTGCATGGAGCCCCAGACCGAGGGTGATTGACCGTCATCTTGAACTTCTTCCATTTTCTAATAATTGCGCCAACAGTCGTTGCCTTCTCACCAAGCTGCTTGCCTATTGTCCTGTAGCCCATACCAGCCTTGTGCAGGTCTACCATTTTATCCCTGATGTCCTTACACAGCTCTCTGGTTTTGGCCATTGTGGAGAGGTTGTAGTCTGTTTGATTGAGTGTGTGGACAGGTGTATTTTATACAGGTAATGAGTTCAAACAGGTGCAGTTAATACAGGTAATGAGTGGAGAACAGGAGGGCTTCTTCAAGAAAAACTAACAGGTCTGTGAGAGCCGTAATTCTTACTGGTTGGTAGGTGATCAAATAATGATGTCGTGCAATAAAATGCAAATTAATTACTTAAAAATCATACAATGTGATTTTCTGGATTTTTGTTTTAGATTCCGTCTCACAGTTGAAGTGTACCTATGATAAAATTTACAGACCTCGACATAATTTGTAAGTAGGAAAACCTGCAAAATCGGCAGTGTATCAAATACTTGTTCTCCCCACTGTAGGTCCTGGATGATAAGATGATTGGCCCCAGTGATGTACTGGGTCTTAGGCACTATCCACTGTAGCGCCTTATGGTCAGATTCCGAGCAGTTGCCATACCAGGCGGTGATGCAACCAGTGATGCAAGGCGGTGATGCAAGGTTGTGCCCTCTTCACGACTGTATTGGTTTGTTTGGACCATTGATAGTATGTTGGTAATCTGGACACCATGGAACTTGAAACTCTCGACCTGCTCCACTACAGCCGCGTCGATGTTAATGTGGGCCTGTTCGGCCTGCCTTTTCCTGTAGTGATCAGCTTCTTTGTCTTGCTCACATTTAGGGATAGGATGTTGTCCTGGCCCCACACTGCCAGGTCTCTGACCTCTTCCCTATAGGCTTTCTCATCGTTGTCGGTGATCAGGCCTACCACTGCTGTGTTGTCAGCAAACTTAATGATGGTGTTGGAGTTGTGTTGTTGCCACGCAGTCGTGGGTGAACAGGGAGTACAGGAGAGGACTAAGCACTACCCTGAGGGGCCCCAGTTGCACAGGGCAGGGTCGAGACCCAGGGTCTCGAGCTTAATGACAAGTTTGGAGGGTACTATGGTGTTAAATGCTGAGCTGTATTTGATGAACAGCATTCTTACATAGGTATTCCTCTTGTCCAGATAGGTTAGGGCAGTGTGCAGTGTGATTGCGATTGTGTCGTTTGTGGACGTATTGGGGCGGTAAGCAAATTGGAGTGGGTCTAGGGTGTCAGGTAGGTTGGAAGTGATATGGTCCTTGACTAGTCTCTCAAAGCACTTCATGATGACGGAAGTGAGTGCTGCGGGGCGATAGTCGTTTAGCTCAGTTACCTTCGCTTTCTTGGGAACAGGAACAATGGTGGCCCTCTTGAAGCATGTGGGAACAGCAGACTGGGATAAGGATTCATTGAATATGTCCGTAAACACACCAGCCAGCTGGTCTGCGCATGCTCTGAGGACGCGGCTGGGGATGCCGTCTGGCCGGCAGCCTTGCGAGGGTTAACACATTTAAATGTTTAAATGTTGGCTGCAGTGAAGGAGAGCCCGTAGGTTTTGGTAGCGGGCCGTGTCAGTGGCACCGTGTTGTCCTCAAAGCGAGCAAAGAAGTTGTTTAGTTTGACTGGGAGCAAGACATCGTGGTCGGCGACGGGGCTGGTTTTCCTTTTGTAGTCCATGATTGACTGTAAATCCTGCCACATACCTCTTGTGTCTGAGCCGTTGAATTGCGACTCTACTTTGTCTCTATACTAACGCTTAGCTTGTTTGATTGCCATGCGGTGAGAATAGCTACACTGTTTGTACTCGGTCATGTTTCCGGTCACGTTGCCCTGATTAAAAGCAGTGGTTCGCGCTTTCAGTTTTGTGCGAATGCTGCCATCAATCCACGGTTTCTGGTTGGGGAATGTTTTAATAGACACTGTTGGTAGAACATCACCAATGTACTTGCTAATAACTCGCTCACCGAATCAGCGTATTCTTCAATGTTATTGTCTGACGCTATGCGGAACATATCCCAGTCCACGTAATCGAAGCAGTCTTGAAGCGCGGAATCCGATTTTTCGGACCAGCGTTGAACAGAACTGAGGACGGGCGCTTCCTGTTTTAGTTTCTGTCTGGCTGGCAGCAACAAAATGGAGTCGTGGTCAGATTCTCCGAAAGGAGGGCGGGGGAGGGCTTTATATGCATCACCGAAGTTAGAATAACAATGTTCCAGAGTTTTGCCAGCCTGGATCGCGCATTCAATATGCCATTTTTTTTTTAGGAAGCATTGTTTTCAGATTAGCCTTGTTAAATCCCCAGCTACAATAAATGCAGCCTCAGGATATGTGGTTTCCAGTTTAGATAGAGTCAAATGAAATTCTTTCAGGGCCGTCGATGTGTCTGATTGGGGCGGGATATACACGACTGTGATTATGATCGAAGGGAATTCTCTTGGTAGATAATGCAGTCGGCATTTGATTGTAAGGAATTCTAGGTCAGGTGAACAAAAGGACTTGAGTTCCTGTATGTTGTTATGATCACACCACGTCTCGTTAATCATAAGGCATACACCCCCGCCCATCTTCTTACCAGATAGATGTTTGTTTCTGTCGGCGCGATTGAGTGAAGAAGCCGGGTGGCTGTACCGACACTGATGACGTATCCCGAGTGAGCCATGTTTCCGTGAAACAAAGAATGTTACAATCTCTGATGTCTCTCTGGAAGGCAACCCTTGCTCGGATTTCGTATACCTTGTCAAGAGACTGGACATTGGCGAGTAGTATACTCGGGAGCGGTGCACGATGTGCCCGTCTATGGAGCCTGGCCAGAAGACCGCTCCGTCTGCCCCTTCTGCGGCGCCGTTGTTTTGGGTCGCCGGTTGGGATCCGATCCATTTTCCCTAGGGTGGTGGACCAAATAGAGGATCCTCTTGGGGAAAGTCGTATTCCTGGTCATAATGTTGGTGAGTTGACGTTGCTCTTATATCCAATAGTTCCTCCCGAATGTATGTAATAAAACCTAATATTTCCTGGGGTAACAATGTAAGACATAAAAAAACAAAATACTACATAGTTTCCTAGGAATGCAAAGCCAGGCGGCCATCTCTTTCGGCGCCGGAAGTAATGGGATTTGATTTGATTTTAAATGCCATGGCTTCCTACTACAGTGCTCCCTCTACTTTGCGTACCAGATGGGAGCCCCATCCACCGAGAGGTCCAAGGTTGCCACGGTTAGTTCTCTGCTGACTGGGCGGGCATTGGAATGGGCCACAGCCGTCTGGGAGAGAGGAGAGGAGGAACTGAATTCCTATGAGGGTTTGATGGCTCTGTTCAGAGGTATCTACGATCATCCACCGGAGGGCAGAGAGGGGGGTGAGCGCCTACTCCAACTATGGCAGGAGGACCAGACTGCTGCTGAGTACGCGCTCACCTTCCAGACAGTAGCAACATCCAGCGGATGGAATGAGCCTGCACTTCGTATGCTATTCAGAAGAGGACTGTGCGAGGAGGTTCAGACGGAACTGGCCTGTCGAGACAACAACCTCTCCTTGTACGCATTCATTGCGATCGCCATCCGTCTGGATAATCTACTTCGGGAGCATCGGTACTCTCATTGCTTCTCTCCCTCCCTCAGTGAACACCTTGGATCAGAGCCTGAACCCATGGAGGTGGGGGTCACACGGCTCCCCGCGGTGGAGCGACGCAGACGGAGACAGCTGCGGCTCTGTCTCTATTGTGTTCAAGGAGGGCTTCTGCAATGTCCGGTTTGTCCCAACTCAGGATCCACGAGAACAGACTGTCACGTGATCTTCCACCTTCTGGGGCAGGCCCCAATAATCATCACTTTCAGCAAAACCCTTTTTGGTGTTGATCACACTATTTGACTGTCCCTCATGTACTGTTTCTACAGCGTTAGTGGATTCTGGTGCCACGGGGAACGTTATTGACCAGACCCTTGCCTCCCCTCTTAACATCACCTCAAAACCGCTCTCCTTTTCTGGTTCGAGCCCTCAGTAATCGGCCACTAGGTTCCGGGTCCATCACACACATCACCAAACCACTCACCCTCACCATGGAGTCCATCCATCAGGAGAACATTCCCTTCTTCATCACCAGTGCACCAGCTCACAAGATCATCCTCGGCCTCCCTTGGCTTCAACACCATAACCACACAATCTCATGAAAATCACAGACTGGGCACCCGAATGCCGGAGGACCTGCTTTCCTGTCCCCTGTGGTTCCACATCGGTTGAGAGTTCTGTGGTTGTCCTTCAGCCCAACATCCCGGAGGTATAGTATACCAGGACCTGCTGGATGTATTTTCCAAGACCCGCAACACCTGTCTCCCTCCTCATCGCCCATGGAACTGTGCCATCTACCTGCTTGCAGGCGCTGCGCCCCCGCGCAGACGCATCTACCCTCTGTCGGTGGCTGAAACCAAGGCCATGGAGGAGTACATCCATGAGGCTCACCACCAAGGTTTTATCCGCTCGTCCTCTTCTCCTGCATCTGCAGGCTTCTTCGTGTCCAAGAAGGCTGGAGGATTACGCCCGTGTATTGATTACAGAGGACTCAATGATATCACCACCAAGTACCGTTACCCTCTCCTGTTGGTGCCAGCAGACATTGAACAGCTACGCGGGGCCCGGTTCTTTACCAAATTGGACCTGCAGAGTGCATACAATCTCATGTGCATCTGGGGGGGATGAATGGAAGACAGCTTTTAGCATGATGTCTGGTCACTGAGTACTCTGTGATGCATTTTGGCTTAGCCAATGCTCCATCAGTGTTCCAGACATTTGTCAATGAGGTGTTCCGGGACATGCTCGGACACCAGGTGGTCGTGTATATCGACGACATCCTGGTCTACTCGGCTACCTTGGAAGATCACACCGCGCACATCCGAGTAGTCCTGGAACCCCTCCTGGCTAGCCAACTGTTTGTCAAGGCTTAAAAGTGGTAGTTTCATCAGGAGGCTGTCTCCTTCCTAGGCTACCAAATCAGCCCGCAAGGAGTGAAGATGGACGTCAAGAAGGTAGATGCGGGCAGGTCATACATGGCCAGTCTCAACCACCATAAAGGGGTTACAATGTTTTTTGGGGTTTGCCAACTTCTACCTCCATTTCATCAGGAACTTTAGCTCCATCGCCTCCCCTCTCTCCTTAAGGGTGGTCCCCGTAGGTTGGTGTGGAGTCCAGCAGCTGACGAGGCCTTCCGCCCACTGAAGGGACGTTTCACCTCCGCCCCATTGATCAAACACCCAGATCCCACTATACCCTTTGTGGTGTAGGTGGACGCTTCAGAGGTGGGGGTGGGGGCAGTTCTGTCTCAATGACAAGGTAATCCACAAAAATTGTATCCGTGTGCACATTACTCAAAGAAACTGTCCCCTGCAGAGAGGAATTACGGCGTCGGCGATCGAGAGCTCCTGGCGGTGAAGTTGGCATTAGAGGAGTGGAGACACTGGCCGGAGGGCGCCAAGGACCCATTCATCATCCTCACTGACCATCGGAACCTGGAGTACATAGGGACAACGAGGAGGCTGAATCCACGCCAAGCAAGGTGGAAGTCAAAAAAAATATGTACGTTCATTTTTTCATTTTTTTCCCACAAACAAAATAAAACATTGTACAGCATAAAAACATTGAGCATGACATCATGATATATTCTCCAACAGTGCACATATACACAGTCAAATAGTATGTCGCAATTTAAAATACAGACCGAAATGGGTTCACAAGCATAAGTAATCACCCCCCAGTCTTAGAAACATGACAAATAAAACTCATCCAGCTTCTAGGACTGTTGTTTCTACCAGTGATCCTAGCAAGCATTTGTTCATAAGATGCTACCTCCAACATTGATTCTATCCACTGTTTCAGAGTAGGAGTGGCAGGACCCTTCCCTCTGGCCGGCTTCGTCCTGCGGCCGGAGCCATGCATTGGGCTCCAAACCTTGACGGTTTACTTACCACCGGTCTTGGCAGCTATTATTACCCGCACCTGCGCTTCATCATGAGGTACACCTGGACTCCATTACCTCCCCTTTATCTGGCACTCCCTTAGGTTAATTCCCCAGGCAGTATGGTTTCTTGTCAAGACGCTACTCGCTAATCTGTGTTTTGGCAAAGTGGGTGGGGTTATATCCTGCCTGTTTGGCCCTGTCTGGGGGTATCATCGGTTTGGGGCCACAGTGTCTCCTGACCCCTCCTGTCTCAGCCTCCAGTATTTATGCTGCAATAGTTTATGTGTGGGGGGCTAGGGTCAGTCTGTTATATCTGGAGTACTTCACCTGTCTTATCCGGTGTCCTGTGCGAATTTAAGTATTCTCTCTCTAATTCTCTCTCTCGGAGGACCTGAGCTCTAGGACCATGCCTCAGGACTACCTGGCATGATGACTCCTTGCTGTCCCCAGTCCACCTGGCCGTGCTGCTGCTCCAGTTTCAACTGTTCTGCCTGCGGCTATGGAACCCTGACCTGTTCACCGGACGTGCTACCTGTCCCAGACTTGCTGTTTTCAACTCTCTAGAGACAGCAGGAGCGGCAGAGATACTCTTAATGATCGGCTATGAAAAGCCAACTGACATTTACTCCTGAGGTGCTGACTTGCTGCACCCTCGACAACTACTGTGATAATTATTATTTGACCATGCTGGTCATTGTTAAGTAATCTTGTAATCAATGTTCATAAATTCCAATTATCTTCATCTGTCTGATACCCAGAGGTTGTAAAGTTCTGGTCTTAAATAAATAAAACAGAATTCCCAGCTCACAATTGATCAGATCCCGATTTACTTGCGAGAGCTCTGCAGTTTACACAAATACATTCCTTTTATGCCATCCTATCCTACGCACATACATACACACCAACATAGGGATTTTCTCATGACTCTCACCACAGTTTATAACCACTCAGCTGACAGTTCCAGGCTCCCCCAGATACTAGAGCTCTGGAGGGGCTCTCCCTGTCCTATCTTCCCAGATTTACATCCAGGTCGGTTCAAACATAAGTTAATGCGCCTCTCTGTTCTCTTTCTACCCCCACATACACTCCTTTCTTCCTAGGTACATGCAATATAACCCCTTCCTAATGAACAAACATTATTTAACACTACAAGAAAGTCAGGGTAGAATTATTGCCTCTTATTGCCACTTATAGTGCCCCTATAGTCATTATTCATAAAAAATCCCATAACAGGAATTTATGAAAATGTAACATTTTGGCCATGTTCTGTTATAATCTCCACCCGGCACAGCCAGAAGAGGACTGGCCACCCCTCATAACCTGGTTCCTCTCTAGGTTTCTTCCTAGGTTTTGGCCTTTCTAGGGAGTTTTTCCTAGCCACCGTGCTTCTACACCTGCATTGCTTGCTGTTTTGGGGTTTTAGGCAGGGTTTCTGTTCAGCACTTTGACATATCAGCTGATGTAAGAAGGGCTATATAAATTAATTTGAGTTGATTCTCATAGTCAGGGACTGTGGCACTCATCAGGGGCCTCATTTATAAATGTTGTGTCAGCACAAAACATGCCTGCGCCAGTTTTCACGCAAAAGTTGGCATTTATAAAAACTGAACTTGACGTGAGAAAGTTATTATCCTCCCTCAAACTTTAGACCATTGGTAGGCTACGCACAGTTTCTAGTGTAATATTGCCTTGCAGGAAGGCAAAAGTAGCCTTAAAACATATAGTAGAATTTAACAGGTGAACAGGCAGTTGATATTTTGCATGGAAGTGCGCAGGCTATCACTGTAAGTAGGCCAACTGTATAAAAGAAACAAAATCAGGGATGATAATGTTTCAGAATTCGCGGCAGTGCAGCATATTTAGGTTCGAGAAAAAGTTAATGCAAAACATTATTGAATTCAAACGATCGGTTTACAGGTCCACAACAATTTGCTATTGTTTTTGTCTTTCAGATACAGCAAATGTCACTGCAATATAAAATATTATTTCGGCACCGCAAAGGACATTTGATCAAGTTCGCAATTGCTATTTACTTTAGATACTGTGTTGGCCTAATTCCAATACTACCAAGTATAAAGCAAATAAGGGCGTTATTGTCACCATAAAAGGTGAATGGGAGCCATAATGCTCGTTCATGCGCGCAGTTTTATGACAGGTCTGAGTTATAGTGGAAACATGCATATGTATAGCGTGTGCCACGTTTATAAATCTCAATGTTTTTGTGAGTGCACAGTCTTTTCAGAAATTGATATTTAATTACTTTAAAATGGACACAACCTTTATAAATAAGGGGGGTGTATGGAACTCTGGGGCACTGACAGAATTTTTTTTGGAAAGAAGTTCAAGAAACTTTGAAACATTGAAATCAATTAAAACTTGTAAGAAATGTGGAACGACTTAAAATACTAAAGTAAAAACAATCATGTTTAAATATTAGGATAAATAAGTTGTATATGCACATTGGTACGTTTGAATGTGACTTTTCCAGGGTTGGGCAGATTACTTGAAAAATGCAATCAGTTACTAACTACAGATAACATGACAATAAAAGTAATTAGTAACAAAAATCGATTGGATTACTCAAAAATAGTGGATTGCTTAATTGGTTAGACAGCACCTGCCTCCTCAGTTTATGCTGCAGACGATCGGTTTCCTCTCTAACTCTGCTCCCCCAGCTCCCCCAGCATCTTTGGGCAAGTACTGGCTTAACTGTCTGCTGCATCTTCTTGATGCAATAGCATCATGGCTGAAAGGTCAACTTCACTGTCAAATTCCAGGAAAAGCATTCCCAAACCTCATTATTTGATTGTGCAATGATAGGCCTTTTACACCGAGCTGCCAAGTAAATTGCGGCCAGTAAAAGAGGATATGGTCATTTGAATGTCTGACCCACCCTATAACATAACAGTCTGGAATGATAAAGACTACAATAACAAAGACTCAACGGATCCAAGAGATATCTGATTATTTCATGATTTGGATGGTCAATTGTGCAAATACAATTGCAAAAACATATGTATATTGGACTGCAAAGACCGGTGGGTTTTAGTGTACACATTCTCATGGAAACTAGAGATTTAGCTGAGTAAGCTAAGTCGAGAGTTTCAAGTTCCTTGGTGTCCACGTCACCAACGAACTACAATGGTCCAAACACACCAAGAGAATCGTGAAGAGGGCACGACAACAGCTTTTCCCCCTCAGGAGAATGAAAAGATATGGCATGGGTCCCCAGATCCTCAAAAAGTTATACAGCTGCACCATCGAGAGCATCCTGGCCGGTTTCGTCACCGCATGGTATGGCAACTGCTCAGCATCTGACCGTAAGGCGCTACAGAGGGTAGTGCATACAGCCCTATACATCGCTGGGGCCAAGCTTCCTGACATCCAGAACCTATATACTAGCCTGTGTCAGAGGAAGGCCCAAAAAACTGCCAAAACTCCAGTCACCCAAGTCATAGACTGTTCTCTCTGCTACCGCACGGCAAGCGGTACCGGAGCGCCAAGTCTAGAACCAAAAGGCTCTTTAACAACTTCTTCACCTAAGCCATAAGACTGCTGAAAAATTAATCAAATGGCCACCCGGACTAGTTACATTGACACCCCCCACTCACCCCCCTCCATTTATTTTTACACTGCTGCTACGCGCTGTCTATTATCTATGCATAGTCACATTACCCATACCTAAATGTACAAATTGCCTCGACTAAACTGTACCCTCACACATTGACTCGGTAACGGTGCCCCCAGTATATAGCCTCGTTATTGTTATTGTGTTACTTTTTATTATTTTTTACTTTAGTTTATTTTGTAACTATTTTCCTAACTCTTTCTTGAACTGCATTGTTGGTTAAGGGCTTGTAAGTAAGCATTTCACTGTAAGGTAACCTGTTGTATTCGGCACATGTGACAAATACAATTTGATTTGATTTGACACGTGTGTCATCCCAGTGCATGAGAAGTGGACTGGATGGAGCTGTGTGGACTACTGTCCTTTTTTTCCCACAAAGATCATGATGAAAGTGGGATGATTCAGTTCTCCGTAAATGGGGATCTGACGTTTTTGGCTTAAAAATAGTTTCTGTGGAAAGCAACCAAGGAGAGCAAATTTGACGTTTTTTTAGATTTCAAATAGATTACAACAGCAGAAACAATATAAAATTCCCGGGCTGTGTGGCTTAGCACAGCTTTCAGAAAACCTGCCATTTTAGTGTATTTGAGACAAACACTTACATCTTGATATTAGATTAAGTAATCTAAAATGTAATCAGCTGTTTCTAAGAATGTAACTGTAATCCGGTTAAACCATTTCTTTAAATGAATTTTGTCCAATTAATAGCTTTATTATTTTTTTATCTGATTATTTAATCCCTGTTATGTGTTAGTACCAAACCCTGCTCTTCTCTCACAGTGCAATGTCACTGACAGTGGTCGACTGCCAAGCTCCTTTTTAAACAATTGACCCCTTTCCTGACAGAGTGCGTCATGGCAAACTTTATACATTCTTGAGGAGATTGAATGGCCAAGGGCCAACTCTGATCACTCATAATTTTCACATGACATGAAAAACATCAGTATAGTGGTACATGTGGTAGGCAAAGACTGGAGGACAATGTTGTTCATGATTTTGTCTAGGTCTATTCGTTCTGCAATTGTAAGTGGAAGTTAGCCTTTACTAAAAAACAATTACTACTAAAAATGACGTAATCACTCATTAAGTTGTTGTTTTTAAATCTCAGATTTCAACAGTGACTGAAACATGAGAGACTCCCATTGTTTTAAAGGGGAGGAGTTGAGAGTAGTAAGTGTGCCTCTCCCATTCACACACGTCTCACACCAGCATACACAGATGGAGGCTACTCGGTCTTGACAAAGCGTGGAGACCGTGGAAACTTTGCTGGACCCAAGGACCCGAAGAAAGAGAAGGAGAAAAAAGGAGAAAAGGAGAGGGGGATAATAATGGAGTGTAAGGAGAATGTGATCCACTACCTCAGCTGGGGGTTCATCATCAGTGGGGTGGCGTATCTCTTTCAGCAGACCAGGACCCAGACCCCGTACGGACGCTACGTGACCTCGGATGGGACCCCAGGGAGGACCTGCCCTGCCAAGCTGGCCTGGTTCCTCCAGGAACTGCCTTCTTTCCTGGTGCCCATGTTCCTTCTGCTATCCACTGACACACAGCCCAGCCTGGGCAAAGACCTGCTTCTCTGGACCTTCTGTCTGCACTACTTCCAAAGGTATGTGTCCACATTAGCCTGGTCCCCAATCTGTTAGTATTGTCTAGCCACCTGTCTAGACAGAATTAGATCTGTGATGGTGGGACGAGACTATGTCCACATACCAACTTTCAATGGAGTCTCGGATCTTTCACTCATAAATCAACTGAAAAACGTGGCCAACTTTTGTTGTGCAACAGCAGTTATTTCACTTAAAAAGTGTTGAGCGTACATCTTTGCCTCCTACACAGTTGATCTGGGTGTATGCAATACCAATGCAGGCCATTCAATGAAAAGAGTCCCCTATTCCCTATTTTGAGTGAAGGCTAGAGGGACATTCGGTAAAAGAGTGAGGCTTAGACTCCAATTTTTCTCTTTAAAATGTATGATGTAAAAACAGAAAAAAAACATCAATCTCTTACCATCCTTTGCACTGTACTTCAAGTAAATGTTTTTGCACAATTTTCAGTGGAACAATTTTCTCATCATCACTCTGCATGGACACTAAATTAAGAAGCCATCCATCATGGTTTCCTAATAAATGGATGAATCACATTAAACAGAACATGACTAAATTGGTTGGTAAACTGATGCATTCAATGTACGCCACTTTTCCTGAATTGTGTCATTTTGAAAATGAAACCTCGACGATTTGTACGATCATCCAGATATGAAACCGCTCTAATGTGTGGTGCACATTTTATGATGGTGTTTTCCCACAAATTGCATTTTGGAACATTTGCGCGTAGGCCTACTGCCGTGTGCACAATGCTGCGCTTAAAATGTGAAGAAATAATAGTTTATCAACATTTTGATCCAAACATTCTGATCTGTTCTACCAGCCTTACTAATTGATATGGTGTATGCCTCCGCTACACTACACTTTGATACGCATAGTGATAAAAAAAAAAGTGAGTATATGCAATGCCCACAAAAAGTGGGTACACGTAAGGGGTAAACGCCGACGTTCTGTACATTATATTGGAAATAATAGATTGCGGGACTAGGCGTAGCCGAGTAGCTTTCTGTAACTTTGTAGCAAGTATTGTCTACATGTTCTAGGCGCACATTGCGTATTTTGTTTCTAGCAAGAGAAGGAATTGTCTCCTACTGTGATAAGTACCTATCCGCAGTCTGTAGGGTAATGAGGTAACTAGCCTGACCTAAGAACAATGTCTAAACGCTGACACAAGAAAAGCAATGTTTGGGGAAAATTGGAATGTGGATGATGGTCATGGATAGGCGAATAACTATGAAGGTAAATAGATGGCTACAGTTGACTTTTTACATTTTATTTCATGAAATGTTATTCGGCATAGTGTTTCACACAAGTGTGTTAAAATCCATTCAATTAGTTTTATTTAGAAATTCTTTAGTAATAGTTCAAAGCTAAGTCTAGTTGTTTTAATTATTTTAATAAAATATAGGTGGAAATGGTGTTGCACGTCACTTTTAATATCTGCACTATGAGGTGATGTAAAGACCCTCTTTTTAACTCACCTGCACATTAATTTTCTTTGTTCTTTCTTTGTTGTTCCTTTTCCTTACAATCCATTATGTACAACTGCACTAAATATTATTGAAATAATGCACAAATTTAAATCCCCGCAGTCTTTAAAATGACATTCAGGAGCAAAAGATTTTCAATAGTTGTTGTTAATTCATTTAAAAAAAATATTCATTGGAATATAATATTGGAATGGAATATAACTAAAAACATGAAATAACATTGGAATATAACATTTTATAACAATAACTCTTATTCTGTCGGTTAGATAGTCACCATGTGGTATGGTTAAGAATTCAGCACGAGAAATGCATGGTCTCTACTCAAACCTTGTACCCAAAGAGGGCAACATCATGACACTGCCTTCCTCGGCCTCGCCTCTAGGAGCCTCTGGGACCAATCCAATAGAACTGCTGCAGCTTTTGGTTTAAGCAAAAACAAACAAACAACAAGAACACATGACTATTGGTACAATAAAGACTTATAATCACTATATGCAAATATATATTCCCTAAAATGAGTGCTGACTTTTTTTTTATACCAACATTTGGAGCAAGGGTAGGCTTCAGGGTGGAGGTTGTGGTTGAGAAAGATGTGGTGGAGGTAGAGGTTTTGGCGTTAGAGCTGGTGGCGTTGGAGGTAGAGGTGGCAGTGGTGGCGGTGGAGCACTGTGGTTGAATGGATTCTTTGCAACAAAAATATATGAGAAAAATAATACATCGGTGTTAGTACAATAGACACTTTCTACCAAGTAAATGCTGCTTCTGCCACTTTTCGTTAATTTAGATTACTTTTTCTTACCGACAATGGGCTCAGGCTCCTCTATAATCTCAGGCTCTTCTATAACCCATCGAGGATGAGGATGTGGGGTTGCTCAGGGGTGCAACCAACACTGTGGGCAAAGTGGTGAAGATGGAACTGTCGACCCAGTCTGAGTAACTCACCCTTCCAACCAGCAGTTGTTGGTTCATCCTCTTCCGGGGGAAGATGAAGAGGGGCGGTACGTACTGCCTTGCTGCACTGATAGCAACAATTGTGAATCATCATGAGGAATGAAAACAATCTATTTTGTGAAGTGCACCAGTCCCTCCTGCAGCAAAGCACCCCCACAACATGATGCTGCCACCTCCGTGCTTCACGGTTGGGATGGTGTTCTTTGGCTTGCAAGCCTCCCACGTTTTCCTCCAAACATAACAATGGTCATTATGGCCAAACAGTTCTATTTTTGTTTCATCAGACCAGAGGACATTTCTCCATGTGCAGTTGCAAACCATAGTCTGGCTTTTTTATGGTGGTTTTGGAGCAGTGGCTTCTTCCTTGCTGATCAGCCTTTCAGGTTATGTCAATATAGGACTCATTTTACTGTGGATATAGATACTTTTGTACCTTTTTCCCCCAGCATCTTCACAACGTCCTTTGCTGTTGTTCTGGGATTGATTTGCACTTTTCGCAGGTGTGCAGATTTTCCAAGCTGTTTAAAGGCACAGTCAACTTAGTGTATGTAAACCTCTGACCCACTGGATACAGTGAGTTATAAGTGAAATAATCTGTAAACAATTGTTGGAAAAATTACTTGTGTCATGCACAAAGTAGATGTCCTAACCGACTTGCCAAAACTATAGTTTGTTAACAAGAAATTTGTGGAGTGGTTGAAAAACGACTTCAACTGTATGTGGAAGAGAAGACTGGCGCCCCACCCATTTGGCTGAAGCCTGGGTTTTTCACCTCCAGTCCTCTGTGGTGCTGTAGGGTTCTTGGTGGAATGTTGAACACCCTGGCAGCCCCCGTTAAGGTCTTCCCATTTTCTATTGCCTTCGGGGCATGCTGTATCACCTCAGAGCCATAGATTCAACAGTCTGTTTTCTTCTTGTATGTTCATCTGAAAATAAAAACATGAATCATATTAGGAACTGACCTCTATTCTAACAAATGGCTCCTAACCCTAACCCTAACCCTTACCCAAGACCCTCCCTAACATATGGCCCCTAACCCCAACTACCACACACAGCACTGTGTACCATAAGACAAGACAGTTTCTTTCAAACCACCTGACTCAAAGTATTATTATTAACATACAGGGGGGAGAGGTGTTCATTTAAAAGCTCTCTCTTAAAAACATAGCTAGATATCAAGCTGTGTAAAATAGAAATGCATAAAATGCTGTGTAAAATAGCTAAAAGGCTTATAAACTTATAAAGTAAGATGAACTGTAAAGCTATTAGTGAAAACATTTCCAACTGTAATTAAGTTCTATCTTTTTTTATGTATTCTACCTCAGACGATCTTGTAGTAAGGTTGCTAGCTAGCAGCTTATGCTCACCGGCATTCATAACCATAAAGGAGTAGATAGACCCTGGTGGTGGGGTCGGGGGGGGGGGGGGGGGGGGCAACACACTCATCCAGCATATTACTAATTTACTCAAAAATAATCTACATTTTTCTCTAAATAGGTGGATTATCTTTCTTAAGGGTTTCCTACTTGTATATAAAAAAAATACATCTATAGATCTAACTTTATTAAAACAGCTACAACTTTAACATAAAAAAAATCTACTTACCACAAAATTGTTTTGTTAACAAATCTCCAAAAGTTATGAGGAGAGGACATTTTCGTTTGAGCAAAAGCAGTGGCCGCCAATTGAAGGTTTTGGGGAAATAATTTGTTGACATCTTGTGGTCTTAATGTGAATTAAAGGGGGGGACTAGTTACCCCAAGTACCCTATAGAGACAGAAATATATGTTGCTAATATGACTAGGATAATGCATTTGGCTGCTAGACAATGATAGTTGCTTTGAAAACAGAACAGGAGAGAGCATGAAGAATTATTTATAAAATAATTGCCGCCACGTTTCTATGTTGGGATTTTGGCTATAGGCTACTTTGAAGCATGGTAAGGACGCCTCATAATATGAAGTAAAACGTTCAGCTTTCAAACAATTAAAAGGCACAGGAAAAATATAGCGATGCCAATGACAGGCCTAACCTTCTTCTGGTAGATGAAAAGGCTTCCCCAAAAACATTCTCAATTAAATATTAACTAGCTAAAGTAGACTACGCCGACCTAGTAGAATGGTATTATGATTATTTGCATCAATCCAGTGGGCATTTGTTGTTGTTGTTTGCAAGTTGTTGCAAACTTCATCTCATGTACACTACAGACACACAGCTAACCAAACAACAGTGATTGCTAGGTGGCTGCACAGTTTAATTATAGGGTAACTACACTCAAGAATCTACATTTATGTTATTTTTCCCAGACCTCAAAAGTGGTCTCCTCATGTTGTTGAAGCATTTTTGTGGACTTAGAACATCCCATCCATCTATCCCTTAGTCACACGCTATATCTCAGACAGCACTGGCCCAATTTTGACGAAACTTGGCTGAATGATGCATCACGCCATAGAGATCCGGAATTTACTAGATTGGCTGAAGGCAGGAGCTATAGTAATTATCTGACATTTCTGAGTTACACAAGAGAGGAAGAGGCGAAGCGAGAGGGATGGCTGGGTCCAAAATCTATTTTCTTCAGCAGGTGCCGTTTTTTCTTTGGCACATGACCTGGTGTACAGGGAGTTGATCAGCTAAGACTGCAGGGTTCGACATTCAGGGCTCCCCGCTAATCGGGCCACTTAATCAACCTTTCATATGGCCCGCTTGGGCCAGTATATTTTTAACTTCAAAACAAAATATATATACACTACCAGTCAATAGTTTTCTACATTGTAAAATAATAGTGAAGACATCAAAACCATGAAATAACACATGTGTTATTGTGAAAGTGTTAAACAAATCAAAATATATTTTATATTTGAGATTCTTCAAAGTAGCCACCCTTTGCCTTGATGACAGCTTTTCTCTCAACCAGCTTCATGATGTAGTCACCTGAAATGCATTTCAATTAACAGGTGTGCAGACTGCCCAAATGTGCCTAATTGATTTATTAATACATTTTGAAGTTCATAATTGTGCGCATGTTATTAGCTACTGTAAATTGGACAGTGCAGTTAGATTAACAAGAATGTAAGCTTTCTGCCCATATCAAATATGTCTATGTCCTGGGAATATTTTTTGTTACTCTTAACCTCATGCTAATCACATTAGCCTACGTTAGCTCAACCGTCCCGTGGGACACACACACACACACACACACACACTGATCCCATAGAGGTTTTAATACGTTTTAGCCAATCAGTTCTGGTATTGGTGGTATACAGAAGATAGCCCTATTTGGTAAAATACCAAGTCCATATTACGGCAAGAACAGCTCAAATAAGCAAAGGGAAACAACATTCCATCATTACTTTAAGACATGAAGGTCAGTCAATGTGGAAAATTTCAACAACTTTCTTCATGTGCAGTTGCATAAACCATCAAGCGCTATGATGAAACTGGCTGTCATGAGGACCGCCACAGGAAAGGAAGACCCAGAGTTACATCTGCTGCAGAGGATAAGTTCATTAGAGTTAACTGCACCTCAGATTGCAGCCCAAATAAATGCTTCACAGAGTTCAAGGAACAGACACATCTCAACATCAACTGTTCTGAGGAGACTGCGTGAAGCAGGCCTTCATGGTCGAATTGCTGTAAAGAAACCACTACTAAAACGACATCAATAATAAGAAGAGACTTTCTTGAGCCAAGAAACACCAGCAATGGACATTAGACCGGTGGAAATCTGTCCTTTGGTCTAATGATTCCAAATCTGAGATTTTTGGTTCCAACCTCCGTGTCTTTGTGAGACGCAGAGTAGGTGAATGGATGATCTCCGCATTTGTGGTTCCCAACATGAAACATGGAGGAGGAGGTGTGATGGTGTGGGGGTGCTTATTTAGAATTCAATTATTTAGAATTCAAGGCACACTTAATGGTGGTTTGGGATGAGTTGGATTGCAGAGTGAAGGAAAAGCAGCCAACAGGTGCTCAACATATGTGGGAACTCCTTCAAGACTGTTGGAAAAGCATTCCAGGTGAAGCTGGTTGAGAGAATGCCAAGAGAGTGCAAAGCTGTCTTCAAAGCAAAGGGTGGCTACTTTGAAGAATCTAAAATATATTTTGATTTGTTTACACTTTTTTGGTTACTACATGATTCCATTTGTGTTATTTCATAGTTTTGATGTCTTTACTCTTATTCTACAATGTCGAAAATAGTACAAATAAAGAAAAATCCTTGAATGAGTAGGTGTGTCAAAACTTTTGACTGGTACTGTATATATTTGTATTTAATCCTTCAAAATCTTCCTGAAGTCTGATGCTTCACACTTGTTATCAACCAGCAATCGGTTTGAATGACAAGAATGTCAAAGCCTTCCCTCTCTGTCTCGAGTGACCCCGCCTCAGTAGGACACATCCTGGATACTCGCACCAGACACGTCTCAGCCGAGGTGGAAACCACATCAATTCAGAGTTGAACATTGGCACGCACATTGAAAAGTCCCCGACCTGCTTTTCAGTAGTTTTTCCTATAAGACACAGTGATGTCATTATTAGCAAAGAAAGGTTTGCATATGCCTACACTATGGAACTCCTTGCTTGTCAAGACATGAACATTATTTATTCAAATCACCTGTTGGTTCAATACAAAATGTATACTGTAATAATGCTATTCTGTAGACTAGGCCTATATAAATGTTTAATACGAGTTTATTGCTAATGAACATAAAAAATCCCCATCAAAATCAGTCACAATCTACCGCATCCTCCTATGTTGCCCTTCCACATCTGCGGTGGAAAATGGCAGAGCTACAGCGCTGTTTGTCAGACCAGGAGATATCCCGAAAATCGGTCTTCTTACGAAAACATCTGTAGCATCAGAACGGTTTTGCTCTACGACCCCCACAAGACTCGTCTGAATTCGGTAACGCTGATATGTCAACTTCTATCTGTAGCATCTGAACCATTTGGGAAAAACAAACTAATATGACCCCATGATCAAGATGGCGCTGACAGAGCTGGTCACCTCGCTTATAGTCCTTAGGAAACTATGTAGTATTTTGTTTTTTAATGTATTATTTCTTACAATGTTAGCCCAGAAAATCTTAAGTGTTCTTACCTACAGCCGGGAATAATTATTGGATATCAGAGCAACATCAACTTACCAACATCAGGACCAGGAATACAACTTCCCTGAAGCGGATACTTTGTTTGCACCACCACCACCCAGGACATTGGATCTAATCCCAGATGCCGACACAAAACAACGTCGCCCACCCACCGCTTCCGGGTATATTACTCGCCAATTTTAATCTGTGATTGTCACAGCTGTGTATATCCCCCCTCAAGCCGATACCACGACAGCCCTCAAGGAACTTCACTGGACACTATGCAAACTGGAAACCATATATCCTGAGGCTGCATTTATTGTAGCAGGGGATTTTAACAAAGCAAATTTGAGAACAAAGCTAGCTAAATTCTACCAGCATATTGACTGTAGCACTCGTGCGGGCAATACACTGGATCACTGCTACTCTAACTTCCGTGATGAATATAAGGCCCTCCCCCGCCCTCCCTTTGGCAAATCCGACCACGACTCCATTTTGCAACTGCCATCCTATAGGCAGAATCTCAAACAGGATGTGCCCGTGACAAGAACTATTCAATGCTGGTCTGACCAATCGGAATCCACGCTTCAAGATTGCTTTGATCACGCAGACTGGGAAATGTTCCAGACAGCCTCAGAGAATAACATTGATTTATACACTTATTCGGTGAGTGAGTTTATAAGGAAGAGCATTGGAGATGTTATAACCACACTGTGACTATTAAAACCTACCCTAACCAGAAACAGGTGATAGATGGTGGCATTTGTGCAAAACTGAAAGGGCCAACCACCGCATTTAACCATGGAAAGATGACTGGGAATATGGCTGAATATAAACAGTGTAGTTATTTCCTCTTCAAGGCAATCAAACATGCTAAATGTCGGTATAGGGACAAAGTGGAGTCGCAATTCAATGGCTCAGACACGAGATGTGTGTTGCAGGGTCTACAGGCACTCACAGACTACAAAAAGAAAACCAGCCACATCACGGACACCGACGTCTTGCTTCCAGACAAACTAAACACCTTCTTTGCCCGCTTTGAGTATACCGCTACCAAGGACTGCGGCCCTCTCCTTCCCTGTGGCTGACGTGATTAAGACATTTAAACGTGTTAACCCTGGCAAGGCTGCCGGCCAAGACGGCATCCCTAGCTGTGTCCTCAGAACATGCACACACCAGCTGGCTGGTTTGTTTACGGACATATTCAAATCGCTCCCTATCCCAGTCTGCTGTCCTCACATGCTTCAAGATGGCCACCATTGTCCCTGTACCCAAGAAGGCAAAGATAACTGAACTAAATGACTATCACCCCGTAGCACTCACTTCTGTCATCATGAAGTGCTTTGAGAGACTAGTCAAGGATCATATCACCTCCACCTTACCTGCCACCCTAGACCCACTTCAATTTGCATACTACCCCAATAGGTCCACAGACAATGCAATCGCCATCACACTGCCCTATCCCATCTGGACAAGGGGAATACCTATGTAAGAATGTTGTTCATTGACTACAGCTCAGCATTCAACTCCATAGTATCCTCCAAGCTCATCATTAAGCTTGAAGCCCTGGGTCTCAACCCCGCCCTGTGCAATTGGGTCCTGGACTTTCTGACGGGCCGCCCCCAGGTGCTGAAGGTAGGAAACAACATCTCCACTGTTTACCTATGACTGCATGGCCATGCAGGCCTCCAACTCAATCATCAAGTTTGCGGACAACACAACAGTAGTGGGCTTGATTACCAACAATGACGAGACAGCCTACAGGGAGGAAGAGAGGGCACTCAGAGTGTGGTGTCAGGAAAACAACCTCTCACTCAACGTCAATAAAACAAAGGAGATGATCGTGGACTTCAGCAACCAGCAGAGGGAGAATCCCCCTATCCACAGATGGGACAGCAGTGGAGAAGGTGGACATTTTTAAGTTCCTCGGCGTACACATCACATACAAACTGAAATGGTCCACCCACACAGAGTGTGGTCCCCCCGTGTGGTTCTGGGATTTAAGCTCACCGTTCTTGTGATAATTTTGACCCCACGGGGTGAGATCTTGCGTGGAGCACCAGATCGAGGGAGATTATCAGTGGTCTTGTATGTCTTCCATTTCCTAATAATTGCTCCCACAGTTGATTTCTTCAAACCAAGCTGCTTACCTATTGCAGATTCAGTCTTCCCAGCCTGGTGCAGGTCTACAATTTTGTTTCTGGTGTCCTTTGACAGCTCTTTGGTCTTGGCCATAGTGGCGTTTGGAGTGTAACTGTTTGAGGTTGTGGACAGGTGTCTTTTATACTGATAACAAGTTCAAACAGGTGCCATTAATACAGGTAACGAGTGGAGGACAGAGGAGCCTCTTAAAGAAGAAGTTACAGGTCTGTGAGAGCCAGAAATCTTGCTTGTTTTTAGGTGACCAAATACTTATTTTCCACCATAATTTGCAAATAAATTCATTAAAAATCCTACAATGTGATTTTCTGGATTTTTTTTCTCATTTTCTGTCATAGTTGAAGTGTACCTATGATGAAAATTACAGGCCTCTCTCATCTTTTTAAGTGGGAGAACTTGCACAATTGGTGGCTGACTAAATACTTTTTTTGCCCCACTGTATATGTGCATATTCTTATTCCATCCCTTTAGATTTGAGTGTATTAGGTAGTTGTTGTGGAATTGATAGATTACTTGTTAGATATTACTGCACTGTCGGAACTAGAAGCTCAAGCATTTCTCTACACTCGCATTAACATTTGCTAACCATGTATATGTGACCAATAAAATTATTTGATTGTGTTCTCCATTTTGGCTCTACGACCCTCACAAGTGTCATGGGACTCGTCTGAAGGTAACTCATACAGATTAATGGAAGTATGGAGGTATTTTATGAATGTGTTGGTCAATGGGTTTCTATGGGATATAGTAGTAAAGTGGTAGTAAAATTCAAAAGCAAATGATCCATGGTATAACCATCTTAAAAGAATGATGGGTGGCCTGTCCTCTTCTGGCTGTGCCGGGTTGAGATTATAACAGTACATGGCCAAGATGTTCAAACGTTCATAGATGACCAGCAGGGTCAAATAATAATAATCACAGTGGTTGTAGAGGGTGCAACAGATCAGCACCACTGGAGTAAAGGTCAGTTGGCTTTTCATAGCCGAGCATTCAGAGTTAGAGACAGCAGGTGCGGTAGAGAGTCGAAAACAGCAGGTCCGGGACAAGGTAGCACGTGTGGTGAACAGGTCAGGGTTCCATAGCCTCAGGCAGAACAGTTGAAACTGGAGCAGCAGCACGGCCAGGTGGACTGGGGACAGCAAGGAGATCATCAGGCCAGGTAGTCCTGAGGCATGGTCCCAGGGCTCAGGTCCTCCGGGAGAGAAGAGGGAGAGAGAAATAGAGGGAACATACTTAATTTCACACAGGACACCATATTTTCTACATTTATTTTTTATTTAACATTTATTTAACCAGGTAAGCTAGTTGAGACAAGTTCTCATTTACAACTGCGACCTGGCCAAGATACAGCAAAGCAGTGCGACAAAAACAACAACACAGAGTTACACAAACAAAGGTACAGTCAATAACAAAAAATAAATAAAACATTGAAAAATCTATGTAGTGTGTGCAAATGTAGAAGAGTGGGGAGGTAGGCAATAAATAGGCCCTAGAGGCGAAAATAATTACAATTTAGCATTAATACTGGAGAGATAGATGTGTAGATGATGATGTGCAAGTAGAGATACTGAGGTGCAAAAGAGCAAAAGGGTAAGTAATTATATGGGGATGAGGTAGTCGGGTGTGCTATTGACAGATTTACTGTGTACAGTGATCGGTAAGCTGCTCTGACAGTTTATGCTTAAAGTTAGAGAGGGAAATAAAATACTCCAGCTTCAGAGATTTTTGACATTCGTTCCAATCATTGGCAGCAGAGAACTGGAAGGAAAGGCGGCCAAAAGAAGTGTTGGCTTTGGGGATGACCAGTGCAATATACGTGCTGGAGC
Source organism: Oncorhynchus nerka (assembly GCF_034236695.1). NCBI lineage: Eukaryota > Metazoa > Chordata > Actinopteri > Salmoniformes > Salmonidae > Oncorhynchus > Oncorhynchus nerka. Next base: position 12,342,519 of record NC_088416.1, read on the forward strand.
TACGGGTGGGTGTTTCTATGGTGACCAGTGAGCTGAGATAAGGTGGGGCTTTACCTAGCAAAGACTTATAGATGACCTGGAGCCAGTGGGATGGGCGACAGATATGTAGTGAGGGCCAGCCAACGAGAGCATCCAGGTCACAGTGGTGGGTAGTATATGGGGCTTTGGGGATAAAACGGATGGCACTGTGATAGACTACATCCAGTTTGCTGAGTGTTGGGGGCTATTTTGTAAAAGTCAAAGTCAAGGATCGGTAGGATAGTCAGTTTTACGAGGGTGTTTGGCGGCATGAGTGAAGGAGGCTTTGTTGCGAAATAGGAAGCCGATTCTAGATTTGATTTTGGATTGGAAATGCTTAATGTGAGTCTGGAAGGAGAGTTTACAGTCTAACCAGACACCTAGGTATTTGAAGTTGTCCACATATTCTAGGTCAGAACCATCCAGAGTAGTGATGCTAATCGGATGAAGAGCATACACTTAGTTTTACTAGCATTTAAAAGCAGTTGGGGGCTACGGGAAGGAGTGTTGTATGGCGTTGAATCTCGTTTGGAGGTTTGTTAGCACAGTGTCCAAAGAAGGGCCAGATGGCCCAAAGAAGGGCCAGATGTATACAGGATAAGACAGGAGAAATATTCCAGATATAAAAGACTGACCCTATCCCCCTGACACAAACTATTGCAGCATAAATACTGGAGGCTGAGACAGGAGGGGTCGGGAGACACTGTGGCCCCGTCCGACGATAGCCCTGGACAGGGCCAACCAGGCAGGATATAACCCCACCCACTTTGCCAAAGCACAGCCCCCACACCACTAGAGGGATATCTTCAAACCACCAACTTACTACCCTGAGACAAGGCTGAGTATAGCCCATGAAGTTCTCCGCCACGGCACAAACCCGAGGGGGGCACAAAATATCCAGCAACGGCCAATATTCAGCAACTTTGCACAACCATTGAAGAGGAGTGGGACAACATTCCACAGGCCACAATCAACAGCCTGATCAATTCCATGCGCTTTTTTTAACGGTCTGTGACAAACAGATTCTAATCTAAAATATTTCTGATCCACGCCCCTACCTTTTTTTTAAAGGTCTGTGACAAACAGATTCTAATCTAAAATAGAAATAGACGTGATCTCCTATTCTACTTGTTACAGGGGAATGTTTGTTCTACACAATCTATTTCTATCTACGTTAAGAAACACGGCCCTGCATGGCTTCCAGGTACTCACATTGTTTGTACACAGCAGCGCTATATTGACCCATCTTTGACTTGATTTCTTTAATCAATATTTGTCTATTTTCTTGCAAGAACATTCATCTACTCCTTGCGGACCAAAGGCCGCCCTTCCCCTCTCTACATTGTCTTCTCTGCGGTAGTCTTCTGCTCTGTCAACGGTTTTCTCCAAGGCCACTACATGCTCCACTGTGCCACGTACGATGATGCGTGGCAGACCGACATTCGTCTGTACACCGGTAAGATCTGAGATACCAGCGGAAATTATTTCTCAGTCGTTTCCCAGCCCTTATTCTGAATATTACAGTGCCTGGATGATGTTCACAGACATTTAACAGTCATTTGGTATCCTATGTTGAAGCCTCAAATAAATGCTATAGATATATTTCCAAAGTAATGTAATTTCACCCTTTAAAAAGGGTAACATTTGATAACTGCTAGAGCTACTGTAGATGAAGTCTGAGATCAAAAACATAAAAATAAAAAAATTGGTTAGGAAAACACAACGGGAAAACCAGTCGTGCAGTATGGGAGACTAATCTGGCCAGAGAACTTTGAGGTTTTTAGCCTGGAACTGTGACAAAACAAGTTGGCATTCGCTTCCTCCTTGCAAATGTTCTGTGTTTATTGGTCAGCTTCAAAACATGCATTTTTGGTCTCAGCAGGATATGGGATGATACGTTTGACAGTACTCTTCCACAAGAATATAAATAATGATTTGTTGATTTTGGGGTTGCATCTGCCAGCATGAAATATTTTAACAGCTCATACATTTGTTTTTTTATAGAACTAGAATGTGGTTTGCATTAAGCGCCTGTACTGTTTGCTTTTCAGGTTTGCTGATATTTTTCCTGGGAATGGCCATCAACATTCACAGTGACCACATTCTTCTAAATTTGAGAAAACCTGGAGAAGTTGTTTACAAGATTCCCAAAGGTACCAGATGAATTCTGGTTAACAGATGTCAGGCAGTGTTTCAGGCAACTGTTCCAGTCTTGTGAAACAATAGCAAAAACGTCAATCTTTAGCCAAATAACTAACTATGTTCGGTACTGTTTAGTTAGTCACTGTCTGCACAGCCATGTGATGATAAACAGAACAAGAAGAGCATATTCAGAACATTCTGGTGTCAATGTGAACTTTTGCTTTTATTTCTACTTACTTTTGCTTTGTAAGGGCTATGCCTGTGTTGATCGAAATATATTTAAAGGCCCAGTGCAGTCAAAATGCAGTTTTCCTGTGTTTTATATCATACTGTACAACAGCTGATGAAACTAACACTAAAGGTGTGAGAAAAAAAACTATTTCCTGATAATTGCTGGTTGAAAATACAATCTACACAGACCTTCTATTCAGCAGGTTTCATGGGCAGGAGTTTTGGCTTTTCATGGTGACAACACCATGTGGTAAATTGGTTAATAGACAAATAACAGAGTGTTCCAAACCTCTCTGCCAATAACGGCTAGTTTTTAGTTTCCTCCTCCCCACTACTCACAGACAGTCCTGGCTAAATTATTGCTTGAGAAAGATTTTTTGTTATAGCTAAAAAGCTATTTTTGCCTATTTTAATAGAAATCTATTACAGTAAGGTACTTAATTGTTACCCAGTAAAAATGTGATATTGATATAAACACTTCTGCATTGGGCCTTTAAGTGCTAATGTAATCACCAGGGTCATAGAAGATTGTGAGCAAAGTACACACGGCATTCAGTTTCGCCAAGAAACACAGGAAGCAAACATTCCTGTTTTCTGGGCCATTACCTCGCGGAAAGGTTAAAAAGTAACATCTTGCAACTATTATCAGAACCTTGCGGCACAGCAGATGTTTTCACCCACCTTTGGGCGAATTAACTATCCAATCCCTTGACATGGGGTGCTGTGTCCAAAAAAGGTAGTAGATATGAAGTAGGGTCTGAAAGTTCAGGGATTGAATTGTTTTGAACTACTCTAAATGTATGAGTGTACAGACCCTACTTCATTACTACTGAATTAACTGTCTGACCCTTTTTACTCCAGGGGGAATGTTTGAGTATGTCTCCGGAGCAAACTTCTTTGGAGAGATTATGGAGTGGTGCGGGTATGCCCTAGCAACGTGGTCCCTGCCGACATTCTCCTTTGCCCTTTTCACTATGTGCTCGATCGGACCGCGGGCCTACCACCACCACAGGTACTGACAGGTCCAACCTCAAGAGCCTTCCGTAATCTCTTCATGCACATACTCACACCGATACACTCATGTTCACTGGTATTGATACAACTTTAGGTCTTTCAGCAAAGCAGTAACCATGGACTGTCTTGTGTTGACATTTTACAATGGAAAAGCATGGTAGTAGGATTCCTTCAATATGACATTCTCATCTCTTTCAGGTACTACCAAGAGAAGTTTGAAGACTACCCCCAGTCGAGGAAAGCTGTGATACCATTCATATTATAAGAAGAACAGCAAACCAGAGAAGCCTTAATAAATGGACTGACCTAGCTAAAATCATTAGTCATAGCCATGATATTGGCATTTACGGAACTCTGAAATGAAATGCTTTCATTAACTAGACATATTCCTCTCATCTCATTGTATTCAGAGCTAGATCATATTTCACACCTGCAGCAACAGATCTGTAATACCATACTCCCAAATGCTTGGAGGAATGAATTATGTGGCAGCATTTGGCATGGTCAAAGCTCAATGAAGGATAAAGAATTCAGGGTGAAGAGAAAGGGGGTGGTGGGTAGGTCTTGAAGGAATAAAGGAAGGGACGACTGACTGCCTTTTCTTCGTTGTGCAAAAAGTGATTTCTTAGATGCACTACTTCACTTTTAGAAAGGCTCATTAAACCTCCGCTTATTTACCTTGTGGTCTGAAAAAAACCTTGGTCTGTTTTTATTATGCAGTTTATCAAAAATGTGATTAATAACTACTGCATATGTTAATTGCACTTTTTAATTTCATGCTTGCTTGGTTGATTACATAAGTCCAAAGGCAAAGTCATCCTTCATTCGGTGGGAAAAAGGCACAGCTTACTGGAAATCATGTGAATGTAATATCTGGCTAAGCAGTGACATTCATCAATCAATTAAGTTCCGTAGCGATGGAAAACATTCCCGCCCTCGGGAACGAGAGTCGAGCTTAGTGCATCACTGAGGTTCTTGACAGACAAGCTTAACAGTATGTGTTATGACATGACAGTAGTTGTAATCCTCCAATTCCACCACTAGGGGGTAGTATAAGCGTTTTCATGAGGGTATCATGTTTTAGAGAGTGCAACAACATAGTCCTCTAAAAACAGACAGGCCACATCAATATTTCAATTTAAGGTGGTTTTCTAATTTCCTTCATTGGCACTGATCTGGAGAAAGAGCAGTGCTGATGATGGAAAAGATTACATTCTTTCCACATTACTGAGCCAGCTGAGCTGTATTGCGCTGGCCTGGCCACGCATTCACCATAGTTGCTGGAACCATGCTGGAAAGGAGCATGTCAAAATTAAAGCATAGTACAGTTTGGGTCAGCACAGTAGTGTGAAACGGGCCTTAGAGATGGAACATGTTAGCAATGGTCCCAATATTGCACTCAATTGTGATGGTACTTAAGCCCACTCTTTGGTCTAATTGAATACAATCTCAAGTTTTGTTTGCGTTTCATGACTGACATTTGAAATGTAATTGATTATGTGATGTCTGTAGTGTCTTGAAATTCAGCCCTGATCTTCCCTGGGTGAAATATGTTCATACTCCACACACCTGTAAGCAAGTTACTCTGCAGTTTGACTTATTGTGAAATTCATCGTTTTATTTGATCTCTAACAGAGGAATAACATTTACAGCTAATCAAGCACAGGTAATTACATCATTATCTTCCATTTACTCCACACGTGAATTGTTAAATAGATAGTAGTCCACTGGCAAAATGCCTCACCACTAGTCACTCCTGGGAATCCTTCTCTTTCAGTGCCATCTCAGAGCGAGCGACACTTCTCATAGCCCTCTGCATGAGCCAGGTGGTTAAATGGATGCCAAGGAAGGACCCCCCAGCCACCCACAGCCAGTTCTTCTTCAACCAGCTCTGGGGCTTCATAGTCTCAGTCCACTATATAGCCTAGTCGGTGTTGTCCTTTCTGAAGGATGTGTACGTCACTGGAACAAAACAGAGAACAATTAGGATACAAGATACTCGTGGTTCCCTACCATGGCAACTCCGAATGAAGGTGATCTACACAACTGAAAGATGTGTCACTTTATGGTTACATTAAATATGATTTAGCTACTATAAGACCTTGACATGCCTTAGATTAGAGTGCAGAGAGAAAATGTCACATAATACATCCGAGATTGATAGGATGATAATCATGACTCATGACATAACAATGATAAAGAGCTCCAACGTGCTTACCTTACCTTCACATGCTACTTTGCCTTGGCAGGGGCTTGAGGTGGCGAAACATATGCCACAATGCCTGGTTCGGGCATATAGTCCTGTTTAGTCTTGTGTAGCGCAGGGTGCGACTTGACGTTGTACCAACCCCAGTGTATGAGTCCAAGGCTCGTGCCCATAACAATCAAGACTTTGTAATTATTCCAGATAGTCCGCAATCCCATGATTGAAAGGCACTTGGCTCAACTATAACCACAAGCATAAAGAAAAAAATGAATGTCAAGAAGCATTGACTTGTTAATGCATTATAACCTTCTATTCAGTCAAACTGTAGACATTTTTTTAAAGGGTGTCATGTCCCATGCATTTATTTTTTCTTGACAGTTTTAAAATTGTTCAACTGGTCAGTCAAACTGCAATGCCGCACGAATAACTGTCTTGCTTGGGTTAGAATTTCCATTTGAGTCATTTGAGCACAAGGCTATTCTCTGCCCTAGCACAGCTAGCTAGGTTATGTACAGCTTTCGCTAGTGAAACAGCTGACATTATGATACATTCAGAGATCATTAATTCATCATGCTTCATACATACAATAACACACATTTTTCACGTTGTGAACTTCGGTAATGTCGTATTTCACCAAAAGTAAAAGCTGGCAGGCTAACAATGTTTGTTAACGTGTGACTAGGTTTAGCTAGCTAGCTGGTACTCACCTTCAAGAGTCAGCTCTTTCTCTTACGTCCACCATTTCTGGGTCCTCGCAGTATTGTCGACTTGAAGATGCCTGAACATGAGATAATTGTGTAATGTTGATAATATCAGCAAAGAGAATCAACCTCTCTTATATAAATATTAGAAAATTAGATGTTTTAAAAGAAAACTAATTTTCCGCTTAATATTTTAAACAAACGTTTTTAAAAACGACATAATAATAATGATGCAGTCAATATTTTAGCCACCTAGTGGTTAAGAGCGTTGGTCCCATAGAGAATGATAGAGGCCTCTGGTGGCCAAAAGGCTATTTTTGCATGGGCAATACAACTGCGGGCTGCCATCATTTTAATGAAGTCAACTGGGTGGGACATCCAACGTCATTGGCTAATCCCTCTTTGTGACCTTCTTGGAGTCATTGTGCACCTTGGTCATCCTGAGGGATCAGCCAATTGTGAAGAAGAAAATAGACTACTTCAAAATTGAGTTAGCCTCAATGGCTCTGCCACAATGATGAGGTCTCTTTCCATCTCTATGGTTGGGACAGTAACTGAAAGGTCACTCACTGGTTTATGTGAAAAATCTGTCGATGTGCTATCCCATTTGCGCCTGTAAGTCGCTCTGGATAAGAGCTAAATGACTACAATTTTCATTTAACATGTTTGCAACTTTGCCAGGACGAGAAATTGTGTTCCTGCGTTTTCACAATGTAATGTTGAAGTGGTAAGCAGAAGCTATATGCTTATGAAGCTATTTTAATGTTCCCTTGGCTGGTTAAATGTTGACAATTCATCGTTGTTAAATGTTAACACGTCTCTGAAGCTCTTTAAAATTGATTAGAGGTGTGGGCCAGCAGAGGGAGCTGTCTACCTATGTAATTACCAGATGAATCTCTCTCTCTCTCTCTCTCTCTCTCTCTCTTCCTTTTATGTCTCTCGACCCAAATTCCAGGAAAAAAGTTAAATATTATAAAACATATTCGTGGAAGCATGCATGTAAAATATGGTTAATTGGCCTACTCAACAATGTCAACAGACTGATTTTTTGGAATCCAAAAAAAGAGTGGAATCCAGAACCAGTTTTCTGTCTACTACTATCCAATCTGGCCAAAATGGACAAGTACTGAACACAAAATGTAGTGTAAAGGGAAGAGGTGTAGCTATACAGAAGATACTGTATATAGAGCTGCATTGTGGTCAGCCATAATTGGACAGGAACGTAGAAGGTTCAAGGCCTGGAAGGTGATGAGGGAGCAGCGTCATGGCCTGTCGGTGCAGCACAACAGTTGGACAGTAATACTCTTGGGACAGGGGCTAGAAAGATAAGGTTCAGTGGTGGCACGAACTGCAGATGATGCAGACCAGATACTGACAGAGGATTAGTGTGGAATGAATGAGGGGGCATCTGCTGTAGACTGAACTTGGCCGAGGATGAGTGAAGAGGAGAAGGAGTCACTTGAAGTGGACGACTCCCTCATCCTTTATGGATCAGATTCAAGATTACAGACTCACAGAATTGTTTTGATTATTTCTCTGACTGGGACAGTTGGAAACGGTTCAATATTTTTTGGGGGGTGCAAGCACAACAACTTGTCTTCAAAGCATTATATATGATCACGTAATAATGCCTTAGCCTATACAGTACCTGTTGGCCTTATTTTAAGTGTTAACAAATAATCTATTCAGTTAGGCCTGAAGCTAACAATATGTGGAAAAAGCTAAGTATGTACTAAATCAGAGATGGGCAACTCCAGTCCTCTGGGGCTTGATTGATGTCACACTTTTACCCCAGCCCCAGCTAACACATAATCAACTAATCATAATCTTTCATTTAGAATGCAATTAGTTTCATCTGGTGTTTTTATTAGGTATGTGTAAAAAGTGTGAGGACTGAAGTTGCCCATACCTGTGCTAAATGCAAACTTTTTTTTAATCAGAAAAATGTCACCTAGGCACACTTTGCATCAAGTGGAGTTCTGGTTAGTTACAATGTGGTTGGGAACAAAAGGTGCAGCAGTACAAGGAAGAATTTGGGCTTAAGTGGCCAGTGATAGCTGAGCCTCTATCAATCATAATAGTCCCAACTCCCTGTGCCCCACAGTATACATCACTTCTTATGAGAACCAGGAACTAAAGCTACATTGGCCCATTTTAAAGCCTGTGAGAAATGGGAGCTTCTTTCAAAACGGAGATAAAGAGCGTACAGGGTCTTGGTCCAGTAACATCTGTTTGGTTTGGTCTTGTTCTAGGCTGTGATGAGTCAGGTTATGACTGATTAAACTTGATATAGCGAATCCCAGACTTAATTTATGGAATACTTATGTTGCCCAATGCAGCTGTGGCTACTCAAATAGTTCCTATGGGTGTAGGGAAAAGGGGGGGCTTTTCTGCACTTGCCAGACTCTAGCAGTCACATCAGTCTGGCCATTATCAATGTATGTGTGTGTGTGTGAGAGAGAAAAAGAGAAGGGGGGTCTTTAGTGGTTTCATCTGTGCAATGTCAGCCCTTACGCCAGAGGAGTCTGGTAGGAGGAGCTGTAGGAGGACATGCTCATTGTAATGGCTGGAATAGAATCAATGGAACGGGGCCAAACATGTGGTTTCCATATCTTTGATGTGTTTACCGTTCCATTTATTCCATTCCAGCCATTACAATGAGCCCATCCTCCTCTGCTCCTCCCACCAGCCTCCTCTGCCTTACACCCCTCTGGGTCATCAATGCATTTGTCATGAGATGACTATCACCCTACACACACCCACACGTACACACTTTGACACAACCCGATTCACCAAATAGCCCCATCTCTTACTCACTCACACACACACACAACCGACTTAGAAATCAAGGAATGTCTTGGGTTCATCATGTCCTGGTATTTTGTAATTTTTTGTAATTTTTATTAGGACCCCATTAAGCTAACGCCATAATGCTAGCAAATTTTCCTGGGGTCCAACACCAATTAACAAGACATTACAAACAACCACAATCAAGACTTCACAAACATTCAACAAGTAGACAATACAGATCATTAAAATACTGACAGGAAACACATTTAACATTCAGTTGATACTTTCTATTTGCTGTCCAGTCATATGGTCTATTACATTAGATGTTCTTTTTTTTCTTGAAGGTGGATTTACTTTTTGCCTAAGAAATATGGATTGGTAAAAAGTTCCATTAATCTATAGCTCTATATAAAAACTGTAGACTTAAGGCGATTTGACCTTGGCTTCAGTTGTTTTAGCTGAATATTATCAATATTATCTATGTGTTCTGACCATGATAAAGCCGCGTCCAACACGACTCCTAGTAGTTTTTTTTTCACTTGCTCTACATGTATTCTATTCATCGACAAATTCAATTGTGGGTCATCAGCAAGCATATATATATATTTAAAAAAGTGTTTTTTTTACCTTTATTTAACCAGACAAGTCAGTTAAGAACACATTCTTATTTTCAATGACGGCTTGGGAACAGTGGGGTAACTGCCTGTTCAGGGGGAGAACGACAGATTTGTACCTTGTCAGCTCGGGGGTTTGAACTCGCAACCTTCTGGTTACTAGTCCAACGCTCTAACCACTAGGCTACACTGCCGCCCCAAATACAATACATTGATCCAAATACAATACATTTAGTTTTAGAAATGTTCAACAGCAAGTTGTTCATATCAACCCAACCCAGACACCATTCTTAGTTCACTGCTTAGTACATCTGTTAGCTCATTACATTCTGATGCTGCACCATACATTGTAGTCATCAGCATACATGACCACTCTTGCTTTGTTCATTACTGAAGGTAAATCATTAGAAAAGATACATTAGAGTAGTGGGCCTAGGCAGCTTCCTTGAGGAACACCACAATGTGTATCTTTACTATTTGAAAAGCTACCATTAAGCTACCACTTTTTGCCTTCTCCTGGATAGATAGCTTTCCATCCAGGATAGAGCTGCATCCTTAAGACCATAACATTTGAGTTTTCCTAGAAACAGTTAATGATCAATTACATCAAAAGCAGCACTGAAATCCAGCAACACTGCACCAACTAACTTCCTATCATCCATACTCTGTCATTTGTGCTAAGGCCGTACTCATAGAATCCCCTTCTTTGTATTGCATGCTGGAAACCCGTTATTAGACCATTATATGAGAAATAATCCTTGATTTGTACAGATACATTTTTTTTCCAATAATTTACTTAACACAGGCAGCAAGCTTATAGGACAACTATTAGCACCAGTGAATGCAGATTGTATATCCTTAGGTAGTGGAACAACCTTTGACTCTTTCCAGACTTCTGGGCACACATACATCAAGAACTTGTTAAAAATATGAGAGATTGGTGTAGATATTTCGTTAGCTGTAACTCTAAGCAATTTGGCGTCTAGATTATCTGTAGGCGACTTGTCATCCGAAAGAGACAACAGCATCCTTTCTACCTCTTCCCTTTCTACTTGATGAAATTTGAACCTGCATTGCCTCTCCTTCATGATACATATATGAATGAGAAACATTATAAAGAGTGGGAAGAGGGATGGCTGAAAATAACCATTCACTTAGGGCCATGCTACATTGTAAGCCTTATGGTGTTTGAAGGGCCACTGACTTCTCCAATACTAACCACCCACCTTTAATCGTTTCAAAATGTTTTTGGGTGGTTCAAACTGAACCATCAAAGCCCCATTAAAAAGTGCATGATCCAGGATGAACCGGTCCCAGATCTGTTTGTGTCTTGCCAACTCTCATGGTCATTGTCACATGCAGATCTGAGACCAGTTTTGGATGACAGTGCAATAGCAAAAAATGGCATTGTTTTTTCCACCTGAAAGGGACAGAGGGGCAAAACAACCTATTACATAGCACCGTTTGTGCGCGAAGCATGGAGTCAGTCAGTTAGTGCTGATATGTATGGTTAGTGTGCAAATGGGTCACTCCACGATCTTGCCGGGGGGGGTAATTCGATAAAAGGGAGATATTCCAAGCATGGCCCGCAACCTGGATCCCGGCCAAAGGCGAAGCAATGCGGTTTCTTCAACTCCCCACTTATTTTGCTCCAACCCACATTACATATAGTAATGGAGGGAGACATTTCAGCAACATTCCCATTGCGTTCCAGTTCTAATATCAGCATTCATTTCAAGAACGCAGGTCATAGCGATTGGATACTAACAGTGTCACTAGTTGTTCATTAGAAATGTATTAATTGCTGAGGCTATTCATGGTTTGAAATGTGACATCAATTTGTATTGTGTTGTAACTACATTCTGAAACCACAGCTACTTCTCCAACACCATTGGCCAGAAATAAAAATAGAAGTATCTCTGTTCCATAGAACTAACCGTACCATCATTCATTCCAACGAGCAAGAGAACAGGGGCATAGAAAATATTTTCCCTGCATCAATTTGTTGATTTTACCACCCAGCTGTATGGCCAAATAGCTCTTATATCCATGATCCCGCCATGAAATTCTGTGTCTAACAAGGTTCGCTACGTATCACATTACATACAGTTCATTTTCCCGATGCAATTCCAGTGGAATATTTTTTATGAAACCACTTACTCAACATTGCATCAGGGGGCTTTTAGGAGAGGGGCTTGACCTTGTTCTGGCTTGTCATAAGGAAAATGAACGTGGGTAAGAAGTTTTAAGACAGCGTGTGTGCATCGTCTTGCAGGAGTGACTTGGTTTTCCAGAAGATGGCGCTGTTCCTTTCATTGCCATATGACAAGACAGTTCAGGGGCTCTCTTTGTTTATAGGAGGTAGGCTAATTAGCCAAACTTGGTGCACACTGCCCCTAAATTGTAGCATTTCGCCATTTCATTGTTGTGAAGACTTGGAAGTACACATAGTATTAACCAGTGGAGGCTGCTGAGGGGAGGACGGCTCATAATAATGACTGGAACGGAGCAAATGGAATGGCATCAAACATATTGAAACCATGTGTTTGATGTACTTGATACCATTCCACAAATTCCACTCCAGCCATTACCACAAGCCCATCCTCCCCAGTTAAGGTGCCACCAAACTCATGTGGTCTTAACTGTGCCTTTTAGCCTAGTAAAAGTGTCTTGACAAGTGTCTTTCTTGTGGAAATCAGCCCACTCTCACATTTGTTCCCACGGTGAATTCCAGTCTAAAATACAGTCATCATTCATACTAACCAGCCAAATGTCAAGGGGTTAACTTCAAGGCGTTTGGCCGCACCAAGAAAGTCTTCCACCAATGACAATGCCCTCATAATTTAGAATAGATCAATCTTTAATCTAATAGGTTGTTTTGCCACAGCTACACCTATTCTCGAAAAGACAAAAACCAAAGAGAGCCATTGCCATTGGTGAATCATCAGAAAATCAGCTATTATCATTTTACCAGCAAAGTTTCCCAGAGATATTATATTTTGCGGTGAGAAGTCTGCATGCAGAGAGTGGGCGGCAACTATTCATCCCTGAAAGAGAAGACAAATCACCTGATCCCATCTCCTTTTTTCATTTCTTTCTTTCTTCATTTTTGCCTTTTTAATGGCGTGAAGTGAAAATGTTGGTTTTGAGGAGGGGTTTCTTGCAGGGCTGGGAATTGCCAGGAACATCACGATACGATATTATCACAATACTTAGGTGCCGATACGATACGTATTGCAATTCTAACGATTCTCTACGTATTGCAATTCGATACTGCGAGTTTCTTGCAATTTCATGTTCCAAACATATTGCTCCCTATATGCCTGCTGCAGAGACAAGAAAGAGCCATAATTAATCTAGTTCTGGCGCAGGTTCAGCCAACTAGCGTTAACTAACGCTACCGAGAAGAAGAAAAAAATGTATAATTCAAAATAATATTGAGATATATAACTGTATAGATCCCCCCCATCACAACAACTCTTCCCTCCAAAACTATACAATCTGTAAGTATTATACATTTTCACTTTATCTTACCCGGCAACTGAATTATTTTGAAGTCAAGTGACCCATACTTTAGCTACATGGAATGACTGAGTATTTTACTGACTGGGAAAGGAGAGGGACATAGAGAACGTGTAACTATGGAAGATGGATGGACAGGTTGTGAGATAAATATTATGAAAGATTGAGTGAGATGGGGGGGCAACAGAGAGATTCAAAGAGCAAAACAGAGAGAAAGAGGGACAGAGAGAGAGGGTAAAAGTGAAATGAATAGAGGAGAGAATAGAGACAGAGTGCGTAAACTATATACAACGAGGTAATTGAAGAGTATCACAGCCATGCCTGCTTAGTGGTAGGAAATAATCTTGCTCCTATCATTTACTTCTCTCTCTCCTATCCTTGCCACTTATCTCTGTGTGGTGTGTCTTTGTTGTCTGCGGGGGTCGTGAGCGTTGCTAACCCGTGGCAGGTCACCCCTCATTGTCTGACAGTGTGGGAACCCTGTAAGCTGGTGCTTCTTCAGGTTCCACCCCCAGGGGAATAGGCTAAAGACACCAGCTGGTTATCTGAATGGCGTTAGGTAGGAAGATACCATCGCCGGGATGGGGGGAGGAGAGTTACTAACTGCTTGAAAGTTTTCTATTTTCTCCAAGGTGAGAATCTATGAATGTGATAGACTTTGAGGTTGAGTTTCATATGTGTGTTCATTCCATTGCCTTTATCATTATGTAGCAAATACATGGTATTGATTGGCTATTGTTTGAATCAGGGTCTGGGTCTATTCCATCTCAACTCTAGTTATATAGTGCGTCGTACGTCGTATTCTTATGAAGAAATTCCATATCAAAATCCACAGACATGAATTGAACTGGAATTAACTCTGGAAGGAATCTAAACTTGGGTGTCCTAACTATCAGGATTTGATTCCCCCCCGGCTTGCTCAGACAGAGCAGACAACAGACAGACAGCTTCGAGAGAGGGGTAATGTCTGTGCAGGTATCCACATGGTGACAAGATCATTTTTGTTCCAGCCCAGCACTAACACACCTCATTTAGCCAAGGGCTGGATGATCACCTAGTTGAATCATCTAGTTGTATTAGTGCTGGGCTGGGGAGAAAAATGTGTGGTCCTGGCTGTACACCCCCAGGACTGTCTGGACCATGTAAATAAAAAGTACTGACCAGAAAGCCAGAGATGTGTCTGTCCAATCCACGTTGATGGTCTCACTGACTCCCTAAAACTCCCAGAGACTGTGTAAAAGTTTTCCTCTGGTATGTAAACTTAGAGTTCCCATGGATTTAGTTAATCGAGCAGAAGCTCAATGACCATAGTGCACCTGCAGCACATGCATACGTTTCCACTCAACTCAATTGCGGTCAATTCCATTTGAACTGAGTAAATACAGCATTTTAATTGAAATTCAATAGGTTTGAACTGAGAAAAAAATCTTATTGAGAGGAATACATCTTATTGTTAAGCATACATCTTATTCTTGAAGTTATGGGCAATTTCCAATTAGTGTATTAATGTCTTGCATTAAATGGGTTGAAATGGATCTCACTCAACCCTGATCAAGTGTGAGAATGAGGATAAGAAAAGGTGAGGAGGGTAAGCGTGAGAGAGGGTACGGGTAGATGATTAGATGGCCAGAAACTCTGTGCTTAACTTCAGCCCTGACCAGAGAGCTACGCCCGTGCCTTGCCTGATAGGCTGATCCACTGAGTCCTTTACTGGCAATCACTCACCATGCTTGAAGGGACATGTTTTTCAAGCCATTTCGGCCAGTGGGCGGTGCTATACGTCACGGTGGGCGTGGGTTTTAAAGTGCAATGACTGCCACGTTCTACCACGAACGAGACCTCATTAGTGAATTAAGCAATGGTGGGTTTAAACTTTATAGTTTACAATTGCACTTTCACATTAGTTCATCATTTTGCTTTATTTGAACTAACAATAGCTAGCTACCAACTGGCTGGACCAGTTTCCCCAACCAACAACGTCAATGGAGCTATCAAGCCAATCAACTAAATTTAACTGAATAAAATATATGAAACTGATCATGACTAGATTTAATCTAATTTCAATGCGATTGGTTAGTCAACATGCGATAATACCTGTATACTGTCAATCAGTGAGATTAATTATTTGCGTTGCTGGCTTCATTAAAAACTGTTAATCGTGACGACTGCTTTTGTATACCACTGCTTTTGTATACCACTGCTTTTGTATACCACTGCTTTTGTATACCACTGCCTTTGTATACCACTGCTTTTGCATACCACTGCTTTTGTATACCACTGCTTTTGTATACCACTGCTTTTGTATACCACTGCCTTTGTATACCACTGCTTTTGTATACCACTGCCTTTGTATACCACTGCTTTTGTATACCACTGCTTTTGTATACCACTGCTTTTGTATACCACTGCTTTTGTATACCACTGCCTTTGTATACCACTGCTTTTGTATACCACTGCTTTTGTATACCACTGCTTTTGTATACCACTGCTTTTGTATACCACTGCCTTTGTATACCACTGCCTTTGTATACCACTGCTTTTGTATACCACTGCCTTTGTATACCACTGCTTTTGTATACCACTGCCTTTGTATACCACTGCTTTTGTATACCACTGCTTTTGTTTTGTATACCACTGCTTTTGTATACCACTGCTTTTGTATACCACTGCCTTTGTATACCACTGCTTTTGTATACCACTGCTTTTGTATACCACTGCCACTTTTGTATACCACTGCTTTTGTATACCACTGCCTTTGTATACCACTGCTTTTGTATACCACTGCCTTTGTATACCACTGCCATTGTATACCACTGCCTTTGTATACCACTGCCTTTGTATACCACTGCCTTTGTATACCACTGCTTTTGTATACCACTGCCTTTGTATACCACTGCTTTTGTATACCACTGCTTTTGTATACCACTGCCTTTTATACCACTGCCTTTGTATACCACTGCCTTTGTATACCACTGCTTTTGTATACCACTGCCTTTGTATACCACTGCCTTTGTATACCACTGCCTTTGTATACCACTGCTTTTGTATACCACTGCCTTTGTATACCACTGCTTTTGTATACCACTGCTTTTGTATACCACTGCTTTTGTATACCACTGCTTTTGTATACCACTGCCTTTGTATACCACTGCCTTTGTGCTTTTGTATATACCACTGCCTTTGTATACCACTGCTTTTGTATACCACTGCCTTTGTATACCACTGCCTTTGTATACCACTGCCTTTGTATACCACTGCTTTATACCACTGCTTTTGTATACCACTGCCTTTGTATACCACTGCCTTTGTATACCACTGCCTTTGTATACCACTGCCCACTTTTGTATACCACTGCTTTTGTATACCACTGCCATTGTATACCACTGCCTTTGTATACCACTGCCTTTGTATACCACTGCTTTTGTATACCACTGCCTTTGTATACCACTGCTTTTGTATACCACTGCTTTTGTATACCACTGCTTTTGTATACCACTGCTTTTGTATACCACTGCTTTTGTATACCACTGCTTTTGTATACCACTTTGTATACTTTTGTATACCACTGCTTTTACCACTGTATACCACTGCCTTTGTATACCACTGCTTTTGTATACCACTGCCTTTGTATACCACTGCCTTTTGTATACCACTGCTTTTTTTGTATACCACTGCCTTTGTATACCACTGCTTTTGTATACCACTGCTTTTGTGTATACCACTGCTTTTATACCACTGCTTTTGTATACCACTGCCTTTGTATACCACTGCTTTTGTATACCACTGCCTTTGTATACCACTGCCTTTGTATACCACTGCTTTTGTATACCACTGCCTTTGTATACCACTGCTTTTGTATACCACTGCTTTTGTATACCACTGCCTTTGTATACCACTGCCTTTGTATACCACTGCTTTTGTATACCACTGCTTTTGTATACCACTGCCTTTGTATACCACTGCCTTTGTATACCACTGCTTTTGTATACCACTGCCATTGTATACCACTGCCTTTGTATACCACTGCCTTTGTATACCACTGCTTTTGTATACCACTGCCTTTGTATACCACTGCTTTTGTATACCACTGCTTTTGTATACCACTGCTTTTGTAATACCACTGCTTTTGTATACCACTGCTTTTGTATACCACTGCTTTTGTATACCACTGCTTTTGTATACCACTGCCTTTGTATACCACTGCTTTTGTATACCACTGCTTTTGTATACCACTGCCTTTGTATACCACTGCCTTTGTATACCACTGCCTTTGTATACCACTGCTTTTGTATACCACTGCCTTTGTATACCACTGCCTTTGTATACCACTGCCTTTGTATACCACTGCTTTTGTATACCACTGCCTTTGTATACCACTGCTTTTGTATACCACTGCTTTTGTATACCACTGCTTTTGTATACCACTGCCTTTGTATACCACTGCTTTTGTATACCACTGCTTTTGTATACCACTGCCTTTGTATACCACTGCCTTTGTATACCACTGCCTTTGTATACCACTGCTTTTGTATACCACTGCCTTTGTATACCACTGCCTTTGTATACCACTGCCTTTGTATACCACTGCTTTTGTATACCACTGCTTTTGTATACCACTGCTTTTGTATACCACTGCCTTTGTATACCACTGCCTTTGTATACCACTGCTTTTGTATACCACTGCTTTTGTATACCACTGCCTTTGTATACCACTGCCTTTGTATACCACTGCTTTTGTATACTACTGCCTTTGTATACCACTGCCTTTGTATACCACTGCTTTTGTATACCACTGCCTTTGTATACCACTGCTTTTGTATACCACTGCTTTTGTATACCACTGCTTTTGTATACCACTGCTTTTGTATACCACTGCCTTTGTATACCACTGCTTTTGTATACCACTGCTTTTGTATACCACTGCCTGCTTTGTATACCACTGCCTTTGTATACCTGCCTTTGTACTGCCTTTACCACTGCCTTTGTATACCACTGCTTTTGTATACCACTGCCTTTGTATACCACTGCCTTTGTATACCACTGCCTTTGTATACTACTGCTTTTGTATACCACTGCCTTTGTATACCACTGCTTTTGTATACCACTGCTTTTGTATACCACTGCTTTTGTATACCACTGCTTTTGTATACCACTGCCTTTGTATACCACTGCCTTTGTATACCACTGCCTTTGTATACCACTGCTTTTGTATACCACTGCCTTTGTATACCACTGCCTTTGTATACCACTGCCTTTATATACCACTGCTTTTGTATACCACTGCCTTTGTATACCACTGCTTTTGTATACCACTGCTTTTGTATACCACTGCTTTTGTATACCACTGCTTTTGTATACCACTGGGGCTTCACTGGAAGAAGATCACACACACACACACACACACACACACACACACACACACACACACACACACACACACACACACACACACACACACACACGGATAGACACACTGACACACGCATGCATGCATGCACGCACACACAAGCAGTCAGGCAGGCACACACACAGAAACACATACACACATGAACTTGTATGAACCTGGTTTTGGTGACTCAGCTGGCGCAAGGTTGGTGCCTTTCATTTTAGAGTGACGGACCACACAACTGGACAGGACCAAAGTACAGCGAGAGACATATGGTAGTTGTTAGGAGTGGAATCTTGACTTGGGAAGTTGGGATAAAGACAAGGACTGTTAATTGAATTTATGTGAAAATCTCCTGCTGGCATCAATGCATGAATCCAGCTAATGTTGGGACATTGCATTTGTAATTCAAGTTCTTTCACTGGAGATTAACCATTGAGCACCCTTTTTAGTCTAGGACTAAATCAAATCAAATCAAGCTTTGTTTATACAGCACATTTCAGACATGGAATGCAAAATAATGTGCTTTTGATGGAGAAAAAACAAATAAAACCAATGAAAATAAAAACAGAAATATTTACTACACAACAAACGAGGATAAAAAAAACTAAAGGATAACAATAAAAACTGAATGACTAAAACGACACTAAGAAAAGCAAAGTCAAAAAGGTGTGATTTTAAGATCTCTTTTAAAAATGTCCACAGTTTCAGCCCCCCTCAGGTTCTCTGGCAGGCTTAATCTGTGTCTGGGATACCAGCCCATAGTGTTATACACTACCCTATCTGCGACAGTTTATAGACACTGTACATTTGTTTGTACATGCTTATGACAAGTGTTATGATGCATTATGATTGTATAATTGTGAATTATACCTGTTGGGGTTAGATACAATAAATTAATCTTAAATTATTCTGTGCATTTTATATTTCTACCTACCACCCAGAGAAATGTTGCTCAGATAGGTTCCCAGTTTGTCTGCTCACACAGGTTACACCCATAGACTTGTACTGGACTTGCACGTGTTCTCGCACACCCCGAGAGCTTCTGGTCAGCGGGGTGGTGGCACCGGGATCCTCATCTCTCCCAAGTGGTCATTCTCTCTTTCTCCCCTTACCCATCTGTCTATCGCCTCCTTTGAATTCCATGCTGTCACAGTTACCAGCCCTTTCAAGCTTAACATCCTTATCATTTATCGCCCTCCAGGTTCCCTCGGAGAGTTCATCAATGAGCTTGATGCCTTGATAAGCTCCTTTCCTGAGGACGGCTCACCTCTCACAGTTCTGGGCGACTTTAACCTCCCCACGTCTACCTTTGACTCATTCCTCTCTGCCTCCTTCTTTCCACTCCTCTCCTCTTTTGACCTCACCCTCTCACCTTCCCCCTCTACTCACAAGGCAGGCAATACGCTCGACCTCATCTTTACTAGATGCTGTTCTTCCACTAACCTCACTGCAACTCCCCTCCAAGTCTCCGACCACTACCTTGTATCCTTTTCCCTCTTGCTCTCATCCAACACTTCCCACACTGCCCCTACTCGGATGGTATCGCGCCGTCCCAATCTTCGCTCTCTCTCCCCCGCTACTCTCTCCTCTTCCATCCTATCATCTCTTCCCTCTGCTCAAACCTTCTCCAACCTATCTCCTGATTCTGCCTCCTCAACCCTCCTCTCCTCCCTTTCTGCATCCCTTGATTCTCTATGTCCCCTATCCTCCAGGCCGGCTCGGTCCTCCCCTCCTGCTCCGTGGCTCGACGACTCATTGCGAGCTCACAGAACAGGGCTCCGGGCAGCCGAGCGGAAATGGAGGAAAACTCGCCCTCCCTGCGGACCTGGCATCCTTTCACTCCCTCCTCTCTACATTTTCCTCTTCTGTCTCTGCTGCTAAAGCCACTTTCTACCACTCTAAAGTCCAAGCATCTGCCTCTAACCCTAGGAAGCTCTTTGCCACCTTCTCCTCCCTCCTGAATCCTCCTCCCCCTCCCCCTCCTCCCTCTCTGCAGATGACTTCGTCAACCATTTTGAAAAGAAGGTCGACGACATCCGATCCTCGTTTGCTAAGTCAAACGACACCGCTGGTTCTGCTCACACTGCCCTACCCTGTGCTCTGACCTCTTTCTCCCCTCTCTCTCCAGATGAAATCTCGCGTCTTGTGACGGCCGGCCGCCCAACAACCTGCCCGCTTGACCCTATTCCCTCCTCTCTTCTCCAGACCATTTCCGGAGACCTTCTCCCTTACCTCACCTCGCTCATCAACTCATCCCTGACCGCTGGCTACGTCCCTTCTGTCTTCAAGAGAGCGAGAGTTGCACCCCTTCTGAAAAAACCTACACTCGATCCCTCCGATGTCAACAACTACAGACCAGTATCCCTTCTTTCTTTTCTCTCCAAAACTCTTGAACGTGCCGTCCTTGGCCAGCTCTCCCGCTATCTCTCTCAGAATGACCTTCTTGATCCAAATCAGTCAGGTTTCAAGACTAGTCATTCAACTGAGACTGCTCTTCTCTGTATCACGGAGGCCCTCCGCACTGCTAAAGTTAACTCTCTCTCCTCTGCTCTCATCCTTCTAGACCTATCGGCTGCCTTCGATACTGTGAACCATCAGATCCTCCTCTCCACCCTCTCCGAGTTGGGCATCTCCGGCGCGGCCCACGCTTGGATTGCGTCCTACCTGACAGGTCGCTCCTACCAGGTGGCGTGGCGAGAATCTGTCTCCTCACCACGCGCTCTCACCACTGGCGTCCCCCAGGGCTCTGTTCTAGGCCCTCTCCTATTCTCGCTATACACCAAGTCACTTGGCTCTGTCATAACCTCACATGGTCTCTCCTATCATTGCTATGCAGACGACACACAATTAATCTTCTCCTTTCCCCCTTCTGATGACCAGGTGGCGAATCGCATCTCTGCATGTCTGGCAGACATATCAGTGTGGATGACGGATCACCACCTCAAGCTGAACCTCGGCAAGACGGAGCTGCTCTTCCTCCCGGGGAAGGACTGCCCGTTCCATGATCTCGCCATCACGGTTGACAACTCCATTGTGTCCTCCTCCCAGAGCGCTAAGAACCTTGGCGTGATCCTGGACAACACCCTGTCGTTCTCAACTAACATCAAGGCGGTGGCCCGTTCTTGTAGGTTCATGCTCTACAACATCCGCAGAGTACGACCCTGCCTCACACAGGAAGCGGCGCAGGTCCTAATCCAGGCACTTGTCATCTCCCGTCTGGATTACTGCAACTCGCTGTTGGCTGGGCTCCCTGCCTGTGCCATTAAACCCCTACAACTCATCCAGAACGCCGCAGCCCGTCTGGTGTTCAACCTTCCCAAGTTCTCTCACGTCACCCCGCTCCTCCGCTCTCTCCACTGGCTTCCAGTTGAAGCTCGCATCCGCTACAAGACCATGGTGCTTGCCTACGGAGCTGTGAGTGGAACGGCACCTCAGTACCTCCAGGCTCTGATCAGGCCCTACACCCAAACAAGGGCACTGCGTTCATCCACCTCTGGCCTGCTCGCCTCCCTACCACTGAGGAAGTACAGTTCCCGCGCAGCCCAGTCAAAACTGTTCGCTGCTCTGGCCCCCCAATGGTGGAACAAACTCCCTCACGACGCCAGGACAGCGGAGTCAATCACCACCTTCCGGAGACACCTGAAACCCCACCTCTTTCAGGAATACCTAGGATAGGATAAAGTAATCCTTCTCACCCCCCTTAAAAGATTTAGATGCACTATTGTAAAGTGGCTGTTCCACTGGATGTCTTAAGGTGAACGCACCAATTTGTAAGTCGCTCTGGATAAGAGCGTCTGCTAAATGACTTAAATGTAAATGTAAATGTACTGGCAGGTAAAGCTTTATACTAACAGGTGTGCCATGACAGATACATGGGAAATGGTGTGAGTGTGCGTGCGTGTGCGTGTGTGTGTATGTCCGTGCACTTGCATGTTTGTCCAGTTGTGTGTGTCTGTGTGTATGTGTCCTACTAAGTGAGGAAAAATTGACAATATTACTCCGCTAATGATGAAAATTACAGGCCTCTCTCATCTTTTTAAGTGGGAGAAATTGCACAATTGGTGGCTGACTAAATACTTTTTTGCCTCACTGTAAGTAATGATTTGTTTAATCAGTCATTTGCATGAGCACAGATAATGGTTTATAAAACAACACATAAATTGAACACCAAAATTAGTTAAAAAGAAAAGCACAAACATAAAAATTCCAAGTATAACCTGCACATGCAAACATGCCGGTTAGAAGGTCCTAATGCAAGTTGTGCATTAATAAATTGTCAACAGCCTGTATGCCCCCTCCCACCTGTCTTTTTCATGTCTCAGGTTGCCTGCAAAAGTCAGCAATAGATAGAAAACAAAAATTGACAAATATTTGACATATTCAAATAATTTTCATTTAGAACTGAAATTATTGGATGGTGAAACTTGTATCCAGCCAACCAGAAAAGCAAGGAGAAGCAATTCAGGCATTCCTGAAAATCAGAACAAAAAAAGATTTAGTAGACATTTAGAATTAAATGTGGAGGTGAGCTTTATAGTTACGTGATGACATCAAGTGCCCCGCATACCTTCAAAATATTCTGCAATCATTATTTATTTGAAAAACACAATTTCTATTATCATTTGTCGCAATAAAGATAGTTAGACAAAAGACAAGTCCACCCCCATCGAACAGATAAAATATGTTGTTGACACATTGTCGCAATGTTTTTTTTTTCAACATTACTTTTGTCTAATAAACCTGGGTCAATGGAAACCTGCCTACTGCCTTGCTTAGTTAATTGTATTCAGGTGTTTGGGTCACACCCACTAATTAGTTACTGACCACACCTGATTGTGTTTCTCCTTTAAATGGAGGTTGAGGACAGTTTGGGGGGACGAAGCAGAAGTGCCGGTGCATCACAAACACCACAGAAAAAGAAGAGGGTTATAAGGAAAATGTACATTACATGACCAGAAGTATGTGGACATCTGCTCGTCGAACATCTCATTCCAAAATCATGGGCAATAATATGGAGTTGGTTCCCCCCTTTGCTGCTATAACAGCCTCCACTTTTCTGGGGAGGCTTTCCACTAGATGTTAAAATATTGCTGCAGGGACTTCCATTCAGCCACAAGAGCATTAGTGCGGTCAGGGACCGATGTGGTGCGATTAGCCCTTCTTCGCAGTCAGTGTTCCAATATATCCCAAAGGTGTTCGATGGGGTTGAGGTCAGGGCTCTGTGCAGGCCAGTCAAGTCATGCTGAAATAGGAAAGGGCCTTCCCCAAACGGTTTCCACAAAGTTGGAAGCACAGAATCGTCTAGAATGTCATTGTATGTCATTAAGATTTCCCTTCACTGGAACTAAGGGGCCTAGTCCAAACCATCAAGAACAGACCCAGACCATTTTCCTCAGACCATTTTCCTCCATTTTCCTCCTCCACCAAACTTTACAGTTGGCACTATACATTCGGGCAGGTAGCATTCTCATGGCATCTGCCTAACCCAGATTCAGATTACCAGATGGTGAAGCGTGATTCGTCACTCCAGAGAAACCGTTTCCACTGCTCCAGAGTCCAATGGCGGCGAGCTTTACACCACTCCAGCCGACGCTTGGCGTTGCTTATGGGGATCTTTGGCTTGTGTGCGTGCGGCTGCTCAACCATGGAAACCAATTTCATGAACCTCCCGACGAACAGTTCTTGTTTGTGCTGACGTTGCTTCCAGAAGCAGGTTAGAACTCTGTAGTGAGTGTTGCAACCAAGCACAAACTATTTTTACACAACACAAACTTTCTGTGAGCTTGTGTGGCCTACCGCTTGTTGCTCCTAGATGTTTCCACTTCACAACACCAGTACTTGGCTAAGATGGCACCGGAGAAGAAGGCAGACGTTTTATGTGCCCCCAACCCCTTGTGTTTTTTTGTTTGTTTATTTGCATTGTTTGTAACTTATTTTTGTACTTATTTTGTACATAATGTTGCCGCTACCGTCCCTTATGAAAGAAAATCACTTCTGGACATCAGGACTGCGATTACTCACTACGCACTGGCAGAATCCTTTTTTCCCTTTAACGAGTCTGACAAGGCTGACGCTAATTATATTCTGCTTTCTCGGGAACAGGCCCAGATACCCATGATTTGCGTGAAGAGGAGGCGGAGAAAAAGAGGTGATCGAAGAAAAAAAACACTTCCTTCCTTTCTGCTAGCAAACGTGCAGTCTTTGGACAATAAAATAGATGACCTATGCGTAAGATGAAAAGAAAAACGAGACATTCAAAACTATAATATCTTATGCTTCACGGAGACGTGGCTGAACGACGACACTATCAACAGTACAGCTGGCTGGTTATACGCTGCACCGGCAGGATAGAAAAGCGGCGTCAGGTAACACAAGGGGCAGCGGGCTATGTATTTTTGTAAATAACAGCTGGTGCACGATATCTAAGGAAGTCTCAAGCTATTGCTCGCCTCAGGTAAAGTATCCCATGATAATCTGTAGACCACACTACCTATCTAGATGTATTCTTTTGTAGCTGTTTTACACACTACCACAGTCAGAAGCTGGCACTAAGACAACATTGAATGAGCTGTATTCCCATATAAGCAAACAAGAAAATGCTCACCCAGAGGCGACGCTCCTAGACTTTAATGCAGGGAAACTTAAATTTCACCAAATTGATATAAGCATGTTAAATGTGCAACCAGAGGGGGAAAAATCTCTTCAAAAAGCTTATTTCTATCGTGCCAGCACGGTCAGACACGACTCCAACACCATCATTAAGTTTGCCGATGACACAACAGTGGTAGGCCTGATCACCGACAACGACGAGACAGCCTATAGGAAGGAGGTCAGAGACCTGGCCATGTGGTGCCAGGACAACAACCTCTCCCTCAACATGATCAAGACAAAGGAGATTATTGTGGACTACAGGAAAAGGAGGACCGAGCATGCCCCATTCTCATCGACGGGGCTGCAGGTTGAGAGCTTCAAGTTCCTTGGTGTCCACATCACCAACAAATTAGAATGGTCCAAGCACACCAAGACAGTCATTTAGAGGGCACGACAAAGCCTATTCCCACTCAGTAGACTGAAAAGATTTGTCATGGGTCCTCAGATCCTCAAAAGGTTTTACAGCTGCAACATCGAGAGCATCCTCACTGGTTGCATCACTGTCTGGTACGGCAATTGCTCGGCCTCCGACCGCAAGGCACTACATAGGGTAGTGCGTACGGCCCAGTACATCACTGGGCTAAGCTGCCTGCCATCCAGGACCTCTACACCAGGTGGTGTCAGAGGAAGGCCCTAAAAATGGTCAAAGAACCCAGCCATAGACTGTTCTCTCTACTACCGCATGGCAAGCGGTACGGGAGTGCCACGTATAGGACAAAAAGGCTTCTCAACAGTTTTCACCCCCAAGCCATAAGACTCCTGAACAGGTAATCAAATGGCTACCCGGACTATTTGCATTGTGTGCCCCCCCAAACCCCTCTTTTACGCTGCTGCTACTCTCTGTCCATCATACAGTATATGCATAGTCACTTTAACTTTATCTACATGTACATACTACCTCAATCAGCCTGACTAACCGATGTCTGTATATAGTCTCGCTACTGTATATAGCCTCTCTACTGTTATTTTTCACTGTCTTTTTACTGTTGTTTTTATGTCTTTACTTACATATTGTTCACCTAATACCTTTTTTGCATTATTGGTTAGACCCTGTAAGTAAGCATTTCACTGTAAGGTCTACACCTGTTGTATTCGGCACACGTGACAAATAAACTTTGCTTTGATGAGCTGAAATTAAAGGTCACAAAAACATTCCACATCTTCAAAAAGTTTATTGCTATCAAATTTGGTGCACAAATGAAATTTCCAGAGCTAGGACATAGAGTAAGGGCCAGCTGATTTAGGGACATTTGAGAAGACATATTGTTTGGCCGAAGTGAAGTATTATCTCTCTGTCTTTTTGGCTTCAGGCGCATGAGTAGACATGGCGAGTATTTATTTATGTAACTGCGTGTTCCAGTAACATTGCTCGCAAGAAATGCAGATCGGGTTGAACATGAGACGTCGTTAGTAAACCCCCATTCTCGAATTGAAGAGGACCTTTTTTAATGCTTGAAGTGAACATTCTTGTACAAGAATGGCTAGCTTTGCATTAGAAGCTAAGCTAACAAACAGAGAGAAGCCATTTTTCTTTAGAGACAATGACCAAGAATGTATATATATGTTTTTTTACTACCCCAGAGCCAGCATTAGCATCTCTGTTAGTGAAACACTGGGAGTGGTAGGGCCTATGGCAGGATGCTTCCAAAAAGCCGGACGAAATCCTCAAAGTTCAACCAAGTATTCATACCACTGATAGACATACAGTTGAAGTCGGAAGTTTACATACACCTTAGTCAAATACATTTAAACTCAGTTTTTCACAATTCCTGTTATTAAATAGTAGAAATTCCCTGTCTTAGGTCAGTTAGGATCACCAATTTATTTTAAGAATGTGAAATGTTAGAATAATAGTAGAGAGAATTATTTATTTCAGCTTTTATTTCTTTCATCACATTCCCAGTGGGTCAGAAGTTTACATACACTCAATTAGTATTTGGTAGTATTGCCTTTAAATTGTTTAACTTTTACTAGGATCGGGAATTGGGAAAAACTGAGTTTAAATGTATTTGGCTAAGATGTATATACACTTCCAACTTCAACTGTAGATCCTGGAGACTGAGACAGGTCAAAACTAGACAGGAAGATCACGTCAGTAACTCAACCCACTCAAATTGAGCATAGCAGATAGAAGCCTGGCACGATGTGATGCACCCCTCCTAGGGACGGCATAGGAGAGCACTACCAAGCCAGTGACACAGCCCCCGTAATAGGGTCAGAGTGGAGAGAGGGGAGCCTGCCAGGCAGAGACAGCAATGGTGGTTTGTTACTCCAGTGCCTTGCCATTCCCCTTCACACCTCTGGTCAAGACTAAACTCAATCGTAAGACCTACTGAAGCGATGAGTTTTCAGTAAAGACTTAAAGGTCAAGACATGGCCATTCCATAAAAATTGGGGAAAGCCCTGCCACCAGATGTTTGCTTAGAAATTCTAGGAACAATAAGGAGGCATGAGTCTTGTGACCATAGGTATGTACTGTATGGCAGCACCAAATTAGAGCGATAGGTAGGAGCAAGTCCATGTAAGGCTTTGTAAGTTAGCAGTAAAACCTTGAAATCAGCCTTAGCCCTAACAGGTAGCCAGTGTAGAGTAATATGATAAAATGTTGGGCTCCAGTCAAAATTTTATCAACCCTATTTATCACTAGCTAAAGTTTATTTTGTGCTTTATCCGGGTAACCAGAGAGTAGAACATTGCAGTATTCTAATCTTGAAGTGACAAAAGCATGGATTCGTTTTTCTGCATCATTTTTTTGGACAAAAAGTTTGGATGAAATAAATTACGAAGTTGGAAAAATGCTGTTCATGAAACATTTTGTATATGTCCGTCAAAAAAAGAGAAAGGGGTCCAGAGTAACGACGAGGTCCTTCACAGCAGTGGAGGCTGCTGAGGGGAGGACGACTCATAATAATGTCTGGAACAGAGCAAATTGAATGCCATCAAACACATGCAAAACCATGTGTTTGATATATTTGATAACATTCCACCCATTCCGCTCCAACCCCATTACCATTTCCTGTCATCCTCAATTAAGGTACCACCAACCTCCTGTTCACAGTTTTATTTGAGACGACTGTACAACCATTGAGATTAATGATCAGATCAAACAGCAGATCTCTTTGTTTCTTGGGGCCTAGAACTAGCGTCTCTGTTTTGTTCGAGTTTAAAAGTAAAACATTGCCGCAATCCACTTCCTTATGTCTGAAACACAGGCTTCCAGGGTAGGCTGAAGACTTCAATGTCGATTTTCTCAGTGCAATTTTCTACGTCAATGTAAAAATAAATAAAACACAACAGTAATAAGTAGAGTACATGGGCTATCAAACTACTGTTTTGATTAGGTGACTTTCTAAAGAAAATGTTAAAACATGTATTTTACAAAGTGTTCTAAAGATTGAAAGACAGGCAAAATCTGACATCATGTACAGTAGTTACACCGAATTGGGACAAAAGAAATGTTTACAATTTTATATTTATAATTGCTCTTCACAGATTGTAGAATTCTTGGCAGTGAGTGGTTTATCACTTATCAGTGTAATAATAAAGTCTTATTTCAGGGTGAATAAAATCATGAACAATTGAGCTTACTTCCTTTGTTACTAAAGCTGCCTTACACAGCCCAATTCTGATCTTTTGTCAATTACAGTGCATTTGGAAAGTAGTCAGACCCCTTGACCTTTTCCACATTTTGTTACGTTACAGCCTTATTATAAAATTGATGAAATAGTTTTTTTTCTTCATCAATCTACACACAATACCCCATAACGACAAACCAATTACATTTACATTTAACATTTAAGTCATTTAGCAGACGCTCTTATCCAGAGCGACTTACAAATTGGACCAATAACAGTGTTTTTTTTTATGTGTGCAAATGTGTTAAAAATAAAAATGGAAATATTTACATATATATTCAGACCCTTTGTCAGCGATTACAGCCTTGAGTCTTCTTGGGTATGACACTACAAGGTTGTCACAACTGTATTTGGGTTCAATTCCAGGCTCTGGCTGGGCCACTCAAGGACATTCAGAGACTTGTCCCGAAGCCACTCCTGTGTTGTCTTGGCTGTGTGCTTAGGATTGTTGTTCTGTTGGAAGGTGAAACTTTACCCCAGTCTGAGGTCCTGAGAACTCTGGAACAGGTTTTCATCAAGGATCTCTCTGTACTTTTCTCCATTCATCTTTCCCTCAATCCTGACTAGTCTCCCAGTCCCTGCCGCTGAAAAACATCACCACAGCCTGATGCTGCCACCACCATGCTTCACCGTAGGGATGGGGCCAGGTTTCCTCCAGACGTGACGCAAGAGTTCAATCTTGGTTTCATCAGACCAGAGAATCTTGTTTCTCATGGTCTGAGAGTCCTTTATGTGTATTTTGGCAAACTCCAAGCGGCTGTCATGTGCCTTTTACTGAGGACTGGTTTGCGTCTGGCCACTTTATCATAAAAGTCTGATTGGTGGAGTGCTGCAGAGATGGTTGTCCTTCTGGAAGGTTCTCCCATCTCCACAGAGGAACTCTGGAGCTCTTTCAGAGTGACCATGGGGTTCTTGGTCACCTCACTGACCAAGGCCCTTCTCCCCCGATTGCTCAGTTTGGCCGGGCGTACAGCTCTAGAAAGAGTCTTGGTGGTTCCAAACTTCTTCCTTTTAAGAATGATGGCCACTGTGCTCTTGGGGACTTTCAGTGCTGCAGGAATGTTTAGGTACCCTTCCCTTCCCCAGATCTACAGACAATTCCTTCGACCTCATGGCTTGGTTTTTGCTCTGACATGCACTGTCAACTGTGGGACCTTACATAGACAGGTGTGTGCCTTTCCCAATTATGTCCAATCAATCGACTTTACCACAGATGGACTCCTATCAAGTTGGTGTAACTCGGGCAGTTGTTGTTGCCATCCTGTACGTGTCCCGCAGGTGTGATGTTCGGATGTGCAGGTGTTGTTACACGTGGTCTGCCACTGCAAGGATGATCAGCTGTCCGTCCTGTCTCCCTGTAGCGCTGTCTTCGCGTTTCAGGCATTGCAATTTATTGCCCTGGCCACATCGGCAGTTCTCATGCCTCCTTGCAGCATGTCCATGTAAGGCTTTGTAAGTTAGCAGTAAAACCTTGAAATCAGCCTTAGCCCTAACAGGTAGCCAGTGTAGAGTAATATGATAAAATGTTGGGCTCCAGTCAAAATTTTATCAACCCTATTTATCACTAGCTAAAGTTTATTTTGTGCTTTATCCGGGTAACCAGAGAGTAGAACATTGCAGTATTCTAATCTTGAAGTGACAAAAGCATGGATTCGTTTTTCTGCATCATTTTTTTGGACAAAAAGTTTGGATGAAATAAATTACGAAGTTGGAAAAATGCTGTTCATGAAACATTTTGTATATGTCCGTCAAAAAAAGAGAAAGGGGTCCAGAGTAACGACGAGGTCCTTCACAGCAGTGGAGGCTGCTGAGGGGAGGACGACTCTTAATAATGTCTGGAACAGAGCAAATTGAATGCCATCAAACACATGCAAAACCATGTGTTTGATATATTTGATAACATTCCACCCATTCACGGAGATGAGCAGGGACCCTGGGCATCTTTCTTTTGGTGTTTTTCTGAGTCAGTAGAAAGGCCTCTTTAGTGTCCTAAGTTTTCATAACTGTGACCTTAATTGCCTATCTTCTGTAAGCTGTTAGTGTCTTAACGACCGTTCCACAGGTGCATGTTCATTAATTGTTTATGGTTCATTGAACAAGCATGGGAAACAGTGTTTAAGGGTTGCTGAGTTTACAATGGACTCAAAACCTTCCTGGACTGCAAACACAGAACAGATGTACAAAAAGGGACAACAACGACTATATTTCATGAGGAGATGAATTAAATATCAGGTCAATAAAAGAATAACAACCATATTCTACACATCCTTTGCTTAGAGTGTTGCCACTTTCTGTTTCCAAGCTTGGTACAATCAGCTATCCATTAAAAAAATATATATTTATACACATAATAGTAAATCTGTTAATATCAAGAACATGGAAATGCTGTTCTTGGAGAGAGTACTAAGGGCAGGAGCGAGAATTGCCACCGACCGGACACACCCACTCAACCAGGAGTACCAGCTCATACCATCATCCCGCCGATGCAGAGTCGATCTTCACAAAACCACCAGAGCCTAGAAATCATTCATTCCCACCAGTAAAAATCAATTGCTCCCCCCCACCAGAACTGAATTCCGAACTGTGTCCACATGTCTGCTGTAGTTGGTTGTGATTTATGTATGTATTAATTGCACTTATTGGTGATACTGTGCTGTTGTTTGTTGAGATGCAAGACACATTTCCCGAAAGGGACACACCATAAAAAAATGATTAAATATCTCATCAGAAAGTTCGGACCTCTTGGTGTAACAATTAAAGTTTTGGACTACTACAGTAGCAGTAACCTGGGTTTGTGTCCTGGTCGGGCTACTCCCCATTTTCTCTACACTGGTGTTAGAACTGGAAGTGGGATGGTGAGGCCATCGAAACATAGGGATGGCAGTAGCATTCAGTAAGCATGTAGAGATCTTTGTACAACAACTAGTGACCTCATCGAGAGGTGTAATAGTCAAAGTCCCGAATTGGGCTTACCCTTGAATTTGCTACATTAATGTTCAAAAACAGCAGTCTTCTGGTAGCCTAATATGGATGAGTGTAAAAATGATCATAGTGGTTAATTTACATTATCATTAGTCTTAATTTTATTTTTTGGTTATGGTTACTGATATACTGATCTATTATTGCATACGTAGCAGATGGGGATCTGTGAAACTCACTTCTCAGCCTGAAAGTGTCATCCCTTGCACTATTGAAATAGGCCTTTTTTTGGCAGTGCAATGGGTTGGAATGCTCTAGGAGGGCGGTCATGTGTGCTTGCGAGGCAGAGGTCCTGAGTTTGAGCTGGGTAGAAGCCAAAGCGGGTGGAAGTGGCACTCCCTAAGTAAGCAGTATGATCTGCAGTTGCCACTTTGTAATTTGCAACTTCCATACAAATAACATTTGTTTTTGGTGAGCTTACTGGACTCGTTTTTAGTTGAAATAATATATATTTTTGTCCTTAAAGATTTCAAGTAAATAAAACAGATGTGTTCCAATGATTCCAATGAGGTGTAACTAATAGGAAATAAATAAAATAACACTTTACAAAATGCCTGTGGACACTGAAAGTCACAGTTTGCAGAATGACTTTGCATGTGTTGTTGGATAAGGGGACTTTTATTTTGAAAACCAAACGGAAGTGTTAATTTGTCGCCACCTCGTGTTTGTTTTTGGAAGAGAGGCTCATAATGGAATATGTCGGGCTTCCAATTGACTGTAATTATTCCCGGAGCGTCCGCATCCATTTTCGGTGTCGTTCAATGGGACTGTGAAGCAATTCGCCGCTTTTTAAACTTTTGCAACAAAAAGCCCATAATGGATTTCAAATATGTTTCTGACGCTTCTCAGTAGCTTATTCTCGTGAGGCTGATTGCTTGGTTTTTAGACCTCGTCACCTTGGTGGTGGAGTTGGAACGATATATTTAGTCTATTGCGTTTGGGGTATTGCCATTGGAGAAAGAGAAGACTCAAACGGAACATCAAATTGGATTGTCAGGTAAAAGACGCTGCGGCTTCATTTAATTTGTTTTGTCATATGGCCTGAAGTTAAAGACCTACATACAATATAGACTACTGTGAGGGTTCACGTGTTTAAAAATGTTGACGCAGCAATCATGCAGAATCGCATTCGCACAAATTTGATCTGGGCCTGTCACGCCCATAGGCTAGTTGAGTTTTTAAAAATGCATTTATTATTTATTTAACTAGACAAGTCAGTTAAGAACAAATTCGTATTTACGACGACGGCCTACCAAAACCCCTCCTGTGGGAACGGGGCTGGGATTAAACATAAATTAAATCAAATATATAGGACAAGACATCACAAGAGAGACAACACTACATAAAGAGATACCTAAGACAACAAAAGCATGGCAGCAACACATGACAACACAGCATGGTAACAACATGGCAGCAGCACAAAACATGGTACAAACATTATTAGACACAGCACAAAGGGCAAGAAGGTAGAGACAACAATACATCATGCAAAGCAGCCACAACTGTCAGTAAGAGTGTCCATGATTGAGTCTTTGAATGAAGAAATTGAGATAAAACTGTCCAGTTTGAGTGTTTGCAGCTCATTTAAGTTGCTAGCTGCAGTGAACTGAAAAGACAAGCGACCCAGGGATGTGTGTGCTTTGTGTGACTGGCAGAACTGGTGTTGTATGTGGACGATGAGGGCTGCAGTAGATATATATACATTTTTTACCTTTATTTAACTAGGCAAGTCAGTTAAGAACAAATTCTTATTTTCAATGACGGCCTAGGAACAGTGGGTTAACTGCCTGTTCAGGGGCAGAACGACAGATTTGTACCTTGTCAGCTCAGGGATTTGAACTTGCAACCTTCCGGTTACTAGTCCAACGCTGTAACCACTAGACTACCCTGCCGCCCTCAGATAGGGGGAGTGAGGCCTTAGAGGGTTTTATAAATAAGCAGCAGCCAGTGGGTCTTGCGACAGATATACAGAGATGACCAGTTTACACAAGTATAGAGTGCAGTGATGTGTCCTATAAGGAGCAATGGTGGCAAATCTGATGGCCGAATGGTAAAGAACATCTAGCCGCTCGAGAGCACTCTTAGCTGCCGATCTATAAATTACGTCGCCGTAATCTAACATGGTTAGGATGGTCATCTGAAACAGGGTTAGTTTGGCAGCTGGGGTGGAAGAGTATCGATTACGATAGAGGAAACCAAGTCTAGATTTAACTTTACCCTGCAGCTTTGATATGTGCTGAGAAAAGGACACTGTACCGCCTAGCCATACTCCCAAGTACTTGTATGATGTGACTACCTCAAGCTCTAAACCCTCAGAGGTAGTAATCACACCTGTGGGGAGAGGTTCTTACCAAACCACATGACCTTTGTGTTGGAGGTGTTCAGAACAGGGTTAAGGGCAGACACAGCTTGTTGGACACTGAGTGCTTTGTTGTAGAGCGTTTAACACAAAATCCTGGGAGAGGCCAGCTGAGTAGAAGACAGTATCATCTGCATATAAATGGATGAGAGCGCTTCCTACAGCTGCAACATCGAGAGCATCCTGACCGGTTGCATCACTGCCTGGTACGGCAATTGCTCGGCCTCCGACCGCAAGGCACTTCAGAGGGTAGTGCGTACGGCCCAGTACATCACTTGGGAAAAGCTGCCTGCCATCCAGGACCTCTACACCAGGTGGTGTCAGAGGAAGGCCCTGAAAATTGTCAAAGACCCCAGCCATCTCAGTCATAGACTGTTCTGCATGGCAAGCGGTACCGGAGTGCCAAGTCTAGGACAAAAAGGCTTCTCAACAGTGTTTACCCCCAAGCCATAAGACTCCTGAACAGGTAACCAAATGGTTACCTGGACTATTTGCAACCCCTCTTTTACGCTGCTGCTGCTACTCTCTGTTTATCTTATATGCATAGTCACTTTAACTATACATTCATGTACATACTACCTCAGTTGGCCTGACCAACCAGTGCTCCCGCACATTGGTTAACCGGGCTATCTGCATTGTATCCCACCACCTGCCAACCCCTCTCTTTATGCTACTGCTACTCTCTGTTCATCATATATGCATAGTCACTTTTACCATACCCACATGTACATACTACCTCAATAAGCCTGACTAACCGGTGTCTGTATATAGCCTTGCTACTCTTTTTACTGTTGTTTTATTTCTTTACTTACCTACACACACACACACACACTTTTTTGTCTCCGCACTATTGGTTAGAGCCTGTAAGTAAGCATTTCACTGTACAGGTTATTCACGTGCGCCGAATACCTGTTGTATTCGGCGCACGTGACAAATAAACTTTGATTTGAGAGGTAGTTAGCAAACCAGGCCAAAGACCCCTCAGAGAAACCAATACTCCTTAGCTGGCCAACGAGAATGAAATGGTCTACCGTATCAAAAGCTTTGGCCAAGTCAATAAAAAGAGCAGCACCACATTGCTTAGAATCAAGGGCAAAGGGGACATCGTTGAGGACCTTTTTAAGGTTGCAGTGACACATCCATAACCTGAGCGGAAACCAGATTGCATACCAGAGAGAATACTATAGACATCAAGAAAGCCGGTCAGTTGATCATTGACATGTTTTTTCCCCAACATTTTTGATAAACAGGGCCCAGGTGTTTTTTTGGGGTCTAGTTTTAAGGAGCTCCTTCAGCAGCTTGGACTCAGTGACCCCTGCAGGGAGAAACTTTGTAGCGGGGCTAGTCGCATTGGAAGGGGTGGGAGATGAGGAAATATTGGACAGGAAAGGAGGCATGGCTGAGTGAAATAGGAATCCTGACTTAATGAAGTGGTGATTTAAAAAGCTCAGCCATGTGCTTCTTGTCAGTAACAACCACATCATCCACATTAAGGGACATGGGCAGCTGTGAGGAGCAGGTTTTATTCTCCAGGTCTTGAGATCCTGTTTTCAATCAGGATCTCAGCGATCACTGCCTCATTTTCTGCATCCGCTATGGGTCCGCGGTCAAATGACCACCCCTCATCACTGTCAAACGCTCCCTAAAACACTTCTGCGAGCAGGCCTTTCTAATCGACCTGGCCCAGGTATCCTGGAAGGATAATGACCTCATCCCGTCTGTCAAGGATGCCTACTCGTTCTTTAAAAGTAATTTCCTCACCATCTTAAATAAGCATGCCCCTTTCAAAAATGTAGAACTAAGAACAAATCTAGGTCATGGTTCACTCCAGACCTGACTGCCCTTGACCAACACAAAAACATCCTGCGGTGGACTGCAATAGCATCGAATAGTCCCAGCGATATGTAACTGTTCAGGGAAGTCAGGAACCTATATACACAGTCAGTCAGGAAAGCAAAGGCTAGCTTTTTCAAACAGAAATTTGCATCCTGTAGCTCTAACTCCAATAAGTTTTGGGACACTAAAGTCCATGGAGAATAAGAGAACCTCCTCCCAGCTGCCCACTGCACTGAGGCTAGGTAACACGGTCACCACTGATAAATCCATGATAATTGAACATTTCAATAAGCATTTCTCTACGGCTGGCCATTATTTCCTCCTGGCTTACACCAACCCCGGCCAACAGCTCCACACTCCTAGCAGCTACTTTCCCGAGCCTCCCCAGCTTCTCCTTCACCCAAATACAGATCACAGATGTTCTGAAAGAGCTGCAAAACCTGGAACCGTACAAATCAGCTGGGCTCAACAATCTGGACACTCTCTTTGTAAAATGATCCGCTGCCATTGTTGCAACTCCTATTACCAGTCTGTTCAACCTCTCATTTTGTCTGAGAACCCTAAAGATTGGAAAGCTGCCACGGTCATCTCCCTCTTCAAAGGGGGTGCCACTTTAGACACAAACTGTCACAGACCTATATCCATCTTGCCCTGCCTTTCTAAAGTCTTTGAAAGCCAAATTAATAAACAGATCACTGACCATTTCGAATCCCACCGTACCTTCTCCGCTGTGCAATCCGGTTTCCAAGCCGGTAACGAGTGCACCTCAGCCACGCTCAAGGTAATAAACGATATCGTAACCGCCATCGATTAAAAGACAGTACTGTGTAGCCGTCTTCATCGACCTGGCCAAGGTTTTCGACTCTGTCAATCACCGTATTCTTATCGTCAGACTCAATAGCCTTGGTTTCTCAAATGACTGCCTCGCCTGGTTCACCAACTACTTCTCTGATAGAGTTCAGTGTGTACAATCGGAGGGCCTGTTGTCCGGACCTCTGGCAGTCTATGGGTGTACCACAGGGTTAAATTCTCAGGCCAACTTTTTTTTCTGTATATATCAACGATGTTGCTCTTGCTGCGGATTATTCCCTGATCCACCTCTATGCAGACGACACCATTCTGTATACATCTGGCCCTTCTTTGGACACTTAACTAACCTCCAA
Source organism: Oncorhynchus nerka (assembly GCF_034236695.1). Taxonomy (NCBI): domain Eukaryota; kingdom Metazoa; phylum Chordata; class Actinopteri; order Salmoniformes; family Salmonidae; genus Oncorhynchus; species Oncorhynchus nerka. Next base: position 12,379,769 of record NC_088416.1, read on the forward strand.
ACGAGCTTCAATGACATACAACACTCCTTCCGTGGCCTCCAACTGCTCTTAAACGTTGGCAAAACCAAATGCAAGCTTTTTAACAGCTTGCTACCCGCCCGCCTGACTAGCATCACTACTCTGGACGGTTCTGACCTAGAATGTGTGACCAACTACAAATACCTAGGTGTCTGGTTAGACTGTAAACGCACCTTCCAGACTCCTATCAAATATCTCCAATCCAAAATCAAATCTAGAATTTGCTTTCTATTTCGCAACAAAACCTCCTTCACTCACGCCGCCAAACTTACCCTAGTAAAACTGACTACCCTACCGATCCTCGACTTCGGCGATGTCATCTACAAAATAGCTTCCAGTTCTTTACTCAGCAAATTGGATGCAGTTTATCACAGTGCCATCTGTTTTGTTACCAAACCCCCTTATACCACCCACCACTGCGACCTACCTGTATGCTCTAGTCGGCTGGCCCTCGCTACATATTCGTCGCCAGACACACTGGCTCCAGGTCATCTACAAGTCTATACTAGGTAAAGCTCCACCTTATCTCAGCTCATTGGTCACGATAACAACAACCACCCTTAGCATGCGCTCCAGCAGGTATATCTCACTGGTCATCCCCATAGCCAACACCTCTTTGGCCTCCTTCCAGTTCTCTGCTGCCAGTGACTGGAACGAATTGCAAAAATCTCTGAAGCTGGAGACTAACATTTCCCTCATTAACTTTAAACATCAGCTATCTGAGCAGCTAACCGATTGCTGCAGCTGTACATAGTCCATCGGTAAATAGCCCACCCAATCTACCTACCTCATCCCCATATTGTTTTATTTACTTTGCTGCTCTTTTGCACACCAATATCACTACTTGCACACCATCGGCTCATCTATCACTCCTGTGTTAATCTGCTAAATTGTAATTACTTTGCTACTATGGTCTATTTATTGCCATACCACCTCATGCCATTTGCACACACTATATAGACTCCTTTTTTCTATTGTGTTATTGACTGTATGCTTGTTTATTCCATGTAATTCTGTGTTGTTTGTCACACTGCTTTGCTTTATCTTGGCCAGGTAGTTGTAAATGAGAACTTGTTCTCAACTAACTTACCTGGTTAAATAAAGGTGAAAAAAAATGTTTTCCAGAACTGCTCCTTAAAGTAAGTAACTTTGGCCTTCCTGAGTGCACTTATTTCTCATTTGCCTGAGCGCGAGCCAGTCAGCCTGAGTACGCGTGTGCCGAGCCTTTCACTAAATGCATTTCTTGAGGTGGAGTAACTCTGCCAGATCACCTTCGAACCAGGGGCTGAACCTGTTTGTAATTCTCATTTTATTTATCGGGGCATACAGTGGGGCAAAAAAGTATTTAGTCAGCCACCAATTGTGCAAGTTCTCCCACTTAAAAAGATGAGAGATGCCTGTAATTGTTCATCATAGGTACACTTCAACTATGACAGACAAAATTATTTTAAAAAATCCAGAAAATCACATTGTAGGATTTTTAATGAATTTATTTACAAATTATGGTGGAAAATAAGTATTTGGTCAATAAACTTTTATCTCAATACTTTGTTAAATACCCTTTGTTGGCAATGACAGAGGTCAAATGTTTTCTGTAAGTCTTCACAAGGTTTTCACACACTGTTGCTGGTATTTTGGCCCATTCCTCCATGCAGATCTCCTCTAGAGCAGTGATGTTTTTAATTTGTAAAATTTAAAATTTTACCCCTTTTTTTCTCCCCAATTTCGTGGTATCCAATTGTTGTAGTAGCTACTATCTTGTCTCGTCGCTACAACTCCCGTACGGGCAAGGGAGAGATGAAGGTTGAAAGTCATGCGTCCTCCGATACACAACCCAGCCAGCCGTACTGCTTCTTAACACAGCGCGCATCCAACCCGGAAGCCAGCCGCACCAATGTGTCGGAGGCTACACCGTGCACCTGGCAACCTTGGTTAGCGCGCACTGCACCCCGCCCGCCACAGGAGTCGCTGGTGCGCGATGAGACAAGGAGATCCCTACCGACCAAGCCCTCCCTAACCCGGACGACGCTAGGCCAATTGTGTGTCGCTCCACGGACCTCCCGGTCGCGGCCGGTTACGACAGAGCCTGGGCGCGAACCCAGGGACTCTGATGGCACAGCTGGGGCTGCAGTACAGCGCCCTTAACCACTGCGCCACCCAGGAGGCCGGAGCAGTGATGTTTTGGGGCTGTTGCTGGGCAACACGGACTTTCAACTCCCTCCAAAGATTTTCTATGGGGTTGAGATCTGGAGACTGGCTAGGCCACTCCAGGACCTTAAAATGCTTCTTACTAAGCCACTCCTTCGTTGCCCGGGCGGTGTGTTTGGGATCATTGTCATGCTGAAAGACCCAGCCACGTTTCATCTTCAATGCAATGATGGAAGGGGGTTTTCACTCAAAATCTCACGAAACATGGCTCCATTCATTCTTTCCTTTACACGGATCAGTCGTCCTGGTCCCTTTGCAGAAAAACAGCCCCAAAGCATAATGTTTCCACCCCCATGCTTCACAGTAGGTATGGTGTTCTTTGGATGCAACTCGGCATTCTTTGTCCTCCAAACATGACGAGTTGAGTTTTTACCAAAAAGTTATATTTTGGTTTCATCTGACCATATTCTCCCAATCTTCTTCTGGATCATCCAAATGCTCTCTAGCAAACTTCAGACGGGCCTGGACATGTACTGGCTTAAGCAGGGGGACACGTCTGGCACTGCAGGATTTGAGTCCCTGGCGGCATGGTGTGTTACTGATGGTAGGCTTTGTTACTTTGCTCACTGTTGTTGTGATCATTTTGACCCCACGGTGTGAGATCTTGCGTGGAGCCCCAGATCGAGGGAGATTATCAGTGGTCTTGTATGTCTTCCATTTCCTAATAATTGCTCCCACAGTTGATTTCTTCAAACCAAGCTGCTTACCTATTGCAGATTCAGTCTTCCCAGCCTGGTGCAGGTCTACAATTTTGTTTCTGGTGTCCTTTGACAGCTCTTTGGTCTTGGCCATAGTGGAGTTTGGAGTGTGACTGTTTGAGGTTGTGGACAGGTGTCTTTTATACTGATAGCAAGTTCAAACAGGTGCCATTAATACAGGTAACGAGTGGAGGACAGAGGAGCCTCTTAAAGAAGAAGTTACAGGTCTGTGAGATCCAGAAATCTTGCTTGTTTGTAGGTGACCAAATACGTATTTTCCACCATAATTTGCAAATATATTCAATAAAAATCCTACAATGTGATTTTCTGGATTTTTTTTTCTTATTTTGTCTGTCATAGTTGAAGTGTACCTATGATGAAAATTACAGGCCTCTTTTTAAGTGGGAGAACTTGAGCAATTGGTGTCTGACTAAATACTTTTTGCCCCACTGTTTAACGCCTCACAAGTTCTCAACTGTCAGCTTCATTAAGTAGTACCCGCAAAACACCAGTCTCAACGACAACAGTGAAGAGGAGACTCCGGGATGCTGGCCTTCTAGGCAATGTTCCTCTGTCTAGTGTCTGTTCTTTTGCCCATCTTAATCTTTTCTTTTTATTGGCCAGTCTGAGATATGGATTTTTCTTTGCAACTCTGCCTAGAAGGCCAGCATCCCGGAGTTGCCTCTTCACTGTTGACGTTGAGACTGGTGTTTTGCTATTTAATTTAAAACTATTTAATGAAGCTGCCAGTTGTGAGGCATCTGTTTCTCAAAATAGACGCTCTAATGTACCTGTCCTCTTGCTCAGTTGTGCTCCGGGGCCTCCCACTCTTTCTATTCTGGTTATAGAGACAGTTCTGTGAAGGGAGTAGTACACAGCATTGTACACGATCATCAGTTTCTTGTCAATTTCTCGCATGGAATAGCCTTCATTTCTCAGAACAAGAAAAGACTGGTGAGCTTCAGAAGAATGGTCTTTGTTTCTGGCCATTTTAAGCCTGTAAATGAACCCACAAATGCTGATGCTTCAGATACTCAACTTGTTTATAGAAGACAACAAGTTTTATTGCTTCTTAAATTAGAACAACAGGTTACAGCTGTGCTAACATAATTGCAAAAGGGTTTTCTAATGATCAATTAGCCTTTTAAAATCATAAACTTGGATTGGCTATCACAAGGTACCATTGGAACACAGAAGTGATGATTGTTGATAATGGGCCTCTGTACGCCTATGTAGATATTCCATTAAAAGTCAGCCGTTTCCAGCCACAGTAGTCATTTACAACATTAACAATGTCTGCACTGTGTTTATGATCAATTTAATGTTTTAATGGACAAAAATGAGCTTTTCTTTCAAAAACAAGGACATTTTTTGAACAGTAGAACATCTTTTGAACAGTATGTGTGTGCATTTAGACCCCTAGACTTTTTCAGCCTTATTCTAAAATGTGTTATTGTTTTTTTCCCCTCATAATAACCCATAATGACAAAGCAAAAACAGGTTTTTAGAAATCTTTGCTAAAAAATGTCAACTGAAATGTCACATGTGCATAAGTTTTCAGAACCCTTTCTCAGGACTTTGTTGAAGCACCTTTGGTAGCGATTACAGCCTTGAATCTTCTTGGGTATGACTCTACAAGCTTGGTACACCTGTAATTGGGGAGTTTCTCCCATTTCTTCTCTGCAGATCCTTTCAAACTCCTTCAGGTTGGATGGGGAGTGTTGCTGCACAGCTATTATCAGGTCTCTCCAGAGATGTTCAAGTCTGGGCTCTGGCTGGGCCTTGCCACATTGAGACTTGTCCCGAAGCCACTCCTGTGTTGTCTTGGCTGTGTGCTTAGGTTCGTTGCCCTGTTGGAAGGTGAACCTTGGCCCCAGTCTGAGGTCCTGTGTGCTCTGGAGCAGGTTTTTATCATGGATCTCTCTACTTTGCTCCGTTCATCTTTCCCTCAGTCCTGAATAGTCTCCCAGTCCCTGCTGCTGAAAAACATATGCACAGCATGATGCTGCCACCACCATGCTTCACCGTAGTGATGATGCCAGGAGTCTTCCAGATGTGACGCTTGGAATTCAGGCCAAAGAGTTCAATCTTGGTTTCATCTGACCAGAGAATCTTGTTTCTCATGGTCTGGGAGTCTTTCGGTGCCTTTTGGCAAACTCCAAGTGGGCTGTCATGTGCCTTTTACTGAGGACTGGCTTCCGTCTGGTGGAGTGCTGCAGAGATGGTTGTCCTTCTGGAAGGTTTTCCCATCTCCACAGAATAACTCTAGAGCTCACATTTTAGAATAAGGCAGAAGAAGTCAAGAGGTATGAATACTTTCCAAATGCATGACCTTGGTAGCAATTGAAAGGACACTGGAGATTATGGGGAAATTATCAGACCAAAGGTGAGGGCACAACCGTTCACCTGACACAGGAATCCAAACATTACACTGTTGATTTTATGTGCATTTTTTAACTAAATCTGAAAATACATTCAGTAACATAAGAACATTCATAGAAATTTTGGAGTAGTTGCAAGATAAGAAAAAATGATTACAAGGGTTTGAGTGAGAGGTCTTGTCTCCAGGTGGCACCACGCCTCTCCAAACTGCACATTTCCGAAGTCATTTCAATGCACTTTTATGGAAAGAGGCAAGGAAGGAGCCTTCAACTGTAAGGTGCTTTTTTAAAACATTTTTTTTTAGCTCTCCTAGCTTTGCCATTGAGGAACTGATGCAAACACGCTTTTTGTTTGAAACAAAATGACTTTTTTATGCAATTCAAAAACTTTCCATTATGAATCACAATCTGGGTCAGGTGGGCTTCACGAAAGCTTATCCTATTGCCAGCACAGCTAGCTGAATTATAAAATACTATCTTAGTGTTAGGCTTTCAAAGACACGTCAGACAAACGGATTGTAAATTTTACATTTTCAAATATGGAAATGGTGACCTGCACATTTGGACTCATGGGTGTGTGGTTTGCTTCTATATGACATCAAAGCGGACTTTGAGGATTATAACAATGTCTCATCTTTCAGAACACTGACTCCTTTTGAGTATATTGGATGACAGCCTGTGAGTGGAAAGGGCTACATGGAAGCAAACTGAATGAAACTGGGAGGGACCTACCTGCATTTGTCTAATAAAACTTGTTTTAGTTACAGAACTTCTGTTTTTAGAACTCTTTGGCCCCTCACGTCATCAGGGGAAAGTGTGGAGGGAGGGAGGGGCGCAAATCAAACAGTAATCTGCTCGTCCATGTTGTCAAAGACGCAGCACGGTACATCGTCCAGAAACACGCATCGTTTTTCCATCAAATTAATGTTCGATTTTTATCGATACAATTCACTTTTGCATGGGAAAACACACATCCCTAGTAATTACTACAGGTGCTTAATTATGTCACTTTTGTCTTGAGCGGACATCGCCATCGGACAGAGGGGGGCACCTGGCTCATGCCCGGGAGGCAGCCCGTTTCCAAATGGGAATGCAATCAACTTTTAGCCGACGCAAAACACGCCTGCCCGGGCGAGATTAATCAAACCTCAGTCGTGAGTGAACAGGGAGTACAGGAGGGGATTAAGCACACACCTTTGATGGGCCTCCGTATTGAGGCGGAGGTTGTTGTTGCCTACCTTCACCTACCTTCACCACCTGGGTCTGTCCCGTCAGGAAGTCCAGGATCTCGTTACAGAGGGAGGTGTTCAGTCCCAAGGTCCCCAGCTTGGTGATGAGCTTGGAGGGGACTATGGTGTTGAACGCTGAGCTGTAGTCTATGAACAGCATTCTCACAAATATTTCCCCTCTTGTCCAGGTGGAAGAGGGCATTGTGAAGTGCAGTTGAGATTGAGTCATCTGTGGATCTGTTTGGACGGTATTTGAATTGAAATGGGTCCAGTGTGTCTGTGATGTTGATGTGTGTCATGACCAGTCTTTCAAAACACTTCATAATTACAGCTGTGAGGTTACCTTTGAGTTCTTGGAAACCGGGACAATGGTTAGAGTAAGTGTCAAACTCATTCCATGGAGGGTGGGCCAAGTGTCTGCAGATTTTTGCTCCTCCCTTGTACTTGATTGGTCACTGATTTGGTTAGGAATTCCCCTCACCTGGGTGTCTAGGTCTTAACTTTTTCACATGTGAGTTCCAAATATCTCTAATGGTCGCCACAGCTTAAGTTTTATACACGTGATGTCAGAATGCACTCACTGTTCCAAAATGTGATTGTTACACAATAGGACAGTTCACACACGCTGTCTGCTAATTATGTGTAGGCTATGTTTCAACCTGTCCATTTCAAATGATTTTCTAACGGTTTGAATTGAGGTGTGTTCTGCCGCCTCATTAATTCACGTAGAAGTAGCCCATTTCAGTGTTGCAGACAATTTATGTTTGTCTAACTCACTAAAGCCTCAAACTTCCCTCTTCGAGGAGAGCTCTTCCCCATTTTTTCCGCACATGAAGTATGCAGACATTTGCGCAGTCTTACACGAACTGGCACTTTTTTTGGCTGGCGTTCGCATTGTTGTTTTCCTTACAATAATAACTTTGGACATGTGCGTTCCTATCAAAGTAAGTGCCTTATTTTCTGTATATCGTGTTGTTTCTACTGTAGGATACAGTATGTAAACTCAGCAAAAAAAACAAACATCCCCTTTTCAGGACCCTGTCCTTAAAAGATTATTCGTAAAAATCCAAATGAACTTCACAGATCTTCATTATAAAGGGTTTAAACACGGTTTTCCATGCTTGTTCAATGAACCATAAACAATTCATGAACATGTGGAACAGTCGTTAAGACAGTTATGAAAATTTAGGACACTAAAGAGGCCTTTCTACTGACTCTGAAAAACATCAAAAGAAAGATGCCCAGGGTCCCTGCTCATCTGTGTGAATGTGCCTTAGGCATGCTGCAAGGAGGCATGAGGATTGCAGATGTGGCCAGGGCAATAAATTGCAATGTCTGTACTGTAAGATGGCGCTACAGGGAGACAGGACGGACAGCTGATCGTCCTCGCGGTGGCAGACCACGTGTAACAACACCTGCACAGGATCGGTACATTCGAACATCACACCTGCGGGACAGGTACAGGATGGCAACAACAACTGCTCGAGTTACACCAGGAACGCACAGTCCCTCCATCAGTGCTCACTGTCCGCAAATAGGCTGAGGCTGGACTGAGGGCCTGTTGTCTGGTGAGGACTTGCCTTACATCACTGGCAACAACTTCACCTATGGACACAAACCCACCGTCTAAAGACCAGACAAGTGCTCTTCACTGATGAGTCATGGTTTTGTCTCACCAGGGGTGATGGTCTGATTCTTGTTTATCGTCAAAGGAATAAGCGTTTCACAGAGGCCTTTACTCTGGAGAGGGATTGATTTGGAGGTGGAGGGTCCATCAGGTTCTGGGGCTGTGTGTCAGCATCATCGGACTGAGCTTGTTGTCATTGCAGGTAATCTCAACGCTGTGCGTTACAGGGAAGACATCCTCCTCTCTCATGTGGTACCCTTCCTGCAGGCTCATCCTGACATGACCCTCCAGGATGACAATGCCATCAGCCATACTGCTCATTCTGTGTGTGATTTCCTGCAAGACAGGAATGTCAGTGTTCTGCCATGTCCAGGGACGAGCCTGGATCTCAATCCCATTGAGCACGTCTGGGACCTGTTGGATTGGAGGGTGAGGGCTAGGGCCATTCCCCCCCAGAAATGTCTGGGAACTTGCAGGTGCCTTGGTGGAAGAGTGAGGTAACATCTCACAGCAAGAATTGGCAAATCTGGTGCAGTCCAAGAGGAGGAGATGCACGGCAGTACTTAATGCACCAGATACTGACTGTGTCCCTTTGTTCATTCCATTTCGGTTAGTCACATGTCTGTGGAACTTGTTCAGTTTCTGTTGTTGAATCTTATGTTCATACAAATATTTACACGTTAAGGTTTCTGAAAATAAACGCAGTTGACAGTGAGGCCGTTTTCTTTTTTTGCGAAGTTTATGTATTTACTTAACTAGGCAAGTCAGTTAAGAACAAATTCTTATTTTCAATGACTGCCTAGGAACAGTGGGTTAACTGCCTGTTCAGGGGCAAAATGACACATTTGTACCTTGTCAGCTCGGGGATTTGAACTTGCAACCTTTCGGTTACTAGTCCAACGCTCTAACCACTAGGCTACCCTGCCGCCCCATGTATGTACACTACCGTTCAAAAGTTTGGGGTCACTTAGAAATGTCCTTGTTTTTGAAAAAAAATAATAAATGTGGCCATTTTAAAATAACATCAAATTGATCAGTGTTGTAAATGACTATTGTATCTGGAATATCTACATGGGTGTAAAGAAGCCCATTATCAACAACCATCACTCCTGTGTTGCAATGGCATGTTGTGTTAGCTAATCCAAGTTTAGCATTTTAAAAGGCTAATTGTTCATCAGAAAACCCTGTTTCAATTATGTTAGCACAGCTGAAAATGGTTGTTCTAAGGAAGCAATAAAACTGGCCTTCTTTAGACTAGTTTGTGGCTACGTGGCAAAATCATTGCCGCAACGTCGGAAAAATATCTGCGGTGTGTTTTTGAAGATGGTCAAACAGTCTACATTTTTTATTTTGCTCTGCAAACAAAACAAGTAATTAATAGAAAAGCCAGACTACCCCATAGTAGAATAGTTTATCCATTTACCTAGTCGGCTTGTTCTGTGTTCAATGCAAGGGAAATATTACTCTCGAGGCACATTCAATTATGAGCGCAATAGTGGGGAAAACAGTTTTAATGGGTGTTGTTGAAAGCTGTCCATTCCCATTTGATTTATTTATCAATTCCTGAATATGCACAAACTGCACCTTTTTTAAACTTTGAGTTTTTAGTAGTGGTATGGTTAAGAATTTTACTGCTCCGAAATTCACCATTTGATTTATTTTACCTTTATTTAACCAGGCAAGTCAGTTAAGAACAAATTCTTATTTTCAATGACGGCCTATGAACAGTGGGTTTAACTGCCTGTTCGGGGGCAGAACGACAGATTTGTACCTTGGCAGCTTGGGGATTTGAACTTGCAACCTTTCGGTTACTAGTCCAACGCTCTAACCACTAGCCGCCCCATGAGTGCATAGGGGTGAGTGGAGCTAAATATAACACGGGTCAATTGCAGAGAAATTTGATGTAAAACACCACCCTGCCTCATAACTTATTTTGGAGGGACTTCAATTGTGATGAGACGGGTTACATTTTCAGTTGAGCAAGAGTAGTGGCAATTCTCCCTAGGCTTTGCCACCACATGTTAATGGCCAAAAAGGGGGAATGTATATTGATGTAATTGTAATCCAAACCAACCCTCATGTAAGTTGTGATGAACTCTCAAAACCTTTTGGACAAGACTTACTTTATGACCAAAATGATCCTAGTTATACTTTGTAGTACATTTTGGCACTAGAATATAGTATATCATATCAATACCATAATGGCCACATAGAGTTGTATGGTTTAACTTTGCAGTCAATGGTTTTTGTTTGGCGTACTTGTAAAGTGACAATTCTGTTACTGTGAAGTGCCCTTAACAAACTTATTCTGCTTTGTGAAATGGTCCTTAGCGGCACAGCACTTGCTCTATTTATTGAATTGTGTTCACAACATGTTCTAGTTTTAGAAACAGTAATTTACAAAGATCTGAGGTTTCAGATATTTTCAGATTTCTGTGTGGTCTATCTAGATATCTGAAATAGGTGGTTTCACCCTCCTTTTCCCTCCTTCCTTCCACGATAGGTTCCCCGGAAGATGCGGCTGTGAGCTTGCTCAGAGTGCTGATCCTGTGGGTCTTCACCTGATCGTGACCATGGGGATATGGCCGGGTGGTGTCCGGGCCTGCATTGCAGGCCAGGAGAACTGCTCTCCCAACAATGAATCCAAGGACTACTGTTACTCAGCCCGAATCCGCAGCACCGTGCTTCAGGGCCTACCCTTTGGAGGCGTCCCCACAGTCCTTGCGCTGGACTTTATGTGCTTCCTGGTGAGTCTGCCTAGAGATCAGTCTTGCCCCATTCCAGTGCTGCAGGATCTTTTTGCTCTCCCCCGTAGTTAATTTATTGACTTATGTCACTGATTCATTGGCCAGAGATTCTACTTACCTGGGATCCCAGGTCTGTGTACAGCAGTACTTCTAACCTGAAGGTCCATATTTGAGAAAAGGTGTCCTAGTGACTTTATGCTAACCTACAACAAGCACATAGGTATACAGTATATGTATGTGTACATATGTTACCTTTATTTAACTAGGCAAGTCAGTTAAGAACAAATTCTTATTTTCAATTATGATCTAGGAACAGTGGGTTAACTGCCTGTTCAGGGGCAGAACGACAGATTTGTACCTTGTCAGCTCGGGGGTTTGAACTTGCAACCTTCCGGTTACTAATCCAACGCTCTAGCCACTAGGCTACCCTGCCACCGTGTGTGCGTGTGCATGTGCGCGTGTGTGTTTACAGTGCCTTCTGAAAGTATTCAGACCCCTTGACATTTCCACATTTTGTTACATTACGGCCTTATTCTAAAATGGATTTTTTAAAATTATTCAGCAATCTACACACAATACCCCATAATGACAAAGCGAAAACAGGTTTTTAGAATTCTTTGCAAATGAATATATATCTAAAATATATATATTTACAGAAGTATTCAGACCCTTTGCTATGAGACTCAAATTGACAAATTGAGCTCCGGTGCATCCTGTTTCCATTGATCATCCTTGAGATGTTTCTACAACTTGGAGTCCATCTATGGTAAATAAAATTGATTGGGCATGATTTGGAAAGGCACACACCTGTGTATATATAAGATCCCCACAGTTGACAGTGCATGTCAGAGCAAAAACCAAGCCATGAGGTCGAAAGAATTGTCCTTAGAGCTCCGAGACAGGATTGTGTCGAGGCACAGATCTGGGGAACGGTACCAAAAAGAGTCTGCAATATTGAAGGTTCCCAAGAACACAGTGGCCTCCATCATTCTTAAATGGAAGAAGTTTTGAACCACCAAGACTCTTCCTAGAGTTGGCCACCCAGTCAAACTGAGCATTCGTAGGAGAAGGGCCTTGGTCAGGGTGGTGACCAAGAACCCGATGGTCACTCTGACAGAGCTCTGAAGTTCGTCTGTGGAGATGGGAGAATCTTCCAGAAGGACAACCATCTCTGCAGCACTCCACCAATCAGGCCTTTATGGTAGAGTGGCCAGACGGAAGCCACTGCTCAGGAAAAGGCACATGATAGCCCGCTTTGAGTTTGATAAAAGGCACCTAAAGACTCTCGGATCATGAGAAACAAGATTCTCTGGTCTGATGAAAGCAAGATTGAACTCTTTGGCCTGAATGCCAAGCGTCCCTCCTAGAAGAAACCTGGCACCATCCCTACAGTGAAGCATGGTGGTGGCAGCATCAGGCTGTGGTGATGTTTTTCAGTGGCAGGGACTGGAAGACTAGTCGTGATCGAGGAAAAGATGAACGGAGCAACATACAGAAAGATCCTTGATGAAAACCTGCTCTAGAGCGCTCAGGACCTCAGACTGGGGTAAAGGTTCTCCTTTCAACAGGACAATGACCCTAAACACACAGACAATGCAGGAGTGGCTTTGGGACAAGTCTCAATGTCCCAGCTTGAACCTGATCGAACATCTCTGGGGAGACCTGCAAACGGCTGTGCAGCAGCGCTCCCAATCCAACCTGACAGAACTTGAGGATCTTCAGAGAAGAATGGGAGAACTCCCTAAATACAGGTGTGCCAAGCTTGTAGCTTCCTACCCAAGAAGACTAATCACTGCCAAATGTTCTTCAACAAAGTACTGAGTAAAGTGTCTGAATAATTATGTAAATGTAATGTTTCAATTATTATTTTAGGTTAGCAAACATTTCTAAAAAACATTTCTTGCTTTGTCATTATACTGTATTTATTCATTTTTGAATTGACTGGAAGTTAACACTGCTTGAGACACCTTGCCGTTTTGGAGACCTTGTCTCCTTGTCTCCTTGTCTCCAGCAAAAAATAATTCTGTCTCCAAAATGTCAAGGTGTCTCAAGCAGTGTTAACTTACAATCAATTCAAAAAGCAAATATAACTTTAACTTAAAAAATATAACATACATTTTATTTTACATTCCAATTCAATAATTTTTTAAGTATCTTATGCCACTGACTGAATCTAATTGAATGGAATGACCCCAACCCTGATTAGTGTACTAAGCACTTTATGTAGCCAGGCAACAAGGGTACGGTCATATTTGTTGCGATTGTCTTTCAACATCCTGCGCATTAAAACACAGGGAGATTTTGTTAAATATTCTATATATTTGTCAAAACAACTTAGTAACGTGCACAGAATTTGAAAGATATGGTTATCTGCTGAGGAAAACAAAAACAAAAAAATCTAAAGTACAGTTCAAAAGTAGAAATGGGCTTTTAAAAAAAAAAAATAAGGACATTTTATTTGTCCTTTAAAATCACATCAAATTGATCATAAGTACAGTGTAGACATTAATGTTGTAAATGACTGTAGCTGGAAACAGCTGATTTCATTTAAAAAAATGGAATATCTACATATGCATAAAGAGGCATATTATCAGAAACCATCACTCCTGTATTCCAATGGCATGTTGTGTTAGCTTATCCAAGTTTATGATTTTAAAAGGCTAATTGATCATTAGAAAACCTTTTTGCAATTATGTTAGCACAGTTGAAAACTGTTCTGATTTGAAGAAGCAATACATCTGGCCTTCTTTAAACTAGTTGAGTATCTGGAGCATCAGCATTTGTGGGTTCGATTACAGGCACAAAATGGCCAGAAACAAAGCACTTTCTTCTTAAACTCATCAGTCTCTTCTTGTTTGGAGAAATGAAGGATATTCCATGTGAGAAATTCCCAAGAAACTGAAGATCTCGTACAACGCTGTGTACTACTCCCTTCACAGAAAAGCGCAAACTGGCTCTAACCAGAATAGAAATAGTGGGAGGTCCCGGTGCATAACTGAGCAAGAGGACAAGTACATTAGTGTCTAGTTTGAGAAACAGACACCTCACAAGTCCTCAACTGGCAGCTTCATTAAATAATACCCGCGAACACCAGTCTCAACTCAACAGGGAAGAGGCGACTCTGGGATGCTGGCCTTCTAGACAGAGTTGCAAAGAAAAATCCATATCTCAGACTGGCCAATAAATATGAAAGATTAAGATGGGGGAAAAGAACATTGACACTGGACAGAGGAAGATTGGGGGAAAAAAGTGTTGTGGACAGACTAATTTAAGTCAATAACTGTACATCTATGAAATAGATGTGTCCAGAATGCGTTTTCATTCCAAATGACAGGGTCACAAATTTCATAATGTGTGCCTGTGCCCTCAAAGATCCCTGTCTCTCACGGATTTTGTTTCTCAGGACAATGTCACGTTGATGCTCATAAAGTAGCATATAGCAGGTCCCCTTCCCAAAACAGGTTTCTGACCTCAAGAATCTGTCTATTCCTGGTTAAATAAAATATACTAACATGGACATGATATCATAACATGATGAACAGATGAAAAGGCTAGATAGTTTAGTCAATTTATTTCATGTCATTACTCAGTATTTGTCAGCGTAAGGAAAGTTTGAAATAAATATGCAAAACTTAATCATTTTTGGAATCTGAAAAGTGAGTAAAATGAGTGCTGGCCTTTTTTATACTTTAACTTTTTTTTGTATCCTTTAGAATTAAGCACCAATGTTTCTTTTTATTGTCATCCTCTAATCATACTACATTTACCTCATATGAAGTGGGGTCTGAAATGATTGACACCCTTGAGAAAGATGAGCAATAATGACTGTATAAAATACATCATTTAAATACTGAGCTATGTTGTATGCAAAAAAAAAAAAAAAAAAATTAATAGAATTACTCAGAGAAAGATTTAGTTTAACATTTAATATTTTTTTTCCTCAAGAAGGCAGGGTTGACACTTCTATCCCCAAGCCATAAGAATGCGGAACAATTAATCAAATGGCCACCCGGACTATTTACATTGACACCCCCTCTCCCTTTGTTTTTACACTGCAGCTACTCCCTATTTATTATCTATGCATAGTCACTTCACCCCTACCTACATGTACAAAATACCTCGACTAACCTGTACCCCCGCACATTGACTCGGTATATAGCCTCTTTATTTTTGTGCTACTTTTTTATTTTTTATTTTCTTAACCAGCAATGCAGTTCAAGAAAGAGTTAAGGGCTTGTAAGTAAGCATTTCACGGTAACCTGTTGTATTGGGATTGGAGCATGTGACAAATAAGATTTGATTTTAAATGAAGTAGTTACGTTTTTTTTGTTTTGGTTGTGTTTCAGATTATTTAGTGCTCAGTAGAAATAAAAGGTAAATCATTTGTCATTTTGGAGTCACTTTTATTGTAAGTAAGAATAGAATAGGTTTCTGAACACTTCTACATGAATGTGAGTAAGAAAGTTTGAGGGTCAAAGATCATAACCCCAAGACATTTTGAAATCTTTCCAATTTTTGGAGCGTACAATATTGCTTGGTATTTGTACATGTTTTCCCGTCATTATTGTTAATCTTTATCAAGGGTGTCCATCATTTTGGAGCCCGGTAAGTGCTTACTGGTCTTAGAACATTGTTTTAGAACAGCAGTGACATTGCTATAAAATCCATTTCAACATTTGAGTGATACACATTTTCTTGCGGCTTCACCTGGAAAACCACCAATGAAAATGTAAATCATATAGCATTACTTTCCTCTGTGCTTTCAGGTGCTTCTATTTGTCTTCTCAATATTGCGGAAAGTGGCCTGGGATTATGGACGCTTGGCATTGGTGACAGACGCTGACAGGTAGGCCTAACAAATGACTCTGAGGTGTTACATCACACTCGCGTGAGCACACACACGCACTGCCCTGGTGTAGTCCTACTGATCATTGGCTCTTGTCTGTTGAATTGTGAGAGTTACTTGCCTATTATGACCGTGTGCCTTTAGTAATCCCATCACCATTCCTTCCTACCTCTTCCTTCAAGATTATTGGTTTGCAAGTCATTCAGGGAGACTTGTTTCACTGTCACTTGCAGTGGGGCAAAAAAGTATTTAGTCAGCCACCAATTGTGCAAGTTCTCCCACTTAAAAAGATGAGAGGCCTGTAATTTTCATCATAGGTACACTTCAACTATGACAGACACAATGAGAAAAGAAAATCCAGAAAATCACATTAGGATTTTTTATGAATGTATTTGCAAATTATGGTGGAAAATAAGTATTTGGTCACCTACAAACAAGCAAGATTTCTGGCTCTCACAGACTTGTAACTTCTTCTTTAAGAGGCTCCTCTGTCCTCCACTCGTTACCTGTATTAATGGCACCTGTTTGAACTTGTTATCAGTATAAGAGACACCTGTCCACAACCTCAAACAGTCACACTGCAAACTCCACTATGGCCAAGACCAAAGATCTGTCAAAGGACACCAGAAACAAAATTGTAGACCTGCACCAGGCTGGGAAGACTGAATCTGCAATAGGTAAGCAGCTTGGTTTGAAGAAATCAACTGTGGGAGCAATTATTAGGAAATGGAAGACATATAAGACAACTGATAATCTCCCTCGATCTGGGGCTCCACGCAATATCACACCCTGTGGGGTCAAAATGATCACAAGAACGATGAGCAAAAATCCCAGAACCACACGGGGGGACCTAGTGAATGACCTGCAGAGAGCTGGGACCAAAGTAACAAAGCCTACCATCAGTAACACACTATGCCGCCAGGGACTCAAATCCTGCAGTGCCAGACGTGTCCCCCTGCTTAAGCCAGTACATGTCCAGGCCCGTCTGAAGTTTGCTAGATAGCATTTGGATGATCCAGAAGAAGATTGGGAGAATGTCATATGGTCAGATGAAACCAAAATATAACTTTTTGGTAAAAACTCAACTCGTTGTGTTTGGAGGACAAAGAATGCTGAGTTGCATCCAAAGAACACCATACCTACTGTGAAGCATGGGGGTGGAAACATCATGCTTTGGGGCTGTTTTTCTGCAAAGGGACCAGGACGACAGATCCGTGTAAAGGAAAGAATGAATGGGGCCATGTATCGTGAGATTTTGAGTGGAAACCTCCTTCCGTCAGCAAGGGCATTGAAGATGAAACGTGGCTGGGTCTTTCAGCATGACAATGATCCCAAACACACCGCCCGGGCAACAAAGTAGTGGCTTCGTAAGAAGCATTTCAAGGTCCTGGAGTGGCCTAGCCAGTCTCCAGATCTCAACCCCATAGAAAATCTTTGGAGGGAGTTGAAAGTCTGTGTTGCCCAGCAACAGCCCCAAAACATCACTTCTCTAGAGGAGATCTACATGTAGGAATGGGCCAAAATACCAGCAACCGTGTGTGAAAACCTTGTGAAGACTTACAGAAAACGTTTGATCTCTGTCATTGCCAACAAAGGGTATATAACAAAGTATTGAGAAACTTTTGTTATTGACCAAATACTTATTTTCCACCATAATTTGCAAATGAATTAATTAAAAATCCTACAATGTGATTTTCTGGATTTTTCTTCTGATTTTGTCTGTCATCGTTGAAGTGTACCTATGATGAAAATTACAGGCCTCATCTTTTTAAGTGGGAGAACTTGCACAATTGGTGGCTGACTAAATACTTTTTTTTGACCCACTGTATACACTACTCATTTCTGGAGCAACAGTAGAGCAACAATCCTCTTTAAGGAATCTTCTTTTCACCAGTTTATTACCATAACCCCATGGGATACGTATTTTTATCAATTATGATTCATCTATGGTTTGGGTATGTTGGTAATAAATATGGAAAGAATTTATAACTAGTTAGCATACTTAATGTATTTTAATGCTGTATCAAATCCATCACCTTTGAATGCACATGATCTGATGCAGTGCAATTAAGAGGAGAAATAACAAGTTGACTAATAATATGAATGTACACATGCCTATATGCCTACTGATTAATTGAAGTCATAAACTTACTATAAAGTACCCCTACTTTCCCGTTATAACTCATTACACTGCGATGCAGTCACATTTTTAAAACTGTACTGCTCAACTGGCTCCCTGTTGGCAAGCTTATTTTAAGGCTGTAATTTTGACATTAAATACCTACAAACGACAGTCAATGGAGCATCTTACTAAGCACCCTCTATTCTGGAACCAGTTAGTCAGCTGCCTTCTGGGAGCGTCTCACTGTAGGCCTTTACACTGATGGACTAGGGGGACCAACATGGTGACATGTGGTTCCTCTGAAAACTGGGCCTTATCATGGTCCCTCTGCTCATATGGTCATTATTTCCCCATCAGGCATTTCCCCATACTGAGACATACATGCACATGCTGTTGAAGTCGGAAGTTTACATACACCTTAGCCAAATACATTTAAACTCAGTTTTTCATCATTCCTGACATTTAATCCTAGTAAAAATACTCTGTTTTAGGTCAGGTAGGATCACCACTTTTGATCCAGACCTCCACCACTTTTTGCACCGGTTTCCTCCAGCATCTTCACAAGGTCCTACTACTTCACAAGGATCTTCACACGGTCCTTGGCTGCTGTTCTGCGATTGATTTGCACTTTTCTCAAACATGTACGTTCCTCTCTAGGAGACCGAATGCGTCTCGTTCCTGTGTGGTATGACGGCTGTGTGGTCCCATGGTGTTTATACTTGCGTACTATTGTTTGTTCAGATGAACGTGGTACCTTTAGGCGTTTGGAAATTGCTCCCAAGGATGAACCAGACTTGTGGAGGTCTACAATTTTTTTTATGAGGTCTTTGCTGAATTCTTTTGATTTTACCATGATGTCAAGCAAAGAGGCAAATTCAAACACACTCTTTGCGGAGTAAAACGTTTTTTTTTTTAAATGTGTCATGCTAACATAAGCATTTCTTGGCAGTGACTTTTCTACGAAAACCAAATTGTGGTTTGAGGTCACTCCTTAGATCAGTCTAATCTCGTGTAATTTGATCAACTACACTGCTCAAAAAAATAAAGGGAACACTTAAACAACACAATGTAACTCCAAGTCAATCACACTTCTGTGAAATCAAACTGTCCACTTAGGAAGCAACACTGATTAACAAACAATTGCACATGCTGTTGTGCAAATGGAATAGACAACAGGTGGAAATTATAGGCATTTAGCAAGACACCCCCAATAAAGGAGTGGTTCTGCAGGTGGTAACCACAGACTACTTCTCAGTTCCTATGCTTCCTGGCTGATGTTTTGGTCACTTTTGAATGCTGGCGGTGCTTTCACTCTAGTGGTAGCATGAGACGGAGTTTACAACCCACACAAGTGGCTCAGGTAGTGCAGCTCATCCAGGATGGCACATCAATGCGAGCTGTGGCAAGAAGGTTTGCTGTGTCTGTCAGCGTAGTGTCCAGAGCATGGAGGCGCTACCAGGAGACAGGCCAGTACATCAGGAGATGTGGAGGAGGCCGTAAGAGGACAACAACCCAGCAGTAGGACCGCTACCTCCGCCTTTGTGCAAGGAGGAGCAGGAGGAGCACTGCCAGAGCCCTGCAAAATGACCTCCAGTAGGCCACAAATGTGCATGTGTCTGCTCAAACGGTCAGAAACAGACTCCATGAGGGTGGTAATGAGGGCCCGACATCCACAGGTGGGGGTTGTGCTTACAGCCCAACACCGAGCAGGACGTTTGGCATTTGCCAGAAAACACCAAGATTGGAAAATTCGCCACTGGGGCCCTGTGCTCTTCACAGATGAAAGCAGGTTCACACTGAGCACGTGACAGAGTCTGGAGACGCCGTGGAGAACGTTCTGCTGCCTGCAACATCCTCCAGCATGACCGGTTTGGCGGTGGGTCAGTCATGGTGTGGGGTGGCATTTCTTTGGCGGGCCGCACAGCCCTCCATGTGCTCCCCAGAGGTAGCCTGACTTCCATTAGGTACCGAGATGAGATCCTCAGACCCCTTGTGAGACCATATACTGGTGCGGTTGGCCCTGGGTTCCTCCTAATGAAAGACAATGCTAGACCTCATGTGGCTGGAGTGTGTCAGCAGTTCCTGCAAGAGGAAGGCATTGATGCTATGGACTGGCCCACCCGTTCCCCAGACCTGAATCCAATTGAGCACATCTGGGACATCATGTCTCGCTCCATCCACCAACGGCACATTGCACCACAGACTGTCCAGGAGTTGGCGGATGCTTTAGTCCAGGTCTGGGAGGAGATCCCTCAGGAGACCATCCGGCACCTCATCAGGAGCATGCCCAGGCGTTGTAAGGAGGTCATACAGGCACCTGGAGGCCACACACACTACTGAACCTAATTTTGACTTGTTTTAAGGACATTTCATAAAAGTTGGATCAGCCTGTAGTGTGGTTTTACACTTTAATTTTGAGTGTCACTCCAAATCCAGACCTCCATGGGTTGATAAATTTGATTTCCATTGATAATTTTTGTGTGATTTTGTTGACAGCACATTCAACTATGTAAAGAAAAATGTATTTAATAAGAATATTTCATTCATTCAGATCTAGGATGTGTTATTTTAGTGTTCCCTTTATTTTTTTGAGCAGTGTACTTTGCAACTCTCTGCAGTTGCAAAGTAGCTAAAAAGTAGTAATAAGTTGCTAATTAGCTAAAGTTGTCTGTGATGTGATTCAAACATGCAACCTTTGGGGTAGCTTGACTTTTGTGATATACGCCCACCCATCCTCTCCGACCAACCTTTCATATTTGGCTTAAAGGTAGACTCTGTGAAATGACATTGCCAAGAGCAGATCCGCAGATGTTGCGATAAGTGAGATGCAAGACTTTGCTCCCACACAGTAGCTGCGCATGTATGGGACCAAAACAGTGAGGGAGTTTAGCCTTGCGCTTCAACGCTCTTAGGTTGTTGCGGAAATTGACCCACTATGCTGTTGACTTTGTGCACCTAGGTCATATCACTGTGTCTACCTGTAGCCCTTTACACTCGTACCCTCCATAGGTTGAAAATAGCAGATTTTGGCACTGATAAGCACCTAAATTGGAATACAGTGACTGTACAGTAACCATCACAACAGTAATTGTGATGGGGGATGCAGGGTTGTGTGCCAAACCAAGCAACTACAAGTGTCCTTTCTCTAGTTCCTCACTGGCACAGCTAGGAGAACCCCCCCCCCTCCAAAAAAACTTTATAGTTGAAGACTCTTCTTTGAGTCATAAAACTGCATCGAAATGACTTAGGAACTGTGCACAATTCGGAGAGGTTCGTGGCCACAGTTAGTCCTCTCACTCAAACCCTTGTCATTGTTTTGTAATGTGTTGCACCTACCCCACATTTTCCACGAATAATATTTTGTTACTGAATGTATCCGGAGTATTTTCAGATTTAATTTCAACAAGGACAGGGAATGTAAAATGGACTTACAATTAACACTGCAACAACAGGTGAACTGCTGTGTCCTCAATTTTGACCTAATCATTTCCCCATAATATCCAAACTGTTCCCTTTCAATTGCTTATATATATATATATATGCGCTTTTCATATTTCTTCAGTAAGAAACATTTTAATTACGCCCTATCCAAATAGGCCAATTATCACGTGTATAAAGGGTTTTAAGTAACCATCTGTCTTTTTGTAATCGTACCAAATGTAACGTATACTAATGAGTGTCTCCGCTTTACATTTACTATGTTACGTCTTTGATGCCAGGCTGTTTTTCATTATAATGTATTAAACTAATAGAGTAAAAATCCAACTCAGAGTTGATTACTCTTTTTTTTTGTGTGATTTTAGTTAATTCAAAACACAGAACTCCACCAGTGTACATTTCTCTATCAGTTTACTACTACTACTGAAGTGTAAGGGTGATGCCTTATTTGCAACATCTTAATGTGTCACATTATGGTAACTAGCAAAGTGATATCCAATCCCTGTTGTAATCCAACTCAAGGGAAGATATCTAGCAATTTCACTCAGGACTTGCATTCAGAAAGCCTGTCCGAGCAGAAAGTTAAAAAACATGATCGTAAACAATCAATGTACATGCAAAATGACAGATATTAAAATAAACTATAAAAAAAAAAAATCTTCCCGCAACAGAGCATGCTGGGAAATATGACAGAGGCCCCTCCCACATTTGTGGATATTCCATAGATTTAACTCCCTCTCTCTGGTTACTCTTAATTGAGTTAAAAGTACTCTGTCCCCACTAACTCCAGAGAGCGTATCACTCTGCCAGTTAAGATAACTCAAGTAGAGTTAATTTAACCCAAACTATTTTAACACTGATTTCAAGTCTCCTTGATTTACTGTGTACCAATCCTGGATGGCCCCTTTTTTTAAGGTTTCTGGTTTCTGTTCGGTTTTCGAAAAATAGTTTGGTTAGTTTTAAAAAAAAATGTAACTACCCAGAATAAAACAATTAGCTAATAAAAGCCCCATGATGGCAGTGACTGCCCATTTTACTGCCTATCAATTAATTAATTCACAACTTTACTTCCTCTCATGTGGTCTGTGTGTGGTCTTGTTCCCCTGGTCAGTCGATGAATTGCATCAACCTATGGGCGAATTTCTGCCAGATCATAGCCAAAATAAGTTTCCCAGCTTTCCAAAAAGTTACGCTGCTGAAAATATTTGAGTCGACGCCTGCGTCGGCCGTATGGTTGCATACTGCTCAGCGCTGTAGTAACTCTCCACCACCTGGCTCAAGTATTCAAAACAGCTCGACAAGCAAACCCATTTTGGGCGGAAAAGAGAGGCAAGCACCTAATGCTATGTTAACTGCTCCTGCGCCTAGATGTCTTCGTGTCTGACAAGGCAAGAAGAGGCAGCTGCAGGCAGTGGGCTGTGGTTATTGTACTTTAATTACCACATTTTCTGCACTAAACTATGTTGAATATTTGCCTGTTAAACTCCAACTTCACACAGTTGGTGCTGGATTTGATTTGTGATTTGAGGTCACAGATTATATATTTTTTTACGTTGGTCAATGAGTTGTAAACCGGGTCCACATTTTTTGTTAATCGCTCAACACACACAGCTGTTTTCTTGCTCTTTCAGAGCTGCGACGAGGCAGGTGTCACCAGTGGTTGTATGTCCTTGTGCGGTGAGGGGATGGGGGGGGGGGGGGGTGACATCTTCCTATGGCTCTAATAAACCTCTCCTGCTTCGATATATTGTAACATCCAATTTGTTGATACTTCAGGATTTCTATCCAGGACTAACCTTAATGAAGTAAACGTGTACTCCAATTCATGACAATTATGCTCATTTTTCCTCTTTTTGTTTCACTGTGAAGATCGAAGAAGTGTTTCAGCGGATTGGAGGAGCGGGAATAGTATGTTTTTTTTATAACACGTTTATGTCCTGGTTGTCTTCTCTCTTCCCTGGTTGCTTTTACAGCCCTAACTGTACTTGTTGTCCTTCTAACTGGTGCACTAACACTCTCTCTCTTTTCCCATTTCGGATAGGTGCGCATGTGTGCGCATGCTTGCAATCCAATTCCAGAATGGACTGGAATCCACCCCAATTGGGGTGTGTGTGTGTGTGAGAAAGGTGGATGTGTGTCTATCTTATTAACAAGCAAGATGGTTTGGTGTGAGGGCTCCGTCACTGCTTTTTGCTGTGGATTTTATTGGGCGTCGACTCTGACCTTTTGTTAACCCGCCATACGTGCCTTGTGTGTCATTAACCATACTGTCGACTTCCACCAGTGTATCTGCCATGGCTTCTGATGCTTTTGACTGTCACCTAACATATGAATCTTTTGACATGCATGCTTCCTTTTACACGTTTGAATATAACATAGTCGGAGAAGAGAAAAAGGGTAACTATGACACACTGAGAGCAAATAATACAAGGTAAAAGGTGCATCCGTGTGGGTGTGAACTTCCCTAGGCCCTCTTGCTGTGGCGTCTTTGTGAATCCTTGTGACATTAGCTGTGATGATAGCGCCTCCAGGGTGAACCCTTTTATTAGACCACAAGAAGCAAAGTTCTCAACAGGCTGGGTTCTCAGTCCAAAAAAATCATCCCTTCCCCCTCAATAAAGGCAGAGGACAGGAGTGTTTTCAGATTGGAATCCAGCTAGAAAGTGGAATGTGGTCTTCTGCCCTGACAGAGAAATGTATGCGGCCCCCATATCTGTACATGTTGTCATTGGACTAAGTGTACTGTTGGACTGTGGTAGATCTTCTGTTGTAGGATATAAGGGTGGGAGATTACAATATACACCCAGTGCTGCAGCTAATACAAAATATAGTTGTGGACTTTGGGCCCTATTCAAAATCGCTAACTGGCTTTCCGGAATATGTCAAAACAAATCCTACCCTTCAAGAAATGGAGTAAAACTGTTGTTGTTGAGGCCAGACACTACACTAATAGTGTATTTCCCCCCCCCCCCCCCCTTAATCACAATCACCTAGGCTGTAGAACCCCACAGTGGAGGTGTCATAATACCCATAAAACCTAGCAGTCAGACAGGGAAATGGTTCCAATCATATTTTTCACCTTTCATTTTTTCCATAGGGGATTTTAGAAACACTTAAAAGAAGGCATGTGTTTCGTATAGGCTTACCCTGGTGTGACGTTTTGATAGCCATGCAAATCTCTCTCAGACAAGGTGACTTATCAATATATTCGGCTCTATTTACTCTGATTTGAAAATGCTACTTAACATCAGTAGACGTCATGCAAAACTACAAATCCCTGCAAGCTCCTGCACGTCATCTCTAGTTGACACATTTGCTAAAAGGTAATTGTGTCAATTTAAAACTTGCACAAGACTGTTCACAGAGCCAATTTGTTTATTACTATATTTAGCTAACATTAGATGGTTAATCCAGAGATGACCTTTGCCTGAATTCGGCAGTCTTGTCCAGATCATCATGGTATTTGTAGTTCTTTATGATAGCCACATTAGCATTTATTTTTTTGGGTGGGTAAATACAAACAAATATATTGATCAGTCACCTTGTCCTAGAAAGAGTTACATGGTTATCAAAACGTCACGCCATGGTGAGCCTACACGAAACACAGCTCTTATCCCCTATGAGAAAACTATGATGGACAAATGATTGGAAACATTTCCCTGTTTGACTCTCTCTCTCTCACACATATATTTATATAAAATTAAACATTTGCATATGCTGTAAATACATTTTTCTGGAAACTGTTAGTCATTAGCCCGTAGTGCCTGGCATTAAAAAAGAAGATAATTGAATAGGGCCCTTGGCGTTTAAAGCAGAAGACACTGCCTCTTTTGTCCTGTCCATTGCTCAGTGGAGCTCTAATCACAAAATGAGATTATACATATCAAAGATGGTACGCTACATGACCAAAGTATGTGAACACCTGCTCGTCGAACATCTCATTCCAAAATCATGGGCGTTAATATGGAGGTGGTCCCCCCTTTGCAACTTTAACAGCCTCCACTCTCCGGGGAAGGCTTTCCACTAGATGTTGGAACATTGCTGCGGGGACTTCATCCACGAGCATTAGTGAGGTTGGAAAATGATGTTGGGCGGTTAGGCCTGGCTTTCAGTCGGTGTTCCAATTCATCCCAAAGGTGTTCGATGGGGTTGAAGTCAGGGCTGTCTGCAGGCCTGTCGAGTAATTCCCCACTGATCTCGACAAACCATTTCTGTATGGACCCCGCTTTGTGCACGTTGGCATTGTCATGCTGAAACAGGAAAGGGCCTTCCCCAAACTGTTGCCACAAAGTTGGAAGCACAGAACTGTCTACAATGTCATGGTATGCTATAGTGTTAAGATTTCCCTTCACTGGAACTAAGGGGCCTAGCCCGAAAAGGCCCCAGACCATTATTCCTCCTTCACCAAACTTTACAGTTGGCACTATATGCATTCAGGCAGGTAGTGTTCTCCTGGCATCCGCCAAACCCAGATTTGTTTGTCCAATGGAGTGGAGCTTTACACCACTCCAGCCAACGCTTGGGATTGCACACAGTGATCTTAGGCTTGTGTGTGGCTACCCGGCTATGGAAACCCATTTCACGAATCTCCCGACAAACAGTTATTGTACTGACTTTGCTTCCAGAGGCAGTTTGGAACTCAGTAGTGAGTGTTGCAATTGAGAACAGACTATTTTTAGTGCTACGCTCTTCAGCACTCAGCTGTCCCATTCTGTGAGCTTGTGTTGCCTACCACTTCACAGCATGTAGCCCAGTGTAGAGCATTGGGCCAGTAACCAAAAGGTTGCTAGATCGAATCCCCGAGCTGACAAGGTAAAAATCTGTCGTTCTGCCCCTGAACAAGGCAGTTAACCCATTGTTCCTAGGCCATCATTGTAAATAAGAATTTGTTCTTAACTGACTTGCCTAGTTAAATAAGTAAAAATAAATGTGAAAGAATCTACGGCTGGGCCGTTGTTGCTCCTAGCCGTTTCCACTTCACAATAACAACACTTATCGTTGACCGAGCAGCTCTAGCAGGGCAGACATTTTACGAACTGACTTGTTGGAAAGGTATCATCCTATGACGGTGCCACGTTGAAAGTCACAGAGCTCTTCAGTAAGGCCATTATACTGCCAATGTTTGTCTGGAGATTGCATGGCTTTGTGCTCGATTTTCTACACCTGTCAGCAAAGGGTGTCACTGAAATAGCTGAATCCACTAATATGAAAGGGTGTCCATATACTTTTGTATATATAGTGTATGTCCTCAGGCATGTTTGGCAGCACAATGCAATGGTGGCCAACATAGATCGTTCAAAGCCTGCCTTCTGTCTGAAAGTTATACTGCTAGCACACAACCATTATTTGGCTCAAGGGTATCCTCAATGATGCCTACCTTATTTTCAAGCTGTTTGGCATACTTGGGGCAACCTCAGCCAGAGTGGTGTTGGTCTGAGTTGCACACTGTGTTTGTCCCTTGTCCTATAGAGTGAGGGGTAACCCTTTACTTGATACCTCCCTGACGAGGCAGATGCCATAAACTGTCATTTCACTGTTGTCTGATGCTATCAGACTTTACAGTCATGGCACAAACCATTATCTAGACATCTATCCAGCCCCACGAGTTTTGACGTTTGTGTAGCTATGTTGAACTCGTGGAGCTGGGCATCTATTATGTCATTCACATAGAAGCCTTCTTGATGTTTGCCTTGGAGTGGGGAGTTCAAGTGAAATGTTCTGTGATTTTGTTAGTGCATAGTATCTACAGTAAAAAAAATATAGGATTATATCATGTGACTAAATTAACAGTTTAACAGTGCGTGCCAACTCCGCAATGCTTGATTGGCCAGTAATTCCGCCTAGGATGATGGGATCTTGAATGTGTCATGTTAGACCCTCAAAGAGATGGAGTTTATCAAACTGACTATAAAATATACACAGAATGGCATGGTTCTATGGACATTGTTGAGGAACTATTATGGGTTCATTTAATAAAAGGGCATTTTTTATGATAAATGTGCAGTAGTGAAAGATGTGGGTTGGGGTCAATTCCATTTAAATGTTGTAAACTGACATTCCAATTTTCTGTTTACTTTCTGAATTGATGGAATTTAAATGGAATCGACCCCGTTAGCTGTGACTACTGTTAATTTTAATTGTGAAGAAATCCGTCTAGCCTCATTTCCATTCTGTTTCAAACCATAAATTAACAAACGTAACAGTTGCAGAACCCGGTCCTGCCGTGTTCTTTGTGCCTCCGTCAAAGCCTGACACTTGTCCTCTGTTTCCAGTGTTGCCTCAGCTCTGCATTCTGAAGCGCCAGACCGCTATGAACGTCTCACTTCAGTTTCCAGCTCTGTCGACTTCGATCAACGGGATAACGTGAGAAATCCCTCCCTCCCTCCGAATGTCTCCCCACCTCTGAATGTCTCCCCACCACTGAGGTTGTCTGAGGTTGTCAGCTCTTTAAACAACTGCATTGGCTTTGCCTCCCTCCCATCCCTGTTAAATAATGCAGGACAAGCAAAGGACTGTAAAGCCGTTGGCTGCCAGCCTTGGATGTGGGTGGAGTCAGGTGGGGGAGGGTATAGTGTGGGTCCTGTCCACCAGACAGATTTCCACTTAGTGACTCCTGATGAAGACTACCCACCCCTTTATAGATACAGTACATAGATGTTTTATAATAAGGGAGACTTATCTCCATCACTCTTGACTTCCAACTAATTCCACACAATATTAGATATGGTGATTCATATATGGTGATAGTTTGAATTAATATCCTTCAGGCGAAATGCCCCAGTGTGTGGAACAGACATTTTCCTTTAGTCCAAACAACTTGTGACTACTACAGAAATATAAGCTAAACCAGTCAGTTATCCACATGCCAATGTCCCCCAAGAACATTCTATGCAACTCCATACCATATCCCCGAGTCATACGTAGCACTCTAATCACCCTAGTAAGTCAATTCAGGTCCATGTTATCTTTCTATCTCCTAGCCATTTAATCCCAGCTGGTAGGCTAAGGCTCTTCCTCCTCTCTCCCTGTCTGTTCACTAAAACTCACATCACGATTGGGCTTACCGCTATAGCCGTCCAGATCAGGTTGGCTTTACCCCAGACAGTCCCCTCTCTGGTCATACAGTACTTGGGCCCCAATGAAATAAATTGCAGATAATGTAACACCATAGTTTAATTCAGAATGTTTACATTGTTTTGAATTTAGGTTTCACATTAAACATTCAATGTCAATGTCAATGACCATGAGAATAGCATGTTGCTATGTTGGATTTAAACACCTCTGATACGGCATAAACCAGCATTGTGTTTTTTATTTATCTGCAATTGATTGAATTGGGGCCTAAAAACGAAAACATTTAACGCATCACACTGTCAAATGATTTGATTGTGTGGAATTTCATTATTTTTTAAATTTTTTAAAATCTTCACGTGTTGACAATGTGACTGGTGACTAATGTTTTCAACTGCATATTTTTCAAATGTCTGATTTCTCATTGTGCATGTCTACACTGCAGGGCTTCTGTTCCTGGTTAACTGCCATCTTCAGAATAAAGTAAGTGGGTCTGTTATCAACATTCTATGTAAATACTTGATTGGGGAAAAGGCCAGAGATGAGGCACGTCAATGTTGCCACAAAATGTGCAACCAAATTAATAGTTCTGCTACTGTGCTAAAGGCCACCTCTGATAGGGCGATAGGAACAAACTGTGATAAATAACTATCTCAAAACATTCTTGCCTAGCAAAAGTATTGGATCCTCGATTTAATTCTCAGCTACACTCTTTCTTATCTATGAAATGTATCCAGATTGTTCATCCGTCTGGTTTTAGACCAAGACATGGCACCATATCTGCATCTCATGTAGTAAATTGTATAGATAAGAGACATTGTGCTGCCGCCTTTCTAGACCTTTCCAGAGCATTTTACACTGTTGATCATTCCCTGATGATTCAGAGGCTAACTTCTATTGGCTTAGGTCATGCCACTTGCAATTGGTTTAAATAACAAATCCAGCCAAAACCACTCGTTCCTTTAATTTACAGCGTTAAATAACACTATGTGAGAACAAAATATTTTTGTGAACTAATGTTTCATTTTGGCGTTATCTGTAAGGTTGGTGGCAACATGGAACGTTGTTGTGGAAATTTGTTGCAGCTCAAGTCGACTCTATGGTTAGCTGGCGGGCTAGGTAGCTAGCTAGCAAACATAGCTACACGCAATGAAACCAAAGACGATATCAGCATGTAAAGTAGCTAGTTCACTGTAAAATCGCCTAAACAAATTGCACTATCAATTTAGGAGTCTACGATCTCACCATGTTTAACCTGCAGATCAATGTAGATCAGAGTGGGGGTTGACATTCGCAACGGCTGATATACACTGCTCAAAAAAATAAAGTGAACACTAAAATAACACATCCTAGATCTGAATGAATGAAATATTCTTATTAAATACTTTTTTTTACATAGTTGAATGTGCTGACAACAAAATTACGCAACAAGGATCAATGGAAAGCAAATTTATCAACGCATGGAGGTCTGGATTTGGAGTCACACTCAAAATTAAAGTGGAAAAACACACTACAGGCTGATCCAACTTTGATGTAATGTCCTTAAAACAAGTCAAAATGAGGCTCAGTAGTGTGTGTGTGGCCTCCACGTGCCTGTATGACCTCCCTACAACGCCTGGGCACTCTCCTGTTGAGGTGGCGGATGGTCTCCTGAGGGATCTCCTCCCAGACCTGGACTAAAGCATCTGCCAACTCCTGGACAGTCTGTGGTGCAACGTGGCGTTGGTGGATGGAGCGATACATAATGTCCCAGATGTGCTCAATTGGATTCAGGTCTGGGGAACGGGCGGGCCAGTCCATAGCATCAATGCCTTCCTCTTGCAGGAACTGCTGACACACTCCAGCCACATAAGGTCTAGCATTGTCTTGCATTAGGAGGAACCCAGGGCCAACCGCACCAGCATGTGGTCTCACAAGGGGTCTAAGGATCTCATCTCGGTACCTAATGGCAGTCAGGCTACCTCTGGCGAGTACATGGAGGGCTGTGCGTCCCCCCAAAGAAATGCCACCCCACACCATGACTGACCCACCGCCAAACCGGTCATGCTGGAGGATGTTGCAGGCAGCAGAACGTTCTCCACGGCGTCTCCAGACTCTGTCACGTCTGTCACATGTGCTCAGTGTGAACCTGCTTTCATCTGTGAAGAGCACAGGGCGCCAGTGGCGAGTTTGCCAATCTTGGTGTTCTCTGACAAATGCCAAACGTCCTGCACGGTGTTAGGCTGTAAGCACAAACTTCACCTGTGGACGTCGGGCCCTCATTCCACCCTCATGGAGTCTGTTTCTGACCGTTTGAGCAGACACATGCACATTTGTGGCCTGCTGGAGGTAATTTTGCAGGGCTCTGGCAGTGCTCCTCCTGCTCCTCCTTGCACAAAGGCGGAGGTAGCGGTCCTGCTGCTGGGTTGTTGCCCTCCTACGGCCTCCTCCACGTCTCTTGATGTACTGGCCCGTCTCCTGGTAGCGCCTCCGTGCTCTGGATACTATGCTGATAGACACAGCAAACCTTCTTGCCACAGCTCGCATTGATGTGCCATCCTGGATGAGCTGCACTACCTGAGCCACTTGTGTGGGTTGTAGACTCCGTCTCATGCTACCACTAGAATGAAAGCACCGGCAGCATTCAAAAGTGACCAAAACATCAGCCAGGAAGCATAGGAACTGAGAAGTGGTCTGTGGTCACCACCTGCAGAACCACTCCTTTATTGGGGGTGTCTTGCTAATTGCCTATAATTTCCACCTGTTGTCTATTCCATTTGCACAACAGCATGTGAAATTTATTGTCAATCAGTGTTGCTTCCTAAGTGGACAGTTTGATTTCACAGAAGTGTGATTGACTTTGAGTTACATTGTGTTGTTTAAGTGTTCCCTTTATTTTTTTGAGAAGTGTACTTTTGAGGAGATGGGAAACGTTGCCCATGCTACGTCAATGGGCAGCGCGGTGCATTCTTTGCGATTCTGGGAGAAGGAGCGCTCTCCTGTAAGGAGTGAATGCGAGTCTGTTGAGCGCCAGCTCAAACCCAACATTAGCACCAATTTCGTCAAAGATAAGTACAATATTACAAAAAAAATCTGAGATATGCGATAATTATCTTGCTATCTGTAACATCGTATACCTTTTTGAATCGTGACGTTGCGTGCTTTCTTTGAAAATAGACATACACTGACTTTGAGAAGGGATTGCGTGATGATTAGTTTAGCAACCGCGTGACGCAGCATGACAACGTGAATGCGATTTGTGGACAGTCTGCTAGGTGGGGTTTTATACGTTCTTCATTCATTGGATTCCTATCTCCTTTCTGTAAATATCTCTAGCAATGGAACCATGCAATGCACCTTGGACTTAAAAGGAAGACAAACAGGAAAAATGTGCTAGACCCACTGTTAAATTACACATTTCTCGAGGTAGGAATATCACAAAAATATAATCAATTGCTCATTCGAGAGGAACATAATGACATCGGCCATTATTGAAATCTGACATGTACGATAGACATTTTTGAAATCTAAATATCATATTCCTATTAACTTCCAGTGTAGTGAGAGCGACTTAATCACAGTGCTACGTCATATCGGATGGATTTCTGTCTGCTTGAACGCCAATAACTCGGATACAGTTGAAGTCGGAAGTTTACATACATCTTAGCCATGTACATTTAAACTGTTTTTAACAATTCCTGACATTTAATCCTCATAAAATGTCCCTGTCTTACGTCAGTTAGGATCACCACTTTATTTTTAGAATGTGAAATGTCAGAATAATAGTAGAGTGATTTATTTCAGCTTTTATTTCTTTCATCACATTCCCAGTGGGTCAGAAGTTTACATACACTCAATTAGTATTTGGTAGCATTGCCTTTAAATTGTTTAACTTGGGTCAAATGTTTCGGGGAGCCTTCCATAAGCTTCCCACAATAGATTTGTTAGAGTTGCGTCAATCGAATCTGGCATCAGGATAGAAGGTGACACGGAGTCACTGAGAATCTTCTATGTTTTTTATTATTAGTCAAGCAATAAATGGTAAATGCAATTTTCGTATATACGGGTTCACTGTAACACCACGCAGGGCAGAACAGAGAACTGACTAGTTCCTGACAAAGTTCTTCTAATATACTCTGACAGAAGTAGTTCCTGCTTCTGAGCTGGCCTGTCAGAGTAGAGGCTGAGTGTGGTTTAGACTCACTCAGCCTATCGTTGGCGCACAGGCTGGTCCCAGCCCCAGCCCCCAGGCACTCCCGTTGGCAGGTGTAGTTGTTGCTGGGCAGAATACACAGAATATACACACAGAATATCTTATGAGCCCACACCTCTTTCCCATTATTGCCAAGTTTGAGTTCTAACAAAAGACCGTCTGTTGTTTGCTACACTACGTTCTGTATGTGTCCACAACAACTCGTGATAACTGCACACACCTAAGGTTAGCCACAGCCTTCAGCTAGTCACAATATGTTGCACACTTTTGTTATAGCTTCAGCTTAAACAAAATCTGAATAGCAAGCAAAACATATTATCAACCCTCACAATAAGTTGGGTGAACTTTGTCCCAATCCTCCTGACAGAGCTTGTGTACCTGAGTCACGTTTGTAGGCCTCCCTGCTCGCACACGCTTTTTCAGTTCTGCCCACAAATTTCCTATGGGATTGGCCACTCCAATACCTTGACTTTGTTGTCCTTAAGCCATTTTGCCACAACTTTGGAAGTATGCTTGGGGTCATTGTTTATTTGGAAGACCCATTTACGACCAAGCTTTAACTTCCTGACTGATGTCTTGAGATGTTGCTTCAATATATTCACATAATTTTCTTTCCTCATGATGCAATCTATTTTGTGAAGTGCACCAGTCCCTCCTGCAGCAAAGCACCCCCACAACATGATGCTGCCACCCCCGTGCTTCACGGTTGGGATGGTCTTCTTTGGCTTGCAAGCCCCCCCCCCACCCCCCCCCCCTTTTTCCTCCAAACATAACGATGAACATTATGGCCAAACAGTTCTATTTTTGTTTCATCAGACCAGAGGGCATTTCTGCAAAAAGTACGATCTTTGTCCCCATGTGCAGTTGCAAACCGTAGTCGGGCTATTTTATGGCGGTTTTGGAGCAGTGGCTTCTTCCTTGCTGAGCGGCCTTTCAGGTTATGTCGATATTGGACTCGTTTTTATTGTGGATATAGATATTTTGTACCGGTTTCTTCCAGCGTCTTCACAAGGTCCTGTGCTGTTGTTCTGGGATTGATTTGCACTTTTCGCACCAAAGTACGTTCCTCTCTAGGAAACAGAACGCGTTTCCTTCCTGAGCGGTATGATGGCTGCGTGTTCCCATGGTGTTTATACTTGCGTAATATTGTTTGTACAGATGAACGTGGTACCGTCATTCATTTGGAAATTGCTCTACAATTTTTTTTTTGTGTTCTTGGCTGATTTCTTTTGATTTTTGACAAGCAAAGAGGCAGTGAGTTTAAAGGTAGACCTTGTAATACATCCACAGGTACACCTCCAAATGACTCAAATGATGTCAATTAGCAGAATCTTCTAAAGCCATAACATAATTTTCTGGAATTTTCCAAGCTGTTGAAAGGCACAGTCAACTTAGTGTATGTGAACTTCTGACCCACTGGAATTGTGATACAGTGAATTATAAGTGATATAATCTGTCTGTTAACAAATTTTGGACAAATTACTTGTCATGCAGAAAGTAGATGTCCTAACCAACCTGCCAAAGGTAGTTTGTTAACAAGAAATTTGTGGAGTGGTTGAGAAACGGGTTTTAATGACTCCAACCTAAGTGTATGTAAACTTCCGACTTCAACTGTACACATGAAACTCAGGAAATCGATAGAACAGAAATGCACAGAAACAATATAACATTCAAAATATATGAACCTTTCCTTTTAAAAACTACTTGACAGATCTAACACAATGTGTATCTATTGATGGGCCTATTATTGGTGCAGTACTTTTTACTATCTACGTGAACAATATTGAATTGTCTGTGAATAACTGTAAACTGCACCTGTATGGGGATAATAATGTTGTCTATTTTATTCCCCTCCACCATGGACCAGGCTCTATCTGACCTACAGACTGCTTTCATTGTCTTACAAAAAACACATTCACCCGACATTTGTATTAAATAGGGGAAAAACAAAGTATATGTTGTTTTCTAGAGCGCTCAACAATGACTCCTTGGATGGTGCCCAGATTGATTGCGTCCCTGTTTACGAATATCTGGGCATTTGGATAACTAAGAAGTCGAGAATAAAACTATGCATTATATAAATAGGTCATGTCTCTTGCTTAATTGTAGAAAGCAGATCTTTCCGTCAACGTTCCTACCAGTCCTAGACTATGGCAACATCTTCTACATTGTTGCAGCTGCCACTTCATTAATTATAGCCATTATATGCAGTACACTTTGTTTTATCACAGGCAACAGGTTTTAAACTCATCACTGCATTCCCTATCAGAAAATAGGCTGTCCCTCTTTGACGTTGCGTAGGTCAAAACATTGCATTCTGCTTGTTTATAAAGCCCTTTTGCTAAAACACCCATATTACCTAACATTGTAACTAACCCATTGAAGTATGAGAGAGCCATCCCTGCGACAGGATATGGTAACTCTAGAAAATTCTTCTGTCACTCCAGATTTAGGTGAAACTGCTTTTAGTGTGTTCTTAGTGATGTGCGAAGAATTTTCAGAAAGCCCTACAGTTGTACGCATTGGTCCCATTCAGACAATTCAGATTGTTGGTAGACCTCTTCACTGGGGAATGTGTTTTTTAATTTTTTATGATTGTGTTTTTTTGTATTTTTCTTTGTTTCCTCTGGTCCTTCCTTGATTGTGTAATTACTTGGTCTTGTCATGTAGTGCTCCCTTGAAAAAGATACATTTGTTATCAATGGGACTCCCCTGCCTAAATAAAGGTTAAATAAAATTAAAATCGAATACTGTAATCTAACAGTTTTATACATTCCCCACAAACAAGAAATGCTCATACACAAATTTAAGAGTGTAAATGGCCTTTTGTTTAAACAGCCTCTTGAGAAAAAAAAAGTTTTAGGTGTGTCTCCTTTTGTAAGTATCAATGTGCAACCGGCAATTTGGAAGGGCTGGGTTGTTAAACCACGAGGGCTGTTTGAATTTCAAATTATAATGGTCTTTAACAAGGCAAGTGTTAATGAATTTACCTGGTCACAGACCTGGGCAGAAATAGTTGTATTTTGTTGTTTATTTTAAATAACAACTTTTCAAATACTCTAGGTAGTTGAATATGGAGTTTTCAAAGGCAATTATTTCCTTTTGTTAATCATATACGGGTCACAGAAAAGCAAATTAGGTTTGAAAGTATTTTGCATATCTTTCAGAAAATCAAATAATATTGGAAGTGCCTTCAGAAAGTATTCACATCCCTTTTTCCAGATGTTGTATTACAAAGTGGGATTAAGATGGATTTAATTGTCCTTTTTTTTGGTCAACGATCTACACAAAATATTCAAGTCAAATTGGAAGTGGAAGAGAAATTCTAACATTTTGTAAAATAAAAATAAACACTAATGTATCTTGATTAGATAGGTTTTCAACCCCCTGAGTCGATACACGTTAGAATCACTTGAGAGTTGTGGGCTGTGAGTATTTCTGGGTACGTCTCAGCGCTTTCCACACCTGAATTGTGCAACATTTAACCATTTTATTATTTTCAAAATTCTTCAAGGTCTGTTAAACTGGTTGTTGATCATTGCTAGACAACCATTTTTTTTGGTCTTGCCGTAGATTGTCAAGCAAGAGTCAACTGTAACATTCACAGTCGTCTTGGTAAGCAATTCCAGTGTAGTTTTGGCAGTGTCTCCCAGTGTCTTTTGGAAAGCAGACTGAACCAGGTTTTCCTCTAGAATTGTGGCTGTGCTTAGCTCCATTCAGTAAAACAAAAATGTATCCTGAAAAACTCCCCAGTCCATTACGATTGCAAGCAAACACATAACATGATGCAGTCATCACTATCCTTGTAAATATAGACAGTGGTACTCAGTAATGTTGTATTGAATTTACCCAAAACATAACATATTCAGGACAAAGAGTTAATTGCTTTGCCAATTTCTTTTGCAGTATTACTTGAGCGGCTTGTTGCAAACAGGATGCATGTTTTGCAATATTTGTATTCTGTACAGCCTTTTCACTCAGTCAATTAGGTTATTATTGTGGAGTAACTGCAATCACAGCCATTCAATTTAATCAATTTTAAATTTAGTCTGTAACAAAAAAAGTGGTAAAAATCGAGGGAGCTGAATACTTTCTGAAGGCACTGAATGCAAGTAATTATAAAACATCAACATGTTTATTTGATGGCTGCCAAATATTTGAAGAACCAAAAACTACAACAGCTAGTTGAATTAGTATACTAAATATATACTGAACAAAAATATAAACAACATGTAACGTATTGGTTTCATGAGCTGAATTAAAACACCCAAGAAATTTTCCATGAACCACAAAATACTTATTTCTCACATTTTGGGAGTTTATTTCAATTGACAGATTTCCTTATGAACTGCAACTCTGTAAAATCTTTGAAGTTGTTGCATGTTGTGTTTATTTTTGTTCAGTGTAATTTTTTTTTTTTTTTTTTTTTTTTATTTTTTATTTAACCAGGCAAGTCAGTTAAGAACACATTCTTATTTTCAATGACGGCCTAGGAACAGTGGGTTAACTGCCTGTTCAGGGGCAGAACGACAGATTTGTACCTTGTCAGCTCAGAGGTTTGAACTCGCAATCTTCCAGTTACTAGTCCAACGCTCTAACCACTAGGCTACCCTGCCGCCGTATGATCATTAGCACATGGTTTGGAGGGCTCTTATACATTAATTTTAATATATATCCTAGAAATAAATACGTGGGGGACAGAGAATCATCTCAATATTAGAGTAGACCCCTTTTGCCATTTCTAAATGTCTAAAACACATGTATTTTCATAATGAGTGAGACACAAGGTGATATAATAACACTTGAGATCAAGTTCTTATACATGTGTAGTTACTGATTATTACAATAGCAACATTGGTGTTACATAGGACTTTAAAAATGAATAAATTGCATAATAGTAATAGTTATAAATACTCAACTCATTGCTGAAATGATCAAAACGTTATTTAACAACATGCTAATAAAATGTTGCGCCAAAAGTAATTTGTTTTATTACACAGGCATAAGAACAGTTCAATGTTGACTAAATATGACTATTAAATGTCAAAAGGGAAAAACGGAATTAACTACAGCCAAGGTAGGTTGAAAATCGTGTTAGATTGTATTCTGTGTAAACTGTCCCTTTAAAGATGGTATAGTGTGTGTTTGAAACGAGCACTTACCCTCAGATGAAGAAATATGTTAAATTGTTTTTTCTAAGCATCCAACTTGATGTTTGCAAATGGCTTTGAATGTCTCTGCAGTATTTTCAGCTATCATAAAATCAATTGCAGCTTTCAGTTGATCTGCTGTCTGATAGATTGGAATAGTATAGGAAAGTGTTTGCTCTATTAATTATATTTCTGCAACATGCAGTTACAGATACAGCCATGCCATTTATTGTAGTCACCTCCAAGCAAACTATTTGTTCGTCCTAAAAAATTGTTACTTTTCACAAAGCATAGTTAAACTAGTTATCCCAGATCTGCACATGACTAGGTCTCATGCTGGGCTTGTTGTGGTTAGAATGTAAAAAATGTTACCCCCTACCCCTTTCACCAAAAATAAGATCAAAAAGTTTAAAAATAACTTTCTTGTCTCTGTGAAAATGAGGCTCAGCTTATACTCCAAAAGTTAACCCACTTCTCCTGCCCTCACCCCACCTAGGGACGAGGAGATCCGGGAGAAGTGTGGTGAGGATGCCGTGCACTACCTTTCCTTCCAGCGCCACATCATCGGCCAGCTTGTGGTTGTTGGGGTTCTGTCTGTGGGCATCGTCCTGCCGGTCAACTTTTCTGGAGACCTTTTGGGTGAGTGCTAGATTTCTATTAATGATATGTACCTCTTGTTTACCTTTATAAATCCTTATTAATGAGATCACCTTAAGCTAAAGACACACTACATTGTTTTTGTTGTCATATGAGACTGTACGTAAATAATGTGACTTCAACAAAGAAATAAACAATGGAACAAGATGAAGGAAGGCGTATTCCATCAGATATGTACATAGAAGTTGCATATCTGCTCTCCATTGTACAGTTAAACGTTTACAAAATCTCCTATGACAACAAAAACACAAATGGTCCAATGGGTCCTTGTTTGGGTTTATGATATGACAAAACAGCCCATTAAGGCATTTGCAGTGCCTTCAAAAAGTATTCAAACCCCTTGACTTATTTCACATTTTGTTGTTACAGCCTGAATTCAAAATGGAATCCCATCTACACACAATACACCATAATGAAAAAGTGAAAACATACTTGTAGAATTTTTTGCTAATATATTGAACACAACCCTCAGTCAATACATGTTAGAATCACGTTGGCATCCATTACAGCTGTGAGTCTTTCTGGGTACGTCTCTAAGAACTTTGCACACTTGTATTGTACAATATTTGCACATTATTCTTTTTTAAAGTTCTTCAAGCACTGCCATAGATTTTTACGCCAATTTAAGTCAAAACTGTAACTACGCCACCCAGGAACATTCAACATCATCTTGGTAAGCAATTCCATCATATATTTGGCCTTGTGTTTTAGGATATTGCCCTACTGTACTGTGAATTTGTCTCCAAGTGTCTGTTGGAAAGCACCGAACCAGGTTTTCCTCTAGGATTTTATCGGTGCTTAGCTCTATTACATTTATTTTAACACTCCCTACTCCTTGCTGATGAAAAGCATACCCATAACATGATGCAGCTGCCACAATGCTTGAAAATATGAAGAGTGGTACTCAGTTTTGTCGAATTTGCCCCAAACATAACACTTTGTATTCAGGACATAAAGTTATAAAACAATTGTTTACTTTTACCCCTTTTTATCCCTAATTTCGTGATATCCAATTGGTAGTTAGTCTTGTCTCATCGCTGCAACTCCCCTATGGACTCAGGAGAGGCAAAGGTCGAGAAGCATGCATCCTCCGAAACAAGACCCTACAAAGCCGCCCCGCTTCTTGACACACTGCTCGCTTAACATGAAAGCCAGCTGTACCAATGTGTCGTTGGAAACACCGTCTAACTGATAACCGAAGTCAGCTTGCAGGCGCCCGGCCGGCCACAAGGAGTCGCTAGAGACAAGATGAGACAAGGAATTCCCGGCTGGCAAAACCAGGATGGCGCTGGGCCATTTGTGCGCAGCCTCATTGGTCTCCCGGTCACGGGATCAAACCCGAGGCTGTAGTGACATCTCGGCACTGAGAAAGTTCATTTCTTTGCCACATTTTTTGCTGTTTTACTTTAGTGCCTTATTGCAAACAAGATGCATATTTTGGAATATTTTTATTCTGTACAGGCTTCCTTGTCATCACTACCGAGTTCCAAACTGCCTCTGGAAGCAATGTCAGTACAATAACTGTTTGTTGGGAGTTTCATGTAATGGGTTTCAATGGCCGAGCAGCCGCACACAAGCCTAAGATCACCATGCGCAATGCCAAGCGTCGGCTGGAGTGGCGTAGAGCTCGCCGCCACTGGACTCTGGAGCTGTGGAAATGCCCGCATATTTTTTGTCACGTAGTATATCTCGGCTCTTAGGTTGTATTCTTTGACAGACTACTTTGTTTAGGTTGACTATCATAACTAAACTACAAGAAAGTCTTATTTAAATTGACAAACCGATAACTAACTACAGACAATATAAATACTTAAAGGAAATGTCTATATACATTGTTTTCTTTTTGTCAGCAGAAAATAATGCATACAGCTTTGGGCGGACCACTATAGCAAACCTGAAGTCTGGGTTGGTACATATTTTATAACATGCTTTTATTTTGTTGGTTATTAAACCAATGGCATCATTTGAAAATAAAGAATGATCGGTAGTTTACGGACAATCCCAGCAGGCAAAACTGGTTGCAATATTTTGTGACATCATGATCAGATGATTATATGCTGATTTGTAATGTTTTTAGACATATTTTAACCAACACATTTTTAAAACCTCTTCCGCATTTTTCTCAGGACTAACCTCTTGTGGCTCCACACTTCGTTTGCATTCATATACCTGCTTCTGACTGTGTACAGCATGAGACGACACACTTCCAAGATGCATTACAAGGAGGACGACCTGGTAAAGTTGATTTATTTTATTTATTTATCCAGCTTAGTCAAAATCAGATGAATGCAATGTCCACTTAATCAGTGGGCCACTATAGGAACATTTGGAATGTAATTGTTCTGATGTACAGGAAATGTCAACATCTGATTAACAGATGTGTTATTTTCAGCAGTCATAAATCAAGGCATATGCTCTTTTCCAGGTGAAACGTACTTTATTTATCAATGGGATCTCCAAATATGCCGAAGAGGTCCACATAAAACAACACTTTGAGTAAGCGTTTCTCTGGTTTCATTTCCTGTCAGGCATCGGCTTGCACCTGCATGTGTGGTAAATTCTACAGTACGGTCAGAATTGATTGACATCATTGATAAAGATGATCAATAATGACTGTGTAAAGTAAATAATCCAAATACTGAGCTATATTGTAATAAAAAAAAGGGAAATTATATTTCATACTAATACAATTGTTCCGAGAAAGAGATTTTGTTTTACAAGCAATATTTTTTTTCTCAAAAAGGGGTCAAAATTATTCACACCCCCAAAGACTTATAAATAAGGTAGTCCTTGGTCCTATATTCTTAGCATGCAGTGACTACATCAAGCTTGTGACCCTACAAATGCATTTGCAGTACCTTTTGGTTGTGTTTCCGATTATGTTGTGCCCAAATATAAATTAATGGCAAGTAATGTATTGCCATTTTGTAGTCAATTTTATTGTAAATAAGAACAGAATGTTTCTAAACACATTCAAAACATATGTTTCTAAACATTACCAGTAACAGGGGAGGTTAGCATGTCTTGGGGGTATGATCTCACTCATTATTCACAATTAATTCAGGATTATCTGTAACATGGTAGCTTAAGTGTTTAGAAAAATTGTATATTCTTATTTACAGTAAAAGTGACTCAAATGACACAGTACATTATTTTCCATTTCATTTATATTGGGCATAAAACAACCTTAAACACAAACAAAGAACTAAATGCGTCCAAGTTTGTAGAGTAACATGCTTGATGTAGTCATTTCATGCTTGGAATAAGGGACCAAATACTACACATTTTACCACTTTATTCAAAAGAATATGTATGGGTGTAAATCATTTTGACCCTTTTTAGAGAAAAAAAAGATTACTTGTTTAACTAAATGTATTTCTCTGAACAATTGTATTGTTAGACAATATTTTTTTGTTTTATATCAACAATGACAAGCCACGGGGGTCTCACAACTTGGATGGACAATTACTGAGGATAATAGTGGATGATATTGACACTCCTATTTGCCATATCTTCAGTCTAAGCCTACTAGAAAGTGTGCCCCAGGCCTGGAGGGAAGCAAAAGTAATTCCGCTGCCCAAGAATAGTAAAGCCCTCTTTACTGGCTCAAATAGCTGATCAATCAGCCTATTACCAACTCTTGATAAACATTTGGAAAAAATGGTTTAAGACCAGATACAGTGCTATTTTACTGTAAACAAATTAACAAGACTTTCTGCATGCTTATAGAGAAGGACATTCAACATGCACTGCACTTACACAAATGACTGATGATTGGCTGAGATAAATTATGTTAAAGAGATTGTGGGAGCTGTTTTGTTAGACTTTAGTACGGCTTTTGACATTATTGATCATAGTCTGCTGATGGAAAAACATGAGTTATGGCTTTACACCCCCTGCTATGTTGTGGATAAGGAGTTAAAACACTGTGTTCTGTTAGACAGTTAACTTAATGGAAGCCTCTCCAACACAATCCAGGTAGAATCGGGAATTTCTGAGGTTGGCTGTCTAGACCCCTTACTTTTTTTTCAATCTTTACTAACGAAATGCCACTGGCTTTGAGTAAAAGCCTTTTTAACAACACTATCAACAAGGCAGGTCCTACAGGCTCTAGTTTTTTTTTGCACCGGGGCCACTGTTCAGTTGTGTGTTCAGGTGAAACACAGAGACTTCGGAACAAGGCAGCACGGCTAGCCCTTAAATGTGCACGGAGAGCTAACATTAATGATATACACGTACATCTCTCATGGCTCAAAGTGAAAGAGAGATTGACTTCATCACCACTTGTTTTTGTAAGAAGTGTTGACCAGCTGAATGCACCGAGGTGTATGTTTTTAAACTACTAGCACACAGCTCAGACACCCATGCATACCCCGCAAGACATGCCACCAAAGGTCTCTTCACAATCCCCAAGTCAAGAACAGACTATGGGAGGCGCACAGTACTACATAGAGCCATGGCTACATGGAACTCTATTCCACATCAGGTAACTGATGCAAGCAGTAGAATCTGTTTTTATAAAAAAAAAGATAAATACACCTTATGGAACAGCGGGGACTGAAGACGCGCTCACACAGGCACATAAGACACACACTCTACACACGTACACATGGATGTTGTATTGTAAATATGTGATAGTGGCCTGAGGGAACACACGTAATGTATAGGGTAAAGTGTTACGAAATGTAATGTCATGTGATATTTGAAATGGTATAAAACGGCATTAATGTTCCTGGACCCCAGGAAGAGTAGCTGGCGCCTTGGCAGCAGCTAATGGGATCCTTAATAAATACCAATCCCAATTTTTTTTTGTTTGCATAATATAAAGCTCAGTCTTTGAATTTTATACAGTCATTATTTCTCATCTTAATCAAGGGTGTCAATCATTTCCGACCCCACTGTATGTGCCAAAGAAAGTATTCATACCCCTTGACTTATTCCGTATTTCTTTATTACAGTATGAACTCAAAATGGATTCAAATATAACATCTCACCCAACCACACACAATACCCCATAATGACAAAGTGAGAACATGTTTTTAGAAAGATTTGCAAATGTATTGAGAATGAAATGCAGAAATATCTCATTAACGTAAGTATTCACAACCATTTGCTATGACACTCCAAATTGAGCTCCGATGCATCCAATTTCCTTTGGTCATCCTTGAGCTGTTACTACAACCCGATTTTTAAGTATTCAATTGTTTTGGACATAATTTAGAAAGAAACACAGTTGACAATTCTTGTCAGAGTAGAAATCATAACATGAAGTCCAAGAAACTGTCCGTAGATATCTGAAATTGAGGCATACAGTAATGAAATCCAATTCTATTTGTCACATGCACCGAATACAACAGGTGTCGTAGACCTTACAGTGAAATGTTTACTTACAAGCCGGTAAAAGGAACACATAATTAAACAACAGCAAAATAACAAGGGAGGCTATATATATAGGCGATACTGGTACAGAGTCGATGTGTGGGGGGAACTGGTTAGTCGAGGTAATTGAGTTAATAATGTACATGTAGGTAGAGTTGAAGTGACTATGCATAGATTATAAACAGAGTAGCAGCAGCGTAAAAGAGCGGTTTGGGTTGCCCTTTGATTAGCTTTTCAGGCTAGCCCTTTGATTAGCTGTGCAGGAGTATTATGGCCATTTGGTAGAAGCTGTTAAGAAGCCTTTTGGATCTCGACTTTGGCACTCCGGTACCGCTGGGGAAGGTGTCGTGGAAATTGGGTTGTTGTGTGTGTAGGTAGATGGGTGATCGTTTAAAAAACAACATTTAATCCATTTTGAATTCAGGCTGTCCATTTTGAATACTTTCTGAAGGCGCTGTATGTAGGAAGTGGGTGAAGATCAGTGGTGTAAAAATACTTTAAAGTACTATGTAAGTTGTTTTTGGGGGTATATGTACTTTACTATTTATATGTTTTACTACTTTTACTCCATTACATTCATAAAGAAAATAATTTACTTTTCACTCTATACTCTACCCAA
The DNA here is from genome assembly GCF_034236695.1 of Oncorhynchus nerka. Taxonomy (NCBI): domain Eukaryota; kingdom Metazoa; phylum Chordata; class Actinopteri; order Salmoniformes; family Salmonidae; genus Oncorhynchus; species Oncorhynchus nerka. Next base: position 12,424,151 of record NC_088416.1, read on the forward strand.
AAGTACTTGTTACAGTTTCAATGCTTCGCAAAAACAGTTCATTGGTTCTCACTTCTAATATCCGTATTCATGTCACTGAAGGAGAGCGGGGAATGTAGAAAGTTTACATTCTGTCAGAATATGTTATTATTAGACATCAGGGATCCTATGGAAACGAGAAGGGCCACAGTCTGGTACAAGTCAACAGGACAGCCGTGAGTTGGGGAGGAGTGAGGAATTTGGGCTGAGGTCAGGTCTGATGAAGTGAGGAAGAACAGATCACTAACGTTTTGTCTAGCAACAGAGGTGTGTTGGCTGTTCAGATGTGTAAGAAGGACACTCTGCATAGGAGGAATAGTTCAATTGCTTGTGTGAATGTCTTTGTCTGTTCAGCTGTCTGACCCATTGGGTGAATAAACTTGGTTTGAGATTTTCCTAGTTGTCTGTCAGTTTGTACCCTGTTATTTAGAACGTAACACAGGAAAGTTGTATAATTCACACACTTATCAAGTGAACATCCCTGGTCATCGCCATGCCTTTGATCTGCCAGATTCACTAAACACACATGCTTCATTTGTAAATGATGTCTGAGTGTTGGAGTGTTCCCCTGGCTATCTGTAAAATTTAAAAAACAAAAGTCGTGCCATCTGGTTTGCTTAATATAAAAAAATGTCACTGCAAATTTAAGATCACTGACTTTATCAACTTATTATAGTATGGTAATTGTTCTTTTTTGTTTTCTCTCGCCATTGTCACACAGACAAGCCTATGGGAACTGCACTGTTCTGGATGCTCGAATCTGCTACAACGTAGCCAAACTCATGCTGAGTTTGCTGAGAGGTGAGACCTTTACCTGCTGTTGTGTTCATTCTCACTGCTTCATCACAATTTCAGCCCCGAACATATCCAACCCTCACTACATAAAATGGCTTGGCTTGACAAAATTGTACAGATGAAGGATTATAGGGCGGCCCAGCCCCTGAAGTGACTCCACACTGTATGCAAAGATTTTATTTTGTCTTAAGAATTTAGCCTTCTCTGTGTTGCTCTCCACATCCCCCATTCTGTCACACCTCTGTAAAGCAGAGGTTCTGTTTTCTTTATATCCTGCGGGTCTGATATGATTGGAAGTTAACTCAACAGTAATGCCATTGGTCAACAACTCAGATTTTGAATCGAAACAAGTCAGATTCTTATAAAAAAGCTCCTAGATTCATTGTCTCTTTCTCTTTGTTCTTGACCTGCGTTGGTGAAATATACACAGTCTTTCTACCTCTCTCTCCCCCAAGAGCTATGGCACAAGCCATTACTTCTCTCTTGTTCCCGGCCTGATCATACCTACAATAAGGCTTTGTAACTTAAGCTTGTGCCTTGTACAAGTTTTTCATTTATTTTACAATAATATTACAGTTTTTTGCCTTTGAAAGACAACTTTCTTGATAGCCTATTACTGTAAGTTAACTATAGTTTCTTGCATTTTGCTAAATCATCTTTATGGAGTCAAACATTTTTAGTAGGATAATTACATAGTCTTGTCACGTGAGGTATATTCTATAGCCTATATTATAAATATTACTTCCCATTTAATTTGATCACTCTTTTGTTGCTTTGATTTTCCTGCGCTGCAATGCAGATGAGTGATTTAACATATTTTCACTGAAACCCGCGCTAACACATATTATCAGTATTCCACTTCATGTAGCCTCATTTTGACCCGTGATAAAGCTACATGATGGACTAAACATAAAAATCCTGTTTCTTCAGGATTATTTTCCTCCGACAATACAGGTCTAATTAAGATCCTACATCTGTAGTTACTGTAGAAGAACTCCAGGTGGAATTTATTCCTGCCTTTTTGAAGGAAAAAAAGGGCTCAAAAGCAAAAACATTGTTGGAGATATATACATTTAATTCACTACCTCCTCACTCTCAACAAATGGGCCAAGGCAACTGTAATGTTCATAAAATAGTGTTTGAATTGTATATGGAGACACAGGGAGTAACTACATGGGGAGTAACTAATCCTTAACTCTTACTTTAACCATTCAGAGTTGATGCCTGTGGTGTAAAAATACTTTAAAATACTACTTAAGTAGTTTTTTTGGTATCTGTATTTTACTTTATTATTTATATTTTTGACAGCTTTTACTTCACTCCATTCCTAAACAAAATAATGTACTTTTTACACCATACATTTTCCTTGACACCCAAAAGTACCCCACTACATTTTGAATGTTTAACAGAACAGGAAAATAGTCCAATTTACACACTTATCAAGAGAACATCCCTGCTCATCCCTATTGCCTCTAATCTGGCAGACTCACTAAATACAAATGCTTTATTTGTAAATTAAGTCTGAAGGTGTGCCCCTGGCCTATCCGTAAATAACGAAGACAATCACGCCTTCTGGTTTGCCTAATATAAGGATTTTGAAAAGATTTATACTTTTTACTTGTGATACTTAAGTATATTTAATATCAAATACTTTTCGACTTTTACTCAAGTAGTATTTTACTGTGTGACTTAAAAAAAAAAGTAAAGATACCTTAACAGAAAATGACTCAAGTATGACAATTGGGTACTTTTTCCATCACTGGTTAATGCCTAACCTTAAGAATGTGGATTTAATGCCTAAACTTAGATTACTTTACTGAGTTTGGGTAATCCATAAATACCATTTACTGATTAGAATTTTGGATAGGTAACTGTAATAGATTACATTTAGAAAGTAACTGTTACATGTTTACTTCTTGGATTACATTTAAATGCAGAAACGATGATTGAGAAAAAATTGATTAACTCCTTTGTTTTCTCAATGACATTTCAATTCAGCATTGGAAAAAGTTTGTTCCAGGTGAGCGAGTCTGACCACAAATCCGAGACCACTATGACGACACACCAAATGTGTTTGATGGTTTATTTTTGTCTTCTAATGCCTCTTCAAGGAATAATCCACGCAAACTATATTTGGGTATTTTTTTCATTTAGTTTAGTTAATACAGTGACGTGGCAAGTTACACTTTGCTTCTTGAAAATCCTATATCTTGAACAGGTAGTTCACCCGTAATACAAGTCAGTATTCAACATTCATCCATCCACGTCTGAGGATGTCAGAACCAGCAACTAGGGGCAACAGTGAGCTCTGTTACCATCCAAGTAGGCTTTGGTTTTGCTGGTTTTGCTTTCGTCTGCCTCTGGTTCCAAAGGTTGCATGTTTGAATCCACCGATAGAAAGTTGTTTTTTAAATATTTTTGTTCTAAGCCTATTACAAACCTTAACCATTCGGAGTTAATGCCTAAACTTAGATTACTTTATAGAGTTTGGGTAATCCAAAAGTTACTTTACTGATTATAATGTTGGATAGGTAACTGTAATTCATTACACTTAGAAAATAACCTGTAGACAAACCACTTTAAACAAAGTCAGGCAAAGTTATGGACACTGTTGCAAAGACATGTTATCTGTGTGACCTAAAAAGATATCGGAGGAGAGAGGCCTTATTTTTTTAGGTCCGTGAGTTCTGATGACTGAAGTAGCCCTTGATGACTCAGCAGTGGCCATCTTGATCTCCTCCTACTCTCCTACTGGTGCTAAACACTATTGATCTCCAGTGGCTGGAGAAATCCTCCATGCTACTGGAATTGATTGCCAAAGTTGTGTCGGAATGCACTCACCCGAAGTCTTGAGCCTTACTTTGTCTGTTGTACCAGTCAAAAGTTTGGTTACTACATGATTACATATGTGTTGTTTAATAGTTTTGATGTCTTCACTATTATTGTACAATGTAGAAAATAGTCCAAATTAACAAAATCCCTGGAATGAGTAGGCCTGTCCTAACTTCTGACTGGTGCTATATGTGTGAGCGTATATATGCATGTTCGCGAGTGTATATACTGCTCTGATTAGATTGTGTGGTCGTAATGGATGTCACCATGCATGTGTGCAGAATTGTGTGTTGTGTGCACCATGTGTAGAGCTTACAATATGATTTTTGTGTGCGTGTGTTGCCTCACAGGAAGAAGACAGAGCGCAGTTTAAAGTTCTTCACTGATCTCATGGCCAAAGAGCACATGCCCACCATGATCAACCCCAAACCCTGTGGACACCTCTGCTGCTGTGTCATCAAAGGCTGTGAGCAGGTTAGACACCCAGAAAACCACCAAATGTATTAGGCTGTACCTTTAGGCAATGAAAATTGTACTACTGTGCAATGTTATGTACATTATAATCTGTCATATTTCAGGAAGAGGCGGTGAGCTTCTATACTAAGCGGGAGGCCAAACTGAAGGAGGACTACAGAAAGGAGAAAGAGAAGGTCAACACCAAACCTCTTGGCATGGCGTTCGTCACTTTCCAGAATGAGGCCATGACCGCAATGTGAGTAGATCTTAACATAATTTGATGTCTGTGCTACATCTGACCAGGATGGTCTTTCAAACCGCCTCAGTAGATCAGTGCCGCCACCAAATGCCATATGTAATAAAAGCTTGTGTAGCCTACTCAATTTCCCTGCCATTTACCGCTTATCACAGAATCCTAAAGGACTTCAATGCCTGCCAATGCCATGGCTGCACTTGTCGCCAAGAGCCCAAGTCATCCCAGTTCAGTGAAAGTCTCCACGTCTACAACTGGAGTGTGAGCTATGCTCCTGACCCTCAGAACGTGCGCTGGTAAGAGACAGTGTCCTGCACAGGGTGGGCCAGCCATAGAATTTAGAATATAATACTAATTCTATTTCTATGGGGCTAGCACAAACTATGATGTCGAGGTAGAACAAAGGAGGGCATCAAGAAAGGCTAAAAGGGACTCTTACCATCAAATCAATTTTTATTAGACACGTACACATGGTTAGCAGATGTTATTGCGAGTGTAGCGAACTGCTTGTGCTTCTAGTTCCGACAGTGCAGCCATATCTAACAATTCCACAACAACTACCTAATACATACAAATCTAAGTAAAGGAATGGAATAAGAATATATATATATAAATATATGGATGAGCAATGACAGAGCGGCATAGGCAAGGTGCAATAGAGGGTATAAAATACAGTATATACATATGAGATGAGTAATGCAAGATATGTGAACATTAAAGTGGCATTTACTGAAGTGACTAGTGATCCATTTATTAAAGTGGCCAATGATTTCAACTCTGTGTGTAGGCAGCAGCCTCTCTGTGTTAGTGATGGCTGTTTAACAGTCTGATGGCCTTGAGCTAGAAGCTGTTTTTCATTCTCTCGGTACCAGCTTTTGTGCATCTATTCTGACCTGACCGCCTGGATGGTAGCGGGGTGAACAGGCAGTGGCTCGGCTGGTTGTTGTCCTTGATGATCATTTTGGTCTTCCTGTGACATCGGGTGGTGTAGGTGTCCTGGAGGGCAGGTAGTTTGTCCCCGGTGATATGTTGTGCTGACCGCACCACCCTCTGGAGAGCCTTGCGGTTGTGGGCGGTGCAGTTGCCATACCAGGAGGTCATACAGGATGCTCTCAATTATGCATCTGTAAAAGTTTGTGATGGTTTTAGGTGACAAGCTAAATTTCTTCAGCCCCCTGACTCATTCTTCACCACACTCTCTGTGGGTGGACCATTTCAGTTTGTCTGTGATGTGAAGTGCTGAGTAATCCTTTCTGTAGAACGACTACACTCCACACCTTTACACTCAAGGACAGAATGTGGCTATGGAAGGAGGGGATGGTGTGATGATAGGTATTTGTCCAAAACTCATTAGTGATCCTCAGCCCCCCTTGACCTCCAGTCAGCTCTTTTCCTGAAACCGTGACTTTGGAGCTTTGCGGTTGACTGAATGCTTGCCAATAACTTAATAACCCACACAGTCTCCGCCCATGCTTAGCTGGCTCCGCATCAAATAAAACGTTTTGTCACATGCGCCGAATACAACAGGTGTAGACTTTACCGCTACATGCTTTGCTTACAAGCTCTTTTCCAACACTGCAGAGTTAAAAAGTAAGACAAATTTGCAAAATAAAAAAAGGAAATAGTAACACAATAAAATAACAAGCACAATGTTATATAAAAGAAGTACCGTTACCAAGTCAATGTTTTAGGGGCTACGAGGTAGTTGAGGTAATATGTACAGTTGTGGCCAAAAGTTGAGACACAAATATACATTTTCACAGTCTGTTGCTTCAGTTTGTATGATGACAATTTGCACATACTCCAGAATGTTATAAAGAGTGATCAGATTAATTGCAATTAATTGCGAAGTCCCTCTTTGCCATGCAAATGAACTGAATCCCCAAAAAACATTTCCACTGCATTTCAGCCCTGCCACAAAAGGACCAGCTGACATCATGTCAGTGATTCTCTCGTTAACACAGGTATGAGTGTTGACGAGGACAAGGCTGGAGATCACGCTGTCATGCTGATTGAGTTCGAATAACAGACTGGAAGCTTCAAAAGGAGGGTGGTGCTTGGAATCATTGTTCTTCCTCTGTCAACCATGGTTACCTGCAAGGAAACACGTGCCGTCATCATTGCTTTGCACAAAAAGGGCTTAACAGGCAAAGATATTGCTGCCAGTAAGATTGCACCTAAATCAACCACTTATCAGATCATCAAGAACTTCAAGGAGAGTGGTTCAATTGTTGTGAAGAAGGCTTCAGGGCACCCAAGAAAGTCCAGCAAGCGCCAGGACCGTCTCCTAAAGTTGATTCAGCTGCAGGATTGGGGCACCACCAGTACAGAGCTTGCTCAGGAATTGCAGCAGACAGGTGTGAGTGCATCTGCACGCACAGTGAAGCGAAGACTTTTGGAGGATGGCCTGGTGTCAAGAAGGGCAGCGAAGAAGCCACTTCTCTCCAGGAAAAACATCAGGGACAGATTGATATTCTGCAACAGGTACAGGGATTGGACTGCTGAGGACTGGGGTAAAGTCATTTTCTCTGATGAATCCCCTTTCCGATTGTTTGGGGCATCCGGAAAAAAGCTTTTCCGGAGAAGACAAGGTGAGCACTACCATCAGTCCAGTAAAGCATTCTGAGACCATTCATGTCTCAGAATCCATTCACTCACTCACTCACAATTTTGCCTAAGAAAACAGCCATGAATATAGAATGGTACCAACACATCCTCCGAGAGCAACTTCTCCCAACCATCCAGGAACAGTTTGGTGATGAACAATGCCTTTTCCAGCATGATGGAGCACCTTGCCATGAGGCAAAGGTGATAAATAAGTGGCTTGGGGAACAAAACATCGATATTTTGGGTCCATGACCAGGAAACTCCCCAGACCTTAATCCCATTGAGAACTTGTGGTCAATCCTCAAGAGGTGGGTGGACAAACAAAACCCCACAAATTCTGACAAACTCCAAGCATTGACTATGCAAGAATGGGCTGCCGTCAGTCATGATGTGGCCCAGAAGTTCGTTTTTCTCAATTGCTAAAACACAATTTCTGAAACCTTGCTCCATTTCCTGAAAACATTAAACACAAAACCTAATCTTCAAGCACTATTTACATAACCTCTGACTCCTCTTGCAAAATGAAACATTCGCCTCAAAACAGTTTTACCTGTGTTCAAAATCAAGCACTGCTCTCAAATCATAAACAAAGTGATCAAAATGATATACACTCTCAAGCAGTCAGTAAACAATACACCGAAAAATAGAAAACACATTGTTCAAAACATACAATTCTCAGGGAGAAGTACATTTTTAATCTAAAAAAAATATTCATATTTTTCCGTCATTGTCTTTTGATGAACGAAAACATCAAAATTTATCAGAAATTCTTACTCTGCTTTGCTCTGCAATTTTGTTTTTTGTTCTTCCTCCTCCTTGTACCCCTATTTTTACAGTACTGTACCCTGCATCTCACAAACTTGTCCTTTGTCTCTGTGATACTGTAATTCTTGTTCTTTGTTGATATGAACCTGCAACCAGTCAAAATCTTTTGAGCAGTCAGTAATGTTAATAAATGGGCCCGACGTCCACAGGTGGGGGTTGTACTTACAGCCCAACACCGTGCAGGACGTTTGGCATTTGCCAGAGAACACCAAGATTGGCAAATTCACCACTGGCGCCCTGTGTTCTTCACAGATGAAAGCAGGTTCACACTGAGCACGGGACAGACGTGACAGAGTCTGGAGACCGTTCTGCTGCCTGCAACATCCTCCAGCATGACCGGTTTGGCGGTGGGTCAGTCATGGAGTGGGGTGGCATTTCTTTGGGGGTCCGCACAGCCCTCCATGTGCTCGCCAGAGGTAGCCTGACTGCCATTAGGTACCGAGATGAGATCCTCAGACCCCTTGTGAGACCATATGCTGGTGCGGTTGGCCCTGGGTTCCTCCTAATGCAAGACAATGCTAGACCTCATGTGGCTGGAGTGTGTCAGCAGTTCCTGCAAGAGGAAGGCATTGATGCTATGGACTGGCCCGCCCGTTCCCCAGACCTGAATCCAATTGAGCACACATTGGTGGATGGAGCGAGACATGATGTCCCAGATGTGCAGCAGGTTGCACCACAGACTGTCCAGGAGTTGGCGGATGCTTTAGTCCAGGTCTGGGAGGAGATCCCTCAGGAGACCATCCGCCACCTCATCAGGAGCATGCCCAGGCGTTGTAGGGAGGTCATAGAGGCACGTGGAGGCCACACACACTACTGAGCCTCATTTTGAGTGTGACTCCAAATCCAGACCTCCGTGGGTTGATAAATTTGATTTCCATTGATCATTTTTGTGTGATTTTGTTGCCAGCTGTTACGCACGCCTCTATGAAGAGGGAACGCAACACCCTGCTACAACTAAACTCTCCGTGAAGTGAAAAAGGTATGGACTGTAGGTGCGAGTAAGAATGACAACAAGCAGAATGTGGTACCGTTTACAAGGACTTTATTCCTTTACACGGTAATATGGGGAAAAGGGGCTGGACGGAACCAAAGCAAAGAAAGTAAATCTCAAAGCTCCCCCTCTCCTATCTTACCTGCCTACCCACTACTTACCTAATTTAGCACCACCTGGTGCCCTAACCAAAATACAGGGGGTGGTCCGCCCAGGTCTTACCTAGTGTGCCTAGACAGCGAATATGCTACGGGTATATGTATGCCCGCGGGCCTCTTGCCTAAGCACTCCCAAGGTGCCTTCCCCTTCCCCCTGGGAACAAATGAAACAGAATATTAAACAATTTCACAAACAAACTAAGAAACAAAGGACATCAAATGAGCTCTATCTGAGCAACAAACTCACAAAACAATGAACTCCCAGCAAAATCAACCTCTATCAAAATCTCTCTGCAATGACCTCCCAGAAAATCTCTCGCAAATCTACCTCTAGCAAAATGTCTAGCAAATCTACCTCCAGCAAAATCTCTCAGAAAATCTCTCTACAAAAATCTCTCCCTCCTGAACAGAACACTGGCATTTATATATCTTCAGATGGAATGGGTAATTGGAGACAGCTGTCTTGACGAGGGGGCGGGGTCAGCTCTCCAATTAGCCCTGGAGTCGACCAATCAGCTGCTTGAGGGATTTCCGGAAGCCATTTCCTGAAATAAACACATGCACAAACACAAACTACAACACATAAACTGGGGAACCTAACACCAGCACATTCAACTATGTGAAGAAAAATGTATTTAATAAGAATATTTCATTAATTCAGATCTAGGATGTGTTATTTTAGTGTTCCCTTTATTTTTTTGAGCAGTGCATTTCAAGCAGACCACCATAATCCCTGTGCCCAAGAATGCTAAGGTAACCAGTCTAAATGACTACCGCCCCATAGTCCTCACATCTGTAGCCATGAAATGCTTTGAAAGGCTGGTCATGGCTCACATCATCCCAGACACCCTGGACCCATGCCAATTCGCATATCGCCCCAACAGATTCACAGATGATGCAATCTCTACTGTACTCCACACTGCCTTCTCCCACCTGGACAAAAGGAACACCTATATGAGAATGCTATTCATTGACTACAGCTCAGCGTTCGACACCGTAGTGCCTTCAAAGCTCATCACTAAGCTAAGAATCCTGAGACTAAGCACCTCCCTCTGTAACTGGATCCTGGACTTCCTGACGGGCCACCCCCAGCTGGTGAGGGTAGGAGCAACACATCTGCCCGCTGATCCTCAACATCGGAGCCCCTCGGGGGTGTGTGCGTGTTCAGTCCCCTCCTGTACTCCCTGTTCACCCACGACTGCATGGCCAGGCACGACTCCAACATCAGACGACATAACAGTGGTACCAGCCTCATCACCACAACAGCCTCATCGCCGACAACGACCAGACACCCTATAGGGAGGAGATCAGAGACCTGGCCGGGTGGTGCCAGAATAACAACTTATCCCTCAATGTAATCAAGACAAAGGAGATGATTGTGGACTACAGGAAAAGGAGGACCGTGCACTCCCCCATTCTCATCGACTGGGCTGTAGAGGAGCTGGTTGAGAGCTTCAAGTTCCCTGGTGTCCACATCACCAACTAACTAGAATGGTCCAAGCACACCAAGACAGTTGTGAAGAGGGCACGACAAAACCTATTCCCCCTCAGGAGACTGAAAAGATTTGGCATTGGTCCTCAGATCCTCAAAAGGTTCTACAGCTGCAACATCGAGAGCATTCTGACTGGTTGTATCTCTGCCTGGTACTGCAACTGCTCGGCCTACGGAAGCAAGACACTACAGAGGGTTGTGTGTATGGCCCAGTACGTCACTGGGGCAAAGCTGCCTGCCATCCAGGACCTCTACACCAGGCGGTGTCAAGAGGAAGACCTTAAAAATGGTCAAATACTCCAGCCACCCCAGTCATAGACTGTTCTCTCTGCTACCTCATGGCAAGCGGTACCAGAGTCAATCACCACCTTCCGGAGACACCTGAAACCCCACCTCTTTAAGGAATACCTAGGATAGGATAAAGTAATCCCTCTCACCCCCCCCCCCCCCCCCCCCCCCCCCCCCTTAAAAGATTTAGATGCACTACTGTTCCACTGGATGTCATAAGGTGAATGCACCAATTTGTAAGTCGCTCTGGATAAGAGCGTCTGCTAAATGACTTAAATGTAATGTAAATGTACCAGAGCGCCAAGTCTAGGACCAAAAGGCTCCTCAACAGCTTTTACCTCTAAGCCATAAACCTCCTGAACAGATAATCAAATGGCTACCCGTACTATTTGCATTGTGTCCCGCCACCCCCAACCCGCCAACCCCCTATTACGCTGCTGCTACTCTCTGTTTATCATCTATGCATAGTCACTTTAACTATGCCCACGTGCATATTACCTCAATTAGCCCGACTAACCGGTGCCCCCACACATTGACTCTACTGGTACCACTTGTATTTAGCCTCCCTACTGTTATTTTCATTGTCATTTTACTGAAATTAATACATTTCTTTACCTATCTATTGTTTACCTAATACATTTTTTAAAAACTTACAAGCCCTAACCAACAGTGCAATTTTTAAGTAAGCAATTTCACTGTAAGGTGAAACACCTGTTGTACACCTGTTGTATTTGGCTCACGTGAGACTTTGATTTGATTTAAGTTTTTGCTTGTAAGCAGGAATCAGATTTTCCAAATGAAGGGTGAGGGAGAGCTTTGTTATGCATCTTTGTGAGTAAAGATGATCTACAGTTTTCTTTCGCCTCTAGTTGCACTGGTGAAATGCTGGTAGAAATTATGTAAGACTGATTTCAGTTTTCCTGCATTAAAATCACCGGGCACTAGAAGCGCCGCCTCTGGATGAGCATTTTCTTGTTTGCTAATGGCACCATACAGCTCGTTGTGTGGTTTTAGTTCCAGCCAGTATCTGTTTGTGGTAGTAAATGGACAGCTACGAAAAATATAGATGACAGAAATGTTATGGTGTACAGCTTATCATTAGGTATTCTCACTCAGGCGAGCAGAACCTCAACTTACTTAATATTATAGATTGCGCATCAGCTCTTAACAAAGAGACCCCCCCCCCTTGAGTTTACCCAACTCTGCTGTTATGTCCTACCGATGTATAGATAAACCAGCTAGATTTATAGTTTCCATGTCCTTGTTCAGCCATGACTCTGAGAAACATAGGATATTCGATTTCTTCCGATCATGTTGATAGTCTCGAACAGAACTCGTCCAGTTTATTCTCCAGTGATTGCACATGCGCCAATAGAACAGAGGGTAGAGGTGGTTTATCCACTCGCCGACATAGTCTCGTCAGGTATCCCACATGCCAGTCTCTATAACACCGCCTCTTCCTTTTTCGAATGGCTGGGATTTGGGCCTGTCCTTCGTCACCGACTCATTGAAGTAGAACTCCTCCTCCATATCGAGGATCGTTGTTCTGATATCCAGAAGCTCTTTTAGTCATAGGAACTATGGTGGTAACATTATGTACAAAAGAGTTAAGATCAGAAAAAAAATGAAAATATAATAGCACAATTGGTCAGGGCCCGTAAAACAGAATAGTAGTATGTGCGTGTGCACACAGGTGTGAATTTTGCTCGATAGATTTGATATCAACACATCTTTGGATTGTATTATCTTTTAAAACTAGTGTTCTATTTTTCCTATGTATGTTACATTACCAGAAGGTATTGTATTAAGTCTGATATGAAGGTAACACTTTAATGTGCATGTGGGATGACCTGTTTAAATGCTGGATGGTTTACAAATGATCTCTGTGTATGTCAACTTCTCTGACAGGGAGCACTTATCATTGGGGGGGATTTCCTGGTGGATTCGCTGCTTCATCATCAACTGCATCCTTTTCCTCCTGCTCTTCTTTCTCACCACGCCCGCCATCATTATCTCCACGATGGACAAGTTTAACGTCACCAAGCCTGTGGAGTATCTCAATGTAAGAAATCTTCAATATCCCTCAATGTATTTCACTCCATATCAAAGGTTTTGTCGTGGCCTAGCTGGTCTACAGTGTTTCCTCCTTTAAAAGTTGTTGTGCTGCATGCAGCACACCTTGTGGGCTGCTGCAGAATTCTATGGCACGTTATTTGTCAGCCATTTTTACCATTAATGCAAGTTAGTGCTAGTTTAATCACCAGAGGGCATCTTTGAGAAGTATTTGATAGTCTTCAGTATTGGCATTACTAGAGAATTTAAAACCTTTTTTGTAAGAACATAGTATATGGAATTGATTTTAAGAAATGTAGCTAATTGATTAATATTATGGTCTTTCTACTGCAAGAAAATAAAAAAATGAAACCCTCAGGGTTTCCGTTAGGATGGTACGAAAACTATGGCGCTGTACAACATGACGGTCTGGAGTAGGCTACAGTACTAAGAGCATAAGAGGATTGGAATAGTCTAAATTAATATCTATGGGGCATAACATTTCCACACTCTAATTGTAGTGTAACCAATACCCAAATGGATATTCAGTGAAAATAAAAAATCTCATTGATTTATCAAGACCAGTCCCCATGCTTGTCTCAGAGCAGCATGAAACAATGCTGAAATAGTTATTGCTTCAAATCATATTGCTTCTAACTTCAATATGCTTTTAAAATAAATCAAACCTACACCACTTTTAACATCTTGGAACTACCGCTCCCGGATCCGGGAGAATTGTCATCGACTGACACTAATTAGCATAACGCAACGGACAAAAAATATTACTAGAAAATATTCATATTCATGAAATCACAAGTGAAATATATTGAAACACAGCTTAGCCTTTTGTTAATCACCCTGTCATCTCAGATTTTGAAATGATGCTTTACAGTCAAAGCAAGACAAGCATTTCTGTAAGTTTATTGATAGCCTAGCATAGCATTATGCCTAGCTAGCAGCAGGCAACCTTGTCACGAAAATCAGAAAAGCAATCAAATTAAATCGTTTACCTTTGAGCTTCGGATGTTTTCACTCACGAGACTCCCAGTTAGATAGCAAATGTTCCTTTTTTCCATAAAGATTATTTTTGTAGCCGAAATAGCTCCGTTCTTCACATTTGGTTGAGAAATCGACCGGAAATTGCGGTCACGACAACGCCGATATTCCAAATTGGATCCATAATATCGACAGAAACATGGAAAACATTGTTTATAATCAATCCTCAAGGTGTTTTCAAATATCTATTCACTAATATATCAACCGGGTCAGTTGGCTTCTTAGTAGGGGCGAGAGAAAAAATGGCCGCATTTGTCTATTACGCACATAACACTCTGAGAGCTACCAGCTGACCACTGACGCAGTGTTGTCACTCACGCTCATTTTTCAAAATAAAAGCCTGAAACTATGTCTTGTGACACTAGACACATTAGGGAAGACACAGAAAAATAATCTGGTTGATATCCCTTTCACTGCTCAATAGGGACGCATAGGAACGCAGAGGTTTCTAAATAAATCCTGATTGGATTTTTCTCCGGCTTTCGCCTGCGATATCAGTTCTGTTATACTCACAGACAATATTTTTACAGTTTGGAAACTTTAGTCTTTTCTATCCTAAGATGTCAATTATATGCATATTCTATTATCTAGTCCTGAAAAATAGCCTGTTTACTTTGGGAACGTTATTTTTCCAAAAATTAAAATAGTGCCGCCTAGTTTCAAGAGGTTAAATGGAGCAATGGCAGGCAATGGAACAGAGAGCTTTCAGGAAAAACAGCACTTCCGGGTTGGATTTTCCTCAGGTTTTCGCCTGCAATATCAGTTCTGTTATACTCAGACAATATTCTGACCGTTTTGGAAACTTTAGTGTTTTCTATCCTAATCTGACAATTATATGCATATTCTAGATTCTGGGCCTGAGAAATAGGCAGTTTAATTTGGTTACGTTTTTCATCCAAACATCAAAATACTGCCCCCTACACTCAACAGGTTAACAGCACATTACTCAACACTAGTGAGACTCATTTCGCATACTGTAGGTCTACCGTAGATCTAAAAATATTTTTTTAATTGACGCGACTCTCCGCCAATAATTACATTTGAGGATTCTGAATGATTATCTAAGGGGCATTTTTCTTTACGGCAAATCGGATTTGTGATAATATCTAAGAGGCTTTTATATAATTATGAATGAATTCATAATAATAATAGCTTTGTTTAGTTTTCATTGAGTGAGCCAAAAAAATGCCATTCCTGAACATGGGGTGAGACATTCTCACTAATTTGTAAATAAAGCCAGTAAGACCGCTGCACCACTCGGGAGGCCCCATACACAAAGTTTTTCATGCTGATTAATTGCCTTGCACAAATTATCAAAATACATAGAGGTGTTAGTAAAGGTATATTGTCCTGCTAATAGCCCATAATGGGCTATTCTAATACTGTACAGGTCAGGAATAAGACCTTATTTTATTAAGACTATCATAAATAATGTTGGTGAATTTTTATTTTGATCCAAAGCCATGAATGAGTGAGTCACTCAACCTTATGTAGGTGACCGGGGCTATATGACTGTGCCATCAACTTGATTGTATATAGCGATATTTTGGAGATTTCATTTTCAAAAAACGAAAGTGAGCGATTGTAATCTGAATGAAGGCCAAAATAATATTTGTAAAGGCCAAAACAATTAATTCTGTTTTTAGAGGGAGAGAAACGATGGGCTAATTGTGCGCCGCCCTATGGTACTCCCAACCATGGTCGAATGTGAAACATAATACTAATAATAATAATACCTTTCCCTCCGTCCACATGTTAAAGGTTCAAATTGATAAATGTTTTTTTTTGATCAATTAGGATATTTCTGTTTAATCACAATATTTGTTATATTATTTGTTCTGTATTTTCTGGTGGATTAAACTGAAATTGCAATACAGCCAACCAAGCTAAGAAATACATTTGACGATAGAATTCTCCCCCTACCCTCCTCCTAGGCAATTCTATTGTCCTGCTAATAGCTCTGCTAATAGCCATAATGGCGCTGTACAACATGACCGTATGTGTTTGAAAGAGTATTTTCCAGTAAGCAACAATTTGTTTACCTTCATTAGCCTACTTTGTTCCAATATTTCTGTCATTCAGTGATATTTATTCCCATAGTAATTACTTATGGATCCATAAGGAAATTAACATCTGCATTTTGAAAGAGTATTTTTGTCATTATTTTATTAACGAAAGCATACCAAGTACAATCCCAAATCTGTAAACATGGGCACCCTCATAGATATCATCCTAACCAACCTGCCCTCCAAATACACCTCTGCTGTCTTCAACCAGGATCTCAACGATCACTGCCTCATTGCCCTGCATCCATAACCACCCCTCATCACTGTCAAACACTCCCTAAAACATTTCAGAGAGCAGGCCTTTCTAATCGACCTGGCCCGGGTATCCTGGAAGGATATTGTCCTCATTCCGTCATTAGAGGATGCGTGGTTATTCTTTAAAAGTGCTTTCCTCACCATCTTAAATAAGCATGCCCCATTCAAAAAACTTAGAACCAGGAACAGATATAGCCCTTGGTTCACTCCAGACCTGACTGCCCTTGACCAGCACAAAAACATCCTGTGGCGTGCTGCATTAGCATCGAATAGCCCCTGCGATATGCAACTTTTCAGGGGAGTTAGGAAAACAAAGGCTAGCTTTTTCAAGCAGAAATGTGCATCCTGTAGCACAAACTCCCAAAAGTTCTGGGACACTAAAGTCCATGGAGAATAAGAGAACCTCCTCCCAGCTGCCCACTGCACTGAGGCTAGGAAACACTGTCACCACCGATAAATCCACGATAATTGAGAATTTCAATAAGCATTTTTCTTTCCACCTGGTTACCCCTACCCCGGTCAACAGCCCTGCACCCCCCACAGCAACTTCCCAAGCCTCCCCATTTCTCCTTCAGCCAAATCCAGCTGATGTTCTGAAAGAGCTACAAATTCTGGACCCCTACAAATCAGCTGGGCTAGACAATCTGTAAACTCTCTTTCTAAAATTATCCGCCGCAATTGTTGCAACCCCTATTACTAGCCTGTTCAACCTCTTTCATATCGTCTGAGATCCCCAAAGATTGGAAAGCTGCCACGGTCATCCCCCTCTTCAAAGGGGGAGACACTCTAGAACTGCTGCAGACCTATATCTATCCTACCATGCCTTTTCTAAAGTCTTCGAAAGCCAAGTTAACCTCTTAAGTCGACCCTCTACTTTTTTGAACATTCTGTTAAAAATCGCGCAACATTTCAGCGCCCTGCTACTCATGCCAGGAATATAGTATATGCATTTGCTTAGTCTGTGTGGATAGAAAACACTCAGACGTTTATAAAACTGGTTAAATCACTGCTGTGGCTTTACCAGAACGGCATTTACATCGAAAAGCACAGGAAAAACTGATCACTGAAAATGGGAAAATATATCCATGCGCTACTTGAACCCATTGGTAAAGGTGAACCACAATTAATTGACTGAGGTTGCAGTACCTACAGCTTCCACACGGTGTCTAGAGTCTTGTCATTTCCCTTCGAGTTTTTTCTTGGTCAAACACATGCAGGGCACCGTATCTCCTCTGGTCTAGGACCGGATATTTTCGTTGAGTTTCTAGCCGGACATTTTTCCAGACGGACAGCTAATGATCTTTACATCGCCTCTTGATGAATTTTATCGCTTATTAACGTTTACTAATACCTAAAGTTGCATTACAAACGTATTTCGAAGTGTTTTGTGAAAGTTTATCGTCGACTTTTGAATTTTAAAAAATGACGTTACGTTTTGAAACTATGTTTTTTCGTTTATCACACAGTCTACATATAACGATATCTAGGCTTTATATGGACCGATTTAATCGAAATAAAGACCCAAATAGTGTTTATGGGACATCTAGGAGTGCCAACAAAGAAGATGGTGAAAGGTAATGAATGTTTTCTATTTTATTGTGCGGTTTGTGTAACGCCGAAATGCTAATTATTTTGTTTACGTCCCCTGTGGGTCTTTTGGGGTGTTACATGCTATCAGATAATAGCTTCTCATGCTTTCGCCGAAAAGCATTTTAAAAATCTGACTTGTTGCCTGGATTCACAACGAGTGTAGCTTTAATTCGATACCCTGCATGTGTATTTTAATGAACTTTTGAGTTTTAACTAATACTATTAGCATTTAGCGTAGCGCATTTGCATTTCCAGAGCTCTAGTTGGGACGCAAGCGTCCCGAGTAGAAGCAAGAGGTTAACAAACAAATCACCGACCATTTCGAATCCCACCGTACCTTCTCCGCTATGCAATCTGATTTCCAAGCCTAAACGATATCATAACTGCCATCGATAAGAGACAATACTGTGCAGCTGTATTCATCGACCTGGCCAAGGCTTATCGGCAGACTCAACAGCCTTGGTTTCTCAAATGACTGCCTCACCTGGTTCACCAACTACTTCTCAGATAAAGTTCAGTGTGTAAAATCGAAGGCCTGTTGTCCGGACCTCTGGCAGTCTGTATGGGGGTGCCACAGGGTTCAATTCTCGGGCTGACTCTTTTCTCTGTATACATCAATGATGTCGCTCTTGTTGCTGGGGATTTTCTGACCCACCTTTGCGCAGACAACACCATTCTGTATACTTCTGGCCCTTCGTTGGACACTGTTTTAACTCTCTTCCAGACGAGCTTCAACACCATACAACTCTCCTACCGTGGCCTCCAACTGCTCTTAAATGCAAGTAAAACTAAATGCATGTTCTTCAACCGATCACTGCCGACACCCACCCGCCCGTGTTGCATCACTACTCTGGACAATTCTGACTTAGAATATGTGGACATCTACAAATACCAAGGTGTGTGGTTATACTGTAAACTCTCCTTCCAGCCTCACATTAAGTATTTCCAATCCAAAATTAAATTGAGAGTCGGCTTCCTATTTCACAACAAAGCATCCTTCACTTATGCTGCCAAACATACCCTTGTAAAACTGACTATCCTACCGATTCTTGACTTCGGCGACGTCATTTACAAAATCGCCTCCAACACTCAGCAAACTGGATGCAGTCTATCACAGTGCCATCCGTTTTGTCACCAAAGCCCCATATACTACCCACCACTGCGTCCTGTATGCTCTCGTTGGCTGGCCCTCGCTTCATATTCGTCGCAAAACCCACTGGCTCCAGGTCATCTGTAAGTCTTTGCTTGGTAAAGCCCTTGTCTTATCTCAGCTCACTGGTCACCATAGCAGCACCCACCCGTAGCACGCGCTCCAGCAGGTATATTTCACTGGTCACCCCCAAAGCCAATTCCTCCTTTAGCTGCCTTTCCTTCCAGTACTCTGCTGCCAATGACTGGAACGAACTGCAAAAATCTCTGAAGCTGGAGACTCATATCTCACTCACTAACTTTAAGCACCAGCTGTCAGAGCTGGTCTATCACTCCAGTGTTTAATTGCTATATTGTAAATATTTCACCACTATGGTCTTTTTGTTGCCTTATTTCCCTTATCCTACCTCATTTGCACACTGTATATAGACTTTTTTCTATTGTATGTTTGTTTATTTTGTAACACTGTGTTTTGTTTTTCCCACTACTTTGCTCTATCTTGGCCAGGTCGCAGTTGTAAATGAGAAATGTTCTCAACTAGCCTACCTGGTTAAATAAAGGTGAAAAAAATATATATATAAAGAAGCTGATGAAGAAATACAGTACTGTATGCTTTTCCGACATTTTGCAGTTGCATGAGGTCGCCCACACACTTTAAACATTTAAATAATAAAGCATTTAAAGCTTTTTGAAGATAGAAGCCACCTACATTTGTTTATTAGGCTACTGTGCAGTCTGACAAGTAATCATAAACTGTCAGTCATGGACAGAAACTTCTAAGACACAGTATTAATGATGAACACCCAGAGGTTCACTGGTAAGCCACATTTGCCTTGGGATCCATCCCTGTTGGTAATCTGTCTCTCTTCAATTACACATTCTTGGAATAGCATAATGGTCCGGACAGCCCTTGCTGTGCCTGGTGAGCAGTTGGTCAAGTTCTGTTGTCAGAAGAGGAATGGACATATCAGGGTGAACCGACGACCTGATGAACCCACCAGGTATGTTGACTCTGCCTGTCGGAGGTGACGTTCCAGAGCTCACAGATGTGCCTGGCATGGATTGTGACTCCCATCTTGTTCCTCACCCTCATCAATGTGCCATTCTCCGCCTGACTCTCCGCCTGTTGCCGCCTGACTCTCCGCCTGTTGCCGCCTGACTCTCCGCCTGATGCCGCCATGTGCACCTTCATCAGATGAGCAGAATGATACTGCCCTGAGCCCCCATCGATTACAGTGGCCTATGTTAGAAACGGTAGATCCATTAACTTCTTACGGCTGAAATCCCGTTAACGGGATCCATTTGACAGCAGCCAGTGAAAGTGCAGGGCACCAAATTCAAACAGAAATCTCATAATTAAAATTCCTCAAACATACAAGCATTATACACCATTTTAAAGATTAACTTGTTAATCCCACCAGTGTCCGATTTCAAAAAGGCTTTAAAACAAAAGCATACCATGCGATTATGTTAGATCAGTGCCTAGTCACAAAACAAACACAGCCATTTTTCCAGCTAAAGAGAGGAGTCACAAAAAGCAGAAATAGAGATCAAATTAATCACTAACCTTTGATGATCTTCATCAGATGGCACTCATAGGACTTCATGTTACACAAACATGTATGTTTTGTTTGATAAAGTTCCTATTTATATCCAAAAATCTCAGTTTACATTGGTGCGTTAGGTTCAGTAATGTTTTGCTTTTGTTGGATTTCTTTTCAGGTTTTTGCCTGCCATATGAGTTCTGTTATACTCAGACATCATTCAAACAGTTTTAGAAACTTCTGTGTTTTCTATCCATCTACTAATCATATGCATATCTTAGCTTCTGGGCCTGAGTAGCAGGCAGTTTACTCTGGGCACTCTTCTCATCCAAACGTGAAAATAGCTCCTCCAGCCATAAGAAGTTAAGAATTAAAAGTGACTCCAACGCACATGCTGCATACACATTTTAAGAATCTAGCAAAACTGACTTTTCTTGGCAAAAATGTGTTGTTTTTTAGATGTGGCCTGTTGTCGGCATGGTTGTCATTTTTTAAAACATTTTATTTAACCTTTATAGATTTTATTACACATTATGCCTACACATTGATAGGCTATATTCATGTTTTTTTAAGAAAATGCACTGAAACCAAAATAACTTTTTAGTTTTTGTGATCCTCTCAGATCTGGCTCATTTGAAAATCCTAACCCTGGAATGGGTAGCACCAATAAAAGAAACTGGCTTGATGAAAATTATGTCCATTTCGTCCCGGGGATGTTCACACCTACAGTAGCCGGGCTATAAAGTGTCTATTGTCCTGATGATAGGGCTACACCTGCTACAGTCCTACAGTACACTTGTGAAAAACAAGTGTTTGAAAACCTTTTTCAAAATGCCTCCAGCTGTCTATCACTACTGTAAATAAAAACACAGCATTTTGTTTACATCCTCTTTACATTCTTTATTGTAACTGCAATATCACAAATCATTTATCTACCTTTCCAATTACTTTTAGATTTTGGGATTTATAGATGTATGCTTTTCATGTCATTTTTTGTTAAATCCAGCTCGGATTTCAGTATAAGTTTTGACTGACGCCTTTTGTGAAAGGTCTAATACTCTATTTAATCATTCCAGCCATCCGAATTCATATCTAAAGGGCATTTTTCACGCTTTTATTAGTTACATTGTTTTAGTTTGAACGTGCAGACAGGCACTAAGAACAGCAGGAATGTTTCCCTAGTCAGCGCCTTTATTTATGCAATGCCCCTTAGTGTTGCTCTGTTCTACCCAGTGGGGCGGGGTGGGGGTCCACCCCCCCTCCTCCTTCCTCCTCCCTTACCCATGGGCTAGGCTCTCTTCTGTGTGCTGCTCTGTGGCCCGTCCCGTACTTCCTGCCCTCATGCCTTGAACCTCGTGCGCCTATCTCAGTGGATGAAGCTGGAGAACTACAAGGCAATCCCATTGACCAATATGACCATTGTCCTGCTAGACACGTTGTTTGCAGAATTCACAGCCTGTTATGCTTGTGAAAAACAGTGTTGATAATATATCTGTGTTATCTTAAAGCCCATGTATCTAAGGGGCTTTAATATCATTATAAATTCATTCATAATAACAATAATAAAAATAGCTGTTTTTGTTTTAAAAATAATATTTTGTAGGTTTCCTTTTCAAAAATGTAAAGTGAGCAAGGAAAAATGCCATTCTTGAACATTTGTTAAAAAAAAGCCAGTTTGGTATTTAGAATTATTTATTTTTAAAATGTAGAGGGAGAGAAATCAAAAGCCTACAATCACCTCATGGGTCTCCCGGTTGCGGCCAGCACAGGTATTGAACCAGCATCTGTAGCAACGCAGTCAGTGTCTTAGAACGCTGCGCCACTCGGGCGCTGTACAGTGTGACTGGTCGGGAGTAGGCTACAGTACTACAGTGAGAGCAAAATAATCCTAACATTTCCACACCCTAATTGTAGTCTAAGTTTCTCTTAGAATAAAAACCTTAGTGTAACAACAGTTTTAGTAAGTAATACTGACGAGTAGTAACAAAAAATATATATTTTTAGAGACAGTCGCGCCTCGGGACCCAAAAGCATCATCAGTGCTCTAACTCCCCCTTGCGCTGGTCTGGAGCAATGAAGTAGTGATCCAGGGTGCCGTACTAAACCACAAATTACCTCTAAGTCCCACAGCATAATCGCAAAACTTTGAGTGGAGCAACCACTGTAGCAGCCTCTACCAGCCTCCGTATCGGCATGGGTTCGAATCTGGCCTACTGCCCTTTGATACAACCTTTCTCTATCTTTTGCCACTGTCATTCTCTCCCACTATCTGTTCAATAAAATCTGAAATACCTTTAAAATATGTATTTAAAAAAAGGCTTTGTCAACAAACGTCTCATATTGATTCTACATTGACATAATGAAAGAAAATGATGCACTGTGAAATTGCTAGTACACCCTTGTACAGAGCTATTTATTCCAGCCCTAAACCATATCACTGCTGGTTTTCTTTTCCACCTGTTTGTTAATTGAATGGCGTTGATTGAGTTCATCTGGGTTGTGTTTGTTAGGGCAGTGGTTCTTAAACCTCCAGCAATTCCATGTGTTTGATATATTCCAGCGCTAGTAAACCAGATTCAACCTGTCAACAATCACGTTTTTGACTTGTTGATTTAGGTGAGAGCTAGTTCAGGGCTACAACAAGATTTTGAAATGTCTGGGTATCCCCGAGGAGAGGTTTGAAAAAAACACTTAGGCTAGACCACAAAATAACGTTTTAAAGGTTTTGCAATGGAAAATGGACAATTAGCATTGTCATTGTTGTATTCCAGGTAGTCCCTTTTCATTTAATTTCCTTCCTTTAATGAACACAACCCTGCTTTCCCATGTCTAATTCAGTCCTTGATTAGAGGGTAATAATCAAAACCAGCAATGCTTCTGATGTAATTTAGTAGTCATACCCTGCCCTGCCTTAGTAGTTTGCTCAGTGAGAATTCAGTCATTGTTCTTAGCATGGTGTTATAGATTGCAGTTGTACAGAATCTAAAGATATTTGGTACAGAGCTTAATATGAGGGCCTTTGAGGAGCAAAGCTTCATTGACTACTGAGGAAATGTATGTCTTCTGTTCCATTGTCATTTTTCTCCAGAACCCCATCATCACCCAGTTTTTCCCCACTTTGCTCCTGTGGGCTTTCTCTGCCCTGCTGCCGACCATTGTCTACTACTCTGCTTTCTTCGAGAAACACTGGACGAGGTACTGTTCACTTTCCTATCCTTAGCAATACGGTTTGCAAGTTGCACTGAGGGTTAGGCCATAGTGGCCCTAGGGATTTTCCAAGTCCAAATGAGTTGCTGATTTGGTGTAAAGAACAGAAATCGTCACACACAGAGGGCGACTGGAGTTGCTCTTCACTGAGTTAAGCGTTATCAATCAATCAGATGTATTTTATAAAGCCCTTTTACATCAGCAAAGTGCTTTATAGATACTCAGCTTAAACCCCCAAAGAGCAAGCAATGCAGAGGCAGAAGCACAGAGACTAGGAAAAACTCCCTAGACGGCAGGATTTTGATGGACAAAATCAACATGCGTGCGAACCCGGGATGCTGGTCTTCTAGGCAGAGTTTCTCTGTCCAGTGTCGTTTTGCCCATCTTAATTATTTTCCTTTTATTGGCCAGTCTGAGATATGGCCTTTTCTTTAACTCTGCCTAGATGGCCAGCTTCCTGGAGTCGCATTTTCATTGTTGACGTTGAGACTGGTGTTTTGCGGGTACTATTTAATGAAGCTGCCAGTTGAGGACTTGTGAGGCATCTGTTTTTCAAAATCGACACTAATGTACTTGTCCTCTTGCTCAGCTGTGCACCGGAGCCTCCCACTCCTCTTTCTATTCTGGTTTGAGCCAGTTTCCACTGTTCTGTGAAGGGAGTAGTACACAGCGTTGTACAAGATCTTCAGTTTCTTGGCAATTTCTCACATGGAATAGCCTTCATTTCTCAGAACTGACGAGTTTCAGAAGAAAGTGCTTTGTTTCTGGCAATTTTGAGCCTGTAATCGAACCCACAAATGCTGATGCTCCAGATACTCAACTAGTCTAAAGAAGGCCAGTTTTAATGCTTCTTTAATCAGGACAACAGTTTTCAGCTGTGTTAACATAATTGCAAAGGGGTTTTCTAATGATCAACTAACACAACATGCCATTGGAACACAGGAGTGATTGTTGCAGATAATGGGCGGGCCTATATGCCTATTGTCGTGACGTTGTATTAGTTAATGTGACGACTGTTATTCATCGAATGATTAAAGGTTTCTAACGGCGTGATTAAATGAATCAAGCAATTATGAACTCATTAATCTGGGGCACCATGGGAAAATTAGTTTTGAGTTTCTATTTTCCAAATTAACTCAAAGATGATCAGAATATCGATTTTACAACAGTCGCTAAATAATCAATTTCCTCTACAGTCTCATTCTGAATGTCGCATAATCTGGGAATCTGCACAAACCCGGGTCCCACCAATGAGTTCGTACCACACCAATATTAGTTGATTATTTATTTACTAGAAAGCTTAAATGATGATAAAAGATACACAACACAGTTGGGGGTGAGAGATAATCTGTAGGGTTGTGGTCTCCTGTAACCTGACCTGATCAGGACAGTCATGACACTATGTAGATATTCCATTTAAAAAATATGCCGTTTCCAGATACAATAGTCATTTAGAAAATTAAGTGTCTACGCTGTATTTCGGATCAATTTGATGTTACTTTAATGGACAAAAAATATGCTTTTCTTTTCTTTTTTTAAAGGAAATTTCTATGTGACCTCAAACTTTTGAACGGTAATGTACATGTAGGTAGAGTTAAAGTAACTGCATAGATAATAAACCGAGAGTAGCAGCAGCGTAAAATAGGGTTCTGGGTAGCCCTTTGATTAGCTGTTCAGGAGTCTTATGGCTTGGGGGTAAAAGCTGTTAAAAAGACTTTTGGACCTAGACTTGGCGCTCCGGTACCGCTTGCCGTGCGGTAGCAGAGAAAACAGTCTATGACTAAGGGTGGCTGGAGTCTTTGACATTTTTTAGGGCCTTCCTCTGACACCGCCTGGTATAGAGGTCCTGGATGGCGGGAAGCTTTGCCCCAGTGATGTACTGGACCGTACGCACTACCCTCTGGAGTGCCTTGTGGTCGTAGGCTGAGCAGTTGCCATACCAGGAAGTGGTGCAACCAGTCATGATTCTCTCGATGGTGCAGCTGTAGAACATTTTGAGGATCTGAGGACCCATGCCAATGACCCATGTCTCCTGAGGGGGAATAGGCTTTGTCATGCCCTCTTCACGACTGTCTTAGTGTGTTTGGACCATGATAGTTTGTTGGTGATGTGGACACCATGGAACTTTTCTACCTGCTCCACTGCTGCCCCGTCGATGAGAATGGGGACATGCTCTGTCCTTCTTTTCCTGTAGCCCACAGTCATCTCCTTAGTCTTGATCACATTGAGGGAGAGGTTGTTGTTCTGGCACCACACGGCCAGGTCTTTGACCTCCTCCCTATAGGCTGTCTCATCATTGTTGACCAGGCCTACCACTGTTGTCGTCAGTAAACTTGAGGATGGTGTTTGAGTCGTACCTGGCCATGCAGTCATGAGTGAACAGGGAGTACAGGAGGGGACTGAGCACACACCCCTGAGGGGCCCCCGTGTTGAGGATGTTGTTCCTTACCCTTGCTGTAGCTAGCTAATTTGTCCTGGGATATAAACATTGGCTTGTTATTTTACCTGAAATACACAAGTTCTTTTACTCCGACAATTAATCCACTGATAATAGGGTAAACCTAGTTAGTTTCTAGTCATCGCTCCTTCTTCAGTCTTTGGATTTTAAATAGCGGATGTCAACCAACTTTAAGGTGCATTACCACCACCGACTGGAATGTGGACCTCAGTTCGGCTTTCAATCACCCACGTGGTATATGCTTCTAAAACCAATGAGGAGATGGGAGAGGCTGCACTTGCAAGCTCGTAAATAACAGAACCAAATTCTATTTTAGCGCCTGGCTACGCAGATGCTTGTTGGCGCACGTGAGCAGTTTGATTTAAATGATTGAATAACATTCATGTATACATTTATTTTGCAACGCTCGCACACGTAACATGAGCGGTGTGGTCAGCATGTAATCGGAGCGCACACGCCTCAGTGAGCATAGAAATAGACTACGTGGCCTGCACCCCACGCTTTGGAGTCAGTAAGTTGAATAAGAGAACATTGTTCCATGCTGGCACGTGGATGCTTTCCCCTCATCTTGTAATAATTGCTCAGAATGTCTGTGACCGCGAGCTATTTTTGTTTATTTTTTACCGTTTTAATTTAAAACAATCACAGTAAGTTACTTAATTGTTACCCAGAAATTATTTGATTGTCTATTTAGGTTATGTTGTGAGATCTTTAATTCCAACAGCTCTTGGTGCAGATGTGATATTGACAATGGGGAAGAATCAAAATATATGGGAGGGGTTTCTTTCAGTTGACCTATAATTTCCACTGTGTTTTTTTCTTGATTTTGGGTTTTCTAAAGATCACACAGACTTCAATTAGTATAATTTTAGAGATGAGGACAACTACTCTGACGATTATCAATGGCTTTCTGGCGCCAGTGGCAGCCGGGGCATCATCCAAGTGGGTACTACAAATTAGTAGTGAAGAGGAGTAGCTACCTACAGAGTCCATAAGGAGAGGCTGAGGATGTCAGGGACAGCGAGGTGTGCTGATGGCTGCGGACCTGACTCTGATATGACCACCAACCTCCCTGACTGTGACCAAGATCCTCAAACCATTCTACCTCCCTTCTTGCCTCAATTCCCAGACGTTTTCATTTTGTACAATTTGTTGTATCTCATCTTATTAATTAAAATGTGTTTTTTTTGTGTGTGTTACTGAAATTCAGCTTTTCAATAAACGAAATGAAATTATCATCATGTAAGCTCCTTCAGTGACATTGGCCTTTTTTCTCTATTTTTTTATGGGCAGATCAGGGGAGAACCGGACCACCATGCACAAGTGCTACACCTTCCTCGTCTTCATGGTCCTCTTGCTGCCTTCACTGGGTCTTAGCAGGTACCTGTTAAACTATCTGTTTTAAGGCGCAAAACATTTCATGCAGCTCATTGGTTATTTCAACTAAGGTAAAATACCCCTTTTTTTAAATAATATCCCTTCAAGACATGCTCTGGAACTTTGACGTCTACTAAGTATTTTTTAAACCTACCGCTTTGGGCTGGATGTGTCAATGAGTCCTTCATGCATAATCTATAAGCAGAATTACTGTCTTCCCTTAATTAACCACGAAATCCCTAGTTTGAATGAGACTGTTTTTCAAGAAGCTGTGTTGTGCCATTTTCCATACATTTTCACCCATGTGGGCCAGCACCTTAGCAATTCAAGTTTTGCCAATGAGCTTCAGCCCTTAGCCATTTGAGTGACAGCTTGGAAGATGCACACACAGCAGAACGAAAGAGAGCGCAATGACATGGTGCACATATCTGCACATGTGACGTAGTATGCAATTTTCAGGGCCGCTTTTGCCTCATGAACGCTACTTTTGGCTTCAAAGTCAACAAATGTCCCGGAGAATCTCAATAATAACCCCAAAACCTAAGCTGTTTTTATATTTCTTATGCCATCATAGAATACTTTGAAATATACCTGTATGTGTACAGTGGTTCGTCCTTTAAAAGTTGCAGCGTTCTGCAGCACAATTCTGTGTCAACCACTGTTACCATTTAATGCTAGTTAGTGCTAGTTTGACCACCAGAGGGCATCTTTGAGAAGCATTTGATAGCCTTCAATAGTGGCTGTACTTGAGAATTAAACATTTAAAAAATTCTAAGAAATTAGTATATGGGACTCCCGACGGGGAGGGAGGAGTAGGCTATCCTTGTCAATAACAATTTGTTCTTAACTGACTTGACAAGTTATATGAAGGTTACACTAAAGGCATAACATTTCTAAACTTCATTGTAGTTTAACCTCTTGCCTCTACTTGGGACGCTTGCGTCCCAACTAGAGCTCTGGAAATGCAAATGCACTACGCTAAATGCTAATAGTATTAGTTAAAACTCAAAAGTTCATTAAAATACACATGCAGGGTATCAAATTAAAGCTACACTCATTGTGAATCCAGGCAACAAGTCCGATTTTTAAAATGCTTTTCGGCGACAGCATGAGAAGCTATTATCTGATAGCATGCACCAATACACTACAACAGAAAAGCACAGCAGGGGACGTAAACAAAATAATTAGCATTTCGGCGTTACACAAACCGCACAATAAAATAGAAAACAATCATTACCTTTCACCATCTTCTTTGTTGGCACTCCTAGATGTCCCATAAACACTATTGGGTCTTTATTTCGATTAAATCGGGCCATATAAAGCCAAGATATCGTTATATGTAGACTGTGTGATAAACGAAAAAAACAGCGATTTCACAACGTAACGTCATTTTTTAAATTCAAAAAGTAGACGATAAACTTTCACAAAACACTTCGAAATACGTTTGTAATGCTACTTTAGGTATTAGTAAACGTTAATAAGCGATAAAAATCATCCGTAGGCGATGTAAATATCATTAGCTGTCGTCTTGGAAAAAATTTCAGGAGAGAGCTCTTCCGGAATGATCTGGGCGGAGACCAGAGGTAAGCGGTGCCCCTGTTTCGGTTCAACCAAGAATCAAAGATGATTCAATTCACAAGACTCTAGACAACATGGGGATGCTGTGGGAGTTGAATGCTCGGTCTTATCTAATTCGGCTCACTGTTAACAATTGCTGGAAGTGGCACAAGGATATTTATTTCCATTTTCTGTGATCAGGTTTTCCTGCGCTTTCCGATGTAACGCACGTTATGTAATAGCCACAGTCGTGATTTAACCAGTTTTAAAAACGTCCGAGGGTTTCCTATCCACACATTCTAACCATATGAACGTACTATATTCCTGGCATGAGTAGCAGGGCGCTGAAATGTTGCGCGATTTTTAACAAAATGTTCAAAAAAGTAGAGGGTCGACTGAAGAGGCTAACCAATACCCAAACAGAGATTCAGTCACAAATAAAAATCTAATTGATTTATCAAGACCAGTCCCCGTGCTTGTCTCAGAGCAGCGTGAAACGGTGCTAAAATACAGTCGTGGCAAAAAGTTTTGAGAATGACACGAATATTAATTTCCACAAGGTTTGCTGCTTCAGTGTCGTTAGATATTTATGTCAGCTGTTACTATGGAATACTGAAGTATAATTACAAGCATTTCATAAGTGTCAAAGGCTTTTATTGACAATTATATTAAGTTGATGCAAAGAGTCAATATTTATAGTGTTGGCCCTTTTTCAAGACCTCTGCAATCCACCCTGGCATGCTATCAAATAACTTCTGGGCCACATCCTGACTGATGCCAGCCCATTCTTGCATAATCAATGCTTGGAGTTTGTCAGAATTTGTGGGGTTTTGTTTGTCCACCCACCTCTTGAGGATTGACCACAAGTTCTCAATGGGATTAAGGTCTGGGGAGTTTCATGGCCATGGAACAAAATATTGATGTTTTGTTCCCAGAGCCACTTACTTATCACTTTTGCCTTATGGCAAGGTGCTCCATCATGCTGGAAAAGGCATTGTTCGTCACCAAACTGTTCCTGGATGGTTGGGAGAAGTTGCTCTCGGAGGATGTGTTGGTACCATTCTTTATTCATGGCTGTGTTCTTCGGAGAATTGTGAGTGAGCCCACTCCCTTGGCTGAGAAGCAACCCCACACATGAATGGTCTCAGGATGCTTTACTGTTGGCATGACACAGGACTGATGGTAGCGCTCACCTTGTCTTCTCCGGACAAGCTTTTTCCGGATGCCCCAAACAATCGGAAAGGGGAATCATCAGAGAAAATTACTTTACCCCAGTCCTCAGCAGTCCAATCCCTGTACCTTTTGTAGAATATCAGTCTGTCCCTGATGTTTTCCCTGGAGAGAAGTGGCTTCTTTGCTGCCCTTTTTGACACCAGCTCGTTTTTTTTTTTAAATAACCAGCTCGTTTTGAATGGTAACTGTGTTAAGGGTGGAGTTTGGGTGGGGTTGAGGAGTACTGGAAAGGTGTGACTTTCACTCCTTCAGTAGCCGGCTATAAAGAGTAAATTGTCCTGCTAATCGGGCTACAAGTGTTTGAAATCCTGAAAATTTCACTAGCTGTCCATCACTACTGTAAATAAAAACACAGCATCTTGTTCTTTGTAAACATTCTTTGTAAACACAGTGTCACAATGTAATTTGTATCTACCTTTCCAATTACTTTTAGAGTTTGGGATTTACAAATGTGTGCTTTTTATGTCATTTTTCATTAAGTTCAGTTCGGATTTAAGTATAACTTTTGAATGACGCCTTTAGTGAGAGGTCTAAAACTTTAATATTTAATAATATCTGCCCTCTGAATTCATATCTAATCAGATTTTTTTGCGCCATTATTTGTTACATTTTAGTTTGAATGTTTTAGTTTGAACCTGAAGACTGGCACTAAGAACAGCATGAACGTTTCCCTAGTCAGCACCATTATTAGTGCAATTCCCCTTAAAGTGTTGCTCTGTGCTACCCAGTGGGGTGGGATGGACCCCTTCCTCCTCCTCCCTTCCCCATGGGCTAGGTCTGTCTTCTGTGTGCGGCTCTCCGGCGCATCCCGTGCCCCCTGCCCTCACGCCCACCGCTATTTCAGTGGATACAAATGGAGAACTGCGAGGCAATCCCATTGTGCGCCACTTGGAAGCAATGACCAACATATATTAACCCTGTTATTAGCAGGGCAATATATCTGAGAATATCCAAGGGGCTTTTATATAATTCTAAGAATAATAATAGTAAAAGTGATTGCTTTATTTAAAAATGTAAAAATGTTTTGGAGATTTCGTTTTCAAATAACGTAAAATGAGCGAGGACAAAGGACATTCTTGAACAATGGGTGAGACATTGTTACTCATTTGTAAATGTAGCCAGTTTATTTAGAATGATTTATTTCTGTTTTTAGAGGGAGAGACTGGATCTCCCAGTCGAGGCCGGCACCGGTAATGAACCAGCATCTGTAGCAACACCGCTTGCACTGCGATGCAGTGTCTTAGACTGCTGCGCCACTAAGGCGCTGTACAATGGAACTGGTTCGGGAGTAGGATGCAGTACTACAGAGACACAGTAGCACCTTGGGACCGAAAAGCATAATCAGTAGTCTAACTTCCCCTTGCGCTGGTCTGGAGCAATGAAGTATTGACACAGGGTACCGTACTAAACCACAGATTACCTCTAAGTCCTGCAGCATAATTGCAGAACTTTTAGAAATCTGCAGTTGAAATACAGTAGTTGTCCTAGGCCCTAGGTATGAAGTTACAGTGCCTGGCTGTGCAAGTCCACCTTGGCCTAAGTGCCTTGTCGAGATCGGTCTTGCTCTGTTTTTGCCAAATTACTTTATCAAATACAGTGGAGAACAAGTATTTGATACACTGCCGATTTTACAGGTTAATCTACTTACAAAGCATGTAGAGGTCTGTAATTTCTTTCATAGGTACACTTCAACTGTGAGAGATGGAATCTAAAATAAAAATCCAGAAAATCACATTGTATGATTTTTAAGTAATTAATTAGCATTTTATTGCATGACATAAGTATTTGATCACCTACCAACTAGTAAGAATTCCGTCTCTCACAGACCTGTTAGTTTTTTTTAAAGAAGCCCTCCTGTTCTCCACTCATTACCTGTATTAACTGCACCTGTCCACACACTCAATCAAACAGACTCCAACCTCTCCACAATGGTCAAGACCAGAGAGCTGTGTAAGGACATCAGGGATAAAATTGTAGACCTGCACAAGGCTGGGATGGGCTACAGGACAATAGGCATGCAGCTTGGTGAGAAGGCAACAACTGTTGACGCAATTATTAGAAAATGGAAGAAGTTCAAGAGGATGGTCAATCACCCTCTGTCTGGGGCTCCATGCAAGATCTCACCTCGTGGGGCATCAATGATCATGAGGGAGGTGAGGGATCAGCCCATAACTACACGGCAGGACCTGGTCAATGACCTGAAGAGAGCTGGGACCACAGTCTCAAAGAAAACCATTAGTAACACACTACGCCGTCATGGATTAAAATCCTGCAGCGCACGCAAGGTCCCCCTGCTCAAGCCAGCGCATGTCCAGGCCCGTCTGAAGTTTGCCAATGACCATCTGGATGATCCAGAGGAGTAATGGGAGAAGGTCATGTGGTCTTATGAGACAAAAATAGAGCTTTTTGGTCTAAACTCCACTCGCTGTGTTTGGAGGAAGAAGGATGAGTACCACCCCAAGAGTACCATCCCAACCGTGAAGCATGGAGGTGGAAACATCATTCTTTGGGGATGCTTTTCTGCAAAAGGGACAGGACCACTGCACTGTATTGAGGAGAGGATGGATGGGGCCATGTATCGCGAGATCTTGGCCAACAACCTCCTTCCCTCAGTAAGAGCATTGAAGATGGGTCGTGGCTGGGTCTTCCAGCATGTCAACGATCTGAAACACACAGCCAGGGCAACTAAGGAGTAGCTCCGAAAGACTCATCTCAAGGTCCTGGAGTGGCCTAGCCAGTCTCCAGACCTGAACCCAATAGAAAATCTTTGGAGGGAGCTGAAAGTCCGTATTGCCAAGCGACAGCCCCGAAACCTGAAGGATCTGGAGAAGGTCTGTATGGAGTAGTGGGCCAAAATCCCTGCTGCAGTGTGTGCAAACCTGGTCAAGAACTACAGGAAACGTATGATCTCTGTAATTGCAAACAGGTTTCTGTACCAAATATTAAGTTCTGCTTTTCTGAAGTATCGAATACTTGTGTCATGCAATAAAATGAAAATTAATTATTTAAAAATCATACAATGTGATTTTCTGAATTCTTGTTTTAGATTCCGTCTCTCACAGTTGAAGTGTACCTATGATAAAAATTACAGACCTCTACATGCTTTGTAAGTGGGAAAACCTGCAGAATCGGCAGTGTATCAAATACTTGTTCCTCCCCACTGTAAATGGCACATGAATAATCAGCCAATGTCTGCCTACAGATTTCGACCAAATTATGACCCATCTGAAAAGCTCATTTGATTTCATTTTTTTGTTGCTTTTAATAGTTTGGATGTCTTCTTCCGCTGGCTGTTTGATAAGAAATTCCTTGCTGACGCCACTGTCAGATTTGAGTAAGTATTTCTATTTTCATAAAAGAGGAATGTAATTAAGATCCGTTGCTGTTACAGCTTGTATTTGCCTGGTATTATGGGGAAAATAAATAGTACGTCCTGGTTCTGTACTTTCAACACAATTGTTAATTACCTGGTACATTTAATGTACATAACAGCGTTTCTCTCAATGAAACCAAAGCATAATTACTGTGTGATTTGTCAGGCCGTTACCCGTAAATACCTGTGAAAAGTAATTACAGTACTATGGTAAATGCTATCTAATCACACTGGTGGTGCCTCCCCCTGTTTAAGGTGTGTCTTCCTCCCTGACAACGGAGCCTTCTTCGTCAACTATGTCATCGCCTCAGCGTTTATCGGTAACGCCATGGACC
Organism: Oncorhynchus nerka; assembly: GCF_034236695.1. Classification (NCBI taxonomy): domain Eukaryota; kingdom Metazoa; phylum Chordata; class Actinopteri; order Salmoniformes; family Salmonidae; genus Oncorhynchus; species Oncorhynchus nerka. The sequence continues at coordinate 12,458,118 of NC_088416.1, forward strand.
TGCTGCGGATTCCAGGCCTGCTCATGTATATGATCCGACTGTCCCTGGCCCGTTCCTCTGCAGAGAGGCGCAACGTAAAGAGGGTAAGAGTCATTAAGGAAAATATTGCCGCCGCTGTGCTCAAAATTCAATTTACTTTTCAATGCTGAATGTTTTCGTGTCTTCAGCATCAAGCATTTGAATTCCAGTTTGGAGCGGCCTACGCCTGGATGATGTCCGTCTTCACTGTAGTTATGACATACAGCATCACCTGTCCAATCATCGTCCCCTTTGGTGAGTCAGCCCACCTCTCCCCAGAGAGGAAAGGGGTAACAGGGTGAGAGATGGAGTATGGGAAGTGTGACTGGGGATAGAGAGGACTACTCTCCCCTCTCTAGGGTCACCTACTGGCAGTGCTTTGTATGAGTCAGAATGAATCACCAATGAAATTAGGGTAACTAAACACTGCATTGCGCCAAGAACAGGCTTACCCACACCTGGTGTGTACATACAGTATTTATTTCACTACTGTGCATCTCTATGTTAAAGCACTGTATAGATACATTGTATATTGTATCTTTACTAAGAGATAAAGTGCAGAAAGTATTCATACCCCTTGACTTATTCCACATTTTGTGTTTACAGCCTGAATTCAAAATTCAAAATTTCTCACCCATCTACACATAATACACCATAATGACAAAGTGAAAACATGTTTTCGCAAATGTATGGAAAATTAAATAGATGGGTGGGAATACTTTATTTGACCGAGTCAATACTTTTGTAGAAGCAACTTTGCCAGCGATTACAACTGTCAGTCTTTCTGGGTGTCTCTAAGAGCTTTCAACACCTGGATTGTGCAACATTTGCCCATTTTATTATATTCAAAATTCTTCAAGCTCTGTCAAATTGGAAGTTGATCATTGCTAGACAACCGTTTTCAGGTCTTGCCATAGATTTTCAAGCATTTTTAAGTCACTGTAACTCAGCCACTCAGGAACATTCAGTGTCTTTTTGGTAAACATCTCCAGTGTAGATTTGGCCTTGGTGTTTTAGGTTATTGTCCTGCTAAAAGTTAATTAATCTTCTACTGTCTGGTGGAAAGCAGACTGAATCAGCTTTTCCTCTTGGATTTTGCCTGTGCTTAGCTCCATTCCATTTCTTGTTTATCCAGAAAAACTCCCCAGTCATTAATGATTACAAGCATACCCATAATATGATGCTGCCACCATGCTTGAAAATGTGGAGATTGGTACTCGGTGATGTGTTGTATCGGATTTGCCCCAAACATGGCACTTTGTATTCAGGACAAAAAGTGAATTGGTTTGCAAATTTTTTTGCAGTATTACTTTAGTATCTGGTTGAAAACAGGATCCATGTTTTGGAATATTTGCATTATGTACAGGCTTCCTTCTTTTCACTCTGTCAATTAGGTTAGTATTGTTGAGTAACTACACTGTTGATCCTTCCGATCACAGCCATTGAACTCAGTAACTGTTTTAAAGTCACCGTTTGCATTATTGTGAAATCTCTGAGCGGTTTCCATCCTCTCCGGCAATTGAGTTTGTAAGGATACACCATCCAAAGTGTAGTTAATTTTCAAAAGTATATTCAAAGTCTGCTTTTTTGGGGTGGGTTTACCCAGCTACCAATAGGTGCCCTTCTTCTTTGTGAGGCATTGGAAAACCTTATGGGGTATTGTGTATAGGCCAGTGACACAAAATCTAAGTATTATAAATGTTATATTCTGTAAGTAACACAAACTGATGTGATCCCACTGTGAAAAGGGGAGATTCTCACGACTCCCACAAGTATCATGGGTCTGAAGGTAACCAGATTTTTGGTATGACCAGTGACACAAAAATCTCAATTTAATCAATTTTATGTTCAGGCTGTAACACAGCAAAATGTGGAAAAAGTCAAGGGGTGTGAATAGTTTCTGAAGGCACTGTACTTGGAAAGACAGGCCAACACCAGGGAAGGTGGGAGTGTCGATAGTGAAAATAATTGTATTTGTTAAATATAAGTTCATAGTGATACATAAGTAATATGTGTAGTAAAGATGCTTTTAAATGTAATTACATGGCATGAAATATGATGCATATTTCAAATACATTTTGACCCATTCCTATTTGTTTCATATATTCAAACATACAGTGTTTGACAATGTATTGTGTTGGTTTGGATGTGGAGGCCTTAAGTCTGCTTCTCCTCTGGTAAAATGCCTCCTCCTACTGTGTGCTTGGTAGTATTGAATAACTCTGCGTCAGGTCATGAGTTGCAGAGGAGCAACAGGAAGGGAGAGGTGGCTAGAATAGTGCCAGCAAGGCACCCATTCACATTTCCTGTTCAGAAGATAACCATCTCACAGTGTTGCCCTGCAAGGTCACTGCTACTTTATGAGAAATGTGGTGTTGTCTGATTTACTCCCAGAAGGTGACACAATACTACTGTTTCCACATATTGAATTTGGACCATAATTGTGCTGTATTACTCCTGCTTTGGCAGCATTTGATGTCCTCCAGGATGATCGTTTTTTTAAATATTGTATTTGACGCTCCCAGAATTCGACATCTAATTTTGAAATCTGTTCACTCACAGTCGTCTATCTTGTATCATTGATCCATACCGAAGCCTAATATATTGGCATGTACACTGCTCAAAAAAAAAAGGGAACACTTAAACAACACAATGTAACTCCAAGTCAATCACACTTCTGTGAAATCAAACTGTCCACTTAGGAAGCAACACTGATTAACAAACAATTGCACATGCTGTTGTGCAAATGGAATAGACAACAGGTGGAAATTATAGGCAATTAGCAAGACACCCCCAATAAAGGAGTGGTTCTGCAGGTGGTGACCACAGACCACTTCTCAGTTCCTATGCTTCCTGGCTGATGTTTTGGTCACTTTTGAATGCTGCCGGTGCTTTCACTCTAGTGGTAGCATGAGACGGAGTCTACAACCCACACAAGTGGCTCAGGTAGTGCAGCTCATCCAGGATGGGACATCAATGCGAGCTGTGGCAGGAAGGTTTGCTGTGTCTGTCAGCGTAGTGTCCAGAGCATGGATGCGCTACCAGGAGACAGGCCAGTACATCAGGAGACGTGGAGGAGGAAGTAGGAGGGCAACAACCCAGCAGCAGGACCGCTACCTCCGCCTTTGTGCAAGGAGGAGCAGGAGGAGCACTGCCAGAGCCCTGCAAAATGACCTCCAGCAGGCCACAAATGTGCATGTGTCTGCTCAAACGGTCAAAAACAGGCTGCATGAGGGTGGTATGAGGGCCCGACTTCCACAGGTGGGGGTTGTGCTTACAGCCCAACACCGTGCAGGACGTTTGGCTTTTGCCAGAGAACACGAAGATTGGCAAATTCGCCACTGGCGCCCTGTGCTCTTCACAGATGAAAGCAGGATGAAAGCACTCATAAATATGTTTACATATTCTGGCTGTTTTTCGACATTTAAATAGTTTTTACATACAGTACCAGTCAAATGTTTGGACACCTATTCATTGAAGGGTTTTTCTTTATTTGTACTACATTCTAGAATAATAGTGAAGACAAACTATGAAATAACACATGAAATCAAGTAGTAACCAAAAAAGTGTTAAACAAATCAAACTAGATTGTGGTATACAGAAGATAGCCCTATTTGGTAAAAGGCCAAGTCCATATTATGGCCAGAACAGCTCAAATAAGCAAAGAGAAATGACAGTCCATCATTACTTTAAGACATGAAGGTCAGTTAATCTGGAAAATTTCAAGAACTTTCAAAGTTTCTTCAAGTGCAGTCGCAAAACACATCAAGCACTATGATGAAACTGGCTCGCTTGAGGACCTGGTGGCTCTTCCACCAGATGGCTGATGAGATATGTTGGAACAACTGCCATATTGTGTCTCCACCCCAAAGCCCTTACTTGGAAGTGTACTTCACCAGACTGCCAAGAACCTTGCCCTCATCCAGGCCAAAGTGGCGAGACATGGTAGTGATGACACCATAGGCCTTGTTGATCTCTGCACCAGACAGGATGCTCTTGCAACAGTGAAGTGGGCAGGATGCAAGCAGTCTGAACATCAGACAGGATGGCATTGTCTCCCTCAATCCGTGCAATGCCTACTGCTATAGGTTTCAGGAGTTTCAGGCTGCTTACCACTCTCTCCCAAAATGTATCATCCAGGAGGATCCTCTTGATGGGGCTGTCCATATCAGCAGACTGGCCATTTCTTGGAGAGACTTCTTCCCTTCCAGGAAACTGTCAAACATGATGACAACACCACCCCAACTTGTGGTGCTCTTATTCTTCTCACTTTACTTGGTGAGGTAGATTGCTGCTATAGCTTGATGACCCTTCACAAACCTAACCATTTACTTGGGTCTCTTGTAGAGTGTATCCATTGTTTTCAGTGCCATGATGTCCTTGAGGAGAAAATGCAATGTATGAGCAATACAGCCAATGGGTGTGATGTGAGGGTCACCAGTAGCCTTCATGTTCTCAGCATTGTCTGTCACCCGTGCAAATACCTTCTGTGGTCCAAGGTCATTGACTGCCTTCAGCTCATCTTTAATGGTGAACCGGGGTGTCTGTTGTCCCTGGTGTCTGTGCTCTTGTAGAATACTGGTTGAAGGTTGGAGATGATGTAGTTAATTATTCCTTGACCACAAACATTCGACCACACATCAGAGATGATTGCAATAATGTCTGCTTTCTCTATGATTTGCTTGACCTTCCCTTGAACTCTGAACTCTGCATCCAGCAAATTAGTAGATAAAGCATATCTGGTTGGAGGGGTGTATGCTGGGCGAAGAACATTCAGTTGCATACTCAGCTTGAGCAAGACATTCATTAGCCTTTCTCTGACTACGTTCCTCTGAGTCAAAAAAACTTCTGATTCCAGGAGGACCATGAGCTGTTGCTGTCGATAAGGTGTCTACTTCATCATTTCACCTCAAATAGAAGTAGAGGGATTTTTGTCAGAGGTTGCTTGTTTTGAGCGCTGAGGGAACTTTATGCATTTGGCCAGATTTAGCATCTTTTTCTTTTCTTTTTTTTCACCTTTATTTAACCAGGTAGGCTAGTTGAGAACAAGTTCTCATTTAAAACTGCGACCTGGCCAAGATAAAGCATAGCAGTGTGAACAGATAACAACACAGAGTTACACATGGAGTAAACAATAAACAAGTCAATAACACAGTAGAAAAAAAAGAAAGATGGCCATGTGCAGGTAGAGATACTGGTGTGCAAAAGAGCAGAAAAGTAAAGAAATAAAAACAGTATGGGGATGAGGTAGGTGAATTGGGTGGACTATTTACCGATGGACTATGTACAACTGCAGCGATCGGTTAGCTGCTCAGATAGCAGATGTTTGAAGTTGGTGAGGGAGATAAAAGTCTCCAACTTCAGCGATTTTTGCAATTCGTTCCAGTCACAGGCAGCAAATAACTGGAAGGAAAGGCGGCCAAATTAGGTGTTGGCTTTAAGGATGATCAGTGAGATACACCTGCTGGAGTGCGTGCTACGGGTGGGTGTTGCCATCGTCGCCAGTGAACTGAGATAAGGCAGAGCTTTACCTAGCATGGACTTGTAGATGACCTGGAGCCAGTGGGTCTGGCGACGAATATGTAGCGAGGGCCAGCTGACTAGAGCATACAGGTCGCAGTGGTGGGTGGTATAAGGTGCTTTAGTAACATGGCACTGTGATAAACTGCATCCAGTTTGCTGAGTAGAGTATTGGAAGCTATTTTGTAGATGACATCGCCGAAGTCGAGGATCGGTAGGATAGTCAGTTTTACTAGGGTAAGTTTGGCGGCGTGAGTGAAGGAGGCTTTGTTGCGGAATAGAAAGCCGACTCTAGATTTGATTTTAGATTGGAGATGTTTGATATGAGTCTGGAAGGAGAGTTTACAGTCTAGCGGTACTTATAGATGTCCACGTATTCTAGGTCGGAACCATCCAGGGTGGTGATGCTAGTCGGGCGTGCGGGTGCAGGCAGCGAACGGTTGAAAAGCATGCATTTGGTTTTACTAGCGTTTAAGAGCAGTTGGAGGCCACGGAAGGAGTGTTGTATGGCATTGAAGCTCGTTTGGAGGTTAGATAGCACAGTGTCCAAGGACAGGCCGGAAGTATACAGAATGGTGTCGTCTGCGTAGAGGTGGATCAGGGAATCGCCCGCAGCAAGAGCAACATCATTGATATATACAGAGAAAAGAGTCGGCCCGAGAATTTAACCCCGTGGCACCCCCATAGAGACTGCCAGAGGACCGGATAACATGCCCTCTGATTTGACACACTGAACTCTGTCTGCAAAGTAGTTGGTGAACCAGGCAAGGCAGTCATTAGAAAAACCAAGGCTACTGAGTCTGCCAATAAGAATATGATGATTGACAGAGTCGAAAGCTTTGGCCAGGTCGATGAAGACGGCTGCACAGTACTGTCTTTTATCGATGGCGGTTATGATATTGTTTAGTACCTTGAGCGTGGCTGAGGCGTGGCTGAAACCAGATTGCACAGCGGAGAAGGTACGGTGGGATTCGAGATGGTCAGTGATCTGTTTGTTGACTTGGCTTTCAAAGACCTTAAATAGGCAGGGCAGGGTGGATATAGGTCTGTAACAGTTTGGGTCCAGGGTGTCTCCCCCTTTGAAGAGGGGGATGACCGCTGCAGCTTTCTATTCCTTGGGGATCTCAGACGATACGAAAGAGGGTTGAGCAGGCTGGTAATAGGGGTTGCGACAATGGCGGCGGATAATTTCAGAAATAGAGGGTCCAGGTTGTTAAGCCCAGCTGATTTGTATGGGTCCAGGTTTTGCAGCTCTTTCAGAACATCTGCTATCTGGATTTAGGTGAAGGAGAAGCTGGGGAGGCTTGGGCGAGGAGCTGCGGGGAGGGGGGATTATCAAATTATGAAGAATTATTCGCTAACAAAATAACAAGGCTGCTTTCTTTGTCCTTTAAACTTCTATCTTTTTGGAGCTGTTGGCCGAGGTTGGAGTAGCCAGGGGGAATGCATGGCCAGCCGTTGAGAAATGCTTGTTGAAGTTTTCGATTATCATGGATTTATCTGTGGTTACCGTGTTGCCTAGCCTCAGTGCAGTGGGCAGCTGGGAGGAGGTGCTCTTGTTCTCCATGGACTTTACAGTGTCCCAGAACTTTTTGGAGTTAGAGCTACAGGATGCAAATTTCTGCTTGAAAATGCTGGCCTTTGGTTTCCTGACTGACTGCGTGTATTGATTCCTGACTTCCCTGAACAGTTGCATATCGCGGGGATTATTCGATGCTATTGCAGTCCGCCACGGGATGTTTATGTGCTGGTCGAGGGCAGTCAGGTCTGGAGTGAACCAAGGGCTATATCTGTTCTTAGTTCTGCATTTTTTGAAAGGAGCATGCTTATTTAAGATGGTCAATATCCTTCCAGGATACCCGGGCCAGGTCGATTAGAAAGGCCTGCTTGCAGACGTGATTTAGGGAGCGTGTGACAGTGATTAGGGGTGGTCGTTTGACCGCGGACCTGTAGCGGATAGAGGCAGTGATTGCTGAGATCCTGATTGAAGACAGCAGAGGTGTATTTGGAGGGCAAGTTGGTCAGTACCTGGTAGGTTCCTTGATGATTTGTGTGAGATTGAGGGCATCTAGCTTAGATTGTAGGACTGCCGGGGTGTTAAGCACATCCCAGTTTAGGTCACCTAACAGAACAAACTCTGAAGCCGATGGGGGGCGATCAATTCACAAATGGTGTCCAGGGCACAGCTGGGAGTTGAGGGGGTCGGTAGCAGGCGGCAACAGTGAGAGACTTATTTCTGGAGAGATTAATTTTTTTAATTAGAAGTTCGAACTGTTTGGGTATGGACCTGGAAAGTATGACATTACTTTGCAGGCTATCTCTGCAGTAGACTGCAACTCCTCCCCCTTTGGCAATTCTATCTTGACGGAAAATGTTATAGTTGGGTATGGAAATCTCAGAATTTTTGGTGGCCTTCCTAAGCCAGGATTCAGACACGGCAAGGACATCAGGGTTGGCAGAGTGTGGTAAAGCAGTGAGTAAAACAAACTTGGGGAGGAGGCTTCTGATGTTGACATGCATGAAACCAAGGCTTTTTCGATCACAGAAGTCAACCAATGAGGGTGCCTGGGGACGTGCAGGGCCTGGGTTTACCTCCACATCACCCGCGGAACAGAGGAGGGGTAGGATGAGGGTGCTTAACCTCTTGCTTCTACTCGGGACGCTTGCGTCCCAACTAGAGCTCTGGAAATGCAAATGCGCTACGCTAAATGCTAATAGTATTAGTTAAAACTCAAACGTTCATTAAAATACACATGCAGGGTATCGAATTAAAGCTACACTCGTTGTGAATCCAGGCAACAAGTCAGATTTTTAAAATGCTTTTCGGCGAAAGCATGAGAAGCTATTATCTGATAGCATGTAACACCCCAAAAGACCCGCAGGGGACGTAAACAAAATAATTAGCATTTCGGCGTTACACAAACCGCACAATAAAATAGAAAACAGTCATTACCTTTCACCATCTTCTTTGTTGGCACGCCTAGATGTCCCATAAACACTATTGGGTCTTTATTTCGATTAAATCGGCCCATATAAAGCCAAGATATCGTTATATGTAGACTGTGTGATAAACGAAAAAAACATAGTTTCAAAACGTAACGTCATTTTTTAAAATTCAAAAAGTCGACGATAAACTTTCACAAAACACTTCGAAATACGTTTGTAATGCAACTTTAGGTATTAGTAAACGTTAATAAGCGATAAAATTCATCAGGAGGCGATGTAAAGATCATTAGCTGTCCGTCTGGAAAAATATCCGGCTAGAAACTCAACGAAAATATCCGGTCCTAGACCTAAGGAAATACGGTGCCCTGCATGTGTTTGACCAAGAAAAAACTCGAAGGGAAATGACAAGACTAGACACCGTGTGGAAGCTGTAGGTACTGCAACCTCAGTCAATTAATTGTGGTTCACCTTTATCAATGGGTTCAAGTAGCGCATGGATATATTTTCCCATTTTCAGTGATCAGTTTTTCCTGTGCTTTTCGATGTAAATGCCGTTCTGGTAAAGCCACAGCAGTGATTTAACCAGTTTTATAAACGTCTGAGTGTTTTCTATCCACACAGACTAAGCAAATGCATATACTATATTCCTGGCATGAGTAGCAGGGCGCTGAAATGTTGCGCGATTTTTAACAGAATGTTCAAAAAAGTAGAGGGTCGACTTAAGAGGTTAATCATATCAAAATCCTTCCTACACTAACAAGCTCTTTCCTTCAGGGACCCTCAGTATTCTGACAATAACATGAATTTAATATATGTTGCAAAGTGTGGAATACCTTATCTACAGTAATTTGTCACCCCTAAGAACTGAAACTTATTTTTCTATGTAATTTTTCCCTGCCCTATTGGCTTAATATATCTCCTATCCAAAACTCAATGTATCTTATCTTCCCCTATTTATTCTCAATGATAAATAGGATTTTTTTTTCTGTTATAATACCAAATCAATAATAGCCCATTCAAAAACTCACAGCTAATGTTGTAAAACAGAATCCTGAACCACTTTCTCATTTGCGGTTCAAACAATAATTCTAACCCCCTAACCAAAACTCCATTATAATGAATTTACCTTAAATCTAGTAACTCAATATGACCACATTCATTATACCAATGACTCTCCCCTGAGGCTGATCAGACCTCAGACAGTCATGATAAGGTCAATCGGTCATAAAATAAAAAAATTCACTTGTGTAATTAAAACTAAAAACTCATAAAGTTCCATATGCCTCTTTAAAATACCTTTGCACCAAAACGAATAGTCCTAACAAATGTTTTACGTGTATATATTTGCAAACCTTAATGATTAATCAAAACTTCCAGGCCTTTTCCAATTTGGTCGTTTATGGCCTCATTCTCCCCAAGATTATAATCCCAGATATTTAATAAAAATACAACGTATTTTCCCTTGGCTCCTTCAACTCACATATTTTAGATAACTTCCATCCGTCCCGGTATAAAGAATCCTTACTTAAACACACCAAAACAAAAAATGCTTAATTAAGTTAAATCAAACCAGGAATCAATAACCATCAGAATCCATTATCACAATGTTTTACGATTCAGACATTCAATCTCCCTTTCTCATGGCCTAATTACAGTCCAAATAAACGCCACAAATCAATGATACCCACCTAGCGAATCAGCTGCTAGTTTTTAGCATCTTTCCTGACGACTTACATACATACTCCTTTTAAAAATGTATTTCGACATTTTTATCAACTTCTGAAAAGTGACTCAACAATAATGCACGCATTTTCCTTCTAAAAGACACTAACCATTTTCTCCGTTACCCCCAGTCACGACATCATTTCCGTGGCGACGAAAGCCTCGCGAGTGATGTCATCAACAAGCGCTCAACCTCGACTCACTTCGCAACGATTTTCAATTAATTGTAGATAATGGTTGGCTGTCTGCAGCAACAGTATTTCGGGTTCGATAAACCAAACCTAATTTATCACATCTGTTGAATCCTGAGTTAGAGTTTACAACATCAATCAACATCTCTCAATTCGCTAATTTTATAAAAACATTTTGATGGACACAAATCTATCGTAATTGTTTCCCCGTTATTATTCAGAATTAATTTGATTTAAGTTACTGTCTCGTCTTTGATTTAGCATTTTAATTGCGACTCTATTCCCAATATATTATTCCCAACAGATCATTTAGTGAACAGACATCATCTTGTATCAAAATTCGCTTCGTTCTTATTTTAAGTTGAATGAATTAGTCTTTCAATTTGAACCAAACAAACTATTTAAAACGTTCAGCTTATACCAATACTAGTGACTATAACTTTCTCTGCAAAACAATTAGTTTAATTACAACCAAAAACTCAGATATATATATATATTATTATTTTTTACGCCTCAGCTGGGAACCGAACCCTGGACTGCAGGTTGTGAGACTGCTACGCTCACCACTATACCACCAATGCTATGGAACTGAGATTCTCTGCAAATAGACCCAATTTACAGTTATCTGTATTTGTTACTCCGGCATCTGAACAACAGAAAATAGCACTAATTTAAATGCCCAAAGTTTTCCCTCAGTTAGGATTCTCATTAATCTCGCTCCCTTTGTATCTGACCCTTTTTCTTTACCCGATTGTCGCCTCTGACCTTTCCCTCAGTTAAACTACAATATTGGTGGTGACGTCTTTTGCAGGGAGTGTTACACTCCCGGGCGAAATGTCCAATTTCGTTACAATTAAAACATTTTCTCTTTTTCTTTTGACCCGCCTTATGCTCTTTTCTCGACTTTATTCCTTTTTCTACCTCTATTATACCTCCCTCGGCTTCAGCAGGATTCACATATATGGGTGATAATCCCGCAGCTCCTGCAGCCGTATTCTCACCACCACTATTTCATCGACTAGATTACCTCTGTATTTTTGGCTTATTCGAGAAGGACATAGTTTGATACCCTCACCTACACCCAATTGGTTAACCTTTTTTTCATCTGCGGGAGCGGAGAGCAGCCCATCTTTGCTCCTTTTAGGCTCAGTCATATAACGCACGTCTCCCGTTAGTTCCGGCACCTTTGAGGAATTTATACCCATCTTTAATCCTTACCGTTATGTAGCTATGGTATTTAATCACTTACCTATGTGCGTGTTTTCTATGAATCTGCTATTTACCGTTACTTAGTTACTTTTGTTGCTTTTCTGTCTGACTGTGTGTGACTCTTTAATGATAATCAGTATGTATTCTCCTTCCTGGAAACCTCATCTATAGATGACTTTTGATTTGGACATTACATTTCACCCGTATACAATTATAAGCTCATTATAAACTATTGTTCCTTTGGACTTTCAACGTTAATATCTCATATCTCACTACTCTAGAATTGGCTTTCCTCTCCTCCCTTGGATATTAATCTCTTTCAGTATTGAATGGGTTCAGTGATTATGTTCGCCTAGAATTGCCCTGCCTTCTCACCAAGCCTAATTTATCCTCACCTGTTTTAATATATACCTATCTGCTATTTTTCACAGTCAGACTATTTCCCATATACAGATAGACTATTAGGTAAAAACTTTATTTAGGTATGTTTATTGAATTAATGGCTATCCTATTTGTATAGAATGACCGTCCCATCTAACAATACTTACTATATCCCACCCTTAAAAAATATTTTGGTTTGCAAGGCCAAGATTGATTAAGTCCTAGTTTACTTTCGGTAGTGCACCTTACCACGAGTCATTTCAGACTCGCTTCCTTCCTATCGATTTTGGTTACCCACAAAGTAGAAACCCATTGTATTTGTTCAAAATATTCAAGCAACCATCATTGATTAAATCCAAACTCCTTTAGCACCTTCAATCAAAAATATCTTAAATAATTCCTCCCAAATTTGAGAATAAAGACTATTTACCTTTGTCCTGTAGACTGGGAAAAGCAATGCCGGTTCGATTCCGTCACGTTCTCTGTCGACCTAAGATATATATACCGGCATGTTATTAAACCTCTGCTGGAGGCCAGGACTTTTAAATTACGAGTCCAGCCTCGTCCGTGCACACGGTTTTCGGCTTTTCCCTTCAGACGACAGAGAAGTTTGGAATCCACTCGAAGGACCAATTGTTAGTATAATTTAATTATGACAATGTGCTTTCATCAATTGAAAGCCCTTAATCTATTTTATGAGAATTTGTAAGATTTCTTGTTTGCATAAAATAGACGCAGACCAGTCTTTAAATAATAGGTAATAGAATTTATTCTCGGAGGGCGCTACCACTCAAACACATGCATCAGTTTATATACAGATCATGACGTCATTTCACTGCCTTAACCGAACCCCCTCCTCTCGACCGGGACAAAGTAAGGTGAAAAGTTCATTCTAACTTACTAACACACTCCCAGATAACTTTTGACCCCTCAACATTATCGATCACCACTGAACTGACCGTTTTAATTAACAGAAACCCTAGGAATGCACTCACTGCCTTATCTAAAAACCCCAGAGCTAAGTTTCAGTTGGGTCAACCATAGGCTAACGACCTTATGTGTTTACACAGTCCACAACCCATTTGTTCCTGCCCAGTTGGAATGGTGTTCTTTAACATTTTATTACTCCTTGTCCTGTCACACAATTTCTTCTAATGAACTCATATTGTTAATCAGATATAATATAACATAGTATAAGTTTACTTACAGTTCCATTTAAAATGATTTGTTCAGTCATATTAATCATAATTTCCTAACAGTCGCCTAGAGCGTTGGGGACAAAGAATAAAAGGAGCAGATTTCTGGGCATGGTAGAATATATTCAGAGCATAATGCGCAGACAGGGCTATGGTGGGCTGCGGGTACAGCGGAGGTAAGCCCAGGCACTGGGTGATAAGAGAGGTTGTATCTCTGGACATGCTGGTTGTAATGGGTGAGGTCACCATGTGTGGGAGGTGGGACAAAGGAGGTATCAGAGGTATGAAGAGTGGAACTAGGGGGTCCATTGTAAACTAAAACAATGATAACTAACCTGAACAACAGTGTACAAGGCATATTGACATTTGAGAGAGACATACAGCGAGGCATAAAGTAATCACAGGTGTTGATTGGGAGAGCTAGCTAAAACAACAGGTGAGACAACAACAGCTAATCAGCTAACACAACAGCAGGTAAAATGGCGATGACTAGGCAGAGAGGGTCGGATTAACTACACACAGAGCCTGAGTTCGCGGCTGTGGCCGACCAGATAAAATAAATAAGTAACGTGATTAATGGACAGTCCAGCAGGTATCATCTATGTAGCCAAGTGATCATAGTGTCCAGGGGGCAGCAGTAGATGGAACAGGGAAGCCGCCACTACGCTAGCACGCGGGCGACACAGCGTTTAAAGTTAGTAGCCCGGGGCTAGTAGGAGCGTCTGCTCCGACGGAGGCCGGTTGAAGGCACAGAGGATGAAGTATTCGTCGGCAGGCCAGTCGTGGTGGTGCGGCGGGGCGCCGTGTCGACAGAGAATCCAAGCCAGATGGCGAAAGAGGTATTGTAGAATTTAGTTTGCTAGCCAGGAGATGCCCCTGGCTCACGGCTAACTGGTGCTAGCTTCGTGGCAGTGGTGTTAGCCACTATAGCCAATCGGTAGCAGCGGTGATCCGGTGCCAAGGTCCAGAGTTTACAGCAAGGATCCGGTGGAGTATTGGGCTCTAGCCGTGTATGAGTGGGGTTTGGGTGAACAGCTGAGTAGGCCGGGAGGTGGGCCTCAGGGATAGCTTCGGTACTGGGTGCCACGGTGAGTGCTAGCTGTGAGCTAGCTAGCTGTGAGCTAGCTAGCTAGCTGCAAGCTAGCTGTAATCTTTGTTGCATTCTTCACATATGACTTGGCACCGTATATGCAAATGTAAACAGCTTTTCCTTCTACATTAGCTGCAGTGAAATGTCTCCACACATCAGATAGTGCCTGTGGCATTTTCCTATAAAGATTAGAAAAAAAGAGTTTTGAAAAATCAACAAATACAATTCCATGTACAGATAAACATTTAGATTGAACAACTCCTTTGTAAGATACATGTTTTAAAATGTACATTTACATTTAAGTCATTTAGCAGACGCTCTTATCCAGAGCGACTTACAAATTGGTGCGTTCACCTTAAGACATCCAGTGGAACAGCCACTTTACAATAGTGCATCTAAATCTTTTAAGGGGGGTGAGAAGGATTACTTTATCCTATCCTAGGTATTCCTGAAAGAGGTGGGGTTTCAAAAAAATTAAACATGTATGGAAACAGGTGAATTAACACTCCTCATTTAAAGCTCAAGCAAGCCAAAACCCACCTGGTAGCAAAAACTAACTAGCAGAAATGGTTAACAATTTAGAAATGATTTAAACACACTGTGCTGTAGGCTACTATTTACTAGTTAACAAAAAAATAATATATGTCGTAAAATATATTCCCCCCACCCAGTATTGTAATCAAAACGTACCAGAAAGCATGTGGTCCTTGGCTCAGACAGTATAGTAGTGTGGGCTCAATAGCATCTCATTGGTGTGCAAGATCTCAAGAACCAGCTGTACATGTGATGGAAGAGTGCACTGCACATGTGATGGAAGAATGCACTGTGCATGCAGAGGGTTGCAATTCCATTGAATTGGGGATAGTTTAACCAAAATATGCCACAAGTATGCCACCTAGAATTGCCTTAGGTGTATCCCATAAAATTCCGGTAAATTTCCTGGAAAGTTTCCGACCCTTTGCAACCCTACATGTGGCACAAAAATATATTTCATTGACATATAGTTTAAAATATATTTACATACACTATATCTATTTAAGTATTTGGACACCACTTCAAATTAGTGGATTTGGCTATTTCAGCCACACCTGTTGCCCACAGGTGTATAAAATCGACCCTACAGCCATGCAATCTCCATAGACAAACATTGGCAGTAGGATGTCCTTACTGAAGAGCTTGGTGATTTTCAACGTGGCACCGTCATGGGATGCCACCTTTCCAACAAGTCAGTTTGTCAAATTCCTGCCCTGCTAGAGCTGCCCTGGTCAACTGTAAATGCTCTTATTGTGAAATGGTCGAGATCGGTTTGGAAGAACTTGACTGGCCTGCACAGAACCCTGACCTCAACCCCATCGAACACCTTTGGGATGGATTGGAACGCTGACTGCGAGCCAGGTCTAATCGCCCAACATCAGTGCCCAACCTCACAAATGATCTTGTGGGTGAATGGAAGCAAGTCCCTACAGCAATGTTCCAACAACTAGTGGAAAGCCTTCCCAGAAGAGTGGAGGCTGCTTTGGTAGCAAAGCAGCCATATTAATGCCCGTGATTTCTGAATGAGATGTTCGACGAGCAGCTCTCCACATACTTTTGGTGGCACAAAGAAATGTTGTAAAATATATTTACATACATATTCTATGATGTGTTATGTTTCAGAAATATTTTCTGGACATACAGTACAGAGTCAAAAGTTTGGGGACACCTACTCATTCAAGGGTTTTTCTTTATTTTTATATTTTCTACATGTGGCACAAAAATATATTTCATTGACATATAGTTTAAAATATATTTACATACACTATATCTATTTAAGTATTTGGACACCACTTCAAATTAGTGGATTTGGCTATTTCAGCCACACCTGTTGCCCACAGGTGTATAAAATCGACCCTACAGCCATGCAATCTCCATAGACAAACATTGGCAGTAGGATGTCCTTACTGAAGAGCTTGGTGATTTTCAACGTGGCACCGTCATGGGATGCCACCTTTCCAACAAGTCAGTTTGTCAAATTCCTGCCCTGCTAGAGCTGCCCTGGTCAACTGTAAATGCTCTTATTGTGAAATGGAAATGTCTAGGAGCAACAACGGCTCAGATGTGAAGTGGTAGGCCACACAAGCTCACAGAACGGGTCTGTTGAGTGCTGAAGAGTGGAGCGCGTAAAAATCATTTGTCCTCGGTTGCAACACTTATTACCGAGTTCTAAACTGTCTCTGGAAGCAACGCCAGCACAAGAACTGTTCGTCAGAAGCTTCATGAAAAGGGTTTCCATGGCCATGCAGCCACACATGATCACCATGCGTAATGCCAAGCATCAGCAGGAGTGGTGTAAAGCTCGCCGCCATTGTACTCTGGAGCAGTGGAAACACTTTCTCTGGAGTGATGAATTACGCTTCACCATCTGGTAGTTCAACGGATGAATCTGGGTTAGGCAGATGCCAGGAGAATGCTACCTGCCCCAATGAATAGTGCCAACTGTAAAGTTTAGTGGAGGAGGAATAATGGTCCGGGGCTGTTTTTCATGGTTCAGGCTAGGCCCCTTAATTCCAGTGAAGGGAAATTTTAACACTACAGCATACAATGACATTCTAGACGATTCTGTGCTTCCAACTTTGGCAACAGATTGGGGAAGGCCCTTTCCTGTTTCAGCATGACAATGCCCTGTGCACAAAGCGAGGTCCATACAAAAAGGGTTTGTCGAGATCGGTTTGGAAGAACTTGACTGGCCTGCACAGAACCCTGACCTCAACCCCATCGAACACCTTTGGGATGGATTGGAACGCTGACTGCGAGCCAGGTCTAATCGCCCAACATCAGTGCCCAACCTCACAAATGATCTTGTGGGTGAATGGAAGCAAGTCCCTACAGCAATGTTCCAACAACTAGTGGAAAGCCTTCCCAGAAGAGTGGAGGCTGCTTTGGTAGCAAAGCAGCCATATTAATGCCCGTGATTTCTGAATGAGATGTTCGACGAGCAGCTCTCCACATACTTTTGGTGGCACAAAGAAATGTTGTAAAATATATTTACATACATATTCTATGATGTGTTATGTTTCAGAAATATTTTCTGGACATACAGTACAGAGTCAAAAGTTTGGGGACACCTACTCATTCAAGGGTTTTTCTTTATTTTTATATTTTCTACATTGTAGAATAATAGTGGAGACTTCAAAAATATGAAATAGTTCATATTTTATATTTGAAATTCTTCAAAGTAGCCACCCTTTGTCTTGAAGACGCCTTTGCACACTCTTGGTATTCTCTCACCTGGAATGTTTTTCCAACAGTCTTGAAGGAGTTCCCACATATGCTGAGAACTTGTTGGCTGCTTTTCCTTCACTCTGTAATCAAACTTCATCCTAAACCATCTCAATTGGGTTGAGGTCAGGTGATTGTGGAAGCCAGGTCATATGATGCAGCACCCCATCACTCTCCTTCTTGGTCAAATAGCCCTTACACAGCCTGGAGGTGTGTTGGGTCATTGGCCTGTTGAAAAACAAATTATAATCCCACTAAGCACAAACCCAGATGGGATGTAACCAAAAATGTCACATTTGGACTCATCACACCAAAGGACAGATTTTTTGGGTGACTACGTGATTCCATATGTGTTATTTCATAGTCTTCACTATGTAGAAAATGGTCAAATGTACAATGTAAAAAATAGGAAAATAAAGAAAAACCCTGGAATGAGTAGGTTTGTCCAAACTTTTGCCTGGTACTGTGTGTATATAAATATTAGATGAATTCCCCCACATATATGTACGTACTGTATTTTATAATAAATGTGTTTTTGGTATGGGTAATTACCACTTGTCTACTTTAAGGATGGGAACATTTATCTTTTGGGCAGAAGTGAGCACACATTTGTTAATTTAATAAATACTTGTAACCCCCCAACTCAGAAATTTCAACTGTAGCAACCCAGGTGTAATCCCCCAAAGATTAAGCACAGACTATTATCAGAATGTCAGTTTTCTCCAGCAAATATTTAAAACGGGTGGGAGCAGGTCATGGGAGGTGTATGTTCAGTAGTTATATCGGTTAAACAACAGTTCTCAAACAAAACATGTTCTCCCTCTTTCCAGGTCTGATGTACATGCTGCTGAAGCACCTGGTGGATAGATACAACATGTATTACGCTTACCTTCCCTCGAAACTGGACAAGAAAATCCACTCCGGTGCTGTCAATCAGGTGGTGGCAGCTCCCATCCTCTGTCTCTTTTGGCTGCTATTCTTTTCCACCATGCGCACAGGTAAGGCACTGGGGCATCTTTTTCTTCCCAGAAACAAAGTGGTAAATTGGATTGTTAAGATGTGTTCGTACCTAACACTCACCACCTTATTCGGAGGGTGAGCCCTGAAGTCAAACATTGTAACTTACTGTCTCTTTGCACTGTTGTAACCCAGGCTTTGTGACCCCCACATCCATGTTCACTTTGGTGGTCCTAATCATCACCATTGTGGTATGCCTGTCGCACGTCTGCTTCGGCCACTTCAAGTACCTCAGCGCTCACAACTACAAGGTACGGGTCACTGTGCTCAAGGTACAGCTCACCAACATGCCAAGTGTCCAGTCCTTAAATTCAGGTAGCAGACTTAGGCCAAGTAGTCCCATAGAGGATAATCTCTGACAGCTCTTTCCCCTTCTTTCCACCCTTTCTTCCCCCCTCTGGTCTCAAACAGATTGACACCAAGGAAACAGATGTTGACGTGGTTGAAAATGGCCGCCCACCACTCCGCACCTTCTCCGCTCCTTCTACTAAGTCTCAGGTAAGCAGAGAAGCCAATTCCTTTTGGTTTTGGAGTATTCCAAGCTGTTGAATTGTGGGGGACTAGAATGGAACTGTCCAGATTAAAAATATATCTATTAACCTTTATTTAACTAGGCAAGTCAGTTAAGAACTAGTTCTTATTTACAAGTACGGCCTACCAGGGAATAGCAGAACGACAGATTTTTGCCTTGTCAGCTCGGGGATTAGATCCAGAAACCTTTCGGTTACTGGCCCAGCGCTCTAACCACTAGGCTACCTGATGCCCCAGATAGCACACTGAGATTGGCCCAACGTTATCGCAATGCACAATATGCGTAATATTGTCCAGTGTTCCGACAATATGTGTTTGTTTGCTCCCTTGACAAACAAACTGACTTTGGCCCAAATCTGTGATTCAAAAAACAACAAAGCGGTCACCCCGCCATTTTGGAAAATGAAAAAAGATGAGGCTGGAGAAATGTAACCACTCTCAAATTCCTAGACCGACCTATCGGTGCAAGGACTGTGAGATCAAAATGATAGCTTTAATATTTTTTTAAGCTATACAGTACTTCGACATTGCAGCCGACTTTGAAAGCAGGTCGAGAATGACTGATCTACAAATCACCTTGCGTCATAAATAACTACTCAATATTATTTGTAGATCAGTCACACAATGATGAATTACCAATGCTGCATCATGGTTTTCATGCTCCCGAACACGGCCAATGTCAAGTGTTTTCGGATCATGTCATCGGAAATACTTATTCTTTTTGAGTACAAAACATAGAAACGCACCATTTTCATGTGGTTCTCTGTGGCTCAGTTGGTAAAGCATGGTGTTTGCAACGCCAGGACAATGGGTTTGTTTCCCAAGAGCACCCATACGTAAAATGTTTGCACAAATGACTAAGTCGCTTTGGATAATAGCGTCTGCTAAATGGAATATATTTATATATTATAAACTGTGTGGATCAGGCCCTGAATGCTGATTGGCTGACCGCCGTGGTGTATTAGACCGTATACCACAAAACATGCATGACAAAACATTTATCTTTACTGCTCTAATTACGTTGGTAACCAGTTAATAATAGCAGTAAAGCACCTCGGGGGTTTGTGATATATGGCCAATATACCACGGCTAAGGGCTGTGTCCAGGCACTCCGCGTTGTGTTGTACATAAGAATAGCCCTTATTGGCCATATACCACTCCTTCTCAGGCCTTATTGCTTAATTATTATATATGCTGATGTTGGGGTGGTGCTCAAGATGATGAATATGAAATGTTCATTTAATTTTAAATGATATAAAATTGATGAATTTAGTTATATTTCCAGCTCTACCTCCAAGCGCTAAATTGCTAGTGTTATAGTGGAAATTCTGACGACTCGGGTTCTGATGCCCGACTTGGCTGTATATAAATGTTTGTCTCCCCGTCAATGCAACTATGTACCATCTCCCTGTCAACTTTTCACCAGCAGCATTCCACTGCCCTCTTGCTTCTGAAGCTAAGCAGGGTCGGCCCTGGTCAGTCCCTGGATGGGAGACCAGATGCTGCTGGAAGAGGTGTTGGAGGGCCAGTATGGGACACTTCACCTCTGGTCTTAAGATTGAATGTCAGTACCTCAGGGCAGTGAAGGGGACATTGCCCTGCTTAAATGGGTGTCCTAAATCTGTGTTTAAAAATCCCTATCTTATCACAAGAGTAGGGGTGTCATGGCTAAATTCCCAATCTGGCCCTATTTCCATTATGGCCACCTAATCATCCCCTAATTGGCATATATCATTCCTCACCTCTCCACCATGCTAGCTGATGTGTGGTGAGCGTTCTGGCACGAAATACATTACCCAGGTGAGTGCCACACATTGCTAGTGGATGAGGTGAGTTTCCCCCTTTATTATGTAAAGCGCTGTGAGTACCAAAGTTGTTTGAAAGGCGCTATACAAATCCAATCCATTATTATAAACTTTAGATAATTTGCTCCCTGGGTATTCCCTGTCCCAGTGGTTGTTTGGAGTCAGCAGCACTTTTAAATAGGGCTTAATGTCAATTATAATATCTGTTATAGTAAAGGAATTAAATTCCTTAAGAGAAAAATAAAACATAAGTTGCTTGTTCACTGGCCATTCTGATCATCTTCAATGTAAACAAACAGCAGTGTCTTGCTGACTTACTATTGGTTCACATTTTTGGCATTTGAACATGTGAAAAATATATTTCATTTTATCGCATAGAATGGGTGAGTTCCTGCCCGACTAGATGCGCAGGCGTTGTATTGCATCAGTCAATGGTTGCGCCGACTGTGCAGTCAGGCATCATTTGGTATATCATATGATGCGGTTAACTGATATATTAAATACCTATCCAGGGCTTTGTAAGAGCTGGCTTTGGTCTGCAATGTAGTCGGGCAGCAACTCAACCATTGTGTGTTTGGGTTATGATGAAGTATGACGCAATACAAAGCTAAGTAGCATGTCAAACACCTTTAACTTCTCAAGATGCCATTTATAAGCATATGAATGGTGAGGTGCAGGATCCTTCATAACATTGAATGTTTGTTTTCTCCTTAGCAACCAACGTACATTGCCCAGGTCTTACGGGACCCAATCACGGATGACGCTTGCACAGGTAGTGGGGAGGAAGATCGGGGGTCCTCACAGGATGAGGAGATGATCAACACTGGAAATAGTCTCAATGAAGCCGATTTCCAGTCTGGTGAAGACAGCCTCATAGCCAACGAGGTCCACCAGTAACACTACCAGCTGAGAAGGGGAAAGAGAGAAAATGGTGAGAGAGGGATTTTGGAGAGGATGATTGCCAGACACAAACCAAACCACCAACTTCACTTTGTATTCTAAAACAATCCGCAGTCATTCCTCCCCCATGCTCACCCACTCTGTCACTTTTTTGGGGGTGCCTCTGCACATTGGCATCACCAGAAAATGCCACACACACACGGTGTAATTGTCTAATTTGGAGCTTGTCTGTACGGATTCTTCAAAGTCCCCTCTCAGTGTATTTCGATCACCTATCTGCGCGATATGAATCTGGGCGTTGACGCCCCTTGTTTTATTTATTTATCTACTGGAGTCCTACACTTTTATGGAGCTTCTATGGAGCACAAGTCCAACACTGGTTTTCATCAAACCCAAAAAGATGTAGTCCCAGAAAAAAAAAAACATACAATAGCCTAGACTTTGTACATATCCCAAAATATACCAACCCATTTTTGTCTCTCTTATTGGTAAGAGGGCGGTCAAAATCGTGCCTGGTTTGAGTTTCTTTTCATCCATGTTTCCTTACTTGTGTGTCTAACTAGTAAATCCCCATCAGGGTGGCTCAGGACTGGTGGAGAGGTCAGGAAAGTTAGGCTACAAGGTCTCCAATGAAAGCCTGCTCCAAGCACAGGGGGTCATTCATTTTTATGGGTCTACAGACTCGTACCCAAACTAAACTTGGTTCATTCTTGTCAACGTGCAAAGCACCCTGCATTAGGTCTTCTTTCTCATAGTTTATGAACAAAATGACTTGCTTGTCCCTTTTTTCATTGATGTCTTCTGTTTGTCATAAGATATTCACTCTGCCACTGAAAATCCTAGTCAGTGGTTGGAGACACCATCTTAACATGACGTATAAAAAGATGATGCAGTCGCTCAAGTTTTTTTATTTTTTATGTTTACTTCATGTGTCTCACGTCACTGAATGGGCAGTGTTGGAGGATATCAGGGCAATGACATCGGCCCTCTATCGTGTCGTAAGACATTCCAAAGATGGCTTTGAGCATGGCATGCCAAACAGCCAACCTGCCAGGCTCCGCTCAGTTGGATTGTGGTATTTCTGGTGTGATTTGTTGTCATGACATTTGTCTACAGTGATGCCTTGTCAAGTCACCTGGTCTCTCTGCTCCCCTCCACCCTGTCCTTCTCAGTTTCCAAAGGGTCAGTCATGGATAGCTTGGTGACTCTTGCAGCCACTGACATTGTACAGTTTTTATTTTTTAATTTTGTCTTTTTGTTTTTTATTTTACCTCTACTACCTTAAACATATGAACATCTACACCTGAAATAGGAAGCAAATGTTCTTGTCAGCGCATAGTTCAGTTGTCAACTTCTACTGTGAGTTCTGTTCACCTTGATCTTGAACATTTGCACAATCTTTCAATAGTTTAGCTTGAGTTGTAGATCCATGGAAAAGCAGTGCTTTTGCACTTGATGATCTACCTTTTAAGCCTGGAGTTTTCAGCAGGCCTGTGAGAATTGTATCTATATGGGTCCTGTCTGTGTTTAAGTGTGCACTAACAGTAGATCAAAACATGAGAACGCCAAACAAAGTTGCTAAGGATTTAAACATTAACAGACCCCCCCCCCCCCATATTCTTTATTATTCCTGATTTCTTGCAATGTTTATATTTACTTACAGTTGAAATTTGGAGAGGGGTCAACTACAGATTTAATCTATAAGTAGGAAGATTTTTTTTTTACAATGACTTTCATGCGCGTGAGCATTAAAGTGTTTGTTCATTTCTTTGTAGTCAAGCCTTGTCTTTGGTCCCACAGGGAACACAAAACAACAACAAAAAGGTTTAAATTGTGAGTACCCACTTTGTGTTTGTTGACTATGGTCATCATCTGCTGCCTGTTCTTTTGAGTCAAGAAGTGTTCAAAGAGAAACTAGATCGGGGGGGGGGGGGGCACTGGGAGACATGAAGAAACTGGTCTTGCCTCAAGTTGTACACTCTACCCTTAAAATCCTACAATCAGAAGTACACTGAGGTGAGCTAATGCATCTCTGGAGGAGCCAAGTCCCAATGAATTAGCTGTTTTTCTATGCTTCCTCTCAGAGGGAATAGTAATGAAGTATAAATGAACAAAATGTAGCCTTAGTAAAGTATTTTGCTCCTCAGGAGTCATACTTATGTAAGATCATTTTTCAGATATACAGCACCAATGAATAGCGATGCTTCCATTTATTTTTGTCACATCAGTTTGGGTGCAGTGTGTTTTCATGCACTTAGATGCAAAGTATCATTAAGTTGTCTCTGATTGAAGTGCAGTCAGTCAGATGCCTGGTTGAGAACAACATGACATCATGGGCTGGCCCTTTTGGCTTAGATGTCGGCCTTTGTTTTGCACTTTCTGGCACAGAACTGTGGTATTAAGGCCAGAGTCTATTTTGGCCCTCAGCCTCTTTTCTCAGTCTGCATAGCAACTACCCCATTTGGTGTTCAGTTATACTCTGGGAAATTGTGATGACATTTCAAAGCCAGTGTGCACTTTCTTTTCTAAATGAACATTAAGCACAAAACACATGAAAATACAATCAAATACTTCCATGAAAGGCATTAGGTAGAAATAAATGAATGCACAACTATGTATATAATTTCATATATGTCTTAAATTACCACAATTTCATGAATTTGATTTATATAATCCAAAACAGTAAAAAAGTGGGTAACAGAACAAAAGTGGAAATAAATGTCACTTTCCAAGAGTAATAAATCACTGGGTAAGTATAATCAATATACAGTAGTGATGGCTCATTCGCCCTAGTAGCTCCCTAATACTGCTAAGTGGAGCGTTCGAAGTAATTGCTTTATAAACCTAGCCAGTCCTTTCAGATATGCGAACACCATAGGGATAGGGCCAAATGGAAGAGACTAGGGACCAAAAATGGACCGAGTGTGGCTGCATTGACTAGTCCAACCGATGAGGTGCAGTGATCGTGAAGGTCTGCTAGCGGTCACTGTATAGCTGTGTTTTTGTATTACTATAATTTAGTCATTAGTTTTTGTATTTCATCTCTGTGCAAAATGATTTGTAAGAAAAAAAGGACGTTTTACCAATTTGCATCAGGAACATACAAGTGCGACAATCAGCAAAGAAATAGAACTAGAGCAGTGACTTAATGAAATGTTTTAAGTCTCAGGTGTACTTGTTTTTTTATTTTTTATGTTTACATCTGTTTTTTTTTTTTTTTACATTGTATTAGTTTGTTTTCAACTTTGAGCGTTTCGATCTGTTGACGAAGCTAATCTATGAAAGCTACGGCGATTGGTAACATTCCATCAGAGGAAAAATGAAAACATGTACCATGGTTGTCTTGTTATTAGCAGCACATGTTCCTCTGTAGACACACATGAAATGACCATTTGTATGGTGGTGTGTCCCTGTTTGAAAACCATAGCTACATGCTGGATATATTGTCGCTTTTCTGTGTCTACTCTGGTCTGTAACTTCTGTTTCCCTTTAAGTGAGTGTGCACTAACACTCTGTTCATGATTGTATGCACTCTTAACACAAGACTAACAACTATCCAGTGAAAGTACATTTTCCTGACACAATAAGACATACTTTAAGAGACTTGCTTGCTAATAGACAGTCTATTTCTCAATGGAAATTAAGTTATTTTACAGTAACACTATTCTATAGTGACAAAAAAAAGGCTTTGAGATTCAGGTCAATCGCAAAAGGAACTGTGTTGAGTGACACAGCCTATTCCAGATGTGATACCGATGTATGTATTATATTGATAGCTGTGACAATGCTGTTACATTTATTGGTGATTTTTTTATTATGATCTGAGTTTTTATTTAATTTTATATTTGTTGCTTAGGATTTAAGTTGTGAAAAGAAGAATGTGATCTACAAAATAAACATGTCAAATGCTCAGAAGGATTGGGAATGGTTTGCTAAAAGTTTAGATTTCAATATATATTTTTGTAAATAGCCATCGAAATGCACTATGGTTGTGTTATAAAGTACATCTACAGTTTCTATAAAGCATGAATATGGGTAGGGCTACATAAATACAGCAAATGGTCACACGTTTGTTTGTTTTTCAGTCTCTGCTAACATTCATGCTGGTTCCCTTCACTAAGACAACTAAGGAAAGTTTCATTTGATGCGGTAGATTTGTCAGGTTGTGTATACTATTTATTTTGACTTTTCTCCAAAGGTCTGTGTGGTGAGGCATTTGTCATTATCTGTTCCTTGAGCAATAAAATCGTCATTCATCCTTCACGTTGAGGAGCGATCCCTGTGGTAAGCAGAGATTTCATCTCATTTGACATAATGCTATTCCAGTTAGTGGTTTTGTAGGAGATTGGTTTTCCAAACCCCTTACATATGTTTTTGTTTTTGTGATAGAACAGTAGGGGAGAGCATGAGAGAGATGGAAGGGCACCTAAGGTAAAGTGGCCGAGACGATTGTTTGGTCAGGAGCGGTACCGCTACACCAGACTCTGGCACTCATTTACAATCCGATCACACTTTGTAGACACTTTTAAAGGTCATTTCCAATTGAAATGACCCAATGGAAACAGGATGCCCTCAAGGGTAGATGAAAGATGTTTCTACAACTTGGAGTCCACCTGTGGTAAATTCGATTGATTGGACATGATTTGGAACGGCACACACCTGACTATATAAGGTTCCAGTCTCATAGCAAAGGGTCTGAATACGTATGCAAATAAGGTATCTATTTAAAAAATATATACATTTGCAAAAGTCTAAAAACCTTGTTTTTGCTTTGTCTTTATGGGGTATTGTGTGTAGATTGATGAGGGGGAAAACTTGATTTAATACATTTTAGAAAAAGGCTGTAACGTAAGAAAATGTGAAAAATGTCAAGGGATCTGAATATTTTCAGAATGCACTGTACTTTAACCTGGACCTCGGTCTCAAAATGTGCATCTTCCAATTAAAATGTTTAAGTAGTTGCACATGATCAAGCGCAATATGTTAGCTGTTCCCGTCAGATAACTTGGCAGACAGTGGCGTGCATTCAGGGATGCCAAGGGAAGCCAGGCTTCCCCAAAAAATGTATCAAGAAAAATCCTTATAAAATGTCTCTTTCATATTGCTGGATGGCATTGGCGTTTCTCTACAATTAGGTGACTCAGCATGTTTTCTCTACATGCACACAGAAATCCGCACCATGGACAGCAACGTTATATTCATCTTATTTTGATTGGAATAAATCATTTTTGGAATATTTTAGTTGTCACTGTATTTGACTAAGCATAAGTGATTTGATGATGTTTAAATGGTGCTGGAATAGTGGAGGCAGCTCCTGTTTTCTATGGAATTGTGGTAACTCTACGTGGTTCTAAATCGATAGCTGTTTAGTGGTCGGAAAATGTTGGAAACATTAACTTGCTTGACCATGTAACTGTTTGTTACATGCAACATGCTTTGTGGACATCACTGGACAGAGGTTGCTCTCCGGGTTTTGTGATGAAACAAAGGTGTGGTTGAATTTATTCGGCCTTTAGGCCTACATATCACGGGTGCAAGTTATATGAACTAACAGGTTATAGAGAACCCAATTATCACAACACACAGGTTGTAATATGGCTTTTTTTAATGGCTTCCCCTGTGATTTTTACCCATCCACCACTACTGCAGACAGTCCTGAGCTAACCTACACACAGCTGGCCGTGATTATATCCGGTTCAAATTCCGTATCAGCAAATTAAAATCGTTGACTTAGTTGGACGTGATCCGACACTTGTTTGTGAATGCCAACGGGAACGTTCTGATAACCAAAGCAACTACGTTACATTTGTTGGTTATTTCTTAAACGTCTAAGCCATTTTATCACATATTTGATCAAATATTTAATTTGGCCTTTACTACTATAGCCTGTAGAAAAGCATTGAAAAACACATTTCAAAATACATCATAAGGAATACAGTTTTAAGGTGTCCTATATCTAGGAGATACAAGAAAGCCCAGGAAATATATACAGTACCAGCCAACAGTTTGGACACCTACTCATTCAAGGTTTTTTCTTTATTTTTACCATTTTCAGAAAGCTGAGGTAGCCATGCTGGTTAAGTGTGCCTTGAATTCTAAATAAATCACGGACTTATTTTTTATTTCACCTTTATTTAACCAGGTAGGCTAGTTGAGAACAAGTTCTCATTTGCAACTGCGACCTGGCCAAGATAAAGCATAGCAATTCGACACATACAACAACACAGTTACATACGGAATAAACAACACATAGTCAGTAATACAGTAGAACAAAAGAAAACAAAGTCTATATACAGTTAGTGCAAATTAGGTAAGATAAGGGAGGTAAGGCAAAAAATAGGCCATGGTGGTGAAGTAATTACAATATAGCAATTAAACACTGGAATGGTAGATGTGCAGAAGATGAATGTGCAAGTAGAGATACTGGGGGTGCAAAGGAGCAAGATAAATAAATACATACAGTATGGGGATGAGGTAGGTAGATAGATGGGCTGTTTACAGATGGGCTATGTACAGGTGCAGTGATCTGTGAGGTGCTCTGACAGTTGGTGCTTAAAGCTAGTGAGGGAGGTATGAGTCTCCAGATCCAGTGATTTTTGCAGTTCGTTCCAGTTATTGGCAGCAAAGAACTGGAAGGAAAGGCGACCAAAGGAGGAATTGGCTTTGGGGGATGACCAGTGAGATATACCTGCTGGAGCATGTGCTACGAGTGGATGCTGCTATGGTGACCAGGGAGCTGAGATAAGGCGGAGCTTTACCTAGCAGAGACTTGTAGATAACCTGTAGCCAGTGGGTTTGGCGACGAGTATGAAGCGAGGGCCAACCAACGAGAGCGTACAGGTCGCAGTGGTGGGTAGTGTATGGGCTTTAGTGACAGAATTGATGGCACTGTGATAGACTACATCCAATTTGTTGAGTAGAGTGTTAGAGGCTATTTTATAGACCTCCATAGTTCAGTGGGAACCACACATGCGAAGATCATCCGTTCACCTACTCAGCATTTCACAAAGACACAGTGGTTGGAACAAAAAATCTCACATTTCCACCTGTCTATGTCCATTGCTTGTGTTTCTTGGCCCAAGCAAGTCTCTTCTTCTCATTGGTGTCCTTTAGTAGTGGTTTCTTTGCAGCAATTTGACCATGAAGGCCTGATTCACAAAGTCTCCTCTGAATAGTTGATGTTGAGATGTCTGTTTCTTGAACTCTTTGGCTGGTAACTCTAATGAATGTATCCTCTGCAGCAGAGGTAACTCTGGGTCTTCCTTTCCTGTGGGGATCCTCATGAGAGACAGTTTCATGATGGTTTTTGCGACTGCACTTGAAGATACTTTCAAAGTTCTTGACATTTTCCAGATTGACTGACCTTCATGTCTTAAAGTAATGATGGACTGTCATTTCAATTTGCTTTTTTGAGCTGTTCTTGCCATAATATGGACTGGTCTTTTACCAGATAGAGCGATCTTCTGTATACCACCCCTACCTTGTCACAACAACTGATTGGCTCAAACGCATGAATAAATCAATCAATTCCACAAATTAACTTTTAACAAGGCACACATGTTAATTGACATGCATTCTTGGTGACTACCTCATGATGCTGGTTGAGAGAATGCCAAGAGTGTGCAAAGCTGTTGTCAAGGCAAAGGGTGGCTACTTTGAGGAATCTCAAATATGAAATATATTTGGATTTGTTTAACATTTTTTGGTTACTACATAATATTGTTCTACAATGTAGAAATGAGTAAAAATAAAGAAAAACCGTTGCATGAGTAGGTGTGTCCAAACCTTTGACTTGTACTGTATATATATTTTTACACATATTTAATCTCTTATTTTTGGGGGCAAAAACTACCTCCATACTTCCATAAGTTTGTATGGGTTATGAGTCCCGTGACACCTGTGGGAGTCATTGACCAAAACGGAGAACACCATTGTGAGTCTCATCTTTCCTTAGAGTGGAATGCTACAGAATATTTTGTGAGAAGAGACATTTTCAGGATGTCTCCTGGTCTGATAAACAGCGCTCTTGCTCTGCAACTTTCCACCACAGATGCAGAAGGGCGACATAGGCGGATGCTGTGTATTGAGACTCAGTCCATGCAACAACAAAAAAACATATCTAAACTGACGGATTTTGATGGGTATTTTTTTCTTATGTTTCTTAGATTGACACACTGGTGCGTCAATAGGATCTAAGGGGATTTATATTGCACAGTGTAGAGCGCCTACCTTGTATTTGTTGCAGATTGTGGCAAGTGTTCAAATCCCACCATTTTTTTCTTTGAAATGTAGAATTACATTTGTGTTTGTATGTTGAGAATTGAAGTGCAGCCAACAGCTTGAAAATTTAATAAATACCTACGTCTTCCTTCAGCCTTGCAGACAAACACACTGCTATTGCCTCATAGGCTGTTACATGGGCATGTAGGCCTACAAGGTTTTATCAGAATTTTTATATTCATCTACCTAGTCACGTGTTATTTGACCTTTGAACCTTGCCTCGACACGGGCTTCAAAATGATGCCCATTATATCTCCCATTTCTGGGTTTACCCCCTTAGTTGATCACACCACCAATTACGGTTAACAGTAAGAGGTAAACTACAGCTATTTGACATGACCACGAGCATCTTCAACTTTTTTTTACAATGTACAAATAAACGTACATGTTGTATATTCCTCCTACATCTTTATTGCAGTGTGTGAAACAGGCAAAAACTTGGGATTTTATCACATATGCAAAAACATGCCTTTTGAATTTTGTCTTTAACGTTAGTAAGCTAGTAGCCTAGCCAAAGATGCATCATCCAGTATTGGGACCTAGTGGAACAAAAGTAAACCTTGAATTTGGAGATTTAAAATATCCCTCTGGAGGCCAAGTTGATCTATTTTAAGAAATACCATCGGTTGGTGGATATAAAGTCTGCGATCTTTTAATAGGCTGATGTGAAATTTGTCAGCTAGTTAGGTTAGCATAGGGAAGATGTAATTCATGTCAGAGGCCCGGGCAAGAAGATAGTGGATGGCGAGATGGAGAGGAAGAAAGAAGAGCACGAGGTTCAAACCCAATCTGTGAAATACAAGCTGTGTACTTTCTCCTTTTAAGTCAAATACAGGACATATACTGTAATTACACTCCTGAAAACCCTGAGCAGTCGACAGATGGTAAACTCTCAGAAATTTAACCTGACAAGTGAAGAGGAAGAACCTGCTCAGGTGAGGTGAAGGCTTCCGAGCCTCACCCCAGTGATAAGGAAAATACCAGAGATGTTCTCTGGCCTAGGAGGAGTATGATTCATGGAGATGGTGGATCCATGCCTTTTGGCAGATCCAGTTGTGGTTTCAGGCTGAGTGAAAAAGTCTTTGACCTCTGTCAATTCGGTCCAAGTATCATCCAGAAGTGGACTTGCTGATTTTTTGGGGGGGGAGTGTCTGCTGCCCAAAGTGAGAGGACGCTACGTTTTCTTCTTGACAAAAGCTGTGTCCTGCTTTGCTCTCTGGAGCAGAGTGCCGCTGAATGGAGTGATAACTGGGGTGGTGTTGAGTGTTGAGGTGGATCGACTGAAGTTGAGGATCGGCTTCTGTGAGGCGTGCAGAAAGTCTCATGCTGAGGCAGTGAGGAAAGTAGAGGATGGAGGGCAAAGGGTGAAGGACCCTGAGAAAATCCCTGTGAGTAGTAGGCCAGTACAGAGTGACCTGAACAGTTTGGCGTTTATTGCTATGGTCATTAATTGTACCTCACGGATGGGAAAAAAATAAATCCCAGTAGATTGTATTAGCAGCAGCAGAGAGGTATTTTAGTGCAGAAGAACTACAGGGGGTTTTGAGAGAAGGGATTCTAGGGTCTGTTAGGGCCAAAGTAGTGGGAAGGGATGGTGGGATGTGTTGGGGATGGTGGTGTGTTTACTGTAAGAAAATTGCACCACCATGTAACCCTATATACTCTATACATTGTTTTTATGAACAAATGTGCAATACACTCTCCAAACTGTTGAAGGCAGCAATACGCAACAAAGTGTCTTGTCTGCCAGATAACCACACAAAGAAGAGGTTAGCATAGGGCTAATGATGGGGCCAGCTACAATGTAATGTTCTTATCACGTCAACGATAAACCACAGAGCAACCAATATAGATCCTCCATTCATAGTCTTGAATTCCTGGAAATCATTCTGAATCCGATTATGATTATTTTTGTACCAATATGTTGAAAATCTAAATTATTTGAATAATTTAAACTTTGCAACAGATATGGTGCAGATCTAACAATGCCAGATCTTAATTTGATCACTATTTGGTCGTATAATTTTCCCCATGCATCAGGAAATTCAAATCAGCCTTGTTATTTAGGATACATTCTCTCCATGCGGGGCAGTCGAGTGATTTGAGCTATCAAAATCATCCTCGCTCAAATGCTAACGCACCAGACAGAATATTAACAAATGTCCTACTGCTACTGCAGGCCTATAGATCATATTTCTACAACATTCAAATGTACTAAAATATATCTGAAATGCATCCATACA
This sequence comes from Oncorhynchus nerka, assembly GCF_034236695.1. Taxonomy (NCBI): domain Eukaryota; kingdom Metazoa; phylum Chordata; class Actinopteri; order Salmoniformes; family Salmonidae; genus Oncorhynchus; species Oncorhynchus nerka. The sequence continues at coordinate 12,490,425 of NC_088416.1, forward strand.
CATCAACAAGCATAGTTTTATAGAGCTTCACACAGATATTGGTATCAACTACAACATGCAAGTGTCAAGTGTATCTGAAAAGCAGCTGAACAGTAGACTAGAACTCAAATATAGCCTACTGCCTATCAAAACGAATTGCACATATTGGCCTATAATATCTGAGGTAAAGATGTGATGAAATTGAGAAGAGTGAGGTACCCTACGTAATGGAGCACAATGGCTCATGAAAGAGAGCGACTGATTTTAAAACCCCAAAAACGCAGCCCATGATTGTTTTGATCTATAGTTTATCGAAAAAGAGGTAATCTTAAGGTTTCTAGTGAACCTAAGGTTACGAAACAACTCAAAATGTAGTTAAATTGTGGCCTGGGGTGGTCCAGCAGTTAGGGCCGTTGCCTTCAGTGCTCACAGATTGGCCACTGTGTTTGTGTGTGTTCGATTCCGTCCCTCCCCCCTCTGGCAAATAACTCAATGTCCCTGATTGACATGATTTAGTTACGCATTTCAAATATGGACAGTCCAGGGATATTTTTCCCCCGATCTTGATGATAAATGCTTATACCAGACACTTTTATTTTAAAAACAGTTGTATTTAATCAATAACATAAATAGGAAACAAATCAAATAAGACTGCTACATCAATATTTGTTTCTATTCATACATAGTGTCTGGTAAATTGCCACAGTATATTTGCCATGGTAAACAAGGATCATTACACAGGTGCACATTGTGCTGGGGACAATAAAATGACACTCTAACATCTCAGATTTTGTCTCACAACACAATGCCAGATGTCTCAAGTTTTGAAGGAGCATACAATTGGCATACTGATTGCAGGAATGTCCAACAAAGCTGTTGCCAGAGAATTTAATGTTATTTTTCTACCATAAGCCGCTTCCAACGTCGTTTAAGATCATTTGGCAGCACGTCCAATCGGCCTCACAACCGCTGACCACGTATAACCATGTCAGCCCAGGACCTCCACATCCGGCTTCTTCACCTGCGGGATCGTCTGACGAGGGGGTGCTAGTATTTCTGTCTGTAATAAATCCCTTTTGTGGGGAAAAACTCATCCTGATTGTCTGGGCCTGGCTCCCAAGTGGGTGGGCCTATGCCCTCCCAGGTCCACCCATGTCTGCGCCCCTGCCTATGCCCTCCCAGGACCACCCATGTTAAATCCATAGATTAGGGCCAAATGTATTTATTTCAAGTGACTGATTTCCTTCTATGAACTGTAACTTAGTAAAATCTTTGAAAATGTTGCATGTTGCGTTTATTTTTGTTCAGTATAGTTATGGTCTGCTAAGCTGTTATGCACAGGCCTACTGTACCTTCAGTTTGATGCCGGCATTTGAAGACATCCTTGTTGCGGCTTGAAAGCCTGTATTGTGTGGCTTTAATATTTAATTTCTTAAAGCTGTCAAGATGTTTATGCATTTCAGCCTATCCAAATATTATTTTGTTTAGCTGAGACACTTTGATGTGTAAATGATCAGGCTACTCGTTTTACTTCTTGAAAACATTTAAATAAATGCAAATAGCCTATATTAGCCCCACAAGTTATCTAACTTTTTTTTTTAAACTAACACACCCACCCCACCCATCCCAAACATTCCCCTGGCGGCCCCACCCTACTATCCCCAACCTCAGACAAACCATAATATACCATTCAAATGAACACCACACTAGAATACAAATGATACACAGAAAAGTCATTTGCCAATACAACACCATCAAGAAAGCATTTATCACACACCTACATCATCTCCAGCAATTCAGAGATTTCTGAGGCAGCTACTCCCCACGTTTCCAAAGTGTTAAGTCTGGCTTTATTCATACGGGCAGTGAATAACTCCTACTTAACTACACCCTGACAGTATGCCAGCCAATCCCTCATATGAAGGTCACGTGGTGGCACCCAGCGAGGACAACGTGTTTTGGGCAGCAGTCAACCCAACCAGCCAAACCTTTTGCTGTTTCCCATTCAGCTACATACCTGTATCATCGTTAAGCGGAATTGGTTCAAGAGGTACAGTTTTCTCCGGACAATCCCGTATATGTTTGTATGTGTCAAGTGTATCGAGGTTACATCGGTCACAGTATGGGCTCGGAGCCTGTTTTGCATGAAACGGATGTCCAATTAGGATCTATTGACAAAGTTTTAAAATGAATAAACTGATGGTTTGGGTTATCTGATGAGCGAAATATATTCTCCCAGACATTCTCCCAATCAATAGCCTCATCATTGCCAGCCAAATCCTTTACCCCGTGCTTTGACCATTGAAAAGTGTTTCTGCTTTAGAATTGAAGATGAGAGGAAATAGCAGACATAAAACCTCTGGACGGGAATGTAAAAATCAACTCTGTCATCGGGTGCCTTCCCAAACTTGTACCCCCATGGGACCCCATAGGCATGAAGCACTGACTGCATTCTAAGAAATATAAAGAATGACAACCCTGTCAAAACAAAGACTGAGTTCCTGAAAACTAAGGACACTTTTTTTTTTATTGAAGTGATAGAACAGTGTTGGGAAGACAGGGGAGGGTCAAAAGGTCAGTGGACCGGATATGAACCCATGCCAACTCTGGCATGTGTGTTCTGGGATCAGCAGCTGTAACTGCTGGACCACACAGCCACCGAGGCCACCAACAATTTATTCTGCTTATTGCTTGACTTGAACCAAAATAAAACAATTGCTTTTAAAAAATGATTTTCCCTAAGGAAAAATACACCTAACCCCTACAAAAATGTCAATGTATTATAATCCACATAATAATTCACACATTTAAGAGACTCTCTGTGGCTTGCACATAGCCTACATAGGCTACCTGAACTGGCGCCCAGTGGACTTGCAGTCTAATGTACAATGTAGGTATGGTACTCTATTGTATACAAACACTGCTTCCAGTTGCCCCCTGGCGGCATTTCTAAATATTTCTTCAGTTATTAAAATCCTCCTGCTGCAGGATTATTTTCCTCCAATGACAACATGGGTCGAATTAAGATTAAAAATGTCCAAATTGTTAGAAATGTGATGCCCAATTCTATATCAACTCCTAGGCAATGGTGCATTAGAAAAAGCGGTGGAGGTTGCATTTCACATACACCAACAACTCTTTCAAATCTTCCAAAGTGTCAGGTACAGTGAACATAGTTTGATTTAGGATTGTAGTTAGGATGTGCAGATACCACATCATGGACACATCCATCCTACTAGTGTTCACTGCTGTCTTGAGCAATGTTGCCAAGTGTTCAGCATACAACTCAGTGTGCAAAAATATGTTAGTAAAAACTAAAACTACTTGGCAAATTCGCCACTGGCGCCCTGTGCTCTTCACAGATGAAAGCACACTGAGCACATGTGACAGAGTCTGGAGACGCCGTGGAGAACGTTCTGCTGCCTGCAACATCCTCCAGCATGACCGGTTTGGCGGTGGGTCAGTCATGGTGTGGGGTGGCATTTCTTTGGGGGGCCCCACAGCCCTCCATGTGCTCGCCAGAGGTAGCCTGACTGCCATTAGGTACCGAGATGAGATCCTCAGACCCCTTGTGAGACCATATGCTGGTGCGGTTGGCCCTGGGTTCCTCCTAATGCAAGACAATGCTAGACCTCATGTGGCTGGAGTGTGTCAGCAGTTCCTGCAAGAGGAAGGCATTGATGCTATGGACTATCCCGCCCGTTCCCCAGACCTGAATCCAATTGAACACATCTGGGACATCATGTCTCGCTCCATCCACCAGTGCCACGTTGCACCACAGACTGTCCAGGAGTTGGCGGATGCTTTAGTCCAGGTCTGGGAGGAGATCCCTCAGGAGACCATCCGCCACCTCATCAGGAGCATGCCCAGGCGTTGTAGGGAGGTCATACAGGCACGTGGAGGCCACACACTCTACTGAGCCTCATTTTGACTTGTTTTAAGGACATTACATCAAAGTTGGATCAGCCTGTAGTGTGGTTTTCCACTTGAATTTTGAGTGTGACTCCAAATCCAGACCTCCATGGGTTGATAAATTTGATTTCCATTGATAATTTTCTGTGTGATTTTGTTGTCAGCACATTCAACTATGTAAAGAAAAAAGTATTTAATAAGAATATTTCATTCATTCAGATCTAGGATGTGTTATTTTAGTGTTCCCTTTATTTTTTTGAGCAGTGTATTTTTGATTCATCAGACCAGGGACATTTCTCCAAAAAGTACGATCTTTGTCCCCATGTGCAGTTGCAAACTGTAGTTTGGCTTTTTTTATGGCTGTTTTGGAGCAGTGGCTTCTTCCTTGCTGAGTGGCCTTTCAGGTTATGTCGATTTAGGACTCGTCTTACTGTGGATGTAGATACTTTTGTACCTGTTTCCTCCAGCATCTTCACGAGGTCCTTTGCTGTTGTTCTGGGATTGATTTGCACTTTTCGCACCAAAGTACGTTCATCTCTAGGAGACAGACCGCGTCTCCTTCCTGAGCGGTATGACGGCTGTGTGGTCCATTGGGGTTTATACTTGCGTGCTATTGTTTGTACAGATGAACGTGGTACCTTCAGGCTTTTGGAAATTGCTCCCAAGGATGAACCAGACTTGTGGAGGTCTACAATTGTTTTTCTGAGGTCTTGGCTGATTTCTTTTGATTTTCGCATGATGTCAAGCAAAGAGACACTGAGTTTGAAGGTAGGCCTCGAATTACATCCACAGATACACCTCCAATTGACTCAAATGATGTCAATTAGCCTATCAAAAGCATCTAAAGCCATGACATCATTTTCTGGAATTTTCCCAGCTGTTTAAAGGCACAGTCAACTTTTTGTATATAAACTTCTGACCCACTGGAATTGTGATATAGTGAATTATAAGTGAAATAATCGGTCTATAAACAATTGTTGGAAAACTTACTTGTGTCATGCACAAAGTAGATGTCCCAACCGACTTGCGAAAACTATAACAAGAAAATGAACAAGTTAATTAATCTGTTAACAAGAAATGTGTGGAGTGGTTGAAAAACGAGTTTCAATGACTCCAACGTAAGTGTATGTAAACTTCCGACTTCAACTGTAGATAATCTTTGCTACCGGCGATTTTTTTGGAAAGATAGAGCTATGGACAACTGCCAAAGTGTTCTTTCTACAGATCTCAAAAACGTTGCAGCCCTGAATTTAGCTGGTGCTATCGACAAAGCTAAGTGGGCAAAAGCTTAAGTGAAGTGACAACTTTCTGGAGGAAAATGCCATTCTGATTTAAAGAGATGAGAGAGTGTGAATGATGCTGAATGGGTGCAAACAAAGACAGCTCTGTGAAAATCTGAGACAAAAACCTTTCAAGGGCATTTTCTCTTATGTAGGTTTACAGGTTTATCAACTTTCAAAGCAGCATAACTTTCCCTTGTTTCCTCCATCTACAGTGTATATGATATACAATTTTGGAGCTCTGATTCTGTACTTATAAAGAAGAAGAAAAAGGAATACCTAATTGCAATGTTTTACTTCATCTCACATGAAGGTGTTGGGTCACATATAAACTGTTCTCCAAACCAAGGCTTCTAAGGGCATTATCAGATCTGTAATAAGACAATTATAATAAGACAACACATCTGTTATCATGCAAAGTTTGAATACGAATCAGTTCAAATTGACCAATTTCTTTCACTCTATTTACAAGTGCTTTGTTGACGACTTACCCACATACACATTAAGGCTTCTCCCAACCCAGTCGCTGAGGAGGTTGAAGAGCAGGAAACAACACACCGAGATGAAGTACAGCTCGAGAGGAGAGTGCAAATGTATAATAAGACAACCCATCTGTTAATTTGTGTTTCATTGATTGTGAATTATTGAACATGATCATTTTGTAAAGGCTTGCAAGATGACAAGTCACATACTCTAATATGGACTCATAAACCATGCTCTTATCATAGATATTCATACACATATACATGTACCACACACACACACACACACACACACACCAGGTGCCTCCATCAGCGATGGTAGACTTGACATCCTCATTCACTGCCGGGAAGGTGCCAATGGTGGAGGCAAAACACACAGAGAGAGCCAGGACCCAGATCTACAGTAAATGTAAAGTAAATCCAGAAGAAAGCACATTAGACCAGCTGAGCCCACCACAGATGCCTTTTCTCCTGCAGACATACCCTTGTCAAGCACTATTGTACTCGCATTCCTCGGTTAATTCAACCCAGAAGAAAGATAGAGAGCAGTATGTGGGTAAGCTGTAGAACAAGATTCCCCAACTCGCAGCCCGGTGGATTTATTTGGCCCCCAAGTTTTCTGAGCAAAACATATATAAATAAATTCTAATTTTGTGTTGAATTGTCTTTTTTAGACATAAAAAAAACTGAAAAAGAACACCAGTGTCACGTTCTTTCAAAATCGAACCCAGAAGCAGACCAGGACAAGGAAAGTAGGAAGAAGGTGAGTATTTATTTACAAGTGAATGTGAATGGGTAGATATATCCAGGTGGCGTAGCGGGCAGCGGTGGTGAGTTGATGGGAGTAAATAGGTGGACCCAATGGGGTAGCGGAATCCTCCTCCGACCAGGCGGGAATGGGGTAAATGATCCGGGTGAGTAACTGAAGACAGAACAAACGGAGGTAAATTTAAGGCAAGCAATACGTAAAAAACAACAAAACAAATTCTATACAACTTGAGGCTGATACTATGGCACAACATACTGTTCATGGCTAACGATCCGGCAGGGAATGGATGTCAGGTCAGAGCTTTTGAAGGGGAGAGGTGATGATCAGGACAGGTGTGCAGATTACTGATGGGATACAGGTGCGGGTGAACATCGATCTCCCAACAAGCTAATTCGCCCGGCAACCAGACAGGGTGCGTTCCAGGACACCGGAAACACACTCCAGGACAGAAACACAGGCAAACACAGACTCAGGAAGCGGGATTCGTGACAGTACCCCCCCTCCGACGAACGCCACCGGGCGGACTACCTGGAGCGCCAGGGTGGAGGCGGTAGAAGTCACGAAGCAGGTCGTCATCAAGGATCTGACGCTGAGGAATCCAACTCCTCTCCTCTGGACCATATCCTTCCCAATCCACGAGATATTGGAAACCTCGACCCCGCCGTCTGGAATCCATTATGCGGCGCACCGTGTAGGCAGGACCACCTCCGATCATCCGAGGAGGGGGCAACAGGGGACTGAGGAGAACCGGCTTGAGGCAGGAGACATGAAAGGTGGGGTGTACTCGAAGCGTTGCCGGCAATTTGAGTCGGACCACAACAGGGTTAATGATTCTCTCCACGACAAACGGACCAATGAACTTTGGTGACAGTTTCCTCGACTCAGTCCGTAGAGGAAGATCCCGTGTAGCCAACCAAACCTTATCTCCGATGGTATAAGCGGGAGCAGGAATACGGCAACGATTCGCCTGGATCTGATACCGGTCAGAAACTCTAAGGAGGACCTTCCTGGCCCAATGCCAGGTCCGGTGGCAACGACGAATGTGGGCCTGGACAGAAGGAACCGAAAGATCCCTCTCCTGAGAAGGAAACAAGGGAGGTTGGTATCCGTACAGGCATTGGAAGGGGGACATCCCAGTGGCAGATGAAGGAAGGGTATTATGGGCATACTCGACCCAGGGTAATTGAGATGACCAAGAGTTGGGATCAGAGGAGACAAGACAACGCAGCGTGGACTCCATCTTCTGGTTGGCTCTCTCCGCCTGACCATTAGATTGTGGGTGAAATCCAGAAGTGAGACTGACTGTAGCTCCAATGGCCAAACAGAAGGATCTCCAGACAGCAGAGGTAAACTGAGGACCACGGTCAAGAAACAATGTCACTGGGCAATCCGTGGACCCTGAAAACCTCCCTAACCAGGATCTCGGACGTCTCCGTGGCAGATGGAAGCTTGGAGTGAGGGACAAAATGAGCAAACTTGCTGAATCTGTCCATAATGGTCAGAATGACTGTGTTCCCAACAGAAGGGGGCAATCCCGTGACAAAATCCAGGGCCAGATGCGACCAAGGTCGCCGAGGAATAGGTAGGGGGTAAAGAAGCCCAGAGCTGGGCCGATTGGTACTTTTGTTCTGAGCACAAAACAGGACATGCGGCAACAAACCTCCGGGTATCTTCTCCCATGGCAGGCCACCAAAATCGTCTGCGTAGTAGCGCCATAGTCCGAGCAACGCCAGGGTGACAAGCTATCTTGCTGGCGTGGGACCACTGAAGAACAGCAGAACGGACCGACTCAGGCACGAACAACCGACCGGGTGGACCGTTACCGGGGCCGGGCTGCGTCCGAAGGGCCGCCATCACATCCTCCTCAATCCTCCATGTAACGGCTCCCACAACAAGGTTCTGGGGAAGAATCGTCTCAGTCTTGGCCCCACTCTCATCCGTCTTGGAGAACATCCGGGACAAGGCGTCCGCTTTGCCGTTCTTCGACCCAGGCCGGAACGTCAGGGAAAATTGAAGCGTCCAAAAAACAAAGCCCACCTGGCCTGACGGGAGTTGAGACGTTTAGCCGATTGCACGTAAGCCAGATTCTTGTGGTCAGTCCAGACCACAAACGGTTGCTCCGCTCCCTCCAACCAGTGACGCCACTCCTCCAAGGCAAGCTTCACAGCGAGAAGCTCCCGGTTACCCACATCGTAGTTTCTCTCAGCTGGTGAAAGACGACAAGAGTAGAAGGCGCAGGGATGGAGTTTACAGTCAGTGGAGCTACGCTGGGACAGGATGGCGCCCACCCCTACATCAGACGCGTCCACCTCAACAACAAACTGACGGGAAGTGTCAGGTTGAGAGAGAATCGGCGCGTTGGTGAATCGGCTCTTCAAGTTCAGAAATGCTCGGTCTGCCTCAGGAGTCCAACAGAAAATTCTGGTGCAAGACGTCAGAGCAGTTAAAGGGGCGGCCACCCGGCTGTAATCACGGATAAACCTCCGATAGAAGTTCGCAAATCCCAGGAATCTCTGGAGCTGCAATCTCGTACCGGGCCGGGCCCAATCCCGAACCGCCCGAACCTTCTCTTGGTCCATCTTGATCTCACCCCTGGAGATGATGTACCCGAGGAAGGATGTAGTGTGGGCGTGAAAATCACACTTCTCTGCCTTCACAAACAGACGGTTCTCCAATAACCGCTGCAGGACCTGCTTAACATGCTGGATGTGGCTGGAAAGCTCCTTGGAGAAAATCAGGATGTCATCCAGGTAAACGAACACAAACAGACCGATCATATCCCTCAGCACGTCATTCACCAAACTTTGGAACACTGCTGGAGCGTTGGAAAGTCCAAACGGCATCACCTGGTACTCGAAATGTCCCATAGGTGTATTGAATCCAGTCAACCACTCGTCCCCCTCTTTGATCCGAACCTGATGATACGCATTGCGTAGATCAAGCTTCGTAAACACAGTAGCACCCTGTAAAGAATCGAAAGCGGAGCTCATCAAGGGCAAGGGGTACTTGTTCTTGACCGTAATATCATTCAACCCCCGATAATCAATACACGGTCGAAGAGAGCCATCCTTCTTACTCACAAAAAAAAATCCAGCTCCCAGGGGTGATGACGAGGGACGAATGAGACCTGCAGCAAGAGACTCCTTTATGTAAGTCTCCAGGGCTTCCCGCTCAGGTCGAGAAATACTGTATAACCGTCCCTTGGGAAAGGCAGCTCCAGGGAACAGCTTAATTGTACAATCATAAGGTCGGTGGGGAGGAAGTGACTGAGCTTTCTGCTTACTGAACACCTCACCCAACTCGTGATATGTTTCAGGAACCAGGGACAAATCAGGAGGAGCAGACTCACTGACCCGACTGGGGACAGCATGAGAACAGGCAGTCCTGAGGCAGTTAGCATGGCACTCAATGCTCCAACTAGTTACCTTACCAGTCACCCAATCGAACGAAGGATTGTGTTCTCTTAGCCAGGGGTATCCAAGAACCAGAGGAACATGGGGAAAAGGCTAAATGAAAAAAGAAATAACCTCTGAATGATTCCCCGACAACAACATCTTAACCGGTTCAGTCCTCATAGTGATCCGTGCCAGCCTACTGCCGTTCAGAGTGGTTGCTTCAATGGCTTCCGGTAATTGCTCCTTGGAAAGCCCCAGCAGTTCCACTAAGTCGGCATCAATGAAGCTGTCATCGGCACCTGAATCGATGAAAGCGTTAATCGCTAAACTCTGATTCTTATTTATGAGGGTAGCAGGAAAACAAGGTCTGACAGGGCTCTTGAGAGGTTGAAACTGGCTCGCTAACAAACCTCCCAAACTTAACGAGCCGAGCAGTTTAACGGGCGCTGAGGACAAACGGAGATGTAATGTCCCGAGCTACCACAGTAGAGGCAGCTGTTGGTCTCACGTCTACGTTGGCGCTCGTCCTTAGTTAACCCGTGCCGCCCCACTTGCATAGGTTCAGGATCTGGCGGCAGGACTCCTCCACTAATCCCGTGTGAGGGAAAATGATCAACCCGTTCTGGTCCACTTCCTGACCCGAATGGTAACCGAGTCTCAGATTGATTAGATGGACCCCACTGCTTCTCCCTCCTTCTCTCTCGGACTCTATTATCTACCCGAATAGCTAAGGTGACCAAGCCGTCTAGGTCACTAGGCTCTGGATAGGATATCAGCTCGTCCTTGAGTTGCTCCGACAACCCCTGGTAAAAAGCTGCTTGTAGTGACTCCTCATTCCAACCACTCTCCACAGACAATGTCCTGAACTCGATCATAAAGTCTGCCACACTGCGAGCTCCTTGGCGAAGAGTGAACAAACGTTTAGCTGCGTCCTTACCTCGGACTGGATGGTCAAAAAGCTTTCTCATCTCTCCCGTGAACTCCTGGTATGAAGCCATGCAGGTCTCCTGTCGTTCCCAAACAGCTGAAGCCCATTCCAGAGCTCTTCCACGCAGCAGTTCAATAACAAAAGCTATCCTAGCCTTGTCAGTGGCGTAAGGATGGGGCTGCAGATCAAACACTAACCCACACTGCATAAGAAAAGAACGGCATCTTCCCAAATCCCCTTCATATTTATCAGGCATCGGTACCTTGGGTTCACGGAAGGAAACCGCACCAGACACGGCAGGTGAGATGGGTGAAACAGGTGGTGAATGAATCGCCGGCAAACTGAGCTGATCCTGGATTTGTGTCAAGCTAGCAGATAAGTTCTGGATTGAACCCGCTATCTCCTGTAGCGCCGTCTTGTGTTGTCCCAATGTCTTCCCCTGCTGGGTAATGGCATGGCAAACGGAGTCCAGGTCCGCTGGGTTCATCCTTGGCCGGATCGTTCTGTCACGTTCTTTCAAAATCGAACCCAGAAGCAGACCAGGACAAGGAGAGTAGGAAGAAGGTGAGTATTTATTTACAAGTGAATGTGAATGGGTAGATATATCCAGGTGGCGTAGCGGGCAGCGGTGGTTAGTTGATGGGAGTAAATAGGTGGATCCAATGGGGTAGCGGAATCCTCCTCCGACCAGGCGGGAATGGGGTAAATGATCCGGGTGAGTAACTGAAGACAGAACAAACGGAGGTAAATTTAAGGCAAGCAATACGTAAAAAACAACAAAACAAATTCTATCCAACTTGAGGCTGATACTATGGCACAACATACTGTTCATGGCTAACGATCCGGCAGGGAATGGATGTCAGGTCAGAGCTTTTGAAGGGGAGAGGTGATGATCAGGACAGGTGTGCAGATTACTGATGGGATACAGGTGCGGGTGAACATCGATCTCCCAACAAGCTAATTCGCCCGGCAACCAGACAGGGTGCGTTCCAGGACACCGGAAACACACTCCAGGACAGAAACACAGGCAAACACAGACTCAGGAAGCGGGATTCGTGACAACCAGGAAATCAGCTCCAAGTGATTTTAAAATAAGAAACTGTTCCCAAGTATTCCTGTGCATAATAAAGAGACACAACTGTACAAATGTCATCAAGGTTTGAAATTATTACACTTTAGTCAAACGTATCTGTTTGGGCTTCTTGCAGTCAATTTGCAGTCTACAAATGATTTATAAGTATGTTCCAACCCCCGACTATCTGCTCAAGAAAAAAACAATGTGTCGCGGCTGAATCTAGTTGATGATCCCTCCTGTAGAATATCAACAGTGTGACTGAAGGTGATCTTTGGTTTAGGGATCTACTTTCGTAGTTTAAAAAAAACTAGTATTTAAAAAGTTTATTGCTCCGGCATGTTAATCCATTTTAAGGACTTACAATAAAGTGTCTTGGTTTTCATGATTTTCCAATTCATAAAGTGAATTGAAATCCATTCAAAAAACTCCAAAACTCATATGCTATGAAAGTGACTGGTCATTCGACATGCTAAAGACAGCTGAATAAACTGTAATTTTTTAAATAATTGGGCCGTTCCACAAAAAGAGTCCCCTTTGATTTTGTAGTAGAAATTGTGCACCAATATTGAATTTTAAAACCTTGTTATATTCAATGAAGTTCATTTTAATATATACAGTGCCATCGGGTAAATATTCAGACGCCTGGAATTTTTCCACATTTTGTTACGTTACAGCCTTATTCTGAAATGGATTAAAGAAAATAAAAAATATTCAGCAATGTACCGAAAATACTCCATAATGACAAAAAGAAGACAGGTTTTTAGAAATGTTTGCAAATGTATTACATATTAAAAAAATACAGAAATACCTTATTTACCTAAGTATTCAGACCTTTTGCTATGGGACTTGAAATTGAGATCAGGTACATCTTGTTTCCATTGATCATCCTTGAGATGTGTGTACAACTTGATTGGAGTCCACCTGTGGTAAATTCGATTGATTAGACATGATTTGGAAAGGCACACGCCTGTCTATATAAGGTCCCACAGTTGACAGTGCATGCCAGAGCAAAAAACAAGCCATGAGGTTGAAGGAATTGTCCGTAGAGCTCCAAGACAGGATTGTGTCGAGGCACAGATCTGGGAAAGAGTGCCAAAAAAATTCTGCAGCATTGAAGGTCCCCAAGAAAACATTAGCGTCCATCATTCTTAAACATAAGACGTTTGGAACCACCAAGACTCTTCCTAGAGCTGGCTGCCTGGCCAAACTGAGCAATCGGGGGAGAAGGGCCTTGGTCAACAAGGTCCTCTGTGGAGATGGGAGAACATTCCAGAAGGAGAACCATTTCTGCAGCACTCCACCAATCGGGCCTTTATGGTAGAGTGGCCAGAGGAATCCAGTCCTCAGTAAAAGGCACATGACCTCCCACTTGGAGTTTGCAAAAAGGCTTGAACTCTTTGGCCTGAATGCCAAGCGTCACGTCTGGAGGAAACCTGGCACCATCCCTACGGTGAAGCATGTTTGTGGCAGCATCATGCTGTGGGGATGTTTTCAGCGGCAGGGACTGGGAGACTTGTCAGGATCTAGGGAAAGATGAAGAGCGGAAAGTACAGAGAGATCCTTAATGAATCCCTGCTCCAGAGTAGTCAGGACCTCAGACTGGGGCAAAGGTTCACCTTCCAACAGGACATTGACCCTAAGCACACAGCCAAGACAATGCAGTAGTGGCTTCGGGACAAGTCTATGAATGTCCTTGAGTGGACCTGCCAGAGTCCGGACTTGAACCCAATCGAACATCTCTGGAGAGACCTGAAAATAGCTCTACAGTGACATGCCCCATCCAACCTGACAGAGCTTGAGAGGATCTGTAGAGAAGAATGGGAGGAACTCTCCAAATACAGATGTGCCAAGCTTGTAGTGTCATACCCAAGAAGGCTCAAGGTTGTAATCACTACCAAAGGTGCTTCAACAAAGTACTGAGTAAAGGGTCTGAAAACTTATGTAAATGTGATAATTCCATTTTTTTTTATACATTTGCAAAATGTATAAAAACATGTTTTTGTTTTGTCATTATGGGGTATTGTGTGTAGATTGATGAGGGACAAAAAATATTTAATCCGTTTTAGAATAAGGCTGTAACGTAACAAAATGTAGAAAAAGTCAAGGGGTCTGAATACTTTCCGAATGCACTGTAGACCACATGGAGAAGTCAATAAATCAGATTCTTTATGTGAAGAGAGACTTGCTAAAGTGCTAAAGAGTTTTGAAATATTGCTCTGTGCACCCTCTGTTACTTCGAGGAAGATTTTAACCTACTTAAACACCAAGATCTTTCCAAGTTTTCAATATGATTGTAAAAGCCCTAATTATTTTGTTGCTTCAACAAAGTCATTTCTGAAGATAATTTTTCTCATGTGATTCCTTGTAAGGTAAAAAAAAAACTCTCTCTCATTTTAAGGTCAACCCAGTTAAGTAAACTGAACTCTCGTTGTAATATTGTGAAACATAAGCTTTTAAAAAGAAAAAAAAGAAAAAGAAACATCGAACATATTATAGTGAACTCTCCTAAAATATTTATGAAATTGATTGTGAAACCCAGCAAAGTCACTTATAGATGATTTGAACATGCTGTGGCAAAAAAAAGCTAATATCGGTCCCATAAATTGAATGGGATTTGTGCCACAAACACTAAAAGTCTAGCATGTGGAAATAGTGCCAGGTAAACTCAACCAAAGCATGGATTGCTGCCATACCTTGTCCATTGACGGCTTACAGGGTAAGGGAACCAATATGTAATTTGGAAATGCTGCATGTAACAATATTTTATTGTTGACAAATTGACTAAGAAATAGTCTACCAAATTATAAGCAGAAAAAACATCTAAATTACCCCCTGTGAAAAAATTGTTCCACCATCTCTGGTACTGCACAAGTAGCAACTACTCTTCCCGGGGTACACCAAAAAGAAATACAAATACATGATAAAGTACAGAACAGTTATAGACAAGAACAACATAAGATATTACCTTAAATACAAAATTAATAAATAAATAGTTAAATATTGGAAAGACAAAAATGCTACTTACACACTATTCATATTCTTATATACAATAAAGTTAAATGAGATCTTTAGAAAGAGGAGAGGTGCTGTGATAATGTATTTTTTATCTGTTTTTGAAGCTAAACTTTATTTTTGCCTGAGCAACCTCTGATGGCAGTTATAGTGCTCCTCCACCACAGATTGAATCCCTGCCTCAGTCTAAAAATTATTGAGCCCAACTCTGGCACCAACTCTGGCATTCCTCACTTGTTCTCTTTTACTGTTTGAACTCCAATGGCTACTACTGTTCAAAAGTTTGGTGTTACTTAGAAATGTCCTTGTTTTTGAAAGAAAAGCACATTTTTTTGTCCATTAAAATAACATCAAATTGATCCGAACTACAGTGTAGACATTGTTAATGTTGTAAATGACTATTGTAGCTGGAAATTGCTTTTTTTGATGGAATATCTACATAGGCGTACAGAGGCCCATTATCAGCAACCATCATTCCTGTGTTCCAATGGCACATTGTGTTAGCTAATCCAAGTTCATCATTTTAAAAGGCTAATTGATCATTAGCAACCCCTCTTGCAATTATGTTAGCACAGCTGGCCTTCTAGGCAGAGTTGCAAAGACAAAGCCATATCTCAGACTGGCCAATAAAAATATTAAGATGGGCAAAAGAACACAGACACTGGACAGAGGAACTCTGCCTAGAAGGCCAGCATCCCAGAGTCTCCTCTTCACTGTTGACGTTAAGACTGGTGTTTTGCGGGTACTATTGAATAAAGCTGCCAGTTGAGGACTCTGTTTCTCAAACTAGACACTCTAATGTACTTGTCATCTTGCTCAGTTGTGCACCGGGGCCTCCCACTCCTCTTTCTATTCTGGTTAAAGACAGTTTGCGCTGTTCTGTGAAGGGAGTAGTACACAGCGTTGTAAGAGATCTTCAGTTTCTTGGCAATTTCTCACATGGAATATCCTTCATTTCTCAGAACAAGAATAGACTGACGAGTTTCGGAAGAAAGTTAATTGTTACTGGCCATCTTGAGCCTGTTATCGAACTCACAAATGCTGATGCTCCAGATACTAAACTAGTCTAAAGAAGGCCAGTTGTATTGCTTCTTTAATCAGAAGAACAGTTTTCAGCTGTGCTAACACAATCGCAAAAAGGTTTTCTAATGATCAATTAGCCTTTTGGAACACAGGGGTGATGGTTGCTGATAATGGGCCTCTGTATGCCTATGTAGATATTCCATTAAACCAACTGTCGGACCAACTGTCAAGTGTCTTCACAGATATTTCAACCTCTCCCTGACCGAGTCTATAATACCTACATGTTTCAAGCAGACCACCATAGTCCCTGGTAATGAAGGTAACCTGCCTAAATAATTACCGCCTCGTGGCACTCACGTCGGTAGCCATGAAGTGCTTTGAAAGGCTGGTAATGGCTCATAAGGCTTTCTCACAGTTACAGCCAATCGTATTTTCGGTGACACCACGTTTTTGGTGGCCTTCTTCCCTTACACACAGGTGTTCAGAGCACCCTAGATAGTTCATTAGCACAGGTGGTCCCTCCATCTTCTGTCTGTCTTCTGTAAACATGCACTTTAACGTGGAGATATGGCCGTGTGGGAACACTAACCCCTAACCCAATAAAAGGTGTGTATCAATTTAACCTTTTGTTTTTTGAAAATTATTTCTTGCTGATATGAAAGATAACACCCTTATACTTTCAAAACGTACTACAAGCCATCCGTGTTCATGTTCAAGCCAAGCGTAGGGCTCTTAACAAAACTGCCCTCTACAGAAGATACCTTTGTCCAATGACTCTTCTGTGTAATGGAATGGAACTAAGAGTCATGATCAAAGGCTACTACTAACGTTACTGCTACTGATACCACTGCTACTAGGGAGTAATAATAGTAACAATAGTAACAATTATCTTGTTTATGCAGCAGTTCAAAGTGCTTTACAAGCTAAAAAAGGAACTTGTAATAGATTTGAACCCAAATAATACATTACCCATAAAGGCGTGTTGCGGCAGGGCGGCAACTTTAATACCAGACCAGTTTCAAAAAAACAAAACAATGATAAGAGACACATTATAATGTTTTGGCATACGATACATCTTTAATATTATAACTGTTGACATTACCTACAACGTGGCTTACCTCTTCTTTATTTTGTAAGTAAGAGGAAGTAGTAGTAGTCGCTAGTGCACACTTTATTTTCAGTTGTCCTGCTTTTGGTCCTACTGCATTTGCTTGTTTAACATTAGTGAATGAATGCGGACCATTGACTAGGCTTTTTTCCCCCAACAATCTGGGCAACCTGGGTCGTTGGTTTGTACAATCTGTATCATGTGAATCAATGCTTGTGCAACAATCTCTCACCATTGAATGGGTGATACAAGATAGAATTTATGGAAACTTCTGCCTTCTCTAAAGGCTGACAAGCGAGCCTTCAATAAAACTTGTGGGCCAATAGCGAGCAGTAGTTTTCCCAAGGTCTAGCTAGCTAGCTGTAGGCTAGTTTTACAGCGGCTGCAGAAGAGGATGTTGTCCCTAATTTGTTAGCTTTGCCCAATTCAAGATGAACTTTCAAATGATTATGTGTGTGAAACATTGTGGCATTTGAACTTTAGATCGCCGGTTACTTTATGTGATGAACGTGAAAAATATGTTTGCAATGGGAAGTAAATAATTGTACATGAATGTCCAAGAATATGTCCAAGTATATGTTATACAAAAGAGTGTGCTCTCCTACAGTATACCACATCACATTGGAGTGTGCTGAATATTAAGGTCGCCATCCTTTCAGCATCATGAGCCTGTCACACACATCCTTTGATGGGTCATGGTTGTCGCTTTTGGTGATTCTGTGACAGTGATGGTGGCATTAGGCATCCCGTCAGTTCAACGTCTAGTTTTGATTTATATTCGGTTGAGTTGTCAAAAAATGTGACTTCAACATGAAATCCCCCCCAAAAAATCACAGCATTGGATTTAGGTTAAAAGTTGTGTAAAAAAAAAAAAAGCCCTTATGTTGATGAATTTTGCAAATCCAATTAGTTATCCACTGTGATTCAACGTCATCACATATGTCGTGTAAACAATGTTGATTCAACTAGTTTTTGCCCAATGGGGTGGCTCAGGCTTGTTTGATTCAGTTGGGTGCATTAAGTGATGCTAATCTTTTGTTATGTTTCTAGATTTTTTGTTTAGTACAATGTGTTGGAAGGTTATTTTCCCCCCAGGCCCAATAGCTACGGTTTGCCACTGACCAATACAGTGACAAGAGTTTGTACCCCTTTAATAACAAATCTAACCCTTTATTTCTGAGAGTGTAAACGGGAAACTTGTGGCAAACAGATCTTTAAATCCGGATGTCCCAAATAATCACTATCTATGCTTTTAAATTGATGCAGTGCGCCTCTCATATGGACTACCTATAGGCCAAGCCTGCTTGTTGTCAAACCCTGGGTCCTTTTACTCCTCCATGTTGTGCCAACCACCACGTCCTGGGCACCACATCTCAGCCCACCATCACAAAATGTCAGTGTGCTGCTCAGTGATATATATATGACCCTCTTCCAGGAATGTGAATCATCCAGTGGAATGCTGTGACACACTAATGCCATTTTGGTGACTTATCCCGCCAGCCTTGCCCTGGACCAAATTCTGAATATAATCATGTTGACACTTGTGTTCTGTTTGGTCGCCAGAATTCACGCAAGAGGAAATGATAAAAACCAGGGCCTTAGGGGGGGGACCTGATGCTAGATCAACACTCCTAGTCTGAGACCGGTTACCATTGGCGAGCGGGGACAGAAACCCTCATGGAGGCCAGTCAAATGATTTCAATGCAGCCAGGGTATAATAACATTTAACATTGTTATTACCGGGGAAATCCCATGGGGGTTGCAGTTTTGGGGGGGAATCCAAAGGAAGCGGAAAGGGGTGAATATTGACAGTATTTATTGACACTAAAAACAAACATCCATATTATTATTTTTCTTTCAATAACAATAAAGACTATTCTGATGTTGCCATGTAATAAATAAATCAGCAGTGCCACCTACTAAGGGTTTTAGTCTGTATCATCCTCACTAAAAATGTTTTCAAGCTCCTTAACTTCTTTCTGTGCTCAAGTCTTTTGGGTGCTGGGATGTCTTAACGCAACCATCTCCGTTATTATCTCAATGTATTAGGAATGTCTGTAGTTTCACACATTGCAACACTGACAAGTAAATACACAATACTGGATACATGAATCAAATGTAATGCATGTAACACATTATTTGGCATATGTACTATATATTATTATACTGGTGAATGCATTTAAACAACATTGCAAATCTCCAGTGTACTGGCCAAAGATAATGCTTTTACTGTCATGTCATTTAGGATGCGTTGCGTTTGCAATACTCCCATGACGATGTATACATGTTTTGTGATTATCACTCAGCTACACAGCTATTTCATGAAATGTACCGCGAGGCAAAATAATAATTTAAAACAAAAAATGACATGACATATAATAATGGTCAAATGTAATTTTGTCTGGCTTTGCCGTTCGTTCACTTCAGAAGATATTCCTTAGAGGGTCTGAAAAAAAAGGAACAGAAATGTTGCGGCATAATATAAAAACACAATAGCATGATGTGTGTGATGTCAGCCTGTCTCCCTGTGTCCGAAAAAATCACAGAGAAATTGGGGACCATATCAACTGAGTATCATATTATTAATAATTAATGAATATTTAAAGTACATCAACTGAGGCTAATACAGTGTACAGTATCTTAAAATACCAATAACTCACAATTGTTTTGTTAGAAATTAGCATAAAAACGTTGTACTGTACAACAGTTAAAAACGCATGAAACTAGCATGCTAATATCCAAGCAGGACCTACTGTACCAATGAAAGACTATTGAGGAGTTCATGAATTGACACGTCATCATTGGTTTGCTGTGAGGAAGGCTCGCTCCTAATGGATAATTCTGGAATAGTAGGTTCCTCCAAGCTAGAATTCAAAAAGTAAACCATCAGTATTCAATTTGTTTTGGAGAACAAATGAGTTTTAATAGACATTGGACATACATTCAGGCTTTATACACTGTTTACATTATATTGTCCAGTATTTTATGTTAAAAAACTAGGCCTGTCCTGGTTCCTACCTCCTCTTGTTTGACAGCGCTGATTTCAAGTATTTCTTGATGGCCATCTGTTTTCCGTAGTGGCTGTAGTTGTCTGAAAACACAGCGCCCGAGTGGTGTTTTACTGGAAACTGGTCCTCCATGAGGTCATTACTACAGATGAAAATATAATTAGAAAACAAAAAATTATTACAATAAGATCTGCTCAAAGCAAGTTTTACTTGTTCACTGGTTTACATATTGTTGTACCATGTTATACAATACCTTATGAATTGTTGAAACATTTATACTATAGCATTATTGAATACTAGTTTCTGATTGACTTGAAGAGCATTATAGAGTGTGCATTATTTCTCAGTAATGCATGACAATAACCAACGGCTATTAATTATTTAATAATGAACTGGATGAACTGGCAGGATGGCAAATGCGACATTGTTGTGACAAACTTCTATGAACTTCTCAGCTGTAAAACTTCAATTCACACCATTGGTGTTGATTTCGGTCAACCTACCTTAGAGCTGCCCCGGCGTCCCTATTTGTACTTTAACGTACTGATTGACTACATAGTGAATGTTAGAAATAGAGGTATAGACCAAGATAGATTAGAGTCCCTCAGAGCACAATTTATGGTTACCATGTGAAAGTTGTACCTGACTCGCTTTGCAATCAAGGATTCAAGGTAGTCCTTGGCCGAAAGCTGACCTAAAAGTTTGCTGTAGCCACTTGTGAAGAGACCATCTGCATGTCTTGTTGGTCTAAAAAAAAAAAAGATCAATACAATGCTTTCAGATTCAGATTCAGGACAAATTATGTTAGTGTCAATAGTTACATCAATTCACTTTTGATTGATGCAGACAGGATGTCAAGAGCAGATTATTCCGCAAAATGTCAGTCACAAAGTATTAATTGCTGGTGACGGGCACTTCAGGACGTTCGACATTTACTGCTAAGAACTTTAGTCTCAAATATGTTGGTGGACCCTGATGTGAGGTCAATGTTTGCCTTATTACTATCATTGGCTAACAACACAACACATTTTATTTTTTATTGTAATACAGACTTGGCCCATCAGAAAACAGATATCAACAGATACCTGTATGACAGAAGTGCATTAAAATCCATAGGAGGAACCAATTTCATTCGATTCTGTGCTGAGAAACATAAGTGAGGGACTGATTTCATCACAAACCATTTTGTAACTAAGTGAATGTGACCATTACCTTGCAATTATATCAAAGAGAAGTTTAAGGTTTTCCATGTCATTTATTGACAGACTCTGCTCCCAGTCACCCTTCCCATCTGTCTCAACAGTCCCTGACCTATAGAACGGAAGCAATAAGTGAGTCCATCGTCATATCAAATTCAATATACATAATTGACCAATGACATTATTTAATTTCTCAATTGCTACATAGTCGGATTCACCAAATGTTTTATGTGAAAACGTTTTTCTTTTTGAGTTTCTTCTTCAAAGTTCCCTTCGGATGGCAGAGATGAATCTTAACATACAGTATATTTAATACGCACCAACAATTTCCAATCAGAATCTTGTAGCAAGACCAGAATAATTTAAACATGGTTTTAGTACCGACAGTCAGATACCCTGTTTATGATAACCGTGTAACCATGTAGTAAATGTGTCTGTATCTATCAGCGATTGTAACAAGATGCTTTTCAAGTCAGCTTTTCTTTAAATTATCAGTAAGAGTATCTCAAAACAGAAGTCAGAACAAAATCATAAAATATCATTACCTGACTGAGTATGCGGCGGCAGCAGGTAGACTCGTGGTTCTGGTACACAGCATACTGCATAGTGCCATCAAAAAAAGTCGATGAAAGCTGTTCGTCTGTGCCATAACGCTCTGCACATGCAGAGACAGAATAATAGCATTGTACGTTTCTCCTTCTTGATCACCATTGGGACAATTACTTTATCATTACAGTTAAGATGAACATTTTAACATTTTAACTATATTATATATATATTTACATTATATATATTATGTATTTCCTTAAGTAAATCAGGTTGTATATATTGCACAATGCAATAGACTCACATGCATCAACAATCACCGTGGGTCGGCTGGGCTGCTGTCCGCGGTGCTGAAAGAAAAGTTTCTGTATTATTCAAGCCGTGGTTTGGATCTGGTCAAATGAACCACCACCTTTCACTGACTCTGCATCTATTATTTCCTTGCTTTCTAAGTATGGAACGCAATCACAGTAGTGACGATACGTCATCGTAACAATTCCCAATGCGCTCGTCACAGGCTTATTAAGAACGGACAGTCCGGACTTCGTGGTTGGCCCTGACATCACCTGCCAAAAAGGTCAGATCATTACAGAAGGCAGGGCTAAATGTGATATGATGATGATGGCCCTTCTGATATTAGTATTGTCAAAAATCACTCTGTTTAATTGTCTTCACAATTTTCCACAATGGAGCCCACTGGGCGCACACTGATTGAATCAACGTTCTTTCCACGTAATTTCAATGAAGTGATGTTGAACCAACGTGGAATAGACATGGTCTGTGCCCAGTGGGAGGCTTATTGTTGCACTGAGTGTACAAAACATTAGGAACACCTTCTTACTATTGCGTCGGTGCATGGATTCTACAAGGTGTCGAAAGCATTCCACAGGGATGCTGGCCCATGTTGACTCCAATGCTTCCCACAGTTGTGTCAAGTTGGCTGAATGTCGTTTGGGTGGTGGACCATTCTTGATGAACACGGGAAACTCAGACAGAGAGGGATACAATTCAATCATTGTCCAAAAATGGATGGATTGTGGTTAGAAAGCAGATAAAGCTGGCAATACAGTAGTGTGGAGTAAAGACAAATATGTGATAGAAGCCTACCATCAATTAGACAATGATGAATTCTAACAATCTTTTACCTTCAACCCTTCAGAGGACCTAAAAACTGAATTGAAAGGGATCCTCACAGAAGCTAAGGAGAATTGCTACATTTCAGACAATGAGTTCAAATCAATTTTCCATGGCAGTCCGGCATATGGCTTCTCTTTATCTTCTTCCAAAAGTCCACAAGAATCTTGAGAACCCCCCCCCAGGCAGACCAGTCATTAAGTGTTAATGAAAGTCGGACAGAACCCATCTCCAAGTACATTGATTACTTCATTAAGCCTTTTCTGACGTCACTCGCAGCCTATCTTCAAGATACCACAGACGTGTTGAACAAAATGAAGGAATTGAACAATATAGGTACAGCTTCCTTTTTAGTCACCATGGATGTGGAGTCTCTGTACACCACCATTGAACATGATCGAGGATTGGCAGGTATGCACCATTTCTTGACTACCCGGCCTGAGACTGAAATGCCTCCTACAGAATTCATTGTCTCACTGACTGAACGGACTCTTAATAATAGCATCTTTGTCTTACAGGACCGTATTTTTTAAACAAGTCAAAGGATGTGCCATGGGAGCATTCCTACAGCCCTTCCTACGCTGGTTTGTACTTGGGTAAATGGGAAAATGACTTCATTTTGGATCCTTCGAATAACCAGGTCTTTGACCGGATTATGTGGTGGGGACGCAATATATTGATGATGTTCGCCTGTTCTGGTCCGACTCAGAAGATGAACTTATTTCCTTCACCAATACCTTAACAGAATGAACCCTGACATCAAACTAACTATGGAGTACAGCAAGGATAACATTCATTTTTTGGACCTTGAGTAAAGATGATAAAGGTTGTTTGCACACGTCAATCTTTAGGAAACCTACAGATGAGAATACCAATCTGAGGGCAGACAGCTTTCACCCCAAAAGGCTAAAAGAAAACATTCCATATGGCCAATTCCAAAGAGTCCGCAGAATTTGCAATCAGACTACAGTATCAAATCTGCTGAAGTAGAGAATCGCTTCTTGAATCGGGACTACAGTGCTGAGGTCCTGAAAGATGCAGGTATAAGGGTCGGACGACTTGACAGAGAACTTGTTCGTGATTAGGAGTGCCTCGTGATACATCCAAGAGAGTGTACTTTGTTACAAAATAGAGCACTGAAGCAGAGAACATTAAAAGAATCATTAAAAATAATTTGGGAATCATCGAAAGTGATACGCTACTACGCCAAGTCTTCCCAGAGCCACCAGTCATAAGCTTTAAGAGATGTCCTACCCTAAATGACTAATTAGTCCACAGCTATCTTCCTGCTGACTCTCAAAAAAATAGGCTTGACCACAAACCAAAGGGCTCTTAAATGCAACCAGTGCAGAAATATTGCAAAGGAAAAGTGTTTTGTTTCTAAAGTTACATCAATAAAGGATCATATCTTTCACCAGGATTCAACTGGTCAGTCTGTCATGGAAAGCAGGTGTTCCTAATGGTTTGTACACTCAGTGTATGTTCAAAAAGACAAAACAGCCTGTTTTTGGTCTTAGTCAGCACAGCTAATTAAATATGTTTTATTCGCATTCCCAGCACTGCTTTAGTACCACGATTTACATTTAAGTGGATCATAGCACAGTAATTATTTATCCTACAGAAAGACAGAATCCCAGAGCATACAAGTCATCAGGTCCAATCACATTACAGGACTCAATACAGCAAATCCAATTATATTTCACATTTCCCTTTTGAATGACTGTTTGGGTGCACATCTCCAGTTGCTGTATCTCTGGTTTAGGTGAACAGTTGTTTAGATTAGACTGGTGGTCAGACTTTCTCACCTTTTAAACATTAGCAAATGATTGACAGCCAGGAGAGAAGGGACAGGCTTTGGTTTACATGATAGTTTATCTCAGGTTCATGCTGCCCAACTGTTCCAAAGGGAATTATCAAAAAAGTAAACAACATTTTTTACATAACAAAGCACACAAAGTATGTGAGGCCTGGTTTCAAACACTATATAAGTTAAATCCTTTGAAATACTTGAGCTTGCCTAGTGCAGCATTGAATACCACGTCATACCTTGTCCATAGACCGCTTACAGGGTAAGTCATTTAATATTTAATTTTGTCATTTGGATTAATTATCACTTTAAATACATTTTTACTCATATGAGCACTTCAGGCCCTTGCCTATGAAAAGCCAAAAGGTTTGAAGATCACCCATCACATCCGGTATACAGAATGTTTTGGATGGTAGGGCCAAGCTAAATTTGTCACAGTGGGATGGCAGAAGTTGATTCATAGTGACATCAGGAGTTGATTCATAGGGACATGGCAGTATAAGCAGAATCACCCTGCAAAATGCCATCTCTTATGTGCCCACCAGGAGATGAGAAGGTTAAAAGCCACAGAATGCCACCCCTCACAACCTGTCAACACATTGATTTTCTGTCAGAATGACTGTAATCCCGGGCAATCATACTGTCACAATGCATATGATGTATGCATTTGTAGACCAACTTAGGAAATGTAGAATGGTTACATTATCCATAATGCTCATTGACCAGACATTCCAAATGACCATGGCAATTATTCATCACAATAGTAAACCGTGGCAATTTTGCATCACAATAGTAATTCTATTTTTTATTGTGTAAGGCAGACTAGTAAGTTTTGCCATCATTTTTTAAGTTAAGCAATTCAAGACAGTTCAGGAGTCATAGGTGGGATCATGGGATCATTAATCCACTGTGATTTTACTGACCCGGTCGCAGAGACTTTTATGGTCACACAAAGTGCCACCTGTAAATTCAAAATGAGTAGCTAATTATTTTGATTAAATTAAAGGGGAATTCCACTCTTACATATTTTCAAGCATTTTGTTTTTTTTAGACAGATTATACATTACAAGGGGCTACAGCGGTTAAAGAGGAGAGAAAGTTGGATTGAACCTCGCTCTATGGTGAGAAAGTTGGAAGTCGTATATTTGTTGAGTTACCACTCAGCCACAGCTCAGCACGGCCAATAAACATTTTCGGAACCAAGTACTATTTCAATATTGCACACACAGGGTGACATTTTGCGTGCACAATTGGCAGCGAGCACCATAATCATAACATTTTAAATAAACGGGATGTTGCGAATAGCTTTTTTAGCAGCATGAATTTGTGCTTTGTGTTGGTGGCAGTCCGCAAAGATGAAATTGCATTGAATCGAATCAATCAGGTCCATTGATTTAGTGCCCATAGAGTGGGGTGAAGCTAGTGTATTTTAATAAATCATGAATGTAAACTCAACTGTAATTGAAGTACAGAAAACGTTTGATTTGTTCATCAAGCAGCTATTGGTGGATTCATGGCCGTGGGGAGATGGTTGTGGCATATTTTTATGTTGTGCCATCACACATTGCTTCTCTAAGCAAGCTCTGGCTCAGCCGTAATTATTCTCCTGAGACAAATCTCCACATTTCCTGGAACTGATGGTGAGGGTGCAACCAGGCTAGGGCAATGCAGAGAGGAGAGAAAACACAAAGGAAATTACAGTTAAATTACTCCCTTCTCTTTATGTCCCTGCTTCTGTCCTGTCTCTTCTTTTGCACTGTTCTCACAGTCCATCATTGTCAACCACAGGGTTTCATAACCAGATCCATACAGCAAATTTAACTCTCAGGATCGATTGTTTGATCATGTGCACCTACCTCCATTTTATTAGGCATTGATATTATCCCCAAAAACAACGTCTTTCTTGCGAGATATGATATGATACATTCTGCATTCCATAGTATTTTGAGCTTTATGTGTGTCATGAGTCAATACGTATTCAAGCCCTTTGTTATGGTAAGCCTAAATAAGTTCAGGATTCAAAATGTGCTTTCAAGAAGTCACATAATATGTTGCATGGACTCACTCTGTGTGGAACAATAGTGTTTAACATCATTTTCGAAATGACTACCTCATCTCTGTACCCCACACATACAATTGTCTGTAAGGTCCCTCAGTCGACCATTGAATTTCAAACACAGATTCAACCAAAGATCAGGGAGGTCTTCCAATGCCTCGCAAAGAACGGCAGATGGATAACAAAAAAAAGCAGGCATTGAATATCCCTTTGAGCATAGTGAAGTTATTCACTACACTTTGGATGGTGTATCAATAAACCCAGTCACTACAAAGATACAAAGATTCCTAACTCTTGCCTGAGAGGAAGGAAACCACTCAGGGATTTCACCATGAGACCAATAGTGACTTTCAAACAGTTACATAGTTTAATGGTTGTGAAGTTGTCTGTGGCGGTCACAGAGAGACTGATAAATATGTTTCTATGTTTAGCGAAGATCTTCTGTGTATAAAGTGATATGGTAGGGGAAAACGCATCTAACCACGCGCTTAGCTGTTCTACGAGTAGTCTGAGGCAGTCGGTAAATAACAAGCGTTTAAGTAATGAAAGTTAGTTTAGTAATGAAAGTTTTGGGACACAGCTTGGATATGGCGGTCACAGAGAGACTGATAAATATGTTTCTATGTTTAGCGAAGATGCTTAACGTGCAATTAGTTCTGAGCCTTGACGGTGTGCGCATGATGGGTTCGATTAAGGATTTGCGTGCTTACTATGATCCACATAACGCTAGACTCGTGCATTAGCTTTAACAGCCCTAAATTATTTTTATGATTTCATTAATTCATTTCAAGTGGTGGCTGCATGCATGCTATGCTGGGTCAGTTTGTAATTCAAGCCTATTTTGTAAAATTGCTACAGTATATTAATCCTAGTCCAAATCTCCCCATTTATTGATGAAATGTCTTCCTTCCTCTAACATATATCTAATATAATTGATTAGATATATTTATTTTAAGCAATTTGGCATCACAGCAAATTTGAGTAATTTTAAGATTTGCATGATTTTATTTTACTAGGCAAGTCAGTTAAGAACAAATTTGTATTTTCAATGACGGCCTAGGAACAGTGGGTTAACTGCCTGTTCAGGGGCAGAACGACAGATTTGTACCTTGTCAGCTCAGGGATATGAACTTGCAACCTTCTGTTTCCTAGTCCAACACTCTAACCACTAGGCTACCCTGCCGCCCCAGATTATTTAAAAACATGTCGAAGAGTGAAATGGGCAAATAGTGGATGTCAACTGTGGTCTTTCACTTGAGAATCCTGTTTGAGAACCCATTGACTTCTCCAAAGTGTTAAGCATTGTTGTGAGATGCAATGTGTATGGATCATTCAGTGATTTAATTTCACATGACTTTTACTTACTCATCTCTTTGGATTTTCCATCTTCTTGCACAGCACAATAGAGGTGGCCACTTGGTTTATGATTTGCCGAATTGACACCTGTGGGTTTCCATGGTTCAATTAAGAATTCCTTCTCTGGTAAGGCACCGGCATAATGGTGAGCGTCAATGTTGCCAAGTGATCAATTATGAACATCGAAAACAACAATAAGAATAGTAGGTATAGGGCTAATATATATATATATACAGTTGAAGTGGGAAGTTTACATACACTTAGGTTGGAGTCATTAAAACTAGTTTTTCAACCACTCCACAAATTTCTTGTTAACAAACTATAGTTTTGGCAATCTACTTTGTGCATGACGCAAATACATTTTCCAACTATTTTTTACAGAGAGATTATTTCACCTAAAATTCACGGTTTCACAATTTCCAGTGGGTCAGAAATGTACATACACCAAGTTGACTGTATCTGTTATGCAGGTGAGTGAGGACCCAAAAGCGATTTAACAGAAACAGAGTCTTTTAATGTCCAAACAGGGAAAACATAAATCCTCAATCTTTACAGGAGATGTCCAAACAGGGAAAACATAAATCCTCTATCTTTACAGGAGAGTCCCCCTTCTAGTAGTAGAGGAGAATAGCAGGGCTAGCGGCAACAGACTGCTGGTCCCTCCGGGTAGGCGCGGGCCGTAGAGGACAGAGACACCTGCTCACACGCAGCATCTGATGAAGAGGCAGATTACGACAGGACGGGACAAGGGCAAAGCAAACAAGAATCCGACAAGGACAGAAGCAGAAACAGAGAGAGAAATAGAGACTTAATCAGAGGGCAAAAGAGGGGACAGGTGTGAGAGAGTAAACGAGGTCGTTAGGAGAATGAGGAACAGCTGGGAGCAGGAACGGAACGATAGAGAGAGAGAGATAGAGAGAGAGAAAGTAACCTAATACGACCAGCAGGGGGAAACGAAGAGAAGAGAAAGCACAGGGACAAGACATAACATGACAATACATGACAGTACCCCCCCACTCACCGAGCGCCTCCTGGCGCACTCGAGGAGGAAACCTGGCGGCAACGGAGGAAATCATCGATCAGCGAACGGTCCAGCACGTCCCGAGATGGAACCCAACTCCTTTCCTCAGGACCGTACCCCTCCCAATCCACTAGGTACTGATGACCACGGCCCCGAGGACGCATGTCTATAATCTTCCGGACCCTGTAGATAGGTGCGCCCTCGACAAGGACGGGGGGAGACGAACGGGGCGCGAAGAAAAGGCTTGACACAGGAGACATGGAAGACCGGGTGGACGCGACGAAGATGTCGCGGAAGAAGAAGTCGCACTGCGACAGGATTAACGACCTGAGAAATACGGAACGGACCAATGAACCGCGGGGTCAATTTGCGAGAAGCTGTCATAAGGGGAAGGTTACGAGTGGAGAGCCATACTCTCTGACCGCGACAATACCTAGGACTCTTAGTCCTACGCTTATTAGCGGCTCTCACAGTCTGCGCCCTATAACGGCAAAGTGCAGACCTGACCCTCTTCCAGGTGCGCTCACAACGTTGGACAAAAGCCTGAGCGGAGGGGACGCTGGACTCGGCGAGCTGGGACGAGAACAGAGGAGGCTGGTACCCGAGGCTACTCTGAAAAGGAGATAGCCCGGTCGCAGACGAAGGAAGCGAGTTGTGAGCGTATTCTGCCCAGGGGAGCTGTTCTGCCCAAGACGCAGGGTTTCGAAAGGAAAGACTGCGTAAGATGCGACCAATAGTCTGATTGGCCCGTTCTGCTTGACCGTTAGACTGGGGGTGAAAACCGGAAGAGAGACTGACGGAAGCCCCAATCAAACGGCAAAACTCCCTCCAAAATTGAGACGTGAATTGCGGACCCCTGTCCGAAACGGCGTCTGACGGAAGGCCATGAATTCTGAAAACATTCTCAATGATGATTTGTGCCGTCTCTTTAGCAGAAGGAAGCTTAGCGAGGGGAATAAAATGAGCCGCCTTAGAGAACCTATCGACAACCGTTAGAATAACAGTCTTCCCCGCTGACGAAGGCAGACCGGTAATAAAGTCTAAGGCGATGTGAGACCACGGTCGAGAGGGAATGGAAAGCGGTCTGAGACGGCCGGCAGGAGGAGAGTTACCGGACTTAGTCTGCGCGCAGTCCGAACAAGCAGCCACGAAACGACGCGTGTCACGCTCCTGAGTGGGCCACCAAAACGCTGGCGAATAGAAGCAAGCGTACCCCGAACGCCAGGGTGGCCGGCTAACTTGGCAGAGTGAGCCCACTGAAGAACGGCCAGACGAGTAGGAACGGGAACGAAAAGAAGGTTCCTAGGACAAGCGCGCGGCGACGGAGTGTGAGTGAGTGCTTGCTTTACCTGCCTCTCAATTCCCCAGACAGTCAACCCGACAACACGCCCCTCAGGGAGAATCCCCTCGGGGTCGGTGGAGGCTACTGAAGAACTGAAGAGACGGGATAAAGCATCAGGCTTGGTGTTCTTTGAGCCCGGACGATAAGAAATAACGAACTCGAAACGAGCGAAAAACAGCGCCCAACGAGCCTGACGCGCATTAAGTCGTTTGGCAGAACGGATGTACTCAAGGTTCTTATGGTCAGTCCAAACGACAAAAGGAACGGTCGCCCCTCCAACCACTGTCGCGATTCGCCTAGGGCTAAGCGGATGGCGAGCAGTTCGCGGTTTCCCACATCATAGTTACGTTCTGACGGCGACAGGCGATGAGAAAATACGCGCAAGGGTGGACCTTATCGTCAGAATGGGAGCGCTGGGACAGAATGGCTCCCACGCCCACCTCTGACGCGTCAACCTCGACAATGAACTGTCTAGAGACGTCAGGTGTAACAAGGATAGGAGCGGATGTAAAACGCTTCTTGAGGAGATCAAAGCTCCCTGGGCGGAAACGGACCACTTAAAGCACGTCTTGACAGAAGTAAGGGCTGTGAGAGGAGCTGCCACCTGACCGAAATTACGAATGAAACGACGATAGAAATTCGCGAAACCGAGAAAGCGCTGCAGCTCGACACGTGACTTAGGGACGGGCCAATCGCTGACAGCTTGGACCTTAGCGGCATCCATCTGAATGCCTTCAGCGGAAATAACAGAACCGAGAAATGTGACGGAGGAGACATGAAAAGCGCACTTCTCAGCCTTCACATAAAGACAATTCTCTAAAAGGCGCTGGAGGACACGTCGAACGTGCTGAACATGAATCTGGAGTGACGGTGAAAAAAATCAGGATATCGTCAAGGTAAACGAAAACAAAGATGTTCAGCATGTCTCTCAGTACATCATTCACTAATGCCTGAAAGACAGCTGGAGCGTAAGCGAGACCGAACGGCAGAACCCGGTATTCAAAGTGCCCTAACGGAGTGTTAAACGCCGTTTTCCACTCGTCCCCCTCCCTGATGCGCACGAGATGGTAAGCGTTACGAAGGTCCAACTTAGTGAAAAACCTGGCTCCCTGCAGGATCTCGAAGGCTGAAGACATAAGGGGAAGCGGATAACGATTCTTAACCGTTATGTCATTCAGCCCTCGATAATCCACGCAGGGCGCAGGGTCCCGTCCTTTTCTTAACAAAAAAAACCCCGCTCCGGGCGGGAGAGGAGGAAGGGACTACGGTACCGGCGTCGAGAGCTACAGACAAATAATCTTCGAGAGCCTTACGTTCGGGAGCCGACAGAGAGTATAGTCTACCCCGGGGGGGAGTGGTACCCGGAAGGAGATCAATACTACAATCATACGACCGGTGAGGAGGAAGGGAGGTGGCCCTGGACCGACTGAAGACCGTGCGCAGATCATGATATTCCTCCGGCACCCCTGTCAAATCACCAGGCTCCTCCTGTGAAGAGGGGGCAGAAGAAACAGGTGGAATAGCAGACATTAAACACTTCACATGACAAGAGACGTTCCAGGAGAGGATAGAGTTACTAGACCAATTAATAGAAGGATTATGACACACTAGCCAGGGATGGCCCAAAACAACAGGTGTAAAAGGTGAACGAAAAATCAAAAAATAAATGGTTTCGCTATGATTACCAGAGACAGTGAGGGTTAAAGGTAGCGTTTCACGCTGAATCCTGGGGAGAGGACTACCATCCAAGGCGAACATGGCCGTGGGCTCCCCTAACTGTCTGAGAGGAATGTCATGTTCCCGAGCCCAGGCTTCGTCCATAAAACAGCCCTCCGCCCCAGAGTCTATCAAGGCACTGCAGGAAGCTGCCGAACCGGTCCAGCGTAGATGGACCGACAAGGTAGTACAGGATCTTGAAGGAGAGACCTGAGTAGTAGCGCTCACCAGTAGCCCTCCGCTTACTGATGAGCTCTGGCTTTTACTGGACATGAAATGACAAAATGACCAGCGGAACCGCAATAGAGACAGAGGCGGTTGGTGATTCTCCGTTCCCTCTCCTTAGTCGAGATGCGAATACCCCCCAGCTGCATGGGCTCAGCACCTGAGCCAGTGGAGGAAGATGGTAGTGATGCGGAGAGGGGGGAAACGGATAACGCGAGCTCTCTTCCACGAGCTCGGTGACGAAGATCTACCCGTCGTTCTATGCGAATAGCGAGTTCAATCAAAGAATCCACGCTGGAAGGAACCTCCCGGGAGAGAATCTCATCCTTTACCTCCGCGTGGAGACCCTCCAGAAAACGAGCGAGCAACGCCGGCTCGTTCCAGTCACTGGAGGCAGCAAGAGTGCGAAACTCTATAGAGTAGTCCGTTATGGATCGATTACCTTGACATAGGGAAGACAGGGCCCTGGAAGCTTCTTTCCCAAAAACTGAACGATCAAAAACCCGTATCATCTCCTCCTTAAAGTTCTGATACTGGTTAGTACACTCAGCCCTTGCCTCCCAGATTGCCGTGCCCCACTCACGAGCCCGTCCAGTAAGGAGAGATATGACGTAGGCGATACGAGCTGTACCCCTGGAGTACGTGTTGGGCTGGAGAGAGAACACAATATCACACTGGGTGAGGAACGAGCGGCATTCAGTGGGCTCCCCAGAGTAACACGGTGGGTTATTAATTCTGGGCTCCGGAGACTCGGAAGCCCTGGAAGTAGCCGGTGGATCGAGGCGGAGATTGTGAATATGTTTCGAGAGGTCGGAGACTTGGGCGGCCAGGGTCTCAACGGCATGTCGAGCAGCAGACAATTCCTGCTCGTGTCTGCCTAGCATCGCTCCCTGGATCTCGACGGCTGAGTAGAGAGGATCCGAAGTCGCTGGGTCCATTCTTGGTCGGATTCTTCTGTTATGCAGGTGAGTGAGGACCCTAAAGCGATTTAACAGAAACAGAGTCTTTTAATGTCCAAACAGGGAAAACATAAATCCTCAATCTTTACAGGAGATGTCCAAACAGGGAAAACATAAATCCTCTATCTTTACAGGAGAGTCCCCCTTCTAGTAGTAGAGGAGAATAGCAGGGCTAGCGGCAACAGACTGCTGGTCCCTCCGGGTAGGCGCGGGCCGTAGAGGACAGAGACACCTGCTCACACGCAGCATCTGATGAAGAGGCAGATTACGACAGGACGGGACAAGGGCAAAGCAAACAAGAATCCGACAAGGACAGAAGCAGAAACAGAGAGAGAAATAGAGACTTAATCAGAGGGCAAAAGAGGGGACAGGTGTGAGAGAGTAAACGAGGTCGTTAGGAGAATGAGGAACAACTGGGAGCAGGAACGGAACGATAGAGAGAGAGAGAGATAGAGAGAGAGAGAGAAAGTAACCTAATACGACCAGCAGGGGGAAACGAAGAGAAGAGAAAGCACAGGGACAAGACATAACATGACAATACATGACAGTATCTTTAAACAGCTTGGAAAATTCCAGAAAATGATGTCATGACTTTAGAAGCTTCTGACATCATTTGAGTCAATTGGAGGTTTACCTGTGGATGCATTTCAGGCCTTCAAACTTATGTGGATATATTGAAGCAACATCTCAAGACCTCAATCAAAAAGGTAATGCTTGGTCGCAAATGGGTCTTCCAAATGGACAATGACCCCAAGCATGCTCCCAAAGTTGTGTCAAAGGAGGACAACAAAGTCAAGGTATTGGAGTGGCCACCACAAAGCCCTGACCTCAATCCTTTAGGCAATTTGTGGGCAGAACTGAAAAAGCGTGTGCGAGCAAGGAGGCCTACAAACCTGACTCAGTTATGGTGAGAATACATTTTTGGTGGTAGATGGTTGCTTTAACTCATTAGGAAATATCTCAAGGGCTGTATACATCTCATCTGCTTGGACCTGGAGAAGAGTCCCGGCAGATGCATGTAGTTCAGAAGGCTCATTGCCGCTTATTTTCTTCCCAATGTAGTTATTCGAAGGGGATTCCACTACTGCTCCAATGACAAGGCCCACTCACTCACTCACTCACTCACTCACTCACTCACTCACTCACTCACTCACTCACTCACTCACTCACTCACTCACTCACTCACTCACTCACTCACTCACTGTGTTCTACTGGGACTTGGGGCCTACACACTTTCATATAGGCCTACTCCTAATCCTCCGACACTGGATTATTCATGCCATTCCTCTTTTCATCATTGGGTAGCATGATGCATCGTTAAGATTGAGTGAATAAATGGGACTCTATCCGTCTCCTACTTATTCAGGAAGTCACCTCAAACAACGGCCATTTCGGCCCTGTCTTCACCCTTTGCCATTTCACATTCCACTCACTTATTCCACTATAGACGGCCTTAAACTGGAATGGAGGCCAACCCTGTTTGTCATGTCCTTCAGAGAAACGTCTGTTGCTATCTTACAGTCGGCAGACAAAGACAGCACGCAAAACCCCTACACTTGAAACGGAAAAGGATACAAAGCAGCCACTCTCCAACTCGGCCCACAGCACCGGCCCACAATGGAACAGTCCTACAATGGACACAGCCTACCTACATACACATTCATTCGGTCGCAATGGAATTGCTTTTTTACTGACAGGGTGGGTGGCTCATAAAAGAGGCCTTTGGGTTTAAGTCGGGATGTCGAAGTTCCGAAAACAGTGCGTTTAACCTCTGAAACCGTACAGGGTTTCAGAGCGTAGACCACATCCATAGCGGTAACGGTCTTCCTTTTGGTATGCTCGGTGTAGGTGATGGCATCACGGATCACGTTCTTCAGGAACACCTTCAGGACAAGGCGGGTCTCCTCATAGATCAGACCGGAGATACGCTTCACACCGATAGCGGCTTGGTGATTCCATGGATCTTTTCACAGAGAACTTTGCGGTGACACTTGGCGCCTCCTTTTCCAAGTTTCTTTGCCTCTTTGCCTCTTTGACTCTTCCAGGAATAGATTCCTTGCTCTATTTTCCTTTCCCGACATGAATTTACTCTACTTAAAACCAACTTTATTACAATTACAGCTCATAGCTGTATGGGGGGAAAGGGAGGGGGGTGAATGAATGCATCCACATATATACACACATTTTTATTTTTATTATGCAAATGTATTTTGAATTTTTTGTATTTTATTTTTGCTCTTTTTATGTTGGAAAATAAACTATGTGTAATTAAAGTCAGTCTTGCATGATTATGTTTTAGATGGGGGATATTTTAGGTCAGTTTCAGCATTATGTACACGGGTGTGTCTGTGGCCCATTTGGCCTGTCCGACAGCTTCCTTCAATGATGGATTATGAGTGGCTCTGTTGATGAACTTCTGGCCAATGATTGACTCTCTATTGTTGATTGATGTGAGTCCGGATATGTTGTGAATGTAGTGATTGCTGATGTATCTTGGTAGTCTGTAAGCCATTTCTATTGCCATGTTTCAGGTTTATCTGTAGCCAATTCATCTGCTATGGTGAAGCTGTTATCCAGGCTGGTAGGGCGTATCCAAAGAGAGATCAGATGTAGTTGATAGACTTTCATCACTGTCTGAGGTGAAGCTCCATATTTTCTTCCGCACAACGTTTTTAAGTGGTTTAGTCTTTTTTCGTCCCTCTCTCTCTATGTTCGCTATATGGGTTGTCCAGTGCATGTTCTTCTGGAAGTTGACTCCAAGGAATTTTGCTTCTTTTTCTATTTTCATTGTTTCTCCGTAAAGTCTGAGATCTATTGGTTTCCTGTTGTTTTTGCTGGTGCTTCTTTTAAAGAGGACACATTGAGTCTTTTGTGGGTTCAGTTTTACTCAGCACATGTTAGACCATGTCTCAATCTTTTCAATAGGCTGCTGGAGTTTTTTTGCAGCAAGTTGAGGACATTTGGAGCTGGACCAGTAGCAAAGGTCATCGGCAAACTGTGAGACTTGGCCTATGTGGGTAACAAATGTCTGATATGTATAGTAGAAAAAGTAGTGGGCTTAGGAATGCCCCCTGGGCATGGGGGGGGGGGGGGGTATTGCTGTGGAGACCTTCACTTTAATTGTACGGTTGTGGGGTTGTGGAGAAAGTGATAATGTTTCTGATGGAGAGTGGTAGTTTGAGATTGGCGTCTGCAAGCCGGTAGCACAACAGGTAGAAACCACCTACAAAATGTTAATTCTCGTCCCAATTAATCCCTCTATAACAAAGAATAGAAAAACATTGTCAACAGAGAAATATAGAAAACAGTATATACTTCAAATCTGACACCAGTAGACCATCCCCTCACCCTCTCTGTTACTATTGAAGAAATAAAGACTCATGTGAAAAAAAAAGAAAAACAAAGCATCTGGGGAAGACAACATTGACAGCACACACAAGCAAGCACCTGATGAATACCTGCACCTCCTTTCTAACCTCTTCACCACATGTCTCATGGATGGCCATTTTCCCCTACCTTGGAAATCTGCAGTTGTCACAATGAGTCACAAACCTGGTAAAGACCCACACCACGTCACAAGTTAAAGACCAATCAGCCTCCACAGTCATGTTGGGAAGCTGTTTGACGGAGTACTCACCCAAAGACTGAGGAGCCACACTGAGGAAATGGGTCTTTAACTTGAACTTTAACTTCACAGGCCATGGAAGGCACACTAACTACATACTGAACTAGTATGATTCACCCCACGTTGAAACCCTCTAATAGAGATAGGCCTAAAGAACTCAAAGAGGTCCCAAGTAGAGAGGAGGTGACTCTCCCACACACAAAATAACAACAACTCACACACCAAACATCCATTGGAAAAAATGCCCACTTTTTCATGAATGGATTCTTCATCTTTCCATACACGGGACACCGTCAAATCCAAACGCCGAAGATATAGGCTACAGGGAAGCAAATACGCATGGGATGCCCTAAAGGCAAAGGGGCCCCATCATGTCACCTTGTGGAAGGCCATGTCATCTTGCAGCGGTAGTATATTACCTGTCATTAATAACATCATTCTTCTTCTTTCTTCCCTAGACAGGATCCAGCCTGACAGTCAGGGGGCCAAGAGGACCTGAGGTGCCGATAGGAGGGGTGGTGATACCTCTGTTAGCTGAAACGCAGTAAAACATTCCTCAGACACCCACCCAACCACACAATGAACAGATGGCTTACCTATCCATACAGAAGTGATAGGGATGTGCAAAAATGGTATTGTACTTTTCTTTGCTAACCAATAACAAAGTGTCTTATTATTGGTGTGATGTTGCTCATTTCTGGCCCAGGTGACACTATGCCCACAAGATTGCCTCAGATGTAGCATAAAACGACGGCCACAGAAGGAGGGCCCATCTCAACTGTTCATTTCAAAAGGGACAAATGGGGCGGACCCATTGATGCCATAAGGGTCCAAGAGCACATACTGGCACTTTATCATTCAGTGCAGTCTAACATCTCAGATGTGATTAGCTTTAATCTAGCAAATTATTGTTGCCATACTGGTCTCTTACCTGTACTTACTGGCTGCCAGCCCTTGGTTTAGTAATATATAAATAAATACAATATAAATAAATAAATAGTACATATTACATCTAGGAACAGAGTTAGCTTTTTAGGATAAGGGTTGACAAGGTTTTGACTAGGTGGGCTACAGCTAGTGTCATGAAGTGACTTTTCCCTAGCAGGTTAGGAGAATTATGTTAAGGTTATGAAAAGAGTTAGGGTTACCGAAAATGTCCCTTCTGGTCGTAGCTGTACTCCATCTAGTCACAATCAACTTACAAGTCATCACACAGAGAGCAGACTTGAAGCACAACTGCACTGTCTGGAAGACTGCACCGGACTGAATTGGAATCCCTCCAACAGCACACTAACTACATTCCACTTTATGATGTCACAGTCAGCCCCTCGGAACACTGACCCCCGACATTCTCAAACACCTTGGATACCAAAGCCAAACATTCTCGAATCACTCACATGCCCAAATCAACTAGGGTGAAGGCTGCCATGAATTGGATGCTGAAAAGCAAACCTCCTTCACAGAGCAAGATCATAGGACTGGGAGTGAATAATACTCTGTCTGCAGAGGTGTTTGGGGCCTTGTGTTGAACAGCAGGTGAGCCTTTCACTAGTTCCCCTCAACTGCTTGCAATCCCCTATTCTCAACAGCCTTGCTCTTCGCTAGGCTAGCGTGCAGATACTTCACATGTACAGTACAAAAACAAATGACAGAGGGCCTGTTACCACACCCTATAGCCTAGAAAGTCTACTTTGACTACAGTGACATTGCTAGTAAGTAGCCTACAGTATAATGGATAGCTCCCCAACTAGGACATGAAGTGGAAATGGAAGATGGACACACACTGCGGAAAACTCCTACCAACATCAAGTCTAATCCAATCACCCATCAAATCAAATCCTATTTGCCACATACACGTGTTTAGCAGATGTTATTGCGGGTGTAGTGAAATGCTTGTGATTCTAGCTCCAACAGTGCAGTAATGTCTAACAAGTAATATCTAACAATTTCACAACAACAACACACACAAGACACATCAATCTACGCAAGGCAATGGAATGACAATATATACATGTATGGGGCGAGCAACGTCAGAGCGGCATAGACTAAGATACAGTACAATAGAGTAGAATACAGTATATACATATGACATGAGTAATGCAAAATATGGAAACATTATTCAAGTGACTGCTGTTCCATTATGAGTGGCTAGTGATTGCCGAGAAGAAGGAAAAAACACACCTTAGTGGAACCCACGTGGCAAGACAGGAAGGAAGACATGCAGAGGGACTAATGAAGAGGACATGAAGAAGACAGGAAGGAAGACATGCAGAGGGACTAATGAAGAGGACATGAAGAAGAACAGGGCTCCGGGCAGCCGAGCGGAAATGGAGGAAAACTCGCCTCCCTGCGGACCTGACATCCTTTCACTCCCTCCTCTCTACATTTTCCTCTTCTCTCTCTGCTGCTAAAGCCACTTTCTACCACTCTAAATTCCAAGCATCTGCCTCTAACCCTAGGAAGCTCTTTGCAACCTTCTCCTCCCTCCTGAATCCTCCTCCCCCTCCCCCCCCCTCCTCCCTCTCTGCAGATGACTTCGTCAACCATTTTGAAAAGAAGGTCGACGACATCCGATCCTCGTTTGCTAAGTCAAACGACACCGCTGGTTCTGCTCACACTGCCCTACCCTGTGCTCTGACCTCTTTCTCCCCTCTCTCTCCAGATGAAATCTCGCGTCTTGTGACGGCCGGCCGCCCTACAACCTGCCCGCTTGACCCTATCCCCTCCTCTCTTCTCCAGACCATTTCCGGAGACCTCCTCCCTTACCTCACCTCGCTCATCAACTCATCCCTGACCGCTGGCTACGTCCCTTCCGTCTTCAAGAGAGCGAGAGTTGCACCCCTTCTGAAAAAACCTACACTCGATCCCTCCGATGTCAACAACTACAGACCAGTATCCCTTCTTTCTTTTCTCTCCAAAACTCTTGAACGTGCCGTCCTTGGCCAGCTCTCCCGCTATCTCTCTCAGAATGACCTTCTTGATCCAAATCAGTCAGGTTTCAAGACTAGTCATTCAACTGAGACTGCTCTTCTCTGTATCACGGAGGCGCTCCGCACTGCTAAAGCTAACTCTCTCTCCTCTGCTCTCATCCTTCTAGACCTATCGGCTGCCTTCGATACTGTGAACCATCAGATCCTCCTCTCCACCCTCTCCGAGTTGGGCATCTCCGGCGCGGCCCACGCTTGATTGCGTCCTACCTGACAGGTCGCTCCTACCAGGTGGCGTGGCGAGAATCCGTCTCCACACCACGTGCTCTCACCACTGGTGTCCCCCAGGGCTCTGTTCTAGGCCCTCTCCTATTCTCGCTATACACCAAGTCACTTGGCTCTGTCATAACCTCACATGGTCTCTCCTATCATTGCTATGCAGACGACACACAATTAATCTTCTCCTTTCCCCCTTCTGATGACCAGGTGGCGAATCGCATCTCTGCATGTCTGGCAGACATATCCGTGTGGATGACGGATCACCACCTCAAGCTGAACCTCGGCAAGACGGAGCTGCTCTTCCTCCCGGGGAAGGACTGCCCGTTCCATGATCTCGCCATCACGGTTGACAACTCCATTGTGTCCTCCTCCCAGAGCGCTAAGAACCTTGGCGTGATCCTGGACAACACCCTGTCGTTCTCAACTAACATCAAGGCGGTGGCCCGTTCCTGTAGGTTCATGCTCTACAACATCCGCAGAGTACGACCCTGCCTCACACAGGAAGCGGCGCAGGTCCTAATCCAGGCACTTGTCATCTCCCGTCTGGATTACTGCAACTCGCTGTTGGCTGGGCTCCCTGCCTGTGCCATTAAACCCCTACAACTCATCCAGAACGCCGCAGCCCGTCTGGTGTTCAACCTTCCCAAGTTCTCTCACGTCACCCCGCTCCTCCGCTCCCTCCACTGGCTTCCAGTTGAAGCTCGCATCCGCTACAAGACCATGGTGCTTGCCTACGGAGCTGTGAGGGGAACGGCACCTCAGTACCTCCAGGCTCTGATCAGGCCCTACACCCAAACAAGGGCACTGCGTTCATCCACCTCTGGCCTGCTCGCCTCCCTACCACTGAGGAAGTACAGTTCCCGCTCAGCCCAGTCAAAACTGTTCGCTGCTCTGGCCCCCCAATGGTGGAACAAACTCCCTCACGACGCCAGGACAGCGGAGTCAATCACCACCTTCCGGAGACACCTGAAACCCCACCTCTTTAAGGAATACCTAGGATAGGATAAAGTAATCCCTCTCACCCCCCCCCCTGAAAAGATTTAGATGCACTACTGTTCCACTGGAGGTCATAAGGTGAATGCACCAATTTGTAAGTCGCTCTGGATAAGAGCGTCTGCTAAATGACTTAAATGTAATGTAAATGTAGGAAGACATGCAGAGGGACTAATGAAGAGGACATGAAGAAGACAGGAAGGAAGACATGCAGAGGGACTAATGAAGAGGACATGAAGAAGACAGGAAGGAAGACATGCAGAGGGACTAATGAAGAGGACATGAAGAAGACAGGAAGGAAGACATGCAGAGGGACTAATGAAGAGGACACGAAGAAGACAGGAATTATCTCGAATGAAATGAAGAAAGGGGCTCAGAACAGGGTTCAGCCGAGATGCACTGTTGACACCCTCTGCCTAATTTAGGAGCTAAAAGGAATAAGTAAACTCATGTAAGGGAGAGATCTCACCGCCACCTACTGGACCAGAAGTCATGTGGCCAACACTCTGCTTAAAATCATTAGGAACTATAAGGAGTCAGACAACTAACTGGTCAGTCAAGTCATGTAGGGAGGGATTTCATTGCCACCTGCTGGATCAGAAGTCATATTGCCAACACGGGCCTTAAATGCATTAGGAGCTATAAGGAATAGGTCTACTCATCATTCAAGCCACGGAGGGAGGCATTTGAGCACCACCTGCTGGATCTGAAGTACTATTCACAATGGCCACAGAGAGCCATCATTGCTCAACTGTTGCCATTTCCCCCAAGTATGTGGTAAAAAACAAAAAAACAACAACAGATCATCAAATAGGCAGTGCTTTCAAAACGCCAAACACATTTTCAAGTACAGTACACCAAATCATAGTTACTTTTTCACCCAACTTAATCAGTGTTTCATCTACAAATAGGTGCTGCACATTGCAATACATGTTTTTATGAAGTCATTGCTTTCCACAATGCAATGTTCACATTACTTTTGATATGATATTCTATTTCATTTGTTAAAATGTATTTCACTATTACTTAATCTCACTGCTCTGAAATCAGAATCATTTAACTGTTTGGTGTTAACCAGGGAAGTCAGTTAAGAACACATTCTTACTTTCAATGACGGCCTGGGAACAGTGGGTTAACTGCAGAACGACAGATTTGTACCTTGTCAGCTCGGGGGTTTGAACTCGCAACCTTCCGGTTACTAGTCCAACGCTCTAACCACTAGGCTACGCTGCCGCCTGCACATTTTCAGCTGGTTTTTGTCTACTGCAGATTTGGAACACTACATCATGACAATGTATGTTTGTGAAGTATAAAATGAGGGTCACTTCAAATGGTACTACTTGATTAAAAATAGATTGCAACTGTTCTCTCTAACCTACAGCATTATTTTTCTGTACGCTCTCCTACTGGTATATGGATTGTAAAAATAAAAAACGTTTGAGATGCCATTACATTATATATCCTGTATAACTTCTTCTTGAGGACTATATATTACATCAATGCACCTCCACAATCGTTTTGTTGCAGTGACTTAAAAAGTGGAGATGCCACAGATGACCAGGGAAAGTGGAGGAAATAAAGTGGTTTCTGTGAGAATTACAGGGGGGGGGCTTATATAGATACTGGAGTCTATTGGATGAGGGGTGTACTGAACTGTGCCTATAGCCCTTGCCAACTGGGCAGAGGCGGTGGCCATTTCAGCACCACGGTTACTATGAGAATATTTAGTTCCTTATGAAGTCTATGCAGCAACCAGGACGCACCTGCAATGTTGATAGCAATTCTGTCATTTGTCAAGTAACAATTTGACCGTCGTTGCTGCTGCTTTTGTACAGTTTAATAAGAGCTGTTTTGCAAACTGTTGATGTTTAAATCAACAGATTCCTGCTGTCCTAATACCTTTTCTGTTAAGGGAACTCTGATCTAGTAAATCCAAAGGTAAAATGTGAACCTTTGTGACTGGGTCTAAATTTATTTATAAAGCCCTTCTTGCATCAGCTGATGTCACAAAGTGCTGTACAGAATTCAGAATTCATGTCAAATAACATGGATATGAGTTCATTCAACTTAATATGATTCCCATGGCCTTGGAGGAGATGCTGGTGTCGGGGTGGACCTGCTTCAGGACTTTGTACATGTAAATGGCGTAGCTCTCCTTCCTGGACTTTCGGTACTTCTTTCTGCACTTCCCTGCGGTCTTGGTGACAGCTTTCTTGAAGCCCTTCTTGGGCGCGGACTTTGCTGGCTCGGACATGATGTTGATGTCTCGTTGCTTCTCAGAAACAAATGAGGGGTGGAGGGCGCTTACCTGTCTTATGAAAAGGAAGCTAAGCATATTCAGCTGCCATGGACACACCCCTGCTTTCTCATCCCTGCCATTTGCCCAGTGGAGCTCTTGCGCTCAAAAGAGTCTTCCACTCAGAGGCGGGCTTCCCGAACAAAGACAAATGTGTGGGATGCCTTCCCCTCCCCTCCCCCTTCTCTCACATTCTGTGATGGATGGGGAATTGTGTGTTTCAAAATGTGTGTGGGGGGCACGATTGCTACTCCAAATAACGCTGATCCTAGAATTGCCCACTTTGGCACTGTCACACATAGGCCTCACTCTGTGCATGAAGGCTGCACTGAACAGAGTCCTGCCATTAATATTCCCTGTCCACTCGGATTGGCTCATGCTTTCCTACCAAATAGCATACCTAAACAACATTCCAATAACATACCAATCACTATATGGAATTGGCCCTTTTGAAGCGGATGTGGGTGGCTCTTAAGAGCCTTTAGTTTCAAGTTAGGAAAACAGTGCGTTTTACCGCCGAAACCGTACAGGGTGCGTCCCTGGTGTTTCTGAGCATAGACCACGTCCATGGCGGCAACGGTCTTCCTCGCGGTATGCTTGGTTTTAGGGGCGGAGTCACGGATTTCTAAATAAATAATATGTGGACGGACCACTAGAGGACAGGCTGGGCTCATGGATAGTTGCCCAACAGAGCCTGGGAGACAAGGTAACCAGAGTCAATTAAGCACAGCTGACGGTACTAATGAGATACTCTCCTTCCCCTATAAAA
Source organism: Oncorhynchus nerka (assembly GCF_034236695.1). Taxonomy (NCBI): domain Eukaryota; kingdom Metazoa; phylum Chordata; class Actinopteri; order Salmoniformes; family Salmonidae; genus Oncorhynchus; species Oncorhynchus nerka. The sequence goes on from NC_088416.1 coordinate 12,534,646, forward strand.
GAGAGAATGGAACCAGAAGAGAGAGGGGGAAACTATCTCTGGAAGATGGCCACCGAGAGAGAGAAGCTGTGCTGAAAGAACCACTAAGACGGTGACAAAACCGTGATTTATGTTTGTTGTAGTTTAAAGATTATCCTATTGTGTTGTTTCATCTGGAGAAGAAGATGTGTGTTTTTCCTTGGAAGATTTTTCATTGATTATGTTTGAATGTTTTTGTTGACAAAATACTCTCAATAGAGAACCGTGTTCAATCAGAAAAACCTTTTTCCTGACTCGTTTATTCCACCTTCCCGCTTTAGAGTGACGCCTAATTACTTGGTACGCTCACATTGGTGGAGGATGCGGGTACATCCTAGTGGTTATAGATTACGCTACCAAGTTCCCGGAGGCCATACCCCTGCGTAACATGTCGTCAAAGGGAATTGCCAAGGAGTTATTCCTGATGTTCTCTCGTGTGGGCCTCCCCAAGACTATCTTGACTGATCAAGGAACCCCGTTCATGTCCCGGTTGATGAAGGACTTGTGTCGGTTATATCAGGTTCAACAGATACGTACAAGCATATTCCACCCTCAAACAGACGGGTTGTGTGAACGCTTGAACAAAACGATAAAAAGCATGTTGAGAAGGGTGGTGTCCCGAGATGGGAAAAACTGGGACATGCTTCTCCCACACTTAATGTTTGCCCTGCGAGAAGTACCCCAGGCATCCACTGGATTCTCTCCGTTTGAATTGCTCTATGGCAGACCCTGTCGAGGAATCCTCGACTTAGCCAAGGAGACCTGGGAGACCCAACCATGCCCCTTTCGATCCACAATAGAACACGTTACCCTGATGAGAGACCGCCTGTCAGCAGTGTGGCCCATAGTCAAGGAGCATATGGAGAAGGCCCAAAGGACCCAAGGCCGGGCCTATGATAAGTCTGCGACCCCCCGTGAGTTCACTGTGGGAGAGAAAGTGATGGTGCTTGTGCCCACGGCCGAACATCGCTTGCTGGCGCAGTGGAGGGGGCCCTACGAGGTAATGAAAAGGGTCTCACCGGTCAATTACCTCATCAAGCAACCTGACAGGAGGAAGAAGGTCCAAATCTATCACATAAACCTGCTGAAGACATACCATGGACGAGAGGAGGAGGTGGCTTTGATGGCCCTGGAGGGCAAAGGAAAAGAGGAGGCTCTACCAAAGGTGCGCCGTGGCCAAACTCTCCTACCGGAACAGTCAAGACAGCTAGACAAGCTGATTATGAACTTCGGTCGAATATTCTCTCCATTCCCAGGACAAACAGATGTCCTGTTCCACCATATCCACACTGAACCCGGCAAGAAGGTGCATATCCGCCCTTACAGGATTCCTGAGGCTCGCAGAGTCATCGCTAAGAAAGAGGTGAGGGAGATGTTGAGGATGGGCGTGATCGAGCCCTCGACGAGTGAGTGGTCCAGTCCCATAGTCCTGGTCCCCAAATCCGATGGTAGTATGAGACTCTGCAACGACTTTAGGGGCGTGAATGCCATCTCTACATTCGATGCGTATCCCATGCCCCGCGTGGATGAACTCTTGGAGCGCTTAGGAAAGGCCAAGTTCATCACTACCCTGGATTTGACGAAGGGATATTGGCAAGTGCCGGTGGCTCCGGAGGATCGCCCAAAGACTGCCTTCGCCACTCCAGAGGGGCTTTTCCAGTATGTGAGGATGCCCTTCGGACTGCACGGTGCCGCTGCAACCTTCCAACGCCTCATGGATGCCATTCTACGGCCCCATCAAGAGTATGCAGCGGCGTTAGACGATGTGGTCATCCACAGCGAGGACTGGGATAGTCACCTCCTGCGATTACGGGCGGTGCTCGTGAGTTTGGAAGCCACAGGGTTGACAGCCAATCCAAATAAATGCTGCCTGGGTTTGTCCGAGATAGGAATACCTGGGGTACACCGTGGGGAATGGGAAAATACGCCCACAGGCAGAGAAGACCAGGGCAATTCGTGACTGGCCTCGACCCCGGACCAAGCGAGACGTTCGGGCCTTCTTAGGGATAACAGGATATTATCGCCGTTTTATCCTGGGATATGCAACCATTGCCAACCCTCTCACAAACCTCATCAGGAAAAACCTGCCAAACCAGGTAGAGTGGAAAGACGAGACGGAAGAGGCCTTTCAATTGTTAAAAGATGGCCTGTGTTCTGATCCCGTTCTACAGGCTCCGGACTTCTCACAAGAGTTCATTGTGCAGGTCGACGCCTCGGATACAGGGCTCGGGGCCGTACTAGCTCAGGGTAAAGGTGAAGCAGAGAAGCCGATTCTCTTCATTAGTAGGAAACTCAGCGATCGGGAACAGAGGTATGCGACCGTAGAGAAAGAGGCCTTAGCCATCAAGTGGGCCCTCGATTATCTCCGGTACTACCTACTGGGTCGGAGGTTTGCATTAGTTACTGTCCATGCGCCCCTCACGTGGATGGCTGGTAAGAGAAACAATAACAACAGAATAGCCAGATGGTTTTTGTCTTTACAACCATTCTCTTTCCATGTCATCCACAGGGCCGGATCGAGGAACGGGAATGCAGACGCGCTGTCCCGACGCGACCAAGACGGTGCGTCTGGCGCCCGACCCTCCGGTTCGGTCCTGGGGGGGAAGGTATGTGGACGGACCACTAGAGGACAGGCTGGGCTCATGGATAGTTGCCCAACAGAGCCTGGGAGACAAGGTAACCAGAGTCAATTAAGCACAGCTGACGGTACTAATGAGATACTCTCCTTCCCCTATAAAAGAGAGAATGGAACCAGAAGAGAGAGGGGGGAAACTATCTCTGGAAGATGGCCACCGAGAGAGAGAAGCTGTGCTGAAAGAACCACTAAGACGGTGACAAAACCGTGATTTATGTTTGTTGTAGTTTAAAGATTATCCTATTGTGTTGTTTCATCTGGAGAAGAAGATGTGTGTTTTTCCTTGGAAGATTTTTCATTGATTATGTTTGAATGTTTTTGTTGACAAAATACTCTCAATAGAGAACCGTGTTCAATCAGAAAACCTTTTTCCTGACTCGTTTATTCCACCTTCCCGCTTTAGAGTGACGCCTAATTACTTGGTACGCTCACAAATACTTTAATATATTGAACTGGCTTCTTAACAAGGAGCTGCTGCTTTTCCTTCAAGACTGTTGTGGACATTGAGGATCTCTTGAACCACACGACGACTACTGATTCGGGCTGCCCATTTATCAATGGAAGTCATTTTGTAGATTTTCTGGTCTGCCAGAATCAATGTGTGCTCAAAGCATCCTATTTTTAGGATGTGTAGCCTCTTGATGGCAACATCCATATTGCCAGAATTATCAACAGTCACAGCTACAATCTTTGCTCAGCTCTATCTCAAACTCTTCCAGAATGTCTGAGATCTCCTGCCACTACTTTGCCAGTTTGCGATTTTTACACTGCCCTGGCTTGTGTATTGCACTGTAACAGTGAGATAGTGGTCCTGACAGAGGCTGGTCCACCCGTCTGATGTGATGGCCAGCTTTGGCACGTCCTTCAGCTCAGTGATCACATCGGCCTTTTCTACACCATACCAGATAGGAATGAATGTGTCACTGATGTAACTTGGGGGAGGGGTATATTTGGGGTTGAGTGCCTTGCTCATCTCCCTACAGTAAAAAAATATAGTTTCCATGTGTTGAATTATCATTATTGTGTTGTGTATTGTATTGTGGAGTGATGGGACTAACATACAACCCTTATACACTACTATATCCTAAAAATTAATACAACTCAATAAATACTGACAGACTGTTACCTAAAGCCCTTGGATTCCACTGTTGCAAAGGGTTGTAGGCCTTTCACTATGAGCTTGGTCACAGCTAGGTGGCACTCATTCACCCTCTCCTCAGTCATCCTCACACTAGCTGCCAGCGTGAAGGGGCTTTGGGCTTGTCTGGCTTGGACCAGCGGTATTAGAGGGAGGCGTTTATCATGTTTAGGTTAGCAATAATAAATAGGACATGTATTTTCTTAATTTCTCCAGGACTGAAAGCAGAACCGATAACGTCGGAGCTTATCGATACAACGGTCTTTCATCATTTAGCCCCGGGCCCGTTTAATACCGAGTTTCGGTACCCATCCCTACTCCAATCTCGTGCTTCCTGTTTACAAAGATGTGCAAAATACTGAGGTGGTTGGAGGAAGCAGACGCGATGCTACAAGACTGTTTTGCTAGTACAGACTGGGATATGTTGCGGGATTCATCCGATTGCATTTAGGAGTTTAGCACAACAGTCACGGGCTTCATCAATAAGTGCATAGATGATGTCGTCCCCACAGTGACTATAAGAACGTATCCAAACCAAAAACAATGGTTTACAGGAAATATCCATCTAAAGGCTAGAGCCCAGACTTTAGTTAGATAGGAAGAGGGTGGAAAAAGTAGATCCTAACGCGGTCTACCCCCCGCCCCCTCCCCTAGCCAATATTAAATAACTTTTCACCTTATTGATTGGATGATTTGCACTGCATGCTGTCAGCAAGCTTTGTATAGTCTGGGTTGTAGCTACTGATTGCTATCTTCAAGCAGGTGTCCAGGTGATCATCTGTTAGAGTGGACCGTTATTTTGACTTGATGATCTTCATGTCTTAAAATGTTGACTCGCAAAGGTAGGTAGATTCCCAAAAAAATGCTGTCAAGTACATGGCAACTTTTCTCAGGTTTGGATATTTTTCCTCCATGATAAGGTTCCCGAAAGTGTTCCCCTGATGCCCTCAATTTGATTTGGAGGTCACTTTGCAGAGTCAAAATTTCACTCTCGATGGCTGATGCTACCACGTGAAAAAATTATGTATTTTCTTTTGCAATTTCGTCAATATCAACTTCCACACCAAACATAAAGCACATAAATGTTGCCACAGGTTCCAAGATCGCAAAGTCTTGAAAGCGTCAGTCAAAGTCTGCGATAATGTTCAACGTATCGACCACAGTCACAAAGTGCTAGTGCTTTTCCCTGACTTTCAAGCTCTGACATATTTTTGAAATTCCTCAGTTCATGTTGCTGCGATTGTGAGGACAGCAATTTAAATTTTTTGTTTAAATGCTGTCAGTCACAGAGCTAATCATTTAAAAAATATTTGTGTATTTTCCTTGCAGCTCAAATTTGAGCTCATTCAGCCGAACAGTTACCTTGGTCAAAAATGTTCTATTTAACAGCCACACTTTGTCTTGCAACTGCTCATATTCTGCATCTTTTGAAGCCAGAAACTCCTCGATTTCAAATAACAGATCCTTAAATCTCTGCAGGAATTTACCTCTACTAAGTCACCTTACATCTGTGTGTTGCGTGTCTGTCGACACGTCAAATTGAAGTGAAAAGAACACTTACGCATTTAGGTACTTTAGGTGCTCTCTCAAATCCTCATCCATCATTTCTCAGTGCCACAGGTTCCAGGATCACCTGGACACCTTTCAATACGGGACAGGGACATGGATGCATACAAGAAAGCCTGCTACCACCTCCAACGAGACATCAAAAGGATAATATAGGAGGAAGGTGGAATCCTATTACACAGTGGAATACTATTACATAACACCATCATCCCAGACACTGTAGACCCACTCCAATTTGCATACCTCCCCAATAGACCCTCAGATGATGCAATCTAACATTATGTGCTATTGTGTGTAGGCCTGTGACACAAAATCGCAATTGAATCCATTTTAAATTCAGGCTTTAACACAACAAAATGCTTTTAAATAGCAATTTTTTAAAACTGTGTCCAGCAAAACTCCACCTTTATGTTAGAGTGGCCAGGACGGAAGCCAATCTTCAGTAAAAGGCACATGACAGCCCGTTTGGAGTTTGCCAAAAGGCACCTAAAGAAACAAGATTCTCTGGTCTGATGAAATCAAGATTGAACTCTTTGGCCTGAATGCCAAGCATCACGTCTGGAGCAAATCTGGCACCATCGCTACGGTGAAGCATGGAGGTGGCAGCATCGTGCTGTGGGGGTGTTTTTCAGTTGCAGGGACTGTGAGACTAGTCAGGATTGATGGAAAGATGAACGGAGCAAAGTACAGAGAGATCCTTGATGAAAACTTACTCAGGACCTGGGGTGAAGGTTCACCTTCCAACAGGACAACAACCCTAAGCACACAGCCAAAACAATGCAGGAATGGCTTTGGGACAAGTCTCTGAATGCCTGTGAGTAGCCCAGCCAGAGCCCGGACTTGAACCTGATCTAACATCTCTGGAGAGACCTGAAAATAGCTGTGCAGCAACCTGACAGAGCTTGAGAGGATCTGCAGAGAGGAATGGGAGAAACTCCTCAAATATAGGTGTGCCAACCTTGTAGCGTCATACCCAAGAAGACAATGCTGTAATCGGTGCCAAAGGTGCTTCAACAAAGTACTGAGTAAAGGGTCTAAATGGGATATTTTAGGTTTATATTTTTATAAATTAGCGAACATTTATAAAAACCTGTTTCTGCTTTGTCATTATGAGGTACTGTGTGTAGATTGATGAGGGGGAAAAATAATGTAATACATTTTAGAATAAGGGTGTAATGTAACAAAATGTGGAAAAAGTCACGTGGTCTGAATACTTTCCGAAAGCACTCTGTTAGGGGCCTCGCCTTCACCTACATAACTCAGCCGGGCCCGGTACTGGCCAAAATGGACAGAAATGGGAGCCATGATGGTAAGGGTTGGCTAATCACTGTGGGAGATAAGGAAGGTGGACCACAGCTTACTGGCCTCGTCCTGGCATTGTGTGTTCACTAGTTGAGTTCAAGTGAATGAATTGCCATCCCCAGCCTCTTTGTAGGCTCTGTGGTAAGGTACTCCTCAAACGTCGTGTAGCACCTACCTGGGTGATGCCATTTGGGATCCTCATCTCTCCCAAGTGGTCATTCTCTCTTTCTCCCCTTACCCATCTGTCTATCGCCTCCTTTGAATTCCATGCTGTCACAGTTACCAGCCCTTTCAAGCTTAACATCCTTATCATTTATCGCCCTCCAGGTTCCCTCGGAGAGTTCATCAATGAGCTTGATGCCTTGATAAGCTCCTTTCCTGAGGACGGCTCACCTCTCACAGTTCTGGGTGACTTTAACCTCCCCACGTCTACCTTTGACTCATTCCTCTCTGCCTCCTTCTTTCCACTCCTCTCCTCTTTTGACCTCACCCTCTCACCTTCCCCCTCTACTCACAAGGCAGGCAATACGCTCGACCTCATCTTTACTAGATGCTGTTCTTCCACTAACCTCACTGCAACTCCCTCCAAGTCTCCGACCACTACCTTGTATCCTTTTCCCTCTTGCTCTCATCCAACACTTCCCACACTGCCCCTACTCGGATGGTATCGCGCCGTCCCAATCTTCGCTCTCTCTCCCCCGCTACTCTCTCCTCTTCCATCCTATCATCTCTTCCCTCTGCTCAAACCTTCTCCAACCTATCTCCTGATTCTGCCTCCTCAACCCTCCTCTCTCCCTTTCTGCATCCCTTGATTCTCTATGTCCCCTATCCTCCAGGCCGGCTCGGTCCTCCCTCCTGCTCCGTGGCTCGACGACTCATTGCGAGCTCACAGAACAGGGCTCCGGGCAGCCGAGCGGAAATGGAGGAAAACTGATCATTTCACTCCCTCCTCTCTACATTTTCCTCTTCTGTCTCTGCTGCTAAAGCCACTTTCTACCACTCTAAAGTCCAAGCATCTGCCTCTAACCCTAGGAAGCTCTTTGCCACCTTCTCCTCCTCCTGAATCCTCCTCCCCTCCCCCTCCTCCTCTCTGCAGATGACTTCGTCAACCATTTTGAAAAAGAAGGTCGAACATCCGATCCTCGTTTGCTAAGTCAAACGACACCGCTGGTTCTGCTCACACTGCCCTACCCTGTGCTCTGACCTCTTTCTCCCCTCTCTCCAGATGAAATCTCGCGTCTTGTGACGGCCGGCCGCCCAACAACCTGCCCGCTTGACCCTATTCCCTCCTCTCTTCTCCAGACCATTTCCGGAGACCTCTCCCTTACCTCACCTCGCTCATCAACTCATCCCTGACCGCTGGCTGAGTTGCACCCCTTCTGAAAAAACCTACACTCGATCCCTCCGATGTCAACAACTACAGACCAGTATCCCTTCTTTCTTTTCTCTCCAAAACTCTTGAACGTGCCGTCCTTGGCCAGCTCTCCCGCTATCTCTCTCAGAATGACCTTCTTGATCCAAATCAGTCAGGTTTCAAGACTAGTCATTCAACTGAGACTGCTCTTCTCTGTATCACGGAGGCCCTCCGCACTGCTAAAGCTAACTCTCTCTCCTCTGCTCTCATCCTTCTAGACCTATCGGCTGCCTTCGATACTGTGAACCATCAGATCCTCCTCTCCACCCTCTCCGAGTTGGGCATCTCCGGCGCGCCCACGCTTGGTCGCTCCTACAGGTGGCGTGGCGAGAATCTGTCTCCTCACCACGCGCTCTCACCACTGGCGTCCCCAGGGCTCTGTTCTAGGCCCTCTCCTATTCTCGCTATACACCAAGTCACTTGGCTCTGTCATAACCTCACATGGTCTCTCCTATCATTGCTATGCAGACGATACACAATTAATCTTCTCCTTTCCCCCTTCTGATGACCAGGTGGCGAATCGCATCTCTGCATGTCTGGCAGACATATCAGTGTGGATGACGGATCACCACCTCAAGCTGAACCTCGGCAAGATGGAGCTGCTCTTCCTCCCGGGAAGGACTGCCCGTTCCATGATCTCGCCATCACGGTTGACAACTCCATTGTGTCCTCCTCCCAGAGCGCTAAGAACCTGTGATCCTGGACAACACCCTGTCGTTCTCAACTAACATCAAGGCGGTGGCCCGTTCTTGTAGGTTCATGCTCTACAACATCCGCAGAGTACGTGCCTCACACAGGAAGCGGCGCAGGTCCTAATCCAGGCACTTGTCATCTCCCGTCTGGATTACTGCAACTCGCTGTTGGCTGGGCTCCCTGCCTGTGCCATTAAACCCCTACAACTCATCCAGAACGCCGCAGCCCGTCTGGTGTTCAACCTTCCCAAGTTCTCTCAACTGGCTTCCAGTTGAAGCTCGCATCCGCTACAAGACCATGGTGCTTGCCTACGGAGCTGTGAGGGGAACGGCACCTCAGTACCTCCAGGCTCTGATCAGGCCCTACACCCAAACAAGGGCTCTGCGTTCATCCACCTCTGGCCTGCTCGCCTCCCTACCACTGAGGAAGTACAGTTCCCGCGCAGCCCAGTCAAAACTGTTCGCTGCTCTGGCCCCCAATGGTGGAACAAACTCCCTCACGACGCCAGGACAGCGGAGTCAATCACCACCTTCCGGAGACACCTGAAACCCCACCTCTTTCAGGAATACCTAGGATAGGATAAAGTAATCCTTCTCACCCCCCCTTAAAAGATTTAGATGCACTATTGTAAAGTGGCTGTTCCACTGGATGTCTTAAGGTGAACGCACCAATTTGTAAGTCGCTCTGGATAAGAGCGTCTGCTAAATGACATAAATGTAAATGTAAATGATGCCAGATAGGGCGCCAAAGGGTCACTGCACCTCAGTTACAGGAAAAGTCCACCTTGGAGTAACCACTCGGGAGATCGGTGCCATTTCCAAACCAATTCTTCTGTTCTTGTTAAAATAAAAAACAATAGCTAACTAGCTAGTTAACTAGCCTCTTAGTTGTCTTAGCAAACCAACTGACTAGCCAGTCTATGATGTTATGATAACCACTGTTTGCCTGGATTTAATTAGTTATCGTTTTCCTTTACTACTGGTCTGGCTGCTTTGTACATTTCCAACTGGTGGCGCTGTTGCACATTTCCGGGTGCGCCAGCTGCTGTTAAACACAAAAGAAGAAGAAAACCACAAAACTAGATTTAGTTTAGAAGAAGAGAATTGCCAAGGAGCAAAATGTTTAAAAAAAATGTTGTAACAAGTGAGTAATGGTGACATCACATGAACAGCTTATGTGTATTTGTGTTAAGGGAAACGGATGTCTGCCATGGTAAATTTGTTAATAGTTGCATGGCTGGTACACCAACAATATCTGGAAGTATGCATGTGTGTTACTGTCTGGTGCAGTCCCACCCACTCAGGCCCCAGAGACTGAGCAGGGTATTTGAGTTTGCGAATGACAGAAGGAATGGGAATGTATATATTTTGTATTAATACTTTTTGAGGAGTTTGTGTGGATTCATCTTAATTTTCCCTTCCCCTATGGAAGGGAAAATTGTTTTGTAAATATTTCACCCCCGTCCATTTGGTGGCGGCAATACGCCTTTTGCGTGTAGTTCACCATTAAACCCAATGAAGAAGAAAAAGGAAGTAGGAAGATTTGGAGACTAGTTGTTTTGGTTATGAACATTCCTTGCGGATTCAAGACCTACTGACTGGACGGAATAGGCCGACTACTCACCTCACTCTGTCGAAAATGTCTAAACTACAGTCGTTTCGTGTGTTTTTAAATGAGCGTTTAACGGCAGCTGCCCTGGATATTTTCGCGGCAGTTGAGAAAACGGTGGCAGAGTACAAGGAGGAGAATGATCGGCTACGGAGACTGCTGCAGATCACACCGAAGATAAAGCTAAGTAGAATTGGTTAGTATGTAGCTAGTAGATATCTACCAGGGGATCTAGGGTTATGTACTTATGTAAGGGATAAACGCCCGACAATTTTTCCCCAAGCTGGTAATGTACAGAACTCAGGCCTTTATCCCGCTTATATACCACAGTTGCCAAATAAAACAATACTAAAGTCCACTTACCGGAAAAATTTGTTTATTTAACGTTATATATATATTTTTTTACAAGATTTTGAATACTTTCATCTTTTGATTGCTAGATGCGACCCAGTTTTTCGTTTTGTTCGATATTCATGGACGCTGCCCAGTTCGTTCTATAGCTATGTTCCATGGTCGCTGGCAACGTTCTTGCCCCTTGCTTGCTAGCTAGCCAACCAGCTACGGCTAATACAGTCACGACCTCTGCAGCCAGTAGCTACATTTGCGTGTGTTTAAGCTGCTTTCTATTGACATTAATTTGGATACATCCATACCAACGAGCGGATGTTGCCCAATGTTTCAATTTCATAGCCCCCTAGACGGGGGACTGGGGGATATTTAACTTTTTTAAAGCGAATTTCCTGCCATTCTACGTATTTTGACACAGGCCTAAACTATGAGCAGTGTGGGAAATAAAAACCATAGGTCAGGTGTATTCAGGATGCTTTGAACATTTAAATGAACACTCAAACTTCGACGACTTTGTTACTTGTAGCTTTTGGGGGGGATGAAATTGACACTTTTAGGTTCACAATCTGTTCAACACAATTATTTCTATAGTTACAAATCAGGTCACCTTACAAAACTTCCCGGCTAAAACACACTGTAGATCTATCTGTCTGCTGCTTTTAAGTTGCCACAGCCTAAATGACAATCACCAAATGAGGGGACTAATGTGATTAAATCGACTTTTCTACATGCCGTCAAAAGGCTGCATTCTGCTATAAGGATGGGAGTACCAGCAACCTAATTTAGTTGACAACATCCTTTTAGTTAAATAAATTCAGTGGAGAACATTCTCTCTCCATTCAGCTCCACTCTAATCTTGAGGTGTGTTTCTTTAAAACATGCATCCAATCCTGTTGATCCCTTACATAACTATAGAAAAAAGAATGTTAACCTTTGTTTAACTAGGCAAGTCTGTAAGGAACAAATTCTTATGTACAATGATGGTCTAGGAACAGTGGGTTAACTGCCTTGTTCAGGGACAGAACAACAGATTTACATCTTGTCAGCTCCGGAATTCGATCTAGCAACCTTCCAGTTACTAGTCCAACGCTCTAACCACTAGGCTACCTGCCACCCCTAGACCAATGAAATGCTTCAAAGTGCCGTGGCAAGACAGGACAATTAGAGGTTTCGCTCGTGATGTTACGTTGCCGGCGCAGATGAGATCGCATGCTCCGATTTCAAAACTATTTGGAGCACAGTTAAAAAATGTACGTGCTCACTATACAGTGGACTAATTAGAAAAATAAAAGCAGTATTTTTAATGCGTGTGATATGAGGTGTGCTGTGAGAGCGTGAGAAGAGGGTCATAGGAGTGTGTCTCACAGCCAATGCGTGAGACTTACGAGATCGCATTGCATATCAAACACTAGGCTAGAAGCTAGCTAAATACACTACATATACAAAAGTATGTGGACACCACTTAAAATTAGTAGATTTGGCTATTTCAGCCACACCTGTTGCTGACAGGTGTATACAATCGAGCACACAGCCATGCAATCTCCAAAGACGAACATTGGCAGTAGAATGGTGTCACTGAAGAGCTCAGTGACCTTTTCAACATGGCACTGTCATAGGATGCCACCGTTCCAACAAGTCAGTTTTTCAAATTGCTGCTCAGGTGAACTGTCTTTGGAAGCAACGTCAGCACAAGAACTGTTCGTTGGGAGCTTCGTGATATGGGTTTCCATGGCTGAGCAGCCGTACACAAGCCTAAGATCACCATGTGCAATGCCAAGCGTCGGCTGGAGTGGTGTAAAGATCGCGCCATTGGACTCTGGAGCAGTGGAAACCCGTTCTCTGGAGTGATGAAGTACGCTTCAGCATCTGGACGTCCGACGGACTAATCTGGTTTTGGCAGATGCCAGGAGAACGCTACCTGTCCCAATGCATAGTGCCAACTGTAAGGTTTGGTGGAGTAGGAATAATTATCTGGGTCTGTTTTTCATGTTTCAGGCTAGGTCCCTTTGTTCCAGTGAAGGGAAAGTGGAAAGCCTTCCCAGAAGAGTAGAGGCTTGTGTAGCAGCGAAGGGGGAACCAACTGCATATTAATGCCCATGATTGTGGAATGAGTTGTTCGACGAGCAGGTGTCAGCTTAATCATGGCCGGGAAAACATTAAAAAAAAATTGTACACTGCCAATTGACCAACTAAGCTCAAAAATAATTTACTTTTAACAATGCACACCTGTTAATTGAAATGCATTCCAGGTGACGACCTCATGAAGCTGGTTGAGAGAATGCCAAGAGTGTGCAAAGCTGTCAGGCAAAGGGTAGTTACTTTGAAGAATCTCATATAAAATATATTTTGATTTGTTTAACACTTATTTTGGTTACTACAATGTAGAAAATAATACAAATAAAGAAAAACCCTGGAATGAGTAGTTGTGTGTGTCCAAAACCTTTGACTGGAAATTTTTGGACGTCTACCTTCTGATCGCTAAAATAATGATGATCACTTCCTCAATTCAAATATTATGGCGACACTATACCAAAGATGGCTTGATATGGCTTAGAAACTTGGGAGCCAAGCTCGAGTTCTCAGTGTAGCCTGCTATCGCCTGAACAGGTTGAAATATCTTCTAATTCCTAGAATAAAAACCTCCAGGCTTCTGCATAACAATCCATTTATTTAAAAAAATTAATTTACAGGGGCCAGTTTTGAACAAACTAATCCAGTCCAAATCGTCCTCTGGAATAACGGACATTGTGGGGTAATAGTTGCATAACCAACGTTCTCTAGTAATACTGCAAATAGGGCTTTAAACATTTTATTTTTAATTTGATCTATCTCTGATCCCGAGCGTTCCACTGAGGGCTCTAGGGATAGGCCGTCCCGCTAGCGGGACACCTGTCGACAGCATCCCGTGGAGGGCGTTCAATTCTAATAAATAATTGTAATATTAAGCATTCATGAACATACAAGTATCTTAAATCATTTAAAAGGTTAAATTATTGGTTAATCTAACGGCGTTGTCCTATTTACAATAGGCTTTACAGCGAAAGCATACCATGCGTGATTGTTTGAGGACGGCACCCACAACATATTTTCAACCAGCACAGGCTTCATAAAATCACAAATAGCGATTTAAATAAATCACTTACTTTTGAAAATCTTCCTCTGTTTGCAATCCCAAGTGTCCCAGCTACAACATGAATGTTTGTTTTGTTAGATAAAATCCTTCTTTATATCCCAAAAGTCTGTTTTAGTTGGTGCCATCGATTTCAGTAATCCACTCATTCAACATGCAGACAAAGGAGTCCAAAAAGCTACCGCTAAACTTTGTTCAAACAAGTCAAACTACATTTCTATCCAATCCTCAGGTATCCAAAAATGTAAATAAATTATAATATTTAATACGGAAAGAAGTATGTTCAATAGAAAAGTAAAATTAGTAAGCGCGCAGTCTATTGGTGTGCTCTTCACCGTGCACGCCAACAGACTGATTTTGAACCAGGAGTCTTTGTACAAAAACTCTAAATTCTTGCTCGTTTTGAAGAAACAAGCCTAAAACAATGAACAAATCAAATGTATTTATATAGCCCTTCGTACATCAGCTGATATCTCAAAGTGCTGTACAGAAACCCAGCCTAAAACCCCAAACAGCAAGCAATGCAGGTGTAGAAGCACGGTGGCTAGGAAAAACTCCCTAGAAAGGCCAAAACCTAGGAAGAAACCTAGAGAGGAACCAGGCTATGTGGGGTGGCCAGTCCTCTTCTGGCTGTGCCGGGTGGAGATTATAACAACATGGCCAAGATGTTCAAATGTTCATAAATGACCAGCATGGCCCAATAATAATAAGGCAGAACAGTTGAAACTGGAGCAGCAGCACGGCCAGGTGGACTGGGGACAGCAAGGAGTCATCATGTCAGGTAGTCCTGATGCATGGTCCTAGGGCTCAGGTCCTCCGAGAGAAAGAAAGAGAGAATTGGAGAGAGCACACTTAAATTCACACAGGACACCGAATAGGACAGGAGAAGTACTCCAGATATAACAAACTGACCCTAGCCCCCCGACACATAAACTACTGCAGCATAAATACTGGAGGCTGAGACAGGAGGGGTCAGGAGACACTGTGGCCCCATCCGAGGACACCCCCGGACAGGGCCAAACAGGAAGGATATAACCCCACCCACTTTGCCAAAGCACAGCCCCCACACCACTAGAGGGATATCTTAAACCACCAACTTACCATCCTGAGACAAGGCCAAGTATAGCCCACAAAGATCTCCGCCACGGCACAACCCAAGGGGGGGGCGCCAACCCAGACAGGAAGATCACTTCAGTGACTCAACCCACTCAAGTGACCCTCCCCCCCCCCCCCAGGGACGGTATGAGAGAGCCCCAGTAAGCCAGTGACTCAGCCCCTGTAATAGGGTTAGAGGCAGAGAATCCCAGTGGAAAGAGGGGAACCGGCCAGGCAGAGACAGCAAGGGCGGTTCGTTGCTCCAGAGCCTTTCCATTCACTTTCCCACTCCTGGGCCGGACTACACTCAGTCATATGACCCACTGAAGAGATGAGTCTTCAGTAAAGACTTAAATGTTGAGACCGATTTTGCGTCTGTTACATGGGTAGGCAGACCATTCCATAAAAATGGAGCTCTATATGAGAAAGCCCTGCCTCCAGCTGTTTGCTTAGAAATTCTAGGGACAATTAGGAGGCCTGCGTCTTGTGACCGTAGTGTACGTGTAGGTATGTACGGCAGGACCAAATCAGAGAGATAGGTAGGAGCAAGCCCATGTAATGCTTTGTAGGTTAGCAGTAAAACCTTGAATTCAGCCCTTGCCTTGACAGGAAGCCAGTGTAGGGAGGCTAGCACTGGAGTAATATGATCAACTTTTTTGGTTCTATTCAGGATTCTAGCAGCCGTATTTAGCACTAACTGAAGTTTATTTAGTGCTTTATCCGGGTAGCCGGAAAGTAGAGCATTGCAGTAGTCTAACCTAAAAGTGACAAAAGCATGGATTTTTCTGCATCATTTTTGGACAGAAAGTTTCTGATTTTTGCAATGGAAAAAAGCTGTCCTTGAAATGGTTTTGATATGTTCTTCAAGAGAGAGATCAGGGTCCAGAGTAACGCCGAGGTCCTTCAGTTTTATTTGAGACGACTGTACAACCATTAAGATTAATTGTCAGATTCAACAGAAGATCTCTTTGTTTCTTGGGACCTAGAACAAGCATCTCTGTTTTGTCCGAGTTTAAAAGTAGAAAGTTTGCAGCCATCCACTTCCTTATGTCTGAAACACATGCTTCTAGCAAGGGCAATTTTGGGGCTTCACCATGTTTCATTGAAATGTACAGCTGTGTGTCATCCGCATAGCAGTGAAAGTTAACATTATGTTTTCGAATGACATCCCCAAGAGGTAAAATATATAGTGAAAACAATAGTGGTCCTAAAACAGAACCTTGAGGAACACCAAAATTTACAGTTGATTTGTCAGAGGACAAACCATTCACAGAGACAAACTGATATCTTTCCAACAGTTAAGCTCTAAACCAGGCCAGAACTTGTCCGTGTAGACCAATTTGGGTTTCCAATCTCTCCAAAAGAATGTGGTGATCGATGGTATCAAAAGCAGCACTAAGGTCTAGGAGCACGAGGACAGATGCAGAGCCTCGGTCTGATGCCATTAAAAGGTTATTTACCACCTTCACAAGTGCAGTCTCAGTGCTATGATGGGTCTAAAACCAGACTGAAGCATTTCGTATACATTGTTTGTCTTCAGGAAGGCAGTGAGTTGCTGCGCAACAGCCTTTTCTAAAAATGTTGAGAGGAATGGAAGATTCGATATAGGCCGATAGTTTTTTATATTTTCTGGGTCAAGGTTTGGCTTTTTCAAGAGAGGCTTTATTACTGCCACTTTTAGTGAGTTTGGTACACATCCGGTGGATAGAGAGCCGTTTATTATGTTCAACATAGGAGGGCCAAGCACAGGAAGCAGCTCTTTCTGTAGTTTAGTTGGAATAGGGTCCAGTATGCAGCTCATCATTATGTGAAGAGATATAGTACTAAAACACTTGAGCATCTCTCTTGATCCTAGGTCCTGGCAGAGTTGTGCAGACTCAGGACAACTGAGCTTTGAAGGAATACGCAGATTTAAAGAGGAGTCCGTAATTTGCTTTCTAATAATCATGATCTTTTCCTCAAAGAAGTTCATGAATTTATCACTGCTGAAGTGAAAGCCATCCTCTCTTGGGGAATGCTGCATTTTAGTTAGCTTTGCGACATTATCAAAAATGAATTTCGGATTGTTCTTATTTTCCTCAATTAAGTTAGAAAAATAGGATGATCGAGCAGCAGTAAGGGCTCTTCGGTACTGTCTTTCCAAGCTAGTCGGAAGACTTCCAGTTTAGTGTGGCGCCATTTCCGTTCCAATTTTCTGGAAGCTTGCTTCAGAGCTCGGGTATTTTCTGTGTACCAGGGAGCTAGTTTCTTATGAGAAATGTTTTTACTTTTTAGGGGTGCAACTGCATCTAGGGTATTGCGCAAGGTTAAATTGAGTTCCTCAGTTAGGTGGTTAACTGATTTTTGTCCTCTGGTGTCCTTGGGGAATCTTTGTGTTGTCTGTGAATTTATAGCACGACTTTTGATGTTCCTTGGTTGGGGTCTGAGCAGATTATTTGTTGCAATTGCAAATGTAATAAAATGGTGGTCCGATAGTCCAGGATTATACGGAAAAACATTAAGATCCAAAACATTTATTCCATGGGACAAAACTAGGTCCACAGTATGACTGTGACAGTGAGTGGGTCCAACAGACTGTTGGCATCTAGTGGAAGCCATAGGAATTGCAATCTGGAAGCTGGAATAACATTGAACCAATAGCTTTCCATTATTAGAGCCTGGGAGCTCAAAAAAAACATTTCTGGTTGGTTTTTCTTTGGAATTTCGCCTGCCATATCAATTGTGTTATACTCTCAGACATTATAAAATAATTTCTAGAAACTTCAAAGTGTTTTCTATCCAATTCTACTAATTATATGCATATCCTGGCTTCTGGGCCAGGCATCTTACTTTGGGCACATCAGTCAAGCGGAAATTCAGGAAAATAGACTCTAGCTCTTTAATATACTTCAAAAAAGGCATTTGATAGATTGATCTTAAATGACCTCTGCGCGTTTTCATGAATTTCGTTATCTTGAAGCCAATTCACAACAATATGGGAAAGGATATGGAAGTGAAGCAGAAGGGTCATCACTTTCACCGAAGATTTGTGATTATATTGACAAGATGGTCGGCTAACCGCTCTAACAATGGAAATACATGTCTGCAAAAGGCAGGCGGCGAGATCAGGTGGGAACATTCTAGCCAATGAGAGGCCAGATATGCATGTGAACAACAGGCGCAACTCCGATATAAAATCTTTTTGCGCAAAATTGCTGGAATGTCACGTGCATTACACTTATATCAGTACATGCGTAACAACCCAAGCATTATGAAACTTATATTTGATCAAATAAGCCTTACCTATCAAAATAGCAATTCACTTTTATCTTGACCAAATTTGACACTCGTTACCCCCCCATACAAAAACTCTTGGTCTGCTTAACGCTTGATTTCGCACAGACAGATTTGGGGCGGAGTCGACCCTCTCGCTTCGCCTCTACATCTCTGCTCGTATAGCTGTCGCAAAAATATTGGATACTGCTAGTGTTTCGCTGGTCAGACGTTGCTGATGTATGTCAAAAAAAACCTTTATTTTACATATCAGCACTGGCAATCTACTCCAATATAAGAATACTGTGGTTTGAGAGTGCCAGAGCGCGGAATAATTGAGGAATATATGAACGACCAAGTACCAAGTTGTTATGACAGTTGTCAGTAAACATCAGCAAAAAAAACTTAATTAAATTGTTGCCAGTGTAACGCAGTTAACAATGTGCCGTAAGCTCACTCCACAGCCAGCTTGAAATGTCGTGGATGGAGCCTTCCAATACATACCTTTTTGTGTGGTTCAACCTATCGCAACACTGTCAAGTTACCCACTATCCCTCTTGATAACATGAAAACACTAACCAGATCTGCTAGGACTAGTGAGAGTGAGGTATTCTCTCATTTGTGCCTGGAAGTAGCTGTTAGCTTGGGTGTTTGACTGCCGTTTTGAGGTCAGAACGCTCGGATCAATCCTACTCCTCGGCCAGAGGGTCCAGTGTGCACTCTGAGACCGAAACGCTCAGAATTTATGAACGGACAATCTGACCAAGCTCTGAATTTACTGATGGCCCAGAACACACACTGACAAGGGAAGGCAAGGGAACACAACCGGAGATGTCTATACGGTCTCGCTGGTGGTGGCACAAAAGGGCTGGGTTTTGATGAATAAATAAGTTGAGGGTGTGACGAGAGCTTGATCACTCACTGGCCAATCAAGGTTCTCCTTGGCTTAGTACTGCATGCTGTTGTCTCAAGTTGTGTAGGTTTTTGATGGTCTTTGCGTTATCATCCACTCCAATTCGGCTGGAGGGCAAAGAATATTCTCGTCCTAGTCCGGTGTAGGTTGTAGGTTATTGATGGTCTTTGCCTTATCAACTCCAATTCGGCTGGAGGGCACAGAATGTTCTTTTCATAGCCCATTTGTAAATTGATAGCGTTTATTAAATAGCATGCAGTAACGAATAATAGCAACAGTTAAATTAATCCAGTTTTGCTTAATATGTTTGTCATGTTTGCAGTCTACAATGTTCTATTTGGCTTCAATATGTAGGCCTAAATGCCTTTGCGCATCCCATTTGCACTCTAGGAATTTGGCACTTGTTGGGTTGTAAATTTGAAATACTTGCTAATTTGAAATACTTGCTACACCAGAAGTTAATGTTGGAATGTATATGTTGGGGTCAATTAAGGGTGGGTATGAGCCATGGGCTCAGAGAGTGCCTTTTCCCTTACTTAGTAAATCACATGGTTGTGGTCACTGATAAGGGTGGATAGCTGTGGATTAGTGAGGAATGGCAGCAGAGGTCAGGTCACATGAAGGGACAAGGAACAGTTTATTACCCACGTCCTGCCTAGCAACAAAGATGTCATGTTTAGAGAAAAGTTGATAAAAATGTATACCTTAAGGTGGGTATAAATACTGGTGCTGGTGGGAGCATGTCTTTGTCTTAAGCAGCTGTGTGACCCAGTGGGTGAATAAACTTGGTTTGAGCTTTACTAATCGTCTGAGTTTTTACTCCGTTTATTTAGAACCTAACAGCGCGTTTTCAATAGCAAAGATATATTTGCCGACGATATGGAATTATAGGACTGAATCATTTAAATAAGTTTGGAGGAGTGCTTATTTGGTAATCAGACAAGACTCACTCTTTGAAAATGGGATAGATACTTGATCAAGCAAAATGAAGTATGCAGGTAACTATGTGATTTGTGAATTATGCAAAAACCTCATATTTCAAGGCATTCTTACGAGTACACCATTTAAAATCCTTCCATTGATGGGCTACTTGGCTAATGCATGGCCAGGATGAAAGACACTGACGCATTGCTGTTAAACCAGACTTCATTATAGTATTCTAAAATTGATTAAGTCATTTTCCCCCCTCATCAGTCTATACACAATACTACATAATGACAAAGAAAAAACAGGTTTTTAGAAGACCCTTGACTCAGTACTTTGTTGAAGCACCTTTGGCAGAGATTACAGCCTCGAGTCTTCTTGGGTATGACGCTACAAACTTGGCACGCCTGTATATGGGGAGTTTATTCTATTCTTCTCTGCAGATCCTCTCAAGCCATGTCAGGCTGGATGGGGAGCGTTGCTGCACAGCTATTTTCGGGTCTCTCCAGAGATGTTAGATCAGGTTTAAGTCCGAGCTCTGGCTGGGCCACTCAAGGACATTTAGAGACATGTCCTGAAGCCACTCCTGCATGGTCTTGGCTGTGTGATTGTCTTTTTCTTGTTGGAGGGTGAACCTTCGCCCCCAGTCGGAGGTCCTGAGCGCTCTGGAGCAGATTTTCATCAAGGATCTCTCTGTACTTCGCGCCATTTATCTTTCCCTCGATCCTGACAAGGAAGAGTCTTGGTGCTTCCAAACTTCCAGTTAAGAATTACGGAGGCCACTTGTGTTCTTGGGGACCTTCAATGCTGCAGACATTTTTTGGTACACTTCCCCAGATCTGTGCCTGGATACAATCCTGTCTCGGAGCTCTACAGATAATTCCTTCGACCTCATGACTTGGTTTCTGCTCTGACGTGCACTGTCAACTGTGGGACCTTATATTGACAGGAGTGTGCCTTTCCAAATCATGTCCAATCAATTGCAATTACCACAGATGGACTCCAAGTTGTAGACACATCTCAAGGATAATCAATAGAAACAAGATGCACCAGAGCTCAATTTCGAGTCTCATAGCCAAGGGTCTGAATACTTATGTAAATAAGGTGTTTTTTAACATTTTGAATACATTTGCTAAAATTTCTAAAAACCTGTTTTCGCTTTGTCATTATGGGATATTGTGTATAGATTGAGGAAACATTCATTTGATACATTTTCTAATTAGGCTGTAACGTAACAAAAATGTGGAAAAAGTGAAGGGGTCTGAATACAAGTATCTTGTGATAGTGGACTTTTGAAGTTGCTTTGAGACATGATTTGGGGGTACGTGTAAGACTAAGAAGAGATGCAAAGAAGTAATTGAAAATGGATTCAAGTTTTTATTTTATAGAATTTGATTTTTTTTTTTTCTGAATTTACTGACTTCAATTCAAATTGACCCTGATGTCTAAAGGCTGAATAGATAATATCTGCTTCTTTCTCCTTCCCTCCAGACTCCCTGCAGCTCTCTCTTGCTGTCTCTGAAGAGGTTCCCTTTGAGCAGCAGCACTGTGAGCAAGAGTGGAGCACGAGACTGGGGCAGGAGGATCCAGAGCCCACACAGATTAAAGAGGAACAGGAGGAACTCTGTACCAGTCAGGAGAAAGAGAAGCTTCAAGGGATGGAGGCTGATATCATAGAGTTCAAATTCACTCCTTGTGTGAAAAGTGAATATGATCAGGAGGACACACTTCAGCCCTTGACTCTTCCCCAACCCCAGACTGTGGAGAACAGAGATAGTGACTCTAAACTAGTGGATCTCAAACCTTTTGGCAATGTGACCCACCTAAATAATCAAAACAGTGACTCCAGCCACACCACGTCTATAAAAAATCAACGCTGCCGTGACTGTGGTGAAACATTTGCTCTGAAAGCTGACCTGCAGAGGCACTTGACTCTCACTAAGATGAGACCCAGGGAATGCAGATTCTGCAAAAAACAGTACCACTCCACCTGTAAACTGAAGGCCCATGTTCGACTCTGTCACGTGGATAAACCCTGCTCAATTTGTGGCAAGACCTTCAAATACAAAGGGGTTCTGTCCAGGCACATGAGGACTCATACAGGAGAGACAGGAGAGAAACCATTTAGTTGTGGTGACTGTGGGAAAAGCTTCAAACGCAAGCAGCATCTAACCAACCATGTACGGACTCACACAGGAGAAAAACCATTCAGCTGTGGAGACTGTGGTAAAAGCTTCATTCAGAAGGGACATCTAACCGAACATATTCGAACCCATACAGGGGAGAAACCATTTAGCTGTGGTGACTGTGGGAAAAAAAGCTTTAATCAGAAGTGGCTCCTAACCGAACATATACGGACTCACACAGGGGAGAAACCATTTAACTGTAGTGACTGCGGGAAAAGCTTTAGTTACAAGGGAGACTTAAGGAGGCATATGCTGACTCACACAGGAGAGAAACCATTTAGCTGTGGTGACTGCGGAAGATGTTTCAATCATAAGGGGCACCTAAGGAAGCATATATTGACTCACACAGGAGTGAAACCATTTAGCTGTGGTGACTGTGGGAAAAGCTTCAATCAGAAGGCAGCCCTAAAGACACACATACTGACTCACACAGGAGTGAAACCATTTAGCTGTGGTGATTGCGGGAAAAGCTTCTATCAGAAGGGACACCTAAATGAACATATTCGGACTCACACAGGAGAGAAACAACATGTCTGCTCAGTATGTGGTAAAGGATTCACGCAGAAGGCTCATCTGGTGAGGCATGTAAACAACGTCCACAAAGAAAGCGAACAGGACGAAAACAGGAAATAAGAAAGAAATTAGGAGAAAGATCTGTCAGATGGTGGGAATAAAAAGGCAGGATGTGGACAAGAAAACACAAAGAAAAGCAAAAATAAGTGTGGGTCATTCATGCTGTAGGTTTCAGATAAATGGAGGAATGATATTCTGTAGGCCTACAATTGGGGTAAGTGTAGCGGTCATAGTGCCACCAGTACCAACCTTGTTAGCCGAATGGTTTTGGACCTCTGGTGTAATATTTGAGGGGTTTGACTGATCTTCGCAGGAACTGGGGTTTGAGTCCTGGTATTTTTTTTTCTTTACCATTTCATTCTTAATCCAGCCCTGCCCTAGGTCTTTGGTGGCTCAGATTTCTCATCTTGCTAAAGATATTGTTCTAAACTGTTTGATTTGTCTTCCTAATCATGTTTCTTTAACTTTTAAATATAAATGATTTATAACCACAGTAAGGAAAGGTGATAGATAGCCTATGGATATTTTGCTCTGAACTTGCCACCCAAAGCAGTTTTAGTCAGGGGCCATATTTAAGTCCTGTTTTCGGCCTCTCAAATATGTACAAATACATCGTACAAGGGAGCATATGTATTCCATTCTCTGTATAGTGAACAGAAGATTGCTGTTCAAGGTCATGTATATTAAAATGTAGAGGAAAATAAAGTGCTTGCTAAATGCTTATGGAGTGCTGAACTGCCGAATAAAGATACCCTGTTAATTCTATCCATCATTTTAGGGAGCCTAAAACAAAGCATTTGTCTAATTCAATTTGTGCAATCAAAACAGTTTTTACTATT